>NC_051053.1:13704932-14311182 GCF_904848185.1 Acanthopagrus latus | reverse complement strand
TTTAGCTAAATTGAATAGCTTGCCATTTGCAAATTACTCAGCTAACGTCATGAAGCAACTGATGGCAGATACATGCAGAGTAGCTTGTAGCTACCTGGGAAACCTTGGCTATAAATGCTATCTGAGAGGTTTAGGGCGCAAATGGCTAGATTGCCAAATTACTTCCCAAGCTAATGTGATCCATGTTGAAGGTGGAGCCCTGTTCATTACTATGAGAGCTGCTCAGTGGTCCTTGAAGACAAAAAAGCTCAAATTCTGGGGTATAAAAATAACCGGATCTTCGGTGCTGTGTGGTCATGTTCAGTAGAGACTAACTTCCAGTTGAACTCTCAGGATAAAATCATTTATTTGTGCAGTTTGTCTAGACCTGCTAAACTTTTATTGGACCAAATGGACCCAATTATATAGACAATGAAGAAAATCACGTTTCCCTGGACTTTTGACACCCAAAAAAATATATCCACCATTTAACATATTTTATCTCATAATGTAAGCTTATGCGGTAAGGTCTTTTTGGGCCACAGTGCGCCACATGATGTTGTAATTACACGGTTTTGCCATAGTGGAAAATGGGTTCAGTACCTAGTACTCTTTGTGGGGGCTCACACTCTTTCTATTGGACCCCATGGGACCTTATTTCAGAAAACCTTTGTGCAAAAGCGAAAGGAGAAAGTTAAATAATGTTTATATTTTGGTTTACGCCATGAACAGCACATATGATGTTTACAAATTTAATTCAAGTCAAGAAAGTTGCAGTTTGTCGTAATTAAAGTGAAGTGTAATCATGTTTTAGTTTTGTGTTAAACCAATCATGATAGAACTGCCTCGTCTCGCTCAACAAAGGCCACCAGCACTAACATTGCTGCCAACTCGGCATAGAACAGGTACTAAAAAAGTTACAAATCACAACAAATCTGGACATACTGACAACTGCAGGGTTTCATAGTATGAAAGGGTAGTTTGTTAGTTAACTAATGTAAAGGACGAACTCTTGAGTGTTTAACTTATGTGTTGTGGTATGCGTTAGTTGTATGGCAAACCGTTGCTTTATTAACTTTGAAAATTATCTTTTAAACTTACAAACATCAAATGTGTTATTCATGTCACAAGTCTAACTACCATACAAAGTTTTTCTGAAATAAGAAGTTGTTTTCTTGCAGCTGAGAGCTATCGAAGGCAGGGATGGAGAGTTAGCTATAACCTAAGATAAGGTTAATATAAATCTAGCATTGGTTTCTTTGTAAGATTTGCTGATAAGATGATAATATAGGGGAGGCAGGGTGTATAATGTTATTCTAAATATGTTTGTAATTGATTTGACAGCATTAAGTTTGGTCTATGTCAAATCATTGTTTTGTAAAATGACTGTCAATGTCCGACTAAGGGAAAGAGAGTGTGCATCCTTATCCACGGGTGTGTCAACCCTGTGGCATTGATAAAGGGCTGGTACTTACTAGGCCGCAATGTGCTGATTCATATACAGTTAGACCATGTCAATTTAATCTGGGGAATTTAAAGCTAAGAGCTTTATGCTAAGTCAAATTACCTGCTGAAGAAACCTGCAGCCTATGTTGTTCTAATCAAAACAAAAACAGATCACATGTGGCCTGTTGTGAATAAAGCCTCCTCCACGAATAAGGTATAAATAGGTCAGCACTGCCCAGCAATGGCTTTTGGTCGTGTGTTGAAACTGTATGTTCATTCATAATACTGCAGGTGTAATAATGCAAAGAAAGCCGCGGTGACTCAACCCAGTTCAATGTAAATATTAAGTGTATAACACACGGACACATGTCATGAGAAAGATAATCCAGGAGCAGGATTAGGCAATAATACCCAACAATTATCTTTGCTACAAACATGCTGTTCCCCCTTCCAGCCAGTTTTGACTCACTGACATCACTCCAGGAATGCAACCATAGTCTGGCTCATCGTTTGCACACCATACCAGCTTTTACAAACCCAAGTCCCAACACATCATTAGCAGCTTACTCACCATTCTTTAGTCACGGAAAATCAGCCCCCTAAAATCATTTTCAGCACGTAGGCTACTTTATGTGCCCCGAGGTTACACCATTCACAGCAGCACAGGCAGATCTCTCACCATTGACCGTTGATATTGTGTCATTGCTTATGTCAGCATTGTCTGAATGGCAACTTTACTCAACCACATTAACCCATTCTGTTGTGGCAGAATGTGTTAAACACAATACACAAGGCTGCAGGGTTTGTGTCAAGTGTGGAGCAAAATGTTACATTGTTAACATATTTTTGCACAAAGTTAATATACTGTTTTACTTTTTTTTCAGTTTTTATGTTACAGTTTGGTAAAGTTAACAAAAGTGCTTTCCAGAGAAGATGATTTGCATTAGAATGGCCTTTTCACAATGTTAACCGTGTGTTTCAGAACAGTTACTTCTCCCATTCATGTTTTTTTTTCCAGTCTTTTTCCTGGGTCGCAAAGACATGACATGATTGGTCAGTTGCAACAGTGGTCCTGGGGCAGCATTAAGTATGACTCTCTAGGAAGGACATCAACACACAAAAGGTCAGAGTCAGCAAGCTATGCTAATGTTTCCTAATGTGTAGCTTAATTTTAATTTAATCACTGTTTTTTCTAAATTTAAGTACAAGCTGTATTTACTTTTATTGAAAGTAGTAATAATTTATGGGGTTTTTTAACATTTATCAGCAGCAAAACAAAATGTATACGTACATTATATATTTTTTAACAATAAAGAGTCTGATAAAGATGTGCCTCTGTATCTATATTTTGAGATCTTGTGTTTTTTTCATTTGACTCGCATCATACTGTCGAGATCCACCAGTGTTTGGAATATGGGAAAATGACCAAAACCAGTTAAAAACAGAACTATAGAAGAGAAGCAACATGAAATTTACATTTTCAAATTGTTGAAAAATGTATAAATAAGATTCAAATTATCTTGGTGCGGCTAATTACTTAAAAGGAAAAGTTCGCCCCAAAAATGAAAATTCAGTCATTGTCTCCTCATCCCCATGCCGATGGAAAGTCAGGTGAAGTTTTCGTAGGCTACAAAACATTCTAGAGCTTCACAGCAAAAAAAATGTTGCAGCAAACACATAGAACTTGTTTAAAAAACAGAAAAAATTAAATGACTGCACACAGCTTGCCTGGTGTAACGCAAGTCTCCAGAAACCCAGAGATCTCAAACTGACATACAAAGACTTTATTTTCACCCCCGATATATCTTCAAGCTCGTGCACTAACGTCAATTTAGCAGCAACTGTGAAGATTTCATCTTAAAAGGGTGCAAATATCATCCTTCCAAATCAGGGTTGTTGGGGGCTGTTTCTATTTCATTTATTTACTACTTTTATCTCCCCCGTCACTTAATGCCTTCCTATAAGACTCGTGTGCACTCTGCTTTGGGGACTACATGCTTTAATAGTTTATTATCATTACCAATATTGTGATGTGCATGCTCAGTGAGCCATAGTGGGGCTGATCATTTGATCTACCTCAGCCATGTAACAGCAGGTAAACACTACCACTATACCCACATCATGGACAGGCTCTCCAGGGACGCAGGTGTCCTCAGAGCGCAGAATGCTGATGAGTACAGGAGGCTGCTGCCCGACAGAGAGGGCCTCTCTGTTGTCCACCGCCGCCATGCCATGCCGTGCTGACAACAAAGGCTCCCTTGAGCCTCAGTGGGCCGGGTCAGAGGTCCCATTCCCCTCAGCCAGGTGAGATAAAAGAGGTCTGGCTATCAGTCTCCCTGGGGGCCGTCTGTCACCAGCCCTTATCAGCATCTGGGATCCTGCTTCATGAGAGAGCCCTGCAAAAAGACCCCCAGGATGTTCAGTGTGGAATGTAATTCACCCGCACTCCCCAGCCGCTCTTTTTCCTTCCACTGAGTCATTAGATGTAAGAGTATCTTTAAAAGCGCACGGAAATGTTTACTTGTCTTGCCGTTGTTGTGCTGTACATCCCACTTTGATGTCATTCATATTACACAGTATATGCAGTGGTGTGTTATTGGGAGCTGGTTGGAGTTTGCTTGCTTCCATCGCCGTGGAAACAAAATCCACTTGATCCAATCATTTAATGACATAATCCAAATAGTCACGGCTAAAAGAACAAAATCTGCCCCAACTTTTCCAACTCTCTGAGGCGAGGGATGCATGAGAAACTCATCTCCATGCCGACCCCACACTACCACAACCTCCATACACATTTGTGAACCAAAAATCTGAAAAAATACCCAAAGTGCATCATTTTTATATATATTTCAACAAGATAATTGATTCTTATTATTATTGTTATCAACCTTGCCACTTACTTCAGACACTTTTTCCTTCATTTTATTTAATTGTATCGATGTTTTCGGCAGGCAGGGAGGTCTGGGTCAGTTTTTTCTAAGATGTGTCTCATTAACAGGAATCTGCAACCACAGAAGTCCGACAACGACTCTGCAGATTTTTTTCTGCAGATTTTAAACGAGTTCAAACAAACATTAACACATCTCAACCCTCTCTGCATGTGTGGGACAGTCGTGTTGTTTTGAGTAAGCACTAAGATTAGAGTTTGACGTGCAGTGAGACAGCATGTCAACAAATTCAATTCCCTGCTGATCAGGGGTAGACAGATTATCGGTTCTGGTGGATTATTGGACCGACATTCAGCATTTTTCCAAAGATCAGCAGTGGTTATTTTTCTGTCAGGTTGCTGATAGAAGAATAAACAAATTTTAAAAATTGGTTACTTTGGCTCTGATACAGCATGGTCTCACAAAACGCCCCGCCCATGTCAGTATCTGATTGGTTTCATGTCACAGTTGATAGCCTATTAACAATCTGCTAAATGTATCAAATAAATTCAGTATGGAGAGTGAAAGAGAAAATTCTACTTAAGAACAGTACTTGAGTAAATTGAACTTATTGAACTAAATATCTATTTCAACCTGGTTGGGATCATTTTAGGTTGTTTTAATGTATGTGTATTATGTATTATGTGTGCTTGATTTGCTCAAAAACAATCTTTGTTATCTTAAATTAACACAGGTTATCACTTTACAAGTAAAGAAACATTGAGCTGAATCCTGCATATTTTCCTTAAGCATCACAGATCCAGCAGATTTGATCTGAGCCTTCTCATTATTCACTGCATAATCCTACAACAAAGGATGGGGGGACAGAAAATTTTGAGCATCAATTTGTGAATTGTCTGCATCAAATCCTTGTGGGAAGGTCTTTATTTACTGGAATGGAAAACACAAAACTTAATCATCAAGTGAGAGTTTGAAATCTTAGAAATGTTTCATCAAAGGAAAATCTTGAAATGTACTCCTTTGAACCCAACTGTGATTTACCTGCCATCCCATGAGCTTGATCGTTTCATTCAAATTCCCTTATGCAAATGACTGGAAGAATAGTTTTAATGGGTTTTACATTTTTGCCCAAAACAAGAAACAGGTGCCACTGTCATAAAAAAAATCCTCTTTCTATTGTTCTGTGATTGTGCTTGTGCAAGAGAATACTGCAAATGGTGAGAATATGTTACAGGTGTTGTACACAGGACTTAACAGCGTCTGTGTGGGTGTGTGGGTGTGTCTGTATCTGTGCTATGTCTGTGTGTTTTTTATGTGGGTGTAACATCATTATGTTCTGTTTATTTCTAACAAAATGATCAGACCAGCTTTGGCAGTCTGTCTGTGACAGTTGGAGTGGCGTGCACCAATCTACATCTCAAATATTTGGCACCCTGAACAGAAACTGAGCTGTTCGCGAGGTGCAGGAAGTGATTCAGTGTGGGACCTACTGTTCTGTGCTGCATCTGTATCAACAGCTTTACCTGCAAAGATTTATGGAACTGAATGTGTGTTAAAACATTGGGCGATTATTTGAATCACTGATTGAAAATCATGTGATTATTTGACAAGCAGTATATCCTCACATTAGTTAGAGAGGAGATACAGAGAAAGCGAATGGACATTAATAGGTGAAAAAAAAAATCACAGACTGTCTCTTTAAATGTCTGCTGTGGAGTATTCTTTCATACTGTCAGGAAAGAGAAAACATTTTTCTTCTGCTTGACTCTTATGCCAAAGTCTTGACGTGACTGGTGGATGATCTCACGGTGAACCCGTATACAAGGACGGGCAGGAGTGACGCACAGAATCCATATGGAGTCATGTCTCCTCTACGTCAACGCCAGACCCTCCATCTGGAAGCCTCTCTTAAACTTCTGCAACTGACACTGAACATGTCATGTCATCAACACTCCTCCAAGAAGAAGGAAAAAAACCTTTCAGATGGAAAGTGTCAGCTACACACCATCTGTTCCCTTGGCACCCTACATGTCTGCATCGCACATCATGATCCAATCAGGAGCTGCAAGGAAACGGAGACTTGATTGGGTTTGTTTTCTCGTCCTTGAGCAGAACCCGGCAGAAATATCCAGTGTAAACCATGGGCAGATGGCAGGGTATAAACAAGGAGACTAGGGTGCAATTATTATATCAATATCCACGTGACCAGTGGCGCACAACTGTCCTGGATTGTGTCTATTTAGAACAAAGTAATATGAGTGACTCACCATCACAAGCTTAAACATATTGTCCGTATTAATGGAGCACTATGTTGTTTTGGGGGAAATAAATTAAGATCCTCATTGACTGTTTTTTTTTTGTTTTTTTTTTAGTCTAAACAAACTTTCTTTGTTTTCATGACTGAATAAACTAACTGAGCTAAAAGGACAACACAATTTAATGCTGTCCATATTTGGCAGACCCTGCCACCTTTCTAGCTTCAAACAGTGTGCTGGGGGCTTCCTGTTCTTCCGAGAACAGCTTGTTTACTCTCTTATGGAAAAAATCAGTAGTTCTGAGTTTGTAGAATTTGTATTTCCCTAAATAATATTGTAACTATTTTTTTAATTGTAATACTCACTTTTATAGCTTCATAATTTTCCAATAATGTCCCCAGACGGGCATAAAATAACATAGCTCTCAAAAAAGTAAAACAACAAAAAAAAAGAAAAGAAAAAAAAGATTTAAAGGAATAGTCTGACATTAAGATGAGCTCATTAGAACAACATTTGTGTGGTAAATACAATACATAGTTAAAGCAAGCAGCTTAGCTTAGCTTAGCATAAAAAGGGAAAACAGCTATACATAAACAATACATAAACAACTTGGACACAAACACCTCTTAAACTCATTGTTTAACATGTTAGGTCTTGTTTCTTTCACTTGAAAACAAACAAAAAACAGAGTACTCAAACATATAGGGGGTTTTCTTCCTGGATTGTTTCTTGGTAGGGATTAGTGACTTCCTGGAGAGTCTGCTGGCTGCCCTGGCAACCTCATGAACACAGACCAGGAAGTCACTATGCCTCAGAAAAAACAAGTGGCATGCACACTGTAACTGAAAACTGGGGGAAAAAAAAAAAAAAAAGACCATGAGTTAAACATAGAAAATGTGCAATTCATGGTCAGACAAGTATGAAGTGTAATAAATAATTAAGTTGAAAGTTATAATAAAATTAGGTTTCCAGCAACAAAATAGAATGTGAATAATTAAAGAACTAACTAAAATTTCAGAGCATGGTTTCTAATTTACCTGTAAATAGTACAGGTTGAAATAATAATACAAAGAATTACAAAATGTGCAAAAAGAACCTGTATTATCATTATTATTATTATTAGTAGTAGTAGTAGTATTAATATTATTATTACTAGTATTATTATTATTATCATTATTTAAAGAGTCCCATAAAAGAAAATGTTACCAAATTGTAGGAGTTATATGTAATAACCAATTATAGAAAAGACATAAAAACAATTAACAGATTTTTTTTTCTTTTTTTTTTTTTTTACAGCAGAACATATCGCAGATCATACCCCAATCTAATGCTGAGACATTTTGTGGGAGTTTATGTTCACCTCCACAAGTCAGATATCTTCAGTTTGCCACCCTGCATGAGTAATCATCTGACACACGATGGGGCGAAGCTGTTGTCAATTGATGTGTCTCGACTTTCTAAGTGTCCCTTGAGGGTTTTTCCACCGAAGATGTGTAGAAAACCCATGATGTCAGTTTGAAAATCACGTAGGGAGAAGTTGCTGTTTGTGTTACAAAAAGTGGGCTGCGTTTGTATGATTAAAGCTTCTTGAAATTTTGTTCCTCACTCTCTCTCTCTCTCTCTCTCTCTCTCTCTCTCTCTCTCTCTCTCTATATATATATATATATATATATATATATATATATATATACTTTAACTGCAACAAGGTCACAGCTTGGTAACGGCATGGTGTTGACTTGTTTGCCTCGCGTGTGTCGGGGAGAAGCATCAAAGCCTCTGATACACCTTGTCCAGTCACCTGTCTCAGCGTGTCCCATCTCATCTTTGTCCAGTCAGGCTGAAAATTGCACCTTTGGGATACAGTGACGTGATGTAGAATGTGTAGTGTAACTTCTCTGGGTTAGTAGAGCTCCATCACACACACACACACACACACACACACACACACACACACACACACACACACACACACGCACACACACACACACATCACACAGATAAACTCAAAGTCATATTGATTTACTCCAGGCTACTCATACCTCACGATTAGTCAGCTCAAAAAGAACGTCATACTTCACAGAAAAAAAGGATTAACTCTGAGTCACTCCACGCTGTCATCACAAATGGTACCCAAATGTATCAAAAAGCTACAAACACAAAAAGAACACATATTTAGTTTTTGCTGCTCCTTCAGTCAAAATGACAAAGAGGTTGAAAAAAGTGCTGAGATCGGTGGCTTTTTTATATCTGAAGATATAACTCATCATCGTCATTAACTCAGTATTAGATGTAGTAATGTCATTTATCTTTAGGTGACGCTTCTGTCAGCTCACACTTCCCGTAGGTTGTTTACTTACCTCTCTTGTTCTGGTGTTACTTTATACTAAGTTGCATGCCAACAGAGCAGTGCCAGAGAAGTGTTGAAACTGATACGTGACGACACAAATACAGCATATTTTGTGTGTGTGTTTTCCTCCCCCTGTTTTCTGTATTTGATTGACTTCCAACTAAAACAGAAACTGGAGGGAGTGATCATTCCAGAGGGTGAATCAATAACTGAGCTTCAGAAATCTGTCACTGATTTAATGACTTGAGTTTTTTCTTTGAACCTGCTGTAGCATGAGGTATATGATGAATGGATGGATGAATTAATGGTTATGAAGTTTTTACACAGTGCAATCGCTTTTTTGTTTTCACTTTACTTTTAAACAAAAATAGCAAATTTAGGGTGTAGTCTGAAATGGAAAATTAACCAACTTGATGAAAAGATATATTCTCGTTAGGTAAGGTAATGCTCCGCTCTTTTTTCTTCAAGGTACACTATGCAACTTTTTTACAGGCCTATATACAAAAAAGAGACAGGAGCAGATTGGAAGAGCTTTAGATGTAGGCCGTTTATATTTTGTTAACAGGCTTGTAATTTTGAGTTACGGTGGGGTAAGAAGAAAAACAGTATTGCCCATCTAGAAGTCCCACGGAGCAAAAGTAAAGGACTATAACGTCATACTAGAAAAAGGTCAACACGCACAGTAGACGTCAATAGACGTCGTAAGAACCTGTTTTCACAGTTGACTGGTCATATTTCTTATGAGGACAGGCTGAAAAATTTACATAGTGCACCTTTAAATCTTTTTTTTTTTTTTTTTACCACAAAGACTGTAGTTTTGAAAACAGTTAAAGGTTCCATTTTACTCTAAAACCTTTTCAGACTTTTTTTTGTTTGCTTGTTTTTTTTGCATTATTTGATGGTGTGTTGTTTAAAATACTGATGCTTTGGGTTGGAGTGAGATTCAAAACCTTCCCACAAACTGGACCTTCAAGGTAATCCCAGCCCTTATTCAGCCCTGGATGTTCTTATTCAGACTGTGCCTGTGAAGATTTTTGTACCCGTGGTGGAAAGTTCACACACACATTCCCCTCTGATTACTGGCTTCTCTGTGTCCCAGACTGGGATTGGATGATCTTCCAGGGTACCAGGCTGTCAGGGCTATACTCCAGTGACCACACATAGTTTGTCCCCCTCCCTGCTGCTGCGCTGGTTCAGTGGCCGGTCAGGAGAACTCAGGTGTATCAGCACGGAGACAGGGGTTAGTGGGAGCCCGGGCACCCAGCCAGACAGCTATGGGAGGTCCTGTCTTCTCAGCATAGCCAACATACGAAATGTTTGTCCACAAAAGCCCACTTTGCAAATATCTGCTGACATACATCTTTTCAGATTCAGAGTCGCTGTCATTGACCCATTTAAAGGAGGCTGACACAAGTATTTATGATCTGACGATGACACTGATGTGCATGTGAGGATGGCTGCAGGAGGCCCCTTAAACACAATTTACATAAGCTTTGCAGAAAGCATATCGCTCCTCGATCATGGAGGGCGTTGCATAACGGCCTGAAGAGGCACCGTCCTGCCCCAGATTATGTTGTTTCTGTTTGTGTGTACGTGCAGGTTGCCAGACTCCCTTTGTTACCGTGACAAGTGCCATTAGGCACACCAGTGTTTCTCCATTTAGACTGCAGTTCATACATTCCCCTGGCCTCGATAAAATCTCACATCTACGTGCATCTCCACATCGGAGGCTAAACTTGATGGGATCACCTTGGCAAAGAAAGGACAGCTGAGTTCAAGTCATCGCTCTCCTTTTTATCGCAGCAGCATCGTGCGCATTTTTAAACCAAATATTTCCGATCTGAAGAATGTTCAGTATTTTAGAGCGGCTAAATGTTCTGAGATAATGAATTTGGTGTCCTATGGTCAGGAGTGGCATCGATGAACTACAAAAAAAAAAAAAAAAACTCCAGCAACTTAGGGGAAGATACATTCTAAGATGGATACACAAATTGTATTTATTTCAAATGAAATGTGTGGTAGGTATCTTTAGGTACAAGGTGGCTGGGGCGTGCCAACTTCAATAGATACCCCTGAAGCACAATACAAAGATGTCTTTTAAATAATGCCCAAATTTGTATTTATTCGTTTTCTGTTGATAATTTGGGTACATTTTTTCATGTTGTTAAACTAAATTTGTGACTCATTGCACTTTTATCAAACGTGCACTGTGCAGATTTGTAAAAGGAGAGAAATTACTGAATTAACTGAATAAACAAACTGTCCTCAAATGAAAACACACATTCTGACTGCTTTATTTTGTGTTGCAGGTCACTTATAAGTCGCTACCTTTCTAGATTTGAACATAGTTCTCCAGACTGTATTCCCCTCGAGGAGGGCTTGTTTACATGGAAATAAATCAACTATTGTTTGTTTGTTTTATGTGTTTGTTTTATCACCTTTATCAGTAGTTTAATTGTTAGTTTTTCATACCACTGTACAGAGAATCAGTCAACTCATTAAAACGCCTTTTGAAACTTCCTAGCAGGCAACATTTACAGCAAAACCCTCGCCTGAGACCTTTCTTTTTGTAGTTTGAGAAAACATACATGATGGAAAATCACTGCGTGTCTTTGATGCATTTTATGAAAAGCCATGGAGGTTTTTACAATAATAAAAACATTGCTAACAGTGATGATCCTGTTAATATTGAATTCGGTCTGTACCACCCTCAAGTTCATCAATATGGGTGTCACGTTGTGCTTTCTGAAACAAATAACTGTGACATGAACAACAGTAGATGCTCCACGAGTAAAATGGAAATCTGACTCTGGCACTATTGATTAAATTAGATATCTTGAGGTTACTGAATGTGTTTGTACAGGTTACAAATTAGCGTAACAACTGTTTTCACAACAAAGAAGACTTCAAATTAATTATTCAATGTTGAGTCAACTCACATATTTTAGTTTAACATACATACATTTTAAGTTGAAACAGCTCAGTGTTATGGACAGTGTGTAAGGGAATCTTCATATCCTTATTTGTAGGTGACCTGCACGCTTCTTGTTTTACTGGTGTTCTTGTTATATCTGGTGTCACATAGAGCTAATACTAATAATACTGTAGGTTTTATATATATATATATATATATATATATATATATATATATATATATTCATGTTTATTTATTTTTTAGATTACCTGCTGAGCTCCTGTGAATCCCAAACAACGTGCTCTTGCCTCTTTAGGCCAAAAAGTCTGTCCTGCCTTGTAGGTGTCCCATACTCCATCCAGGCCTGACCCTGAATCAGCGATGAAAGTGGAGCAGACGTGTCACCTGTATGCTCACACACAACACACATAACACCCATATAGATCAGAAACACAGCTGACCAGGATAAACACCCCAATTATAAAGACTGGTCATAGGAACATAACAGGTGATGGTAAAGTCTTTTAACTAATGGATAAATAAGGTCACCTATACTCAGGTGTTGCCTTCCTGCTTTGGACAGGCTGCAGTATAAGGTGTTTGGTGGTTCGACACTGTTAATAATTGGCCTTCGCAGGGTGGGGTGGGGGGGAATTCGTTCCGGGCTGAGAGATAGCGTGTGACTCTGTGCAGCCACGGCCACCCACGCAGATAAAAGAGGAATGGTGTCGTGCAGACAAAAGACACCAGGCCTCGACGGTCCTTCAGATGCCTGCCCTTTCTTGGAAGAGTCCCCACACGAACTGTTGGGGAAGTAAGCGCGATTTCTGCTCCCCCCCTCTCTCCACATCAGAGGGGAAATTCCACCTTAACACTTGTAACTTCACCCCTCGCACATCCACTGTTTATGGTTCTCTTTCCTTTTAAAGGTTAAGGGCAGTAAAGAAAAAAAAAGAAGAAGAAAGTTGATTCGCTGCCTGTCTGTCATTTAAACAAATATTTTCCTCCTCGCATGCGAGCGGCAGGTGTTGTTTGTTCTCAGAGATGATAGCAGTTAAGGCTTCTCACACCATTTCTTGATTTACAGTTCATCTTTGGCATTTTTTTCGTCCGAGGTAATTGAAATAATTAGGTCAGGTTTCTCTTAAAGACACAGGCATTCTCAGGTAATGTGAGAACGGATCGCTGTGATCGCTGATTGGGTTAGGTGGTGCAACAGGCCTGCACACTGTTGCGTGTGAACCTCTGGCGCGTTGCCAGATCTGAGAGAGCGAGTTAAAGGACAGGTTGCATAAGAAGTGCGGTATGTTTTGATTTAGAAAGGGTGCGTGTCACGGACTATGTGTTTGAATTGGCAATACGTATGGTCAAGAGTCACGTAGGGCATTTAATTAGAAAACTGATGACACTGATTGCTTCCCGTTTGTCTTGATTCACATCAGTTTTCTAAAAATAATCCTGCAGTGCCACACGAGCGGGCTGTGGCCACAGCTCAGGCATCACCAGATGGAACGCTTTCTCACATGGAAAATGGCGTGTAGTGTCTGAAAGGCAATGTAATAATGGGGTCAAATAAGGCAAACTGAGATCATTTTATTGTATTATCTCCACTACTGCACTATTTTATAATGCATGTTAATATTTTAAGCATTTTAAAAAGCAGTAACATGTGCACAGCTGAAGCCTAGTATCCCTGCAAACTTAGGCCTAACCGTGTTTTTTTTTTTTCAGCTGGTCTGGGGAGGGAGTCCATGCCCTCATTTAATTTTAATGGCACATAAAGAGTTTGAATCTCATTAATTTTAATGATTTATCATAACTGGAGCAGGTGTAGAGATCTCATTGAGAACCTAATGAGCCGCTGGGGGAAAGAAATCTAACTCTATTTTTATTTATTGGCGCTCTCTAGTGGATGAAGTCTGCAAGTACTGAGCACTTATCACAACTACAACTCCCATCGTGCAGTTCACTAGAGAGCGCTTCCGCGATGACACGCGACGCGTTTCGGTGAATGAACGGAGTGCTTCGACAATGGAAGGCAGAGCTGTGAAGGCGATATTATTTGACCTGGACAACACGCTAATTGAAACAAGTCGGGCGGGTGGAGTGGCGATACAGAAGGTGATACAGTCTGGATGTTCCTCATGTAGCATTTAATGCTAACTTTGTAACGTGCGCTTAACGGAAGTGTAGAACGCCGCCGGTGCTGCTCTCTGATTGGCTGAGGCGCATTCTGAGGCACTGGTGGAAAATAAAAAAAAACTGCCGTTAAAAGCTAACGTTCACTGTCAGCTAAGCTAATGCTAAACAAGCCGTTTATTAGTCTGAACTAATGCAAGTCTGTCCTTTTATACGCCTTTTACTGTGTCTTGCAGATGTCAGTGGTGCAAAGCAACAGTAGGTCTACATTTACTCGAGCACTTGAAGTAATTTAAACTGTAACTTTAATTAGGCATAGGTGTTTTCACTTATTTTGCCAGAGTGCACCTCTTCTGGGGACTCTCAGCCCTTTTCCTGGCAGACTCTTTCACCTGTGACAGCAGGAAAAGCACAGGTGTGTGACCCAGTCATGCAGTGGTGTAAAGCAATGTACATTTACTCAAGTATTCTACCAAGTACAAATTTGAGATACTAATTTACATTCTGTACGTCTACCCATTGATGGAACTTAATTAAATACATTTACTCAATTACTGTACTTGATATAACAAAGTAAAAGAGTGAGAACTTGTGTTTACCCTTTAAGGTCAGTATGTTTATTAGGTTTGCACAGTCATGAAAATGAAGAGAGTATGTTTATGCATACAAATTTATGTACTAAAAATGTAATGGTACATGTACTTTACTTTGATTTAGGGCTGTCACCATATCAGAATTTCACTGGATGACTGTCCTGGCCAAAATATTTAATGATAACTACATTATTGTGATGTATGTATGTCTGTACAGAAGAAGAGGTTGCATCATCATTTTAAGTTAATTTATTTGAGCAGAAATTGGTAAAAATTTAAATAAAACATTCAGATAATCACAAAAATTCTGAATACTGGAACCGATAATTAGTTGACTCATAGTAAGTGTAATCAACGTGTGCTTTTTTCTTTACATTTATTGCCAAAAAATCATTTTGATATTTAAGTACAATTAATATCGGACACTTAAGACTTTTACTCAAGGACTCCTGTTTTTTACACAATATCTTTACTTTTACTCAAGTATGACTCATGGCTTTTCACAAGTCTGCTTCTACTTTTCTACATTTACCAGCTGAAAGTTGTATTTTTAACTGTACTTCACTTATCTGATAGCTATAGTTACCTTGCAAATTAACAGTTTACATCTGAAACAAAGGCCTATTATCATCGGTGCATAGAATGTCAGTTGTTACAGATTACAAGTTGACTTCTGACACCAGAAGTGCATTTTGCTGATATAACTTTTGTTACAATGAATAGAGACAAAGGCAGATGAATAGTAAACAATGCAAATGTTATGCTTCTGCTACCTCTGTACTGTAATTGTATTTTTGACAAAACCTCTTCAACAGTCTCGAGGCTGACCTCTTGTGGTCACAGCTCAACCAGAAACATGTTTTATAATGTTGTGTTTGTATCTTGCAGGCCAGTGAACTTTTGAAGACCACACTGGCTCTCGATGACACGACTATCAGGAACATTTGTGACAAGTTCAAGCTGAAGCTTTTCCACGAGAGTTTTGACCCCTCAGCTGGCAGATCAATAGATGAGGTCCGTGTGGGTCACTGGGAGGAGAGCATTCAGGAGGCTGTGGGAGGTTCTTCCTCAGCCTCTCTAGCAACTCAGTGCTACTACTTGTGGAAAAATAGTCGCCTGGAGGTTCTAAGTCTGTCTCCTGAAATATGCTCCCTCCTGAAAGAACTGCGCAGCAGATACAAGCTGCTGCTGCTGACCAATGGGGAGTCTAAGACCCAGAGAGAGAAAGTGGAGGCAGTCAGATGTGAGGGGTTCTTTGATGCCATCGTGATTGGTGGAGAACATGCAGAGCAGAAACCATTCCCCTCCATTTTCACATTGTGTTTCAACATGCTGGATGTGGAGGCCGAGGATTGTGTTATGGTGGGAGACTCTTTGGACACAGATATTCAGGGGGGCTTTAATGCCGGAGTGCGGGCTACAGTTTGGATCAGCAGTGCAGGAGGTGCTGTGCCAGACGGTTCAGTGAAACCAGACTACACTATCCCGACTGTGCTGGACCTGCCACATATTCTGGCACAGCTGAAATAAGAGCAACTTATTCTTGAAACGCTGTTTGAAACAAGTGAATGAGCAGACTGTCACTTCAAGTGGGACTTTTTAAATTATGGGTGCGTAAAAAATGTTATCACTTCTTAATGTTCTGGTAGTGGTGTAAACACTCCCTTGGTGCTGCTAGCAGCACGGCTAACTGAGTTAATTAGTGGTCACTCTGGTTAAATACTACCAACTATTTGCTTTGATTATGAATTTTACAATTCTTAAATACTGCACCTCTAAGCCAGTAGTTAATAACCTTTTGAAACATACCTAAAAAAAAAAAAGCTAAAATTAGCTCCACTACTACAAAAGCACAGCAGTGAAATGCTGCACATGCATTGATTAATCAAATATAGAATGGGCCATACTGTGTTCCTGCAGAATGAGTACTTTACTTTCCATATTCAAGTACATTTTGCTGACAATCATTCTGTTAATTTATTTTTAAATCATATCTGTCATGGAAAATTTAAGAATTAAGATGAATTTGTCATCATACAACTCAAGATGATGAAAAAGAAATCCACTTGTAAATTCCTACAATACACACAACAAACAAATAAATACATAATGATCAAGTCACAAAAATAAACTATTGTGCTGCTTTTAGAAGTTTTAAACACTCACTCCGCAGCTTTCCTGTCCTGGGCCATGCACAAACCATGTCCGTTTGTGTATATGGAGTTACTGCGTAAAGAATCTAAATTCTTGGTACAGCACATCATTTTTTATGAACTGCTCAGAACAACTTCACAAATAAACATTTGGGTTATTTTCATACACATCAAAAGATGCCATCACATTCATTCAATCACTTGCTGCAACATGTTTATTTTCTCAAAGTCTTAATCGGGTTAATAAAACAGTGTTGACAAAAGGAGATAACTTCTGTGGCTTTACAGTTTCTTTACAGAATCTTTGTTTAACAGTTAGTTCTAGCAGCTTCACTGGACATAAAGACTTTTCAGAACACTTTCTTTGGTGCCTTGATTTGTACCTTGTCACATTTAAAAGGCACATATCTTTACTGTTTTTGTCCTACAAAATTCATTTAACATCTAATTTGACTT
The DNA here is from genome assembly GCF_904848185.1 of Acanthopagrus latus. Classification (NCBI taxonomy): domain Eukaryota; kingdom Metazoa; phylum Chordata; class Actinopteri; order Spariformes; family Sparidae; genus Acanthopagrus; species Acanthopagrus latus. The sequence goes on along the minus strand of NC_051053.1, from coordinate 14,294,012 downwards.
TGATGTTCATTGCTGCGAGTTCAGCTACAAAGTAGCGGAAGACGTAAGGAACAGATACTGAGTCAATAGAGTCACTTTTACCGCACAGAGTGCAGACAGTCTTTCGGTGGCGTGTGGCCGACCAGTAGGGTGGCGGTTTCTCTAACAGCGGGGAAAGCAGGCTACCACAGTCAACACACACCTGAGCCACTGATCGATCTGAGCAGTTGAAGAGGCGATCATGAAGCAGGAAAGAAGAGCCATGTGCCAGCAGGGCATCCCGTTCCATCTCCCCAAAACGGATGCCTCCCTGAATATTCCTCCCTCCCACTGGTTGGTTGGTCACCTTGTCTCGTGCTCCTGTGGTCCTCACCTGAAACTTATCAGAGACCATGTGGCGCAGGCGCTGGTAGTAGACGACTCCAATGAATATGTCGGCCTCCAGCTCCTGACCACTCAGCCCACTGTAGAGCCGCTCTGTGCCGTAGTAGTTGTATCCACCTGCCCGGAGCATTTTACCGAAGTACTCGAGCGCGGAGCTCTCCTCTGAGAAGGTGAAGGGTGTGGCGTCGTGGCTCAGGCCGTGCAGGGCGCCAGACTTGCCTGCCATGCTTTCGATCAGCATTCCGATGGTCATACGGGAGGGGAAGCCGTGGGGATTGAACAGGATGTCAGGACTCATGCCACTCTCTGTGAAGGGCATGTCCTCGGCCGGCCACAGGCGGCTCAAGATGCCCTTCTGACCGTGTCGGCTGGCGAACTTGTCGCCGATGGTGGGGTTTCGTGGCACTCGAACTGTGATGCAGACACGTTTAAACCGGCCTGAGCCAGTGTCGTTGCTGCAGATCTTTATATTGTCAACAACACAGGCCTCTTGGCTCCTGAGAGAAAATACGCATTCTATTAGCATTTAAGAATATGTTTTTAGGAACATGTAGTCAACACCGCAAGTAAAATCATTACTTCATGATTAACTGATGCAACTACACAAACAAGCAAACGTTGACACTTACTTGTAGAAGATGACGTAGGTCTGGCCAGTGTTGAGGTTGATGTAGCTGTAGAAGGGGTCTCCATACTGAAGTGTTGACCCAATGTGTGGTAGTCCATCGGCATCCAGTTTGTCATTTACTTTAGGGTCACCTGGCTTAGTCCCAAACACCACGCTGTCATCTCCCTTGACCTTGTCTGCCAGGTCCACCAGCTCAGTCTTGTAGATGCTTCCATGAGCAAAGCCTCTCTCCCATGATGACTTATTCACGATCTAATAAGATCAAAGTGTGTCAGGAAATCATTTCTATGAAGGGGGGGGAAATGCAATCATTATACTGTCTTACTCACCATGGCATCTTCCATGTCGTAGCCTGTGTAGGATATGACAGCCACAATGGCGTTGGTGCCGCTGGGGTAGTTGTCCAGGTTGTAGTGGTCGTACATGGTGGGCCTCACGAGGGGGCTCTGAGGGGTCTGGAGCCGGTACAGCTTGTTGTCTGAGCGATCCATGAATGAGTGCAGGGGGAAACCCATCGTCTGCTTACCTGAGAAGACAATACGTTTAACCTCTGATGGAACACAAGCTGTTGTGAAGTCTACAAGCTTCACAGCAGCCAAAAATAGCAATGCGAGGAAAGAATGTTTGAATTTGCTTGTACACCTGCATAGGTGTGTGGGGCCTCTAACTTACCCATCTGACACTGGTACATGTTCCTAGGACTCTGGTTGTGATCTGAGTAAGGGATGAAATTGGCCACCACGCTAAGCATACTGTGAGGGAAGAGCTCCTGGTGTGTGGTCACTCCGGACTCGATCTCATCCTCCATGATGCCCACATTGATGTAAAGCTGCATAAAAATTATTAAATAACACATTTTAGTAACTTCATGCATTGGGATTACACAAGTACCACTGAGTCTGTTTAAACCACGGGTTTCACATACTTGTTCAAAGGTGCCTATCAACTCTTGCTTGCCGAGAGCCAAGTTTCTCACAGGCCGCACCATCCGACAGGGTGTTGTGAAGAGGAACAGGCCCGGGTACAAGCTGGCCTTGCCCGTTTTTGGAACCAGAACAATCTCAGTCCAGGGGGGGACCTTCTTCTCTCGCAACACCTTAAGGAATTTATTTGAAACATAAGTTTTCAAACAGTCTGCTAGACACACCCAGTTGATATTTTACATATTGTACATTTGACAAACCTTAAACCTGCGCAGTGACTCGACCACAACAGGAGCTAATTCAGTCTCCACCCAGCCTACTACAGCTCCATCGAGGACCACAGGGTAGCAGTCTGAAAAGGCTTTGCCAGGAGATCCATCCACTGGAGTCACACCTGAGGCACCAGAGAAAGCCCAGTGACATGTTTTTTTTAAAAAAAAAAAAAACATTTTAAAAGACATTATAAGTGAATGTGTTTTAGACCTTTTCAAGATCATTTTGAAACCAAATTTGAAACTGATTTTTAGACACTTTTCCTTTTTCAATCATTACAGGTAAGTCCAAAATGGGTAGTATAGTGCACCTGTGGTCTCATGCAGAGTAAAGTTAAACTACATTTTGCCAACAGATGCATGTATAAAGTAAAAAGGCAGTATTAATATCAGTGGTAGGTTTAAAGATTTGGAACATCAGATATGTGGACTTTCTCACAAAAAAGCTTGACTCATTTTGCCAAAAAGAAATTAAAAGAGGAATACATGAAATTAGATCATATGTTCATGGCAATTAAAACCTCAAATTCAAAAGGACAGAATCCCATTTGAGTCATATTGCATTTGTCGAAATGTCGACTCACTCACCGAGGGAACAGAGCAGAGCAGGCAGGGATATGGTCGGCAGGGTCGGTGCCACAATCTCACAGCTGGCTGTCATGTGGTTCATGAGCCCACAAGGCTCTCCATCTGGCGTGTGGACGGGACACAGGAAGCCCCAGGACTCCGGGAGCAGCTTTCGAACAGATGTGGTTCTCATCTTGGCGAACGCTGCTCCTCTGTGCACGCAGCGGAAGTGAGACAGGTAGCGGATGAAGTTGAGCTTGTCAGCTACAACACACAGACCTGTGTTCTGCAGCATGCCGAGACCTGTAGACAGAGGGGAAAACTACATTTAAAAGATGAACTACATTTTTATAACATAGCATGCACTCAGATTTAACTCATACGGTCTGACCTGTCTTGGAGTTGAGGTTCCCAGTGGCCAGCAGATATTCAAAGGGTTTGGTCAGGTCAGTGCCCATGTTGAAAATCTTAATCATGTTTTCAGCGCTCCATCCTCCACTTATTCTGCTGCCTTTCTTATCAAAGGACAGCTTCACAGACGCCAACCAGGCAGCCAGTCTCTCCTGGTGGGAATGTTGTAGGGGTTCAACAAATACCATGAGATAACTTAGAAGAGAAAATAATTGTTCTACTAGCAAATTTTAGTATGTTGTTCTAAATCAAATCTAATAATCTAAAATACTTGTATATTTAGTATTCCCAGAGAGACTTACTAAAAAAAGGAAGATGCTTACTTCATGATGAACTGTAACATGGTGAAAAACATGACTCTTGTTCAGACAACTCCATGACCTCACCTTCAGAAACATGAGGTACAGCTGACCAGGAGTGAGCACTTCTTGACACATGATGCTGTCGGGGTTTTCCTCCATGCACTCCTGCTTGGCAAACGTGAACAGCTTCCTGGTCATCAGACACAGCAGGTAGAACTTCTCCACATCTGACTTCAGGTGGATACAGATGCACTCGCTGGTCAAAGCAGAACACAATTATTATTTTTTTAATGTACCAAAAACACGATTCGCAGCGAGTTGTTGATTAAAAATAGACTTACTTTAGCAGGAAGTGTGCACACTGCTCGTTTGTGTACCACTCAGGAAGGTTCATCTTAACCCTGAAGCGCTCTCCGAGGTAATTCAGCACCTTGCTGCGGGTGGTGCAGCCCTCCTCCATGACGATGCGCAGCATCTCTGACACACAGCTCTTGTAGAAGGAATTGTCCTCACGGCCTTTGATCAGCTCCTGGTAGATCTGGAAGTCTGTGAAGTCCACCAGGGCCTGGAGGAGAGCAACACAGAGACAATGAGCTATATTAACCACATCATCAGATTTTATAACTTAAAATTTGTTATATTTCTGTTCTGTTCTATTTAAAGGAGAGATATTTGCTAAATTTCAGGTTCATAATGACTTTTTGGGTCACTACTAGCATAGGTTTTCATGCTTTAGTGCTCAAAAAACACATCAGTTTTCTCATTCTGTCCAGTGCAGCAGCACTTTTATCCCCTTCTGTCTGAAACACTGTTTTAGCTCCTGTCTCTTTAAGGATTCCCTCCTCCCGAATACTCAGTCTGTTCTGATTGGTCAGCTCACACATGCCTGACCCAGCACCACTAACAACATCAGAGCACCTGTGCTAAATCAGTTCTAACATGCCAAAATAGCCATTGGACATTATGCAAATATGACTCTGTTATGTATTGTGATGTTGCAAGGTCACAGATTTAAAGGTGGGATGACTAAAGAGGTGTTTCAATGGGAGAGGGGAGCTTCAGTTGCTGCAGGCTTTGCCCTTTTTAACTTCCAAGATATTGTACACACACAAAAACATATAAAACACTGAAGAAAAAGGAGAAAACAAAAAAGCCTAATAAGTGTCCTTTGACACTCTCTTTTCACTCAGTAATGAATGCTGCAGACTTGTTCATTTCTAGAATACATTAGATGCCATTTACTACCTTGAGTGCAAAGCCTAGTGGGAGGAAGAAGAGCTCTTTTTGGTAGATGAAGTTCAGCATCACAGTTCCGTTTTCCAGATAATGTAGGTTCATGTTGATGGCTGTGTGCTCCTCCCTCACACAGCGCATAGAAATACCTGTGAAAAGAAAAAGATGACGACACATTTTAAAAGATATAAATTATTGAGCCAAGACTCTTCTTACACCCCACCTTGAAGGTTATATTTACCGTACTGAGTGTATCCCTGCCCCCTGCTCTTCCACTTAGGTCTTGACATGGCAATAGGATAGTTCCTCCTTGGCATTATCAGCATACGAATAACTTTCTCAATTCCATTCACGATGAAATAACCTCCCATTTCCTGTTGATTTAAAAGAGGGACTTTGTATATTATTCATTAATAAAGATGCATGGAAAGAATTGTTGCATATCATAAACACGCGTCTTACTTCTGCTTCTTCGTGATGTGCTACCAGCTCTTTGGGGGACATGCCATGCAGGTTGCACAGTTTCGACTTCACCATGATCGGTAGCTGACCCATGGACTGTTTGATGATGCCTTTGGGAACGCCATTGACCGACCAGCTGACGTCTGCCTGAAATTATGCCAAACAAATCCTATTAAAGAGCCAATTAAACTTTTACCATGTCATGTTATATACTTCATCAACACTTCCTTTTTTTGCCACACATCTCAGACTTACCACAAGCTTTCCTTTATACGAACATCTCCTTCCCCTGCACTCTGCTGGAAACACCTTCATGTCCCTGCAGATGCTCCCTTTAGCGACCACTGGGTTGTAGATGGTGGCTTCCACGAACGAGAGGCTGATCCTGTCATTTTTGAACGTGAACTCCAAGGGGGAGATGGACTGAGGGAGACAGATGGAGTGTTACCCACAAATAATGGACATCGACTTTACTGAAGCAGACGATGAAAGGGGTAAAGTTTGGAGGGGGGAAATCAGGTGCCATTTTTTATTTGAGTTTCCAAGCAAGCAGCTAGGTTTGAACTGGCATGAGATTGTCACAGTATGATCACCATCTCAGAAAATATCAGTTTTTAGCATTGTAATTATTATGATATCTGTATACTGGCTGATAAAAACACTTATACAACTGTTACACTGAACTTGAGACAAGAATATGCAAAAAATGATGCTTGCAGTGATTTGTAATTATCTCATTTCGAGTGACGTTTTCTCTTTTATTTTACTGATGCCATCTTAGAAAATAAAGTTTCTTGTTGAACTGACACCTTGCCTTTATTACAAAGTGTTTCATAACCACATTTTGAGAATCACTGCAAAAAAATAGTAATGTCTTCACTCCTCAATATAAATATTGGCCCCAAAAACTGCTAATCGGTCGTGTTTTATTTCAGTAGCACCAACAGCCTTAGGAACTTGACCAGGCACACATAGACACATCTTACCAGGATTACAGTCCAATTTACATTAGTGTGCAGAGTTTTATTTTATACTATAACTTTTAAAAATTCAGAGTTGAGATTTTTGAGGATGGGCAATGAATAGAGACTTGGGTTTTTATTGTTTTGTTTTGTTAGAATTTGATAGAATTAAAAATGTATAATTTTAAGACAAAGATGCCCAACAACAAATAACACACGTTCAGAGCCAACATGTATCTTAGCTGGGTGCCATTTCAACCGACGTCAACTTTAAAGAAAGCAACGTAAGCAAGTGTAAGCAGCGCAACATTTAGTGTGCTGAATAGAGATTTAAACGTCATGAATCTAATCTGATATATACTTTTTAATATATCTGTACACAGCCACAGGCTGGTTTCGAACTGCGTTCAGACAAAGTTGGACTGACCTGCACAACGCGGCTGAGTCCGTCAGTGACAGCCTGGTCAAACGACTCGATGTGAGCTTTGGTTAAATCCTGAACGGCGCCATGTTGAGACTCCTTCAGGACGCCAAACCTTTCCTCTGTCAGATTCTTCAGACTCGGACATTCGGCCAGATTACTCCACTTTTCTGAAAAGTCCATGCTTGCGCTCCCAGAGATACATATGCTTGTTTACCACACGTGCATGGTGACAGCGGAAGTACAACCCTCTGACACAGGAAGTCTTCCTCTGATTCTTCTTCTTCTTCACTTCTTTGTGGCAGCTCCCCTTTCTGTATTTTGATTACTGCCACCCTGTGTTGTTCCAGGAGGCTGTTTATTGCATGGTGTCTCTTTACTGCTACAGGATATTATACAAACCTTTCATATATTAACAATGGATTGTTCACACTCTTCCCCATAATTTGAAACGTGCTGATGGCAATACGCACATTACAAGGAGGGTTTTTAATGGATGATTTCTGCCATCATCGTAGGCGTATTTCAGTTTCTTGAAGACATTTGACTTCTCATTCAAGAAGCTTCTTCACTTCAAATTAACTGGGGGAGAGTTGTAAGCTTTAAACTCTGTGTGGGAGTGTAAAAAGACTGTGTCTCGCTGTATTACTCAGGCTGCACTACAGCGTCTATTCACAGGCGCGATCCCACTACTGAGCGGCACGGGGGCTTTGGCCTGCTCCGTTTCCGACCTGGGCCGGTGCACCCCTCCTTAGACGACCTGGTGGTCCCGAGCTCCCTCAGGAGCACCATATCGATACCGAACTTAGTGCGGACACCCGATCGGCATAGTTCACTGCAGCTCAGAACTCCTGAGCTCAAACGATCCTCCAGCCTCAGCCTCCCAGTGACTTGGATTACAGGCGCGCGCCACCACGCCCGGCGAGAGTTCTTCTCATTCATAGAGGCTTTGAGGTTTAGAGTGGTGACGTCATCAAGTGGGACGCTCAGGTTGCATGTAGTGACACAAAAAGCTGCAGGTGTAGTGATGGAGGATGATCCATGTCTGCAGGCCTACACTTCTCCTGAAGCTCCTCAGAGATAAAAATCTTGTTACAATGAAAACATGTTGTGTTCACAGCAGCTGGACCAGACCTGTAGAAAACAGTGACTCTAAGTCATTCATATTTTTTTCATTCTTATAATAAAACAGATAAAAATGAGGACTTGTCTTTTTTATGACAAAGCTCACAATGTATGCTGTCTCCTTTCCTTGTCTCATCTGTGGATCTTACAGCCATCAGGACCCCTCCTCATTTTCTCTGGTAGAATTCTCTGGTTGAAATGACGTAAACCACATAAGTCCAGCCCACAGGTTTTCTGACTAATCCATGTCGAGCATGCCAAAAGGGGCGGTCCCGCGTGAAATTAGCGCATTTCTCTCCAAAAAGTTAGATGTGTATATATTTAGCTGACTGATCTTCACTCTGGTCTCTTCCCGAACATGGTGAGTAAACTGTTCTGTACGAATCTGCTTTGTGTGTCCAGTTACCTGCTCAGTACAGGTGTATTCATGTCTGTGTGGGAGGTGTACAGGTAGTTAATACTTTTTGATCTCAGGTAATAAGTCATTTTGAGTAGCTACAGTAGTTTATATGATCATTATGCAGCCTCATTGTTGTCTGCACTTTATTATCATACTACTGGTGTGTAAAACACTAAATTTTCTCAGGACTGAACACATTTGGTCTAGCACGATTTGGGAAATTTGGTGGTGAATTTGTTTTCTTTGTCAATCCCCCCCCCCAAAAAAAACAAGGCAGTCCAGAACCGGGCCTGCTTTAGCTTCTGGTGTTGCTCATAGAAGCTGCCTCTGTTCTCTTTTTTCAATACAATCTGCTGGAATTTTCATCTGACCCAAAAGTCAGGAGCCTGATCATTATCCTAGACACTGATTAAAGGTCAAAAATTCCACATAAAGATTTTGACCAAAGCACCTTTTATCATTTAAGCAATGTACTGTTTGTTTGTATGGTATTACGAGGCTCCTATTGGCTTGAGACCAGCGTACATGACCAACTGTTTGTATTGTTAGAATCCCTCTCAACTTCTTAGAGTCTCTGCTGCAGTTAGAAAACCAAGAAAACCGATAAGAAAATCAGCTGCTTAGCCTTTCTTAACAATGCAACAAAGCTATGGATCTCTATGCACTTTGCATTGCTTGCTTTTATCACCTGGTATTGCACGTAATGTTCCATGTTTTTCCCACTTTATTGTACAACACTTTGCACTCCTTGTACAGTATGTCAGGTGATAAATGAAGGTGATGATGATGACGATGAATATTATTATTTATGGAACTTCTTTGTTGGTTAAATTTTCAAATTTAATGAAATATTTCCATGGAAGTTGTTAAGTGAACTCTGTCTCTTCACATCCACAAAGTCCTGACGAGAGGCCTTATTTGGTAAGTGGGTGAACCAGGTTTCATTAAATGAACCAAAGGTTTATAAGGTATCAACATTTTCCATCTAAGACACTGTCACATTTTTGTATTGCGATGCAGTGTGTTACAACACATTGTTATGTCCCCAGTGAATATGGAAAATAGTGAAGATATATAAGATATATATAGAGAGAGAAGATATAAGATACTGCTTTTATAATTCCCATAATTATCAGAGAACTGCATACTCTGCATATTTACATTGGGAGTGACAGATACCACTCCTGTGTTTTTTTGCATATGGCTTATGCAGTGGGTGGTGTTTTGTTTTACTGAGCACACAGCTTTTTAAAGATATAAAATATATGTGTGTTTTCATTGAAACAAGACTTTGATCTCTGAGGGAGCCTCAGGAGAAGTGTAGGCCTACAGACATGGATCTTTTTTTCGTCACTACATGCCACCTGAGCGTCCCACCTGATGACGTCACCACTCTAAACCTCAAAGCCTCTATGAATGAGAAGAACTCTCGCCGGGCGTGGTGGCGCGCGCCTGTAATCCAAGTCACTGGGAGGCTGAGGCTGGAGGATCGTTTGAGCTCAGGAGTTCTGAGCTGCAGTGAACTATGCCGATCGGGTGTCCGCACTAAGTTCGGTATCGATATGGTGCTCCTGAGGGAGCTCGGGATCACCAGGTCGTCTAAGGAGGGGTGCACCGGCCCAGGTCGGAAACGGAGCAGGCCAAAGCCCCCGTGCCGCTCAGTAGTGGGATCGCGCCTGTGAATAGACGCTGTAGTGCAGCCTGAGTAATACAACGGGACACAGTTTTTTACACTCTGTGTACTCTTCAACTAACTGCTGGCACAACAACAATGTGTTTACATGATACAACAGCTTCATCGCTGCTACTTTATTGTCTTGTTTCCATGAAAATCCTTCGCAAAGTATTCTCACTACATTCTGTGCTGTGGTTGGTGTCGTTGCTCTTCTCCTCCAGATGGAGGCGCTGCAGGACAAAGGTGGAGGTTTTTCTAAACAGTGAGTCTTGGATAAACATTTCAGTCACTGTGTTTTGGAATACAGAGATGTGCATCAACAACAGCAGATCATATGAAGCTTAGAGAGAGAAGCAGGCATTAGAGGCTCAGGTCTCCAAATACAAAAATGTCAACCACCTGTTTGTTCATAATGATCCTCAAGTGCTGCAGAGCTGTTGCAGTTATCTGTCCCCTCATCTCTTCTCATTGCATCTACGTTTTCTTAAAGACTAACAGCAGATAATAGAGGAGAGAGTCAATACCTCACTACTACTTACTATTAATTAACTTAGTTAATTAACCCAAAAGTCGCGAGCCTGGGCATTATCATAGAAACAGATTAAATGGTAAAATTCCATAAGAAGATTTTGACCAAAGCACCTTTTATCATTTAAGCAACGCACGGAAGGTGCTCCTAACACAACAAGATGCCGAAAAACTTGTTCTTGCATTCATTTGAAATAGATACAATCACTATAATCCTCCTTTCACAGGTCTTCCAAGACAATCCATTGATAAACTACAATTAGTTGTGAACTCTGCAACTAGACATTTCATTAGAACAAGAAGTAGAGAGCGCATCACTCCAGTTTTAGTTTACCTGTGCTGGCTCCCTGTATCTTTTAGAATTGATTTTAAAGTCCTGATAATTGCTTAAAAGGCTCTTATTGGCTTGAGACCAGCCTACATGACCAAATGTTTGTATTTCTATAATCCCTCTCAACCTCTTAGAGCCTCTGCTGTCGTTATTCAAAATTCCAAATGAGAAAATCTGCAGCTTAGCCTTTCTTAACTATGCAACAAACCTCTGTAACTCTATGCACTTTGTATTGCTTGGTTTTATCACTTGATATTGCACTTAATTTTCCTGTTTACATGTTTTCCCACTTTATTGTACAACACTTTGCACTCAGTATGTCAGGTGATAAATAAAGGTGGTGGTGATGATGATGATGATGATGATGATTATCATTTATGGAACTTCTTATCTTCTTATATTTGAGTTTGGATTGTTGGTTATTTTTTTTAATTTAATGAGTCCTGACAAGAGGCCTAATTTGGCGAGTGGGTGAACCAGGTTTCATTAAATGACTAAGTATGTTTCTCTACATTCTGTGCTGTGGTTGGTGTCGTTGCTCTTCTCCTCCAGGTGGAGGCGCTGCAGGACAAACAAACTGAAGTGTTTTGTGAAGGGTTTTTCATCGGAACAAGACAACAAAGTAGCAGCGATGAAGCTGTTGTATCATGTAAACACATTGTTGTTGTGCCAGCAGTTAGTTGAAGAGTACACAGAGTGTAAAAAGACTGTGTCCCGCTGTATTACTCAGGCTGCACTACAGCGTCTATTCACAGGCGCGATCCCACTACTGAGCGGCACGGGGGCTTTGGCCTGCTCCGTTTCCGACCTGGGCCGGTGCACCCCTCCTTAGACGACCTGGTGGTCCCGAGCTCCCTCAGGAGCACCATATCGATACCGAACTTAGTGCGGACACCCGATCGGCATAGTTCACTGCAGCTCAGAACTCCTGAGCTCAAACGATCCTCCAGCCTCAGCCTCCCAGTGACTTGGATTACAGGCGCGCGCCACCACGCCCGGCGAGAAATAGAGCTCCTCATCGGCTATTTGACTTGACTTGAACCTGACGTCATCAAAAAACCACAGCGGCATCTAGTGACGGATGATCGTCTCTGCAGTCCACATGGAACGAGTGCAGCTCTCTGAAGTCCATCCACTGATTCAGTTGAATGTGTCGATGTACTTTGTTTTTCAAGGCTGAGGACAAAACAGTCTCAGATGAATCGGACCTTTGAGTGTAGGGCCCCTAAGATGAGATAATTCATTAAATATGACTTTTTAAAAATAATATTATTAACCACGCACCTGTCGATCTTAAGGTGTGCAGAAGCTGTTCTCGATTAGTTATAAAGAAATCACAACATGGGGTAAGAATCAAGCATCCACAATGAGCATTCTTACAACACTTACTTAAAGGAGCACTATGTATCTGTGTGTGTTTTGAGAGTAAAGTCCCTTACATGAACCAAGATGAGTTTGAATGGGAGTTTTGTCACCTTCCTCACTGTCATCTTCTTTTTTCCTTTCATTTGAATGTATGAGCTTCCCTATGTAGAATGATGTTCATACTTATTAAGTGAAAAGTTTCGCTGCACTCGTTGAAAATCCAGTGATTGTTTTTTGACATCACAAATCATTTGGATGCAAATCCTGGTCCAATATTAACTTGCAAAAGTGTAATATAGACACTGCAGTATATGCACTGAGAATGGAGTTTACAGTGAGGCAGCAAACATCTGTTGTTCAGCAATTCATATTCTGTTTAATGGATGGTATATCTAAACCAGATTTTACTCCAACACTGAACACTTTAAATATAAATATAGGCACAAAAAAAAATGACACAACATGTTTCAGTTTTATTTTTCCAACATTATGATTATGACGGTAACACAAGAAGACACATTACCGCATAAAAGATATAAGGCATGCTCATACCTCCATTGGGTGGTGAAGTCAATAACAAAATAAATGAATCATACAACCACTATGCAACTGTCTGACTCGCAATGTATTTCACACATTTAGAGATTTCCTGTTTATGCAAGAAGGGTAGAGGAGGGACAGCTGGACCGTATTCACAAGTAGAGCTGCAACTAGTGATTATTTTCATTATCGATTAATGTGACAATTATCATCTGACTGATGATTGATTGTTTACTTTATTGTGAAAAAATGCTTGGCACAATTCCCCAGAGGCCAAATTGCTTCTTTTGTCCAACCAACAAACTCCAAAGCCCAAAGACTCTTCATTTACTGTCATAAATGATGCAAGAAGCAGCAAATCCTCATATTTTAGAAGCTGGAACCAGCAAATGTTTGACATTTCTGTTGTCAAATTAGTTGGCAGTTAATTTTCTTTCGACTGTGTTATCGATTGTTCGACTCACTGTTGCAGCTCTCTTCACAATAACTGACAGCACGGTGAACATGGTCCCAACTGAACATGGACAACAAGACGACAGTGAACACAAACATCTGAACAAAATCAAACAATTCAATTACATTATATTTCATAATTTCTAAACCTCTGCAGCAGGGTAGATGGCGAGTCAGCAGCAAAACGGAAACGTCGATGGCAGTAATCACCTGAGAAATGACGATAAAGTGGCTGTTAATTTCATTTATCACTGTGTAAACAACGGTGCTAGTAAATAGCAGACAAGATAGAAACAGCTCAGACCTGCTGATGTATCACAGTAAGTTATGCTAAATGATCATAACTACCATTTTGTGTATAACACATGCATTAAAACAATTATTTTTCCATAAAGAAGATGTATTTAACCAATGTTGTAAGAACAACAATAATAATATGGTAGTTAAAACCTCTCAAATCATAAAACATGGCTTAAAAAAACTGATATATCACTGTATATTACAAAAACATTTTCAGCACATTTAGAGCGCCATTGAACAGCATTTGAACAAAAGACTTAATCAGTTATTACATAATTTCTAGTCATATTTTGTACACATGGACAACATCATATTGCATTTTGCGGGTGAATCTGCTTTACATATCCCAAGAGAGGAATGGTAACAGAAGCAGTGAGGGTGAGCTGGTTAGATGAAAAGTAGCAGGTGACATGCTGATACTGTGGAAATTCAGTATTGTACAATTCAAGATTTTAAACATCATTCCTGCTCAGAGTTTCAAAAACCCTCACTCATAATCCCTCAACCTGGCCACGCATGCACCCAGCTGATCTAAACTGAGAAGCAGAAGAGTGGACTCGAGTCACCGTTCTGATGACTTGCAATCTGAATTGACAGACTCAACTTGGACTTGAACTGACTTGACTTGGGGGCATGAAGACTCAAACAACTTGACTGTGTTCATTCCATGTTTTCAGTTTACATATAAAATATCTAAAATGTTCGGTCCCAATTTCAAATGTCTGTGTAACATTACCCAGTTTTCAATTGTGCATTGTCAGAACAGCATCATGATTGGACGAGGAGGGAATGCACACACACACACACGTGCAGCTTTAGAGTCTCATATTCTCTAAACAGGCAGATACACGGGGGGAAATGTAACAAAGTTTGATGTTGTAGTCTAGCTGTCAGTATTTCAAGCAAAGTATTTAGGCTCTGGCAGTATTTCCAAACATTTTCTGTTTTTTTGGTGTCTTTTTTTTGACTCTCCTAATACCACCAGTATACACCAGGTGGTAGTATGTATTAGTCACTCAGAGGGAAACTGCTCCAGAAGAGAGCTTGATAATCCCACCCTTCCTGTTCTCAAACAAAGCAAGGAGTTCTGCAATTGCAAATAAACACACATTATTTAAGAGACAGTGGATTCATTTCTGTGTTGTACTCCTAAAACTTATTTTTACTGCATGATTGTTGCAGGCAGCTGACTGATGTGGCATTACCTCATTGTGCACTGATCACCTGTCAATCAAACAGTGTGGCCGGTGCTTTGGAAACTTCTCATTTGTTGTTCTGTCAGTGTTTGAGTTTCTTGATGTGGCGCTCCTTCCTGTGTCTGTTTATCAACACTGGCTATCACTGTGCGTGATGATTTCTTTATCTGTACTGATCTTTGATTGCATGAAAATTAAACTTCTCTGTGCCTTGAAATTTTTGTATTGATGTATTCTGTATGTTTTTGATCTATTTCATTACATGGGTCTGTAGAGGGGAAGCAGCTGACCATCATTTATCATATTATGTTCTCATCACTTTGTACTCTTGTAAAGAGGTTTTATTGCTTTATTATTGACAATGTAATTGTTTGGCACGAGAAATGTACAAAATGAGGTGAAGTAAATGGATGTTTGGATCATAAATAAATATATAACATACAGGGTACTTATGCACGGAACAGATCCTCAGAGCAGATGCGATTTCAAAATTCTTAATTCTTGTTTTCAATGTCTTTTTGTGCTCCTGTAAAGCACTCTGAATTGTCCTGTGGCTGACTGGCGCTATATAAATTAAAAACCTTAATACCAGAGCATTAAGTAACCGTCCTGTGCAAAACACAACACTTCAAAGAAATGGGGAGGTTGGCAAGCAGGCCTTTTTAATATCAGCACCTAAGTGTCAATTTCTTAATACTCGGTGACACTAATGTCACGTTTCTCCATACGTTGCATTACTTTGACAACCTTTTGACATTTGCTTACTTGAGGATGGCATGGCATCATGTGAAGGGATCCCTGGTGATTCCTTCGCAGCATGAGGGTCCTCTGTTTGGGAAGTGACAGGGATTTCTGCTTCTGAGGCCTCCAACATTGGCTCCTTTTTATTTCTCACGGCCCAGTGCATTGACTGCAAACAGACGACCAGATACATCACCAGGCTTTCTAGGTGATACACATAACATCAACACCAGAGTAAAGACAATACATACGGTTTTAACCGAGTCATTCAAGGCTTGCCAGTCATGAAATGGTATAGTAACGCCACTTCTTTTCCAAAGGTCGTAGTTTTTTCTTTTGGTTTCATTGCATAAAACCTCTTTGGCTTCTTGCAGCTTTTGGAAATCTGCCACTGCCAGAGAGAAAGAAAAGATCAGGATCTAAGATGGAACATTAGGCTCACAAAGTTAGGAGAATTAAATACCCTCTACTTTGAATACACTTGTCAGCAGCTCTCCATTAACATAATACATAATTTGCTTTGAAGTCGAAACATCAGAAAGAGAAATTGATCATGTGTGGGATAATTATGAACACTTAAATTTGGGAACAAACATCACTCAAAGGTCATGCATTTTCTTTTTTTTGGGTTGGATTCAGGCTGATTTCAAATCACACTTCTGGCTAAAATAATAATTTCACAAAATATCATCCTTGAGCATCCCTTCAAAGGATTCACATGCGTAACAATAACGGCGCACATATCTACCTGCTCCTGGGTTGTCTAGGTGCTTGTCCGGGTGACAAGTCAAAGCTCTGATCTTGTATTCGCTGAGAATCTGCTCGGTCTGCAAGGTAAAAGCTTAAATGAACATAGTGTGCTTTGGCAAATCCAAATGTTCCAATTCAGTTATGTTGATATGGCAATAAAGTATTGCATCTTGAATATATAAGGGATATATCCACAGTGATTTTCTGAGCTGGTCTGTTATGCTGAGTTGTAAATGATCAGTTTATTTTGAGGCCTCCAAATACATCCCCATCCCACATATTGCTGTTGTTTAGGGTGTGTAGTGTTAATAATATGAATAGATTACTAACTTAACATGTTATAATACGTATTATCATACGTGTGAACGTGTTGAGGAAGGGATTATTGAAGACAAATGCTGCAGCAACCATCAGACGCTGGATGACGCACGTACATGTCCTCTGACATCTTTTGCTGAAGCATCAACAGGTCTCTGTTGGTTCAGACTAACCTCTGGAGCAAAGTCCATGAATTCTAGGATTGAACAACCAACAGTTTGCTGGTCGTCTTCATACATACACCATTTTATGTGACCCTCTACTTGTGAACTCTTAAACCAGAGCGTTTTCTATTTGTAGATGTAGACAATTATGAGGCTGTCACCCAGCAAATAGACTGATCCTTACAGACGCACAGACCACAACTTACCGACGACAGCTCATCACATCCTAATAAACCGTAGTAATCCTCCAAGTCCTCTGGTTTGCAGTTCAAAACAGCATCCATGAAAATCTGATTTGTGTGTAGTTTCTGGTAGCGGAGCAGCTTCTGCTATCCTGGATCACAGCTGTGGTTCAAGAGTCGCTGATGGGGTTCCACCTCGCTGCTGCTGCTGGTGCTGGTGTGGGTCACTCACTCACTATATCCTCAAAGCTGAACTTTTTTTTATTATTATTATTACTATTTGGTCAGCTAGCTTTGCGTCAATAATTGATTAACAGCCAACTGGTTAAAGTAATCAAGGGAGAGCTCTCCTGACTGACTCGTGGGGAAAAGTCAGCGCTCCCTTTCAATGTATGACGCATGCTGCATTCATGTGCCGAACTAAAATTCACACTCGGCTCGAAATTTCCAGCGCTCACTGAGTACCAGGCAAAAGTGGAGGCTATTAGAAAACATGATAAATTAGTCTGTGATGAAAAAAAAATATATATGTCTTTGATGACAAGGTTATGTGGCATATGTGGCTAAATTAATATAATACATTTGCAAGAGGCATGCACTTTATTCATTAAAATTGCAACGTCTTCGTGTAATTTAAAGGGATTTACTCGCATAGCTCACATGCTGTTATGATAGTTTTCTGTGTGCGTTTGATGCATAACTGTTTGCAGTTATTCATGAGCGCTCACCTTTTGCTAAAATTAATCCGACAGTGTTTGAAGGCAGCAATATTTTGTTATGGTTTTATGTGGTGGACGTAAAAAGGGGCGTTCCCGTCCTGACTACTGGTGGAGAACGAGTCACGTGCTCTATGCAAATGAGCCAGCTGTCCGAGAGGAAGGATCTGCTCAGCGGCTCTGCGGGCTGAAGATGGCGGACGGAGAGAACAGTCTCGGAATGGCCTTTTCTGGCGCCTCCGAAATGGACGAACCAGCCGCGAAAAGGTCGAAAATCAGTCCGTTGACTAACTACGGATTCAAAGTCGCCAAAGCCGACCAGTTATCGGGGCTCCAGGGGGCCACTGAGAGCTGGGAGGCGGCGGTGGATTGTGCGCAGCCAGCGGAGCCGGTGATGGCGGTAGAGCAGGCCCCAGCGGCAGCGCTAGGCGGAGACAACAATGGACTGGGAATGCTGGTCTCCGAGTCGCACAAACCAGTAGACGACGGCACTGTGCTCGGGACAACCGAGGAGGGTGCTGGTATGTAAACGAGGCGGACATTTAACACAGCTTCATGTATTTACTCGACTTCGTGGAAAGAGTGGGAACTGCTTGTTTTACCAACTTAACCGGCGAGTTTGAAACGGACGAGAAGTTAATTGACGCTAGCTAACGTTAAACACAGGAAAGGTGTGTGGGTGTCGAGAGGTGTGCTGCTTTAACTTTGCTGAATTTGGCGCTCAGAGGTAAAGAGGAAACTGTCTGCGACATATCTTTCCCGATTTATCTCAAAGCTAACTTATTTCATCAAGGCGCTGAACTTTGATAGCAACTTAGCATTTGTTAGCCAGTTTACCTCTTTGCCCCGCTTAAGTTCGCTTAATTAGGTTAACTTGAATGCTATCTCGCTGTCCTTGCTGCCGTGCATATTGGCTGTGACAGTTCTCAAGTCGTCATTCGAGATACACGCCACTTATTTTCAGTTTTATTAATTACTTTTTTCTAAACCTCTCTGTTCAGATTTTCTTGGACATGACGATCTCCCCTCAAATGGTCTGGCTGTCACCCCGGACCACATCACCGAGGAAGATGACAGATCCTCCCATGCAAGCTCCAGCGACTGGACTCCTCAACCCCAAATAGGTACCTCCACGAATTTCAGCAGTATTTGGTTCAAACCTCGCCTGCTGCAACTGTTAACAGTCTCTGTAGTTTGAAGGAAAATATGTAGCGTTAACATTTTACCATACAAGTCATGCTGAGATGTTGATATTCTCGGACAGGTTCCTACAGTTTCATCCAGCAGCACATCAGAGAGACCGATCCGAGGACCATTCTGAGGGAGCTGCTGCCGGAGACTGTGCTCCCACCGGATTTAGATGATATGACATTGTGGCAGATCATCATCAACATCTCAGAACCTCCGAAAAGAAAGAAGCGGAAAGATATCAACACGTTAGAAGATGTGGTCAGGCTACTCCAGGAGAGCAAAAGGATCCTTGTGCTGACTGGTGCTGGGGTATGCATGTACTTTGGTATCATGCAGTTGTACTACTTGAATTAGCATTAAGTGAACATATTCTGTTGTCAGTGTTTGAATGATTTTTCTTTTCTTCCTGTAGGTGTCTGTTTCATGTGGAATACCAGACTTTCGATCCAGAGATGGGATTTATGCACGACTTGCTGTTGACTTTCCTGATCTTCCAGACCCCCAAGCAATGTTTGACATTGATTATTTTAGACGAGACCCAAGACCCTTTTTCAAGTTTGCTAAGGTTTGTTCATTGTGTCCACTTGATTTTCTGAAAATCAGTGTTGATGATGATACATAAAATATGGTTTGATCACGCTGAACTCAGATCCTGGTGTGTGGTGTCTGATGTGAAAATAAACTTTATGTATATAATGCATTCAAAACTAAACATGCTCACGTAAACATTAACTTGGCATTGCAAAGTCCCAATTTGTGTAGCTTATCCAGGCGTTTAAAGTTAACAAGGTTTTAAAAGTTTTCCAGATGAATGGTAAAGACAAGCTATGACAGGGGTGACATGCATGAATATATCAAGGTTTGGTTTTAGTCCACAAGTTCTGATTATCTCTTTGTTGTTACAGGAGATCTACCCTGGTCAGTTCCAGCCCTCACCCTGTCACCGATTCATATCTATGCTGGATAAGCAGGGGAAGCTGCTGCGCAATTACACACAAAACATTGATACATTAGAACAAGTGGCGGGAGTTCAGCGAATTATCCAGTGTCATGGTAAGTGATGAAGCTAAAAGATGGTTTTCGGTTATTTGTTTAAATAGTTAATATATTAACTTAAATATTATTAATAACGTTTTAAATAACTTTTTATTTCAGGTTCATTTGCAACTGCGTCTTGTCTCGTCTGTAAACACAAAGTGGATTGTGAGGCCATAAGGGAAGACATCTTTAACCAGGTATGTATTCATTACAAACTGATCCAAGATGACACATTTACCAGCACTGATGGATACTGCAGTTTTATTTTAGTGTTTCCCATAACTCCTGTTTTTTCCACATTACGATAAAATAAATTAATTTAAACACAGTGGCGTAAAAAGTACAATATTTGCTTCCAAGTGTAATGGAGTGTAAGTATAAAGTAGTGACAGATGTAAATACACAAGTAAAGAATGAGTACGTAAAAATCGTACTTAAGAACAGTACTCGGGCAAATTGAATTTGCAATTACTTTCCATCACTGCCTATTATACACACTTTTGTATGTATTAAGCAACACCTGCAACAATGGCAATGAACATCAAACTGTGTTTTTCTAACAGTAACAATATTTAGAGTTTCATGGTTACAGTGTGAATATACTCCTCAACAATCCTGTGCATCTCTTATACTTTTTATCAGCACTGGTTCCAAAACTTGAGCAGTACAGGGACATGAGTGAAACTGAAGATTGACCCTCTTCACCACAGACATTTTGTAATTTTAAACACAGATGAAACAATAACCATTATTAATTGCTGAATTGCATTGCATTATTTGCTAGAAGGGAGCCATTGTCACGAAAAATGTATTTTACCCATGAACTAAGAAAAAAACAAACTGCAATGTTCTGATATCACAGGCTGTCAGGTTTAGGCTGCAAAGATTTTAACACTGCAAAAAGACATGCAAAGTTCAAGGTGGACAGAACTTTATTAGGAGAAATATAAAAAAATGATGGTCAGCAAGTGGTTTTAGACTTCTGAAATCTTCTGCATTCACCACCAAAATCATTTGATAAACTAGATACCACTCTGGTAATGTGTATTGATTTATTGTCTTTCTTCGTTTATTTTTTGTGATTTGTCATGAACGTGTTAAAAATGTGATGATATATTTTTTTTAGCTTCAGCACAAACTGTCACTGTAGTGATACCCCCAGGCAGAGTAATCATAATAAAACATGCTTTTTATAAACACCTTTCCCATAAGATTTTGCTCCATCCATCCATGTACAATAAATCAGGATGGTGCAGCTGCCTACTTTGAAGATATTGGTTAGTGCTGTTATTACAGTTATTATATACATGCTGCCCCCAGTCTAAAGATGAAATTTAACACAATATTTTGTGAAAATGCTAATAACATAATTTCATCCTGCAGGTTGTCCCTCGATGCTCACGGTGTCCAGGCGATATTCCCCTGGCAATCATGAAACCTGACATTGTCTTCTTTGGAGAGAATCTTCCAGAAATGTTCCACAGAGCCATGAAGCAGGACAAAGACGAGGTGGACCTTTTGATTGTCATTGGCTCTTCACTTAAAGTCCGACCAGTTGCCCTTATCCCAAGTATGTTTTTTTTTTTTTTTACTACTTTTTTAATGTGATAGCCAGTTTCTATTGTTCTTGCAGTAAATCCAAACAATACTTACCCGTTTTCTCTTCATCTCATCCAGACTCTATTCCTCATGAAGTGCCTCAGATCCTGATCAATAGGGAGCAGCTGCCTCACCTCAACTTTGACGTTGAGCTACTTGGGGACTGTGATGTCATTGTCAATGAGCTCTGTCATCGGTTGGGTGCAGACTTTGAGCAGCTCTGCTACAACACTGTAAGACTCAATGAAATCACAGAAAAACCCCCTCGGTTACCAGAACAGCCACCAAGCGAGGCCTTGCCTGCATCCAGCGATGCAGCCCAGGAGGAGCAGAAGCAACACATCACAGACTCAGTAACAAAGCCTTCAGAAGAGACAGAAAGTCCGAATGTCACAGAGACCACTGGTAATAATGTAACACCTCCAGAGCCTTGTCCAAATGCTCAGAGTCCTAGGGAAGAGACAGCTGAATCTTCAGAGTTGTCTGCAGAAGATGCACCAAAAGAGGATGCCGCTGACGTAAAGAGCCAAACCTCCAACCTTGAGTTTCGTAGACGATGCTGGATGAGTCGAATCAGCAGAAGTCCAATCAGCAAACGCCTTGAGAGTAAGCTTTAGATCATGGTAGAGAGAACAGCACTCTTTACGACATTATACTTAACAAATAAGTTTTGGTTTATTAGATGGTGGGACATAGGTGTGTTACCACAGGTGCTAATCCATCATCCCATTAATTAAAGATGTTCTGCAGATTTTGATTTCAGCTCAGTAAATTGTTTGTATTTGTTCCCGCAGCAGGCCAGTACCTGTTTCAAGCACCGAATCACTATATCTTCCACGGTGCAGAGGTTTACTCTGACTCCGAAGATGAGACGTCGAGCTCTTGTGGGAGTGACAGTGACGAGTCTGAATGCAGCGCAGATGGGGTGGAAGAAGACAGCGAGCCAGAAGAAGCTGGTGCACTAGCAGCTGATGGCGAGACGTGCCTCAGAGACACAATACAAGACACTTCAGCCAATGAGGGCACACCAATTGTGCAGACAGACAGTACTTCTGAACAGACTCAGAGCACCACACACCTTTAAATGTAAAGTACCCAGTTGACAAAGCACTAATTGTCTTTTTTATATATATATATATATATATATATGTTTCATATATTTTTGACTCATCAACCTTATTATTATTTTTCATAAAGTTGAAATTGCGTGACAACTTTGTGTGAATATGCAGCAAGTTTCTTTTTTTTTTTTGTTCTGTACCCAGTTTGTTCACATGCATTGTGTCTGAAACTTCATACTGTATACTACTTACTAAATAGAATGCAGTAGTTTTTTGTTTATAAATTTCTTTCCATGTGCTCATCTCATTTTGCATTCACATTTTCAGAAATGTAGCTGATGCTTTCATCTATTGCGACGTACCATGAATGCAACATTAGATTAAGCTTTAATTCCTAAATTATAATGATTATAAGCAAAGACATCAGTTCTCTCAGTTCATCTTGTGATGTCAGTTGTGGTCTCATGCTGTGTTTAGAGTTGGTTCATGTTGCCGTTGGGAAACATGTAAATATGTAAGCCTACTGCCTGCTAAATAGTGGGTACTATGAGTTTCAGACACATACATAAATCTTCAAATGGTTTACTTGAATTCATTGTCTAACCTGCAATATATAACGTTTAGCTCTGCCCTTTCATGAGGGTCAATGCTAGAAATAAGGAACAGTAATCTTTAATTTTAGACCAAAGAACACTTTATCAACACGCTCCTATGTTGTCTTCAAAAGCTTTGTATGTTTAACCTGTCATTTAAATCTTGAAAAAATATAACTATTGACAAGGTGTTTCCTCTGACATGTGGCAGCTACTTTTTATGGTCAGGCCTCCTATTTTTATACTCTGATGCAAGAAATACTCATCTAAGACTAGAAGATAATTTTTCTCTGTGCAAAGTTCTATTAAGTTGTAAGATTAAGTCGTATACAAATATTCAATGCGTTCATCATCGAAAAATGGCACTTTTTCATCATTTACAACAGCTTTTGATGCCCATGTCACTTTTCATAATGTTATAATAGTTTCTATGATTATACAGAGGAGTCTGCTGCCTGCCTGTAAAGATGTAAGTGTTTGAAAATTGACATATTTGAGCCAGTGTGATTGATGGAAAATGTCTACACCAACATAATTCACATACTCTTTCCAGGGTAGTGTTTTGTTTACGTTTGGAGGAAAAACTATTTTTATTTTCTTTTTTACATCATTATAGGTATCTCTTCTGAGGTTCTAAGTAAAAACAAAAAAGAATGAAAACTGACCGGTCATTTTTGTTATTTGATGCATAGTCCAGACAGGTTGTAACCAAACGGCCGCCACGTGATGGTGCAGATGTGAGTACTGCGCCCCCTAGCGACCTGTGAGCGCATCCTGGACTTCCAGGGAGTTTGTGACAAGACTGAGACGCTTTCCGCAACAGACGACGAGTAGAAGTTTACAGTACAGTGTTAAATTCTGATAAGTGTCCTTACAACAGCAACAGGGTAAGAAATGTGGTATCGGAGGGTTAAAAAAGGACGAAAATGTTTGGGAGACGATCGCCCGGCATGCCTACCTTGCGCATGCGTAGTGCGGTATACTAAGTTTGCCTCATTACATCAAGCTAATAGATTCACGTTCGGTTCGTTAACATTTATTCTTTAAAACATTATCTACACGGTCAGGTCGGTTGAGGTTTTCATGGATTTCGACATGGAATTTTATCCCTCCAGTCAGAAGTATTCGAAACTACATTTCCCAGCTTTCTCTCTGCTGTCCGTCGATACGACCTGTCGTAAAAAAACAGTCAACAACAGTAAAACCGAGATGGACACAGCCAAAGACGCCCGACAGTTTCTGTCTTTATCGTTGTTTCTTGTCTAAAATGTTCGTGTAGGGACGCCACGCTTCGGCACACAGCAGCGGTGGTAAACATGGAGGCCATGGAGGATGATAGTTTGAACATTAAAGACGACCATAACCACAACTATTGTGCGAGCAGTAGCAACAAAGTCCGCACGTATCTCAGTAGCCAGCTGTCGGATGCAACGACGGTCCCGCAGCCCGTCTCTCTGCCGGTGCCGGGAGCAGAACCGGGGACACGACGAGGGAAAGTGTGGTCCGGTGGAGCGGCAGGGTCAAAGTTCATGGACTCGGATTCTGGCAGCGATAGCAGCGAAGTCAGCGAGACCGACTGCACGGCACCGCCGGCCGCAGCAGCCGAGGGAAAATTCACCCTCGATTCTACTTCCAAGTTCCGTAAGTTGACTGAACGCAGGCAGTGTGACAGCAGGGCCTGACATCCTGTAGTCTCTGAGCAGCTCGGCCTGCTGCCACATTACCAATGTGTGAAGACTGGTGCTGTTGGTCCAACAGAGCGTTTCACAGCTGACCAACTCTCCTCTTTTTCTCTCAGTTCTGAATGCAATGGCCGTAGAAGACTACCGGAACAATCACTGGCCAAACCTAGAGAAGGCAATCGATCGACTGCTGATTCAGAACACGACAGACCACATCTCTGTTTCTTATGCACAGATATACAGGTGAGACAGGACACACACCCGGGCGGTCCCGTGTAAGTCCCTGGCGTTTTTTGCTGACCTGACATGCTGGGTTTTCTCCTCTGTTTTTCCCCACCTAGTTATGTCTACAAGTGTGTATGTCAGCAGCACTCTGAACTGCTCTACAATGATTTGACATTAAAAATATCAAATCATCTGCAACAAGTCTCCACCCATTTACAAGTAAGCACATCCAAATCCAAAGGGATGATTTTATGCAGCATTTGCATAAACCATAAAAACTGATAATTTGTGTTACTGTTTTTGCAGGCCAGCCCACCTGAGAGCTTCATAGAGACCTTCAACATTGCGCTGACACAATACACAGCCTCTCTTCAATGCATAGTTCCTGTATTTATGTACTTGGTAGGCATCTTTTTCTCAAGCTTTTTTGCTGTTGTTATAGAAAACATTGAACTTTGGTGGCTTTTATTACATATTCTGTGCAGTCAAGTGCGGCCTTTTACCATGGCCGCAGTCCTATTCATTTTACATTTTGAATGTTTGCAGAACAAGTTCTACATCGAGTCAAAGCTGAACAGAGACCTCAGAGAGGATCTGATGAAGCTGTTTGCTGATCACGTCGCAGAAAAACATGTGAACACACTGATGCGTGAGTACTTCATTTGTAACTTTGAATTGGTAACAAATGTTGTCACCTTCATCTGGTTAAAATAGTTCTTTTTGCCCAAATCCAGTGTAGATTTTTGCCTCCCATCCTGGAACGCACCTACAGAGGACTTTGTTCCTTTCTAACACAGTTGACCTCTTAAATATGTGTTTGTGTTGATTTGTTTTCTCTTGCTCAGCTCTTCTCATCAAAGCTCATTCCATGCCATTTCAAGTTCAGCCATCTACAATGGCCAGCGTGGTTAAAGGCCTCTACAGCCTCCGACCAGGTGAGATCTGTTGCCAGAGAGCTCTTGTGTGTACAACTGTTCAAATGTCATTTAAGTATATTTCTGCCGTAAGCTTATGAAACCTTTTTGCCTCCACTTCAGCAAAAGAAACAGATATTTTCGTTTTGCAGCATTCAGAATGGGACAGGTTTTAATCATGAAATCCCTGTTCAGAAGAAGAGGCACTACGTGTTTTATAGGTCTTTGGTTTTCCTCTTTTTTTCAGATTGGGCCCAGTTAGCCCCGGCTCTCTTCTCTGGGTTTATTCCCCAAATCAACCCTCCTACTGTGGAGTCTCTGCTGCCTGACTACGCCGCTCATGACCAGAAGTTGCAGATGGAGCTCTCCATGAACGGATTCCCACGGTCAGTTTTCTGAGGCTTTGCAGTGCTTTGCGCCGCACTTAACTTGAAATCACTGATGTGGCATGTTTTTGTTTTTCCAGCGGTGACCAGTCTCGCAAACGGGCCAGCGATGACTCCTGACTTCTGACTCCAAACCTGTTGCAGAACTGTTACAGTGCCTCCTGCATCTTCATCACATGTTGGCTCACTGCACTAGGTACAATGTGGACAATGTGTCAGTTTCATCTCCCACGACTCAAGGTCACAAAACACTGTGAACAACAAGGAGAGCTTGATGTTGGGCAGAAGCTTAATCTCACTGCACTTAAAAAAAAAGCACACAGACTTCCATGATGGTGCTTTCCTCAGTGGTTATGATGCACACCGCTTCAGTTTTCGCGTGTGCTGAGATGGTTTTTTTCCTCACGCTCTCCTCATTTGAAGAGTGCCTTCATGGTGGCTGTTCTGATCGGATATCTTAACGAGGGATAGGCTGATGATGGGTCTTTCATTCCTAACCTTTAACATGGAAGTGTCTTTTTTGATAGACTGGGCTAATCAAGACTTTCTATTGCTGCTATTAATACTGTCCATGTAATATTACTACGAATCCCTCAGTTTCACCCACTGTGTCTGTAACCCAGCAGCTTCACTCAACACAAATGAGTGTGGAAACAAATGAGAACAAGGGGAACAAGTCAAGTCATTGACCTCAACTCTGATTCCCTTAATGTTGCCTTTACTGTGTTGGTAAACCGGATTGTATTTTCCTGTTGCGCCAAAGAGGATTTGCAGTATTTGGTTTATATTTTCCTCTGGACATTGTCAGTGTTGTATGATGTCTGAGTCACTGAGCCATTTGATTTTTTTTTTTATACTAACAAGTTTTGAACTTTGGTTGATCTGTTTATTTGTCCTGCTCAAGTCAAATTCCAACTTTTAAATATATCACGTCTGTTGTGGCCTTGTGTGTTAGGTTGCCATGTGGGACATCACACTGTTACTGGCAGAAAGCTGAGACAACCACACAGTGGTGTTACTTAAATCATCCCTTAGCTGTAAATATTTCCAACACAATGCTTCATTGTTTTTCTGAAGCAAATGATATGCAATTGTTTGACCAGAGTCGGGCATACTTAAAGGGACAGTTCACCATCAAGTCAAAAATACATATTTTTCCTCTTTCCTGTAGTGCCGGTTATCTGTCCAGATTGTTGTGGTGTGACTTTCAAAGTTTTAGAGATATCGTCTGTAGAGATGTCTGCCTTCTCTGGAATGTAATGGAACTAGATAGACTTGTGGTGCTTAAAGTGCCAAAAAACACTGTAAAGGAAAACTTGAAACAGCAATGTCTCTTTCCAGAATTCTCAACCTGCTTGCCCAAGATAAACCACAGACTTTGTGATGAACAGTTTTTATACAGGTACTCAAGGATGAGTGGTTAGCTAACTAAGCCAGCAGCGATTACAGCCCAGCCGAGGGGGATGCTATTAATGTTTACATCCTTAGCTGTAAAGAGCCTCAAATCCATGAGTAGATGAACCATGTTCATGTATCTGTTCCCAGCACTAATAAACTCACAGCAACACTGGTGTTGGCAATTACACCGACATTTTAAAAGAAAAGACGGCCACTACATGTAGAGTGCTGTAATAATTTACTGATAATTGTACTAAGGATTTCCTACTACTGCAGCTTCACATTAAAAGCATTAAACTAAACTTGAATTACGGAAGAGGCTAGTCACAGGAAATGCATTATGTTCAGTGAGTTCAGCGTTTTCTACTATCATTCATCAAAAATGCATCTGCAGAGCAGAACAATGGTCATTTTCATCATTTGTTGACAGAGGATCAGTTTGAATTATGTCTGGGAGTCGTCTTAAAGAGTTGGTTGAGTAATGACGAGCTGTTGGATGAAGTGCTGCACACCTCCAACATCTCAGTGAGGTAACCAACTCCTTTTCCTCAGTTAACAGTCAATACAGTCAACAAATTATCAGTTTCAGTGTAATTGGTGTCTGCCGTAACATCATACAAGATCACTAACACCGACTAACATGGTAAGATTAACTTGCATGCTTCTTTTCTGCACAGTGTTCTAATTGCCAGACAACCTAAACCAAATATGATATACATAGAGAAATGGCACCACAGGCAAGAGGAAAATACATATTTTTGATTTGGGGGTGAGCTGTCCCTTTGAGCTTTAAAGGTTCCTAACATGTATAGCCTGTCCGTGATCTAGGTGTTTTCTTTGAGCAGTGGTCGGTTTGACCAGCTTTTGTCACAGATGCATTTTTGTTAAATGATTCACTTGAGTAGAAGTATTTGATACAAGGTCTTACACTGTTTTAAGTGTAAATAGACGCTCAGACTTGGTTTCCCTTTCTGTCAGTGGGTTCTTGAAGTGGTTCTCATCATCTTTCTAGTAGACTAATTGCATTAAGTATGGGACACAGAGGATTTTGGTTTCTACTGTTCAAGGTCTTAAATTTTAGTTGGTCAAGTAGGCATGAACTTAATAATAAAGTAGAAGAAGATAAGAGTCACTGCAGTTGCCGAACGCCAGATGTACCCTCTTCATTTGCTGAGATTGTACCACCCGTTTTCTCTAACACACTGCAAAAAATGTCCCTGTTAAAACAACTGAACAACTGTGAATAAAACTCTTCTCGGCTGAATTGCTGTTTCTGAAATGTTGCAAGGAAATGTTTCTCTTTCACAACCCAATAAAATCCTTAAAACCAGCCAGAAGCCACTACCAGATGTTTTACCGCCTGCAACATCAGTGCTTTGAAATTGATTATCGCTGATAATCTGCTGGGTTAACGTTGGTGTGTGGGAGGCTTAACAAGGGGCTTCTAATTCTGTAGGATGGAAGTCTGTGACGGACCACTGGAGGAGGAATCCCTTTACAGCGTGCCCCCCCGTCCAATGAGCAGGGACGCCACCCAGACACATGGGCCAGGCCTCCCCAAAATAACCTGCGACTAGTGCGCTGACAAATGTTGCTACTTGTACTGGTGACAAGTTACCCTAGCTACTCAGCTCCATATTTTCCTGTAAACTCCAAGGTTAACTCTGTGCGATAAAACCGGGAAGGTTGGTCAGCTGCCTGTGTCCAAGGTTTCCCC
The DNA here is from genome assembly GCF_904848185.1 of Acanthopagrus latus. Taxonomy (NCBI): domain Eukaryota; kingdom Metazoa; phylum Chordata; class Actinopteri; order Spariformes; family Sparidae; genus Acanthopagrus; species Acanthopagrus latus. The sequence goes on along the minus strand of NC_051053.1, from coordinate 14,264,880 downwards.
AGGTGGCAGCAACCAGAAGACCGGAATCTCCCTCTCTGAGCACAGGTGCACTCTGGGGAGGATTTACCAGTCTTTCACAGGGGCCAGCTGGGTTTATTCTGAAGGTAAAACACACCACCCCCCTAATTTAATTGTTGTACACACTGTCCTGTGTTTTGGCGTAGGCCTCATGCTGCGTAGAGCCTCAGAAAATCTGACAGTGAGCCTCAGACAGGCTTGAATCTATTTCTGTTTGAATGTTTAATTGAATTATGTTAACCTGCCTGGATGTGTGCTGTTTTGAGCCAGCTGTCTGTTCATCTGTGTGGACCGTGCCTGCGTCAGGAGTGTCCCATTTATGATAATTACACTTCTATCTGTGTAATTTGATGATTGATGTTTGTTGTGGCTGATCAAAATCAGGATAACGGGAGCACATCGGATGAGGGGCACTGCTTCTTTTTTTTTTTTTTTTTGGATTTTCTTCATGTAAACTGACCCCTCGCTATTATTAGATATGACTTGGTGGGCTTGGAGCCTGTTTGCAAAGGATTAATGTACACAACAGCTGCAGCCTCAGGTCTGTTGGAAGGGCATTGCTGCGTCTCTTAATTGCGCCGATTTGAGTGTCAGTAGCATATGTGTACCCTATCTCATGTCTGTATTCAATAACTTGCCCACGCCGACAGTCAAAAAGTTGTGCAAAGATTAAACATTATATACGGTGTCGGTCTGAGGTGGACGGGTGAAAAAGCCAGTCTGTATCCCACAAGATCTGGTATCAGTGCTTGAACCTGATACCCTGTCGAGGCTGAAATTAGGCTAAAATAAAAAGCTATTTTTACCAAGTATCCCCTGCTTTTAACTACAGTCTCTGTATTCATGTGCTATCTCTGCACCAAGTATTTCACAAGGGATCATTTAACGTAACATTGAGAGTATTATTAATATGAGTTATGGCTCAGGAACATCTCAGTATGTTTTTATCAAGTCTCTACTATGTGTCAGATCGGTCTGTTAAATTTAAAAAGGATCAAAACAAGATTTTCCAGGAGTTACTGGAGTCAGTTAAAGGACTGTTAGACCAGTGTCAGTGGCTTAAAAGAACCTGCGTGTTTCATCCTGTTTACAGCAAGTTGTGTATACTTGATACTTGTTACGTGTTAGGGCTGCCATTAAAGGTGTACTATTCAGGATTAATTCTCAAAGACAATGTCTAGACTCCGTTTCATTAGATGTTTCCTAGCAAAAAAGACAATGACCAGCGGTAAGTCTTATCATTTAAGAAGGTGGACCAAGTGTTGTGATTTAAGTTTTAAAGGAATAGGGCACTCATAGATGAAATTCAGTTATTAGCTTCACAGCAAAACCAGTGTTGCAAAATTCTCCAAAACAACTGAAGTAGATGGGGACTTGCTTTAAAATGAACTTTGTGATTATTTTCACAGCATGCAAGAGAACACAGACCAGACGCCGTCACTGTCTCAGCTCTTAAGAGAGAGCTACCTGGCAGAGGCCAGGGCCCAGCAGCACCACAGCCGCTCAGACGCTTCCTCCTCACGCCTTCAGATCTATGGCTCCCTCAAAGGCAAGACCGAGGACTCTGTGGGCCACAATGATCCCCAATTCCCCGACCTCTCAGCCTTCCTCAGCCAAGAGGAGCTGGATAAGAGTGTGAACCTGGCCCGCCAGGCCATCGGACATGAGTCTCGCGAGGAGAGGGCAGAGGTCAAGGCCTCTGTCGCACCATTAACCCCCGCCAACGTCTCCTCAGCCTCGGTTTCTTCCTCTGAACCCCCATCTGTTCCCTTGGCTAAAGGAGCAGGAGAGGGGTGTCCTGCTCCTTTCGCCGCCCCCTCCACTGTGTCCTTCACCCAGCCAGCCCCTGAATTCAAAGAACTGCCAGCAACACACACAACAACATTCACATCAGATAGAAAGATGCACAAAGCATCCACACGGCAGGAAAACATGATCAGAAACAGCAGGGACTCCAGTGAAGGATTCAACGACTTTAACAGGTCAGGTAGGAATGCCCCGTACGGCGTGGAGACCCAGTCCAAGAAGGAATTCCTCAACAAGGCAGCAGACTTCATTGAGGAGCTCTCCTCTCTCTTCAAGGCCAACAGCTCCAAACGAGTGCGACCCAGAACATGCAAAACCCACAGGAGTAGGAACCAGAACAAAAGTCAGAACGATGGGACGGTTTATCCCGTCAGCCAAGACAACAGGGAGCGCGTTGCCATGCAAGTGGAGGAGGAGGAGGAGGAGGAGGAGGAGGAGGAGAGACCCAGCCCTGCTGTCAGCCACCACCCAGAGGTCCAGCTGGACTCGGGGATGGGGCATGTGGAGTTTCAGGACTGCAGGATTACTGAGGAGCAGCACTGTGTTTCGCGGGGGGTGGAGGAGGAGGAGGCTGAAAGCTGTGCCTTGACGGAAACTCCGTACCCAGCGGATCCGGTGTGCGAGCCTCCTCATTTTATCCAGAAACTGAAAAGCCGGGAGGTTCCCGAGGGCAGCAAGGTCCAACTAGACTGCATTGTACGTGGTCTCCCTGTGCCTGAAGTCAGGTAAGCCAAGCCCAAACAAGTGCTGATGATGTTCTTTCTGCAGCCATGCCCTTTCAGAAGTAGTCTACTTTTGTCTCATTGTACAAATGCAACATTTGAAAAAGCAGAAAGGCCAGTGAGGTTGTGTGAGTGGACATGTGCAGTGTACCGAGGGGTCTGGGTTGGTTAGGTGGGCCTTTTTGTTTGAGGAAGACAGAAGATGGTGAAGTGACTATGTGCTTCTACTCAACTACATTTCAGAGACAAATGCTGCACAACTCCAAAACATGTAATACTGTTATCATAAACATTTTAAAGCGGTGTCCACACAAAGAAAAACGCAGAAATACAACATTAACTTATAATACATATATTGCAATTGTCAACTATGTCTGCTAGTAAATCATCAAGTAGCAGTAGAGACATGGCACAGAGAGTTTGTCCAGCAGAGAGCACTGATGGGTTATTTTTTAAACAATGTCTTGGTCTTTATCTTAATAAATTTAATGTGCCAGAAAAACAGTTTTTTGTGGTTGTCTTCATGTTAAAAATAGATATAGTTTTAAACGGATATATTTATACAGATTTCTGCCTCACAAAACCCCAGACTGATCCACCTTGGTGTACCTTGGAGCACTGTGTAGTTTTGGAGAATTAAATCAAACTCAAAATTGTAATATTTACAATATTTATGAGGCAATAATACAAACTCAGAAATGTTTATTTTTTTCCATAAGTGAACAAACTACTGTTTTCAGAGGAAAATGAGGTCGGCACATTTAAACATAGTGAAACGTATGTTTAGTAGTGTTTATATTCAGTTGATGGCGTATTTTCTTGGCACCTCCACACAGAAGTCGCATATGGTGAAAGCAACAGCTGATACTGAACCTGTGTTTGTGTAGGTGTGTGTCCCTAGGTCGTCGGGGGCGGGGGGACATAATCACTCCGGGCTTCCTGTTGTTCTAAAGAATGCCACCAGATTCTTCCAAGGGTGCCGTCCTAGTTAATGCCGTAACTGTCTAGAGTCAGAATACACCAAAATATGAGAGGATTTTACACCTTACATTGCATTCAGTTGAAGGGTAACTGTTTTCAGGTCCTGTCCTTCACATTTTCCTATGTGGAAAAGTAGTATTTATGGTAGTATAAAGTCTGCATGTAATGTGATAAATACTTCCTGTTGATATTACTCAGTGGCTAAAGTGCATTGTGGGTAATGTGGGCAACAGGTTTGAAAAGGAAGAATAATGTGAGAAAGAAAAAAGGCCTCTGGTTCTGCCAAATTGGTTTTAATCATTTGTTTTAAATTGTCCATAGTTATAGGAGTGGACTGCTTTTCACAAACTCACTCCTACATTACCCACAATGCAAGTATCCGCTGAGTGACATCACTGGAAGCAATTCATCAGATTACAGGCATTTTTGTCTCCAGCCACTTAAGGCTTTATACTACTTTCTTCACATATGCAGTAGTACTCCCCAAACCTATAAACACTATTTACAGTGTAAAATTGGTGGAGTTACACTTTAATTTCCTTTGGTATCAGACCAAAGCAGACTAAATAAGACAGTTCTTGCCCATTCATACTCTTTTTTTTTTTTTACTCCTTTTCTTGCTCTTTTTAAGGCAGTTTTGTTAGAACTGTTTTAAAGGCCTGGCTGGACGTAGGGTTTCCCTAACCGGACATCAAAGTCTGGAACTGAAGTGAGGCTGGGCTGTCACACTATAGGGGGCATGGGCTTGTTGGTCCTGCTGAACATTGTTGAGCCACTAATATATACTTGTCTGGGGAGAATGTAGCTCTCGGCCATTTTTAGACTGCACTGGCACAGCGAGCTGTAGTCGCTTCTGATAATGGAACCAAGTGAGCTCTTGGCAGAAGTGTGAGGAGTTTGGTAAGATGATTTATAGTTATTGCCTGGTTGATATCCTTATTTGTTTTAGCCAGATTTGAGGTCTGATTCAGTGGTTTCTCCTTAAAATATGTTACAAATCCATACTTACTTTGAAGCTTTTTTAACTGACGTGCTTGTTTGTCCCACCACTGCAGCCAGCGTGTTTCTGACCATGACTTAAAGGTGTCAAAATTGAGTCATCAGGTTCATATTTCCCATCAGTTTGCAGCGGTGAACTGTCTCTGGTGTATCGGGGTATAGCATTGTGTGTACTCCCGAGTCTATGTTTAGCATTTTGCGTATGTGATTGGGCCAGCCAGTTAGAGCTCCCATGGCTCCAGAGGGAATCTCCTCTCTGGTTCTGAAGTCCGGAGGAAAAATAGCCGTGACAGGTGCAGCGAGCGGGGTCTTTGCCTCACAGACCAGCCAGCTCCCCTACTACTCATGCTTTCAATTTAGACGCTTACTCATTAGCAATGACATAGGTCGCCTCATGACAGCACATTTGATCCTGTGTTGTGCTCAAGCATCAGAAACTGATCTTCTTTGTAGCATCATGTTTTTACTGGATTAACCAGGTCTTCTTTAAAATGCAGAAGCTTATTGTGCTCATTTTCAGGTCCATTATTTTATTTTGGGTTACTACTACAATAGGTTTATGTGCTTTAGTGCTTAAAAAAAAAACAAATCAGTTGTCCAATACTGTCACTTTCTGTCTGAAACGCTCTGTTTAAACTCTTTTCTCTTTAAAGGGCCTACTGGAGGGGTGGCCTTGAAGGTTCTATTTGAAAGACAGGTAGATTTTTTGAGTCTCATGCCCAGCTCGTCAAATAATGAAGCTCTGGGTATCACAACTTGTCAAAAACTGATGCTTTGGGATTGTATGAAGGGGTAGCTGCCATCCCAAAAGGTCCATTTTTGATGAGTTGAGAATGAGACCCAAAAATCAACTTTTCTTTCAGATAGGACTTTCAAGGCCAGCCCTCCAAATACCACTTAGTGTATCAGAAAACATATTTAGAGTAACCCTACCAAACCTGGGAATATGTTATACAAATGTGTGACATGGTTGTGTAGTGTGATGTCACAAAGTCACGGAATTAAAACCGAGACTACTGATGAGGCGTTTCAGGAGCAGTGTTCACTGTGGGACAGAGGAGCTTCTCTGACCTTTTTCAAAATCTATGACATGAACAATAATATAAACGGCACTGAAGGAAAGGAAAGGAAAAGAAAAGAAAAGAAAAAAAACATTGCGGGGATAAAAGCACTGGAAATTATTTATGACTGTATTATGATGTCTTGCCAGAGATTAACACACCTCACCTCATTCATCCTGTTTGCTTATTGGCTGGATTTAATACCATGCATCACGGCCTCATCCGCTCGAAATAGATGTACTTTGACGTAGAGGCGGCTGCATTTGCTGCTGGTCAGGTGGGATAAGTTGGTTTTACAGTGAATAGAGACTGTTGCCAGTGTACTAGATGTTAGGGCAAAGTACATGTAATATTACCCAGGTAGGCACTTTTCCTAATTTTGATATCATTTCTGCTCATTTATTCCTAATTTGAATGCATAAAATTATAATTACAATAATGATATTTGACTTTAGGACACCAGCCCCACACAACCTGCCACCCCCCGCCTCTCCTCTCATTAACAAAGGCAATAAAAAGATAAGAGTGCATACACTTTTCATGAACTCAAAGTGGCTTTAGATCTGTTGTTTTGTATCATCTTCATAACATCAACAGTGTGTTGCCTGCCCCTAAGCTGACATGGCACGCTGCTGCGGCGTCTTGTTTTACAGGGAAAGGGATATGCTTTGCTCATCAGAACGTTTTTCTCTTGGCCTGCATAACTCTACTAAATGGCACCAGGCCAGAAGCACTACTAGGGACCAGGCAGGGATGGCACATGGTACCAGCCTCGTTGAAAGTGTGTCAAATGGTTAATACAGGGGAAAAAATGACTGTGTGAGGGTGAGGGTTATAAATACTTAAGTATGTAAAGTCTCCTACTGAAATAATAGTTAAAGCTACTGGGAACCTTGATTTTTATTGATTCTGGGGGCCCCTTTGGACAAAATACAATGAGGGTGAATCAAAGTAAAGTCGATCTGAAGTCAAGGAAAGCAACTCTGTTCTACTAGTGGCCAAAAACTCAGCAGAATACTTTTAAAGCTGTTGGTCAGTGAACAGTTTCCCCAAGGTTATTTGCTTCTATATATTTGCTTTAAAAAAGGTAGACAAACAGAAATTTGTCTGGCTGGAGGTAACCTCCGATCCTAATTTGCACTGAGCAGTTTGCTGTTTATGTTCATCTGCAGGTGGTTTTGTGAGGGCAAGGAGCTGGAGAACAGCCCTGACATTCAGATCATCACCAACGGTGAGCGACACTCTCTGATCATCGCAGAGGCATTTGAGGAAGATACTGGACGCTACTCTTGCTTCGCATCTAATTTCTATGGCACTGACTCCACATCAGCTGAGATCTATGTCGAAGGTGCTGTTTATTTCTTTCTTTCTTGACTTCTTTCTTTCTTTTACTGTAAGTTAAACACAGTGAGTAATGTGTGGAGTGTGTATGCTTGTTTGTCTAAACCAACAGGTGCCTCCTCTTCGGAGTCTGAGGGAGAACAGCACTTTGAACATGTAGCACAGTGAGTTTTTCTTTTTCTTTCATACCATATTGTCATTTCCTTTATCCTTTTATCTTAGTGCACTAGAACACTAAACAAGACCTCTCATCTGTCCCCACTGTCATTTTGACAGGTTGCAGAGGAAATCTTTACCTCCATCATCAAGCCAGACTCTCTCTGCAGAGGAGGAAGAGTGTCCTTCATCTCGACCTGCAGCAGCCACTGAGGAGCCACCAGAACAGCTCTCCTCTGCAGCGACTAACCAGATAATCCCAGAACCTCCTGCACCAGTGCAGACGTCCGCCACTGTTCTTCCGGTCCCAGAGCTCTCTAAAACGCCTGCAGCACCTACAGCACAGGAGGAGACGACAGTGTCACCTGTGCAGGTGTTTCCTGCTTTGTCGTCTGGTGATACAGAGCTCTCAGAAGCTCTGGAGGTGTCAACATCTGTGTCAGTCATATCCACATTATCACCGGTGCAGACAGCTGCAGCGATAGCTGCATCATTGCCTTTGACTCCTGTGCTGCCTGTCCTGTCAGCTCCAATACAAACATCCCAACCTGAGGTAGAACAGCTGCTTCCTTTCACTTGATTTGTGTTAAGTGATCAATTTTGTATGTTTTAATCAACATGTTCGCTGTTTTTATTTTGTTGTTTGTTTTTCAAGAGTCAAACCTCCAACCACAGCTGTCTACAAGGGTTGAACGGGCAACCTATCATGGCTGCCCCTGTGTTCACAAAGGTAGAGTCATTTTAAAAAGGATGTGTGCTGCTACTCTTATGGGTAAGGGTTAGGGTTAATGTTAATGTGGCCTCTCTTGTCCCACCAGAGCCTGCAGGACCTCCTTGCCTCAGAAGGCCAGCTGGTGGTGCTAGAGTGCCGTGTGAAAGGGGTGCCGTCACCTCGGGTGGACTGGTACAGAGAGGGAAAGATCATAGAGGACTCTCCTGATTTCAGGATCCTGCAGAAAAGTAAGCTCTGCTGCCATCTCAGTGCTGTTAAATATGAAAATAAGTGTTATGTATTTTTGAGAGAGTGGTGTCCTTATTTTTAAATGCTGAGAGTTTTTGGACATGCAACAGTCAAAGACTTAAAGGGACACTGTAGTTTTGGAGAATAAATTCAAGATCAGAATTTTAATATTTACAGTATTCTTGAGATGATAATACAAACTCAGAAATATCATATTTCAAACCAGCTGTTCTCTGGGGTAAATAATGTCCCCAGTATTATGAGAAAAGATGGGGTCAGGTTAGCTAGTTAGCATGCTAATTTTAGCAGATACCGCTTCAGCATTACATCAATACTGTTATTTCCTCATATTCTGGCATTATTTTAGGGAATTCTTTAAAGTATGATTTATTTTTTTTCTTTTTTACAGATTGCACCTTAAAGATAAATTGAGTAATTTAAGATATACACTTTGCTTCAAAAGGCTGTTAGTATACTGCATGTCAGCTGCAAGACATGTAAACATAAAGTCCCAAAATATCCATTTATATCAAATCCTTTCCAATGGTAGAGGGTGTTTATTGACATTTCAACTTTAAGTGTGTGTTTAGATGCATTAATATATGTTGCTTTGTGTTGAAGCATACAAACATTATATTTCTGTAAGGAAATCTCACCTCAAATGATTGCGGTATATGCTCAGTGATGACAATGTATTATTCATTACGGTTAAGCCATAACTTCAGCTGATACATTGCATTGCAGTGTCGTAATGATTTTGGTGCCTTGCTTCTGTTTCAGAGCCCAGATCTCCTGCTGAATCAGGTACATATCTCATTAAATCCTCACTGGTCAAAAACAAGTGTTGACTGCACCGAAGCAGCTGCCTGTCCGTGCATGATGCTGCAGTGTGTACATATTACTCTGCTGAAGTGTTTATAGTCCTTGGCTAAGGCTTCTGCTCTTCTTCTGAACATAAGCCAGGGCTGCTTTTCCCTGACTCTGGGCCATATAAGGTAGTCTCTCATCCTGTATCAAACCACCATGGCAGATCCTTTCAACCTGCCTCAGTTTCAGATGGACTTTCAGCCCCAGTGACTCAAAGAAAGCTCACTGCTGGGCATTTGAAACACACAAGTCATGTATCTTTACTCACTGTGTTAAGATTAGCTCTATTTGATGATGCAGTCAGACCAAACCAACTTGATAATGTGAGTATCACTTTTTTATGTCTAGAGGAAATATGCACGCTGGTCATTGCTGAGGTCTTTCCTGAAGATTCAGGGATGTTTACTTGCACAGCGAGCAACAAGTATGGAACCGTGTCCAGCACCGCTGCACTGAGGGTCAAAGGTAACACTTCTTTTTCTTTCACTCTACAAAAACATCAATAGCTATCATGTATCAAACTGAAATTACTGACATCTGTCATATCTGATTCTCATCAGGCAATGGCAGCAGTAACCATGTGAGGCCTTTCAACAGTGTAACAGAGCCAAGTCCAATCCACGAACCTTCCCTATCAGCTCCAACTGTGAACCCCCAACCAGAGGTTACTGTGACCAACAGCATCAAGCCCCACTCCAGCACCATTCGCCTTGACCCGCTCATCTCCAGCACCTTGCGCCTGGACCCCTTAAACACCAGCACCTTCCGTCTGGACCCCCACAGCTCCAGCATGCTGCGTCCAGACCCCCTCCGTACCAGTCTACCCAGTCTGGAACCCTCCAGCCTGAGCAACAGCTTGAGCCTCAACTCCCTCAGCACCAGCACCCCAAACTTAGATCCTTCCTACTTCCCTCCTGTATCCAGTGGAGCACGTCCAGAACCACAGACCACTGCACAGGTGCTCTTGTACCCAAAATCCTTCACCTCTCTATCTGCGTTTGAGCCTTCGGCTGAGCAGGAAGTGTCCAGCCCTTCAGTGACGTCGCCTGACACAAGCCCCAAAATAAAGGGAGCTTCAAACCATCAGAATGGGAGCCCCATTGTGGTGCCGCTCCCTGACCCCCCTCCGAACTCCTGCCTAAAGACTGGCAACCATACGAACCACAAAGATTCACGCTCCGGCTCCAGGGTCGGTCTGCGTGTGCACTTCAAGCTGCCTGAGGACGAGGAGGATGAACAAAGTGATGCGACCTATCAGTCTGATGAAGACGCACAGATGTTGGCCAACAAAGAACCTCCACCAGTGCGGGCTAAACCCAAATTGTGAGTAGATGAGACTCAGAAAGCGTCTGCAAAAGGGTAGTGCATGAGAAATTTTGTAGAGGGGTTATCCAAATTGCATATGTGCTGAATCACAGTGAAGTAGATGGGTTGTATTGAGAGGTGGGAGGTTCCTCCTCCACTTGCTCAGCCAGCAGCTGTAGTCAGTTGAAATTCATGAAGGCTTCAAATGTGGACCTTTCGGCTCTCTAAAACAAAGGATGGCATTTTCTATTTGTAAGTGCACTTCTATGCATTTATGTTAATCTGCTATTTCTAGTATTTAAAGCTGTAAGGGAAAACTTGTATTGTGTGATTAGCTGTTCTCTGTTGTTTGACATCCTCAACTTGAAACACAGAGATAAATATGACAGTTTGTTCTATATTGTTTAGTCTGGCTGCATTTGGAGCAATTTGATAGCAAGTAAAAGAGAAGTGTGAAAAATGAAGGCTGAAAGTGACTCGGGCTTGTTTTGTTTGTAGGCTACTTGTTGGTAGCCCATAAAAGGGCAGAGTGTTCTTCATGCTGGCTTTGGCTCATTCCTGCTGGGCTCCACTGCATGGACTTAATTTATGAGAGCAGTGCACTCAGCCTCTCTCATTTTCACCATGTATAGTGTCATTTCTTCGGTTAGTAACTTTTGTTTTTGCCTTGATCAACAGGGACCCGGCCCAGCTCCAGCTCCTGCACAACCAGGTCCTCATGGAGCAGCAGCAGGAGACCGAACCTCAGACCCAAACCCGCACCCAGCCTCAGTCCCACCCCCCGATCCAGATCCAGATCCAACCCGAGGTCCAAAGCTCCCACGAGGGTCCGCTGTGGTCGCCCAGGTTAAACCGTGAACCCCATCCGCCACCTTTCCAGCCCTACCTTAACAGCAAGACACCCTCCTCAGCACCTCCACTCACCACCGCCCCCCCTGCTCCCGTTCTGAGCTCTGCTCCGGCACTCAACACCACCTTCTCACCCCGTCTCAACACTTCTACTGCTCCTCCTTTGAGCTCTGCTCCGGCACTAAACACCACCTTCTCACCCCGTCTCAGCACTTCTGCTGCTCCTCCTTTGAGCTCTGCTCCGGCACTAAACACCACCTTCTCACCCCGTCTCAGCACTTCTACTGCTCCTCCTTTGAGCTCCCCTCCTTCACTTCCTCAGCTGAAGACCTCCTCACTGGTGACCTCGCCTCCACCTGCCCCACAGCTGAAAACTCCACTCAGTATAGCTCATGTAACCCAGATGAACACCATCCATGCCTCCCACCTCAACCTAACCCCAGCAGCTCTTGCCACAACTGCACCCGCAGCCCACTTCTACTCACCTCCTGCGCCAAAGCTTAGCACAGCCCCCGCAGATTCGACCCCGTCCTTACAGCAGATCACATCTCCCGCTCCTCTTCTGAGAAGCACCCACGCCTCCCTCATGAACCTCACGGCCACATCATACACCTTCAACTACGCCCGGCCTAAAGAGTTTATAGCTGCTCAGACCTTCTCACCAGTCAGGAGTCCTTCCCCGACAGAATCCCCCGTCCCTCTGCTCCACGAGCTGGCCGCTGAGCTCAACTCGTCTGCGGCAAGCTCCCCGACCCTCCCACCATGCTCCCCACCACCCAGGATCTTCCCCACAAGGGTGCTCAAGTCTGCCATCAGCCCTCCGTCACTGGTGTCTTCACCCACACCGGGGTCGGCGTCATTCCTGAACAGCATGTTTGCCGTACGAGCCCAGTCGCCTCCTCAGGCCTCCTCTCCCACTTCCAGCACCTCCAGCCCCAGCCCCATTCAAAACCCAGTGGCGTTCCTGAGCTCAGTCCTGCCGTCCCTGACCCCGAGTCAGCCCACCAACTCAATGGGCCTGCCCAGGGGAGCTCCTTTAGGGTACGCCCGCTCTGACAGACTATAATGCTCATAGGGTTGGTGAACTGTCTCATGCTCTAACACATGTTTTGTTTCTGTCTCTTCAGGCTAAAAAAGAGTGCACCAAAAGCCCGCCTCCCGTCGATAGAAGACATTCGAGAGAGCAAAGAAATTCTACTCCTCGACATTGAGAAAAAGCTTCGATTTAAAGATGACACTCCACAATTTGCACATCAACAGGTGCTCAGTTGTTTCTAGCTCCGCAGCTCTGATTGATTTACACTTTTTTGACTGCCTCATTTGCAGTGATGTAGTGGGGAATAAATACAATAACAATTCAATTCAACAACTATCAAAAGGCATTTTATGCAGGATTTGCTGTTTTGTTGTTAAACACACTATTCAAAGTTGCCCACAGTCATTGGCTGAGGGCTACGCACCATGGCCCAAAGCCCTGACGCCCAGAAACATGCCAAGCACAGCACAGCAAAGACAATCGTGAAAAATGACGATATAGACACCGCCACACACTTCTCTGGAGTTTCTTATCACTCTATACACTTTCTAAATGAAAAACCCTGCATGATATACCTTTTTAATTTAATCCTACCAATAAGGTGGGTCCACCAACCACCAAATTATTTTTAATATACAGTTGATTTCTGGCTCCATTACATCCCTGCTCAGTTACATGTTAGACTCCTGTGTGAATATGATTGTCAGTAAGTGATCAGTTTGTTGACGTGGAGGTATGTGATCACACGGTTTTTAACTAACCAAAAGTTGCAATCTAGTTTTTAATGCTTTTAAGGAAGACGTTAACAACATATTAACCAATGACGCAAGCTTTCTACCTAGTATGTATTCATTTTAAAGTGACTGGACCTCAACAGACATTTCAAACTGTAAAAATGAAAAAGAGAGACATAAAATCACTCCAGTTGACTCGGAGGCGATGAAAAACTCGCTGCATTATCCATTACTCCCTCCCCCCAGTCATTCACGATTTTTCATCAGTGTGTGTCTGTGTACCGTAACAACACATGCATGCTAATAACAGCAGCTTGCGTGTTATTCCATCAGTATGTATGTATAGTACGTGTGTGTTTTGCTGGTGTTCATCATCCATCCCTATCCTCTCATAGAAGCTGAGTAATGAGGGGAAAACAGCGAGCAGACCCCTTGGACCAAACATTCCTGCTACTGTCATTAACTATGATGAGGTACAAGGACCATCCCGTCCCAAGCACTGCTTTGCTCGAGGCTGTATGGGTTATTAAGATGTTTCAGACTGAGAATACAAAACTCTGGATATGCTCATATACTGATTTAAATATCACCGTTAATCAATACCTCTAATCGAGCATTCATGCTTCTGTTAACTAATACACAACCTGCACTAATAATCTGAAGAAAAAAGGGTTAAAATTCATGAAACTAATGAAATGTACTGACTCTACTATTGCGTAGTGCAGTATTCTCAAGATAACTCATTTGACATTTTCCCCACTGAAGCTTGCAGCCCCCTTTATCCGTATCTGCGTTTCAGATTTTCCTAGAATGTCAACAGATCTTAGTCTTTATTCTTCTTCAACTCACAAATCTGAATATATACAGTCCATATACTTTTGTCTTGGCTAAATAAAATAAGGTGTATACATGTCTAGATTACAATTCATCGTCCTCTGTTCACTGTTTTACCTTCAGCCTTTTTTTTGTTTGTTTTGTTTGGCTGGATGATATTTTTACCAACCAGGAGTTGGTAGAAGCCACTGCATGCTCCTCATCATCAAGTGGTGTAAAGTCAAAGTATATTTTTTGTTTAAAGATTTTAGTCACACTATAAAGCAACATTATGCAACTTTTTTACCTTAAAATAGCAGTTTCAGTGTCTCAGCCACTCTGCCCCCTTGTCGCTTGTTTCTTGCACTATGTAACTTCAGTGAGCGGGTAGGATCACAGAGTTACATACGTGTTTACTTCAACATACAAGTTTTCAACACATCACATTGTGATGATGTAATGAATTTTGTATGCAGTAAGTATCCACATTACATTACGAAACTGAGGTGGGCGCCAAATTTCACCAGTTTTTCATAATGTTGCTTTAATACCACTGCTGCTTCAGGTTAAATAGATGCATGTTGTCACGTATTCTTGATAATTGCACATTTTTTGTTCCTCTAAACATGTCGGAGCGTACCGGATAGTGCACATGGTAATGTGATGGTGATGATGACTTTTATGCAGTGGTTTTCCTCTTGCAGGAGTACAAAGTGTCCAATTTTGAGCAGAGACTAATGAGCGAGATTGAATTCCGTTTGGAGCGAACGCCGGTGGAGGAGTCGGACGATGAGGTGCAGCACGATGACGTCCCGACAGGAAAATGTATCGCTCCCATATTTGACAAGAAGCTGAGGAATTTCAGAGCCATGGAAGGCGTGCCTGTCACTTTCTCATGTAAAATACTGGGAGTCCCTGTTCCAAAGGTGAGGAGTCGACAAGCGTGCTGCACAAATAACACCAATCACCTTTCACTTCTTTACACCCTTCACATCTCTCATCAGGTTTACTGGTTCAAGGATGGCAAGCAGATTTTGAGGAAGAACGTCCATTACAAGAAGATAAGAGAGGGGGATGGGACCTGTGCATTACATATAGAGTCCACGACCAATGACGACGATGGCAACTACACCGTCATGGCAGCTAATCCACAGGTAACACTTCTCATTCAGCTTCCTATTTATGTTGCCCCCCCAGCTGAAAAATCTGAATTGCTGATTGCTTTTAAATGACCACCAGGGGCGAATCAGCTGCTCGGGTCATTTGATAGTCCAAACGGGACCTCCCCGAACCCGAATGACACCTATTCACTCTCAGAGGTGAGCAGGACTGAGTGTACAGTGGGATCTGCTGAGGTAAGAAGAATCCCTCAGCAGCACGAGGAACCAACCAGTTATACATTTTCCTCCCAGACAATAATTACATTTTTTTTCCAATCCGATAAGTTATACCCTTACTGGTATCGCCAATGCCAATACGATACAGATACTTTGTACAAAATCTTCATAGATTTAAGAATGTGGGGAACTCCAGATGTTTCAGCGTTAACAGATCCTGGTTATAGCGTAGTTACTTTCTACTGTGAGCATTACCCCAAATAACTGAGTTAAGATAAAAATCTTTTAGTAGGCGAATGGATCCTAGAATAGACACATGTCGGATCTGAAGTATCAATAGTTCCATCAGCACACGACTACTGCTCACTTCCTCGTGTTTTTCAGGGTGCGAACCCGCATACAGGAAGTTGAAAGTGAGCAAACCCAGGAGCGTTTCTTCCGGCCTCACTTCCTCCAGGCCCCGGGGGACATGCTGGCTCATGAGGGAAGACTGTGTAGACTAGACTGTAAGGTAGGCAGCAGC
Source organism: Acanthopagrus latus (assembly GCF_904848185.1). Taxonomy (NCBI): domain Eukaryota; kingdom Metazoa; phylum Chordata; class Actinopteri; order Spariformes; family Sparidae; genus Acanthopagrus; species Acanthopagrus latus. Next base: position 14,249,371 of record NC_051053.1, on the reverse strand, counting down.
TCCTGACGTGTAACACAATTTGGTATCTGTTTTCCTCACCTTACTTTCAACCTTTTATTGTGCTCCAGGTGAGCGGCCTCCCCAACCCGGAGCTGATGTGGTTGGTCAACGGTAAGCCGATCTATCCAGACCTGTTACACAAGATGTTGGTGCGTGAGAATGGCGTCCATTCTCTGATCATAGATCCTCTGACGCAGAACGACGAAGGCACGTACACGTGCATTGCGAGCAACAAAGCAGGGCAGAGCTCCTTTAGTCTGGAGCTGAAAGTTGTGGGTAAGGACTGGAAACAGTCAGTGATCCGGCATACAAAAATCAGTTGAATACTTAAGTGTGATGTCTCAATTCCCTGTTGGAAAGGTAAAGTAACAAAGGTCATGTCCACTTTAGAGAAAGAGATGAAGCACCCTCCCCAGTTCCTGGAGAAGCTGCAGAACATGGGGATCCCTGAAGGATCTCCAGTCAGGCTGGAGTGTCGTGTGGTGGGTATGCCCCCTCCGGTCATCTTCTGGAAGAAAGACAATGACACCATTGCTCGGAGTAAGGACAGAATCAGGTCAGGGAGAGTTCTGAGCATCTCCGTGTAGCTGTTTCAGCTATTGCAACTTAAAGGATATGTTCCCCCAACATGTAAATTCTGTCATTATCTATTATCGATTGGGAGTTTGATGAAGTTCCATAGTCATGAAAAAACATTTCTGAAGCTACAAAGTGAAACAGTATTGCGGAATTCTCTAAAACAACTGAAGTAGTCGGAGACTTGTTTTGAAACATTAAAAAATAACCAACCCCCCATGAAATGGCTTCATACAGCTTGTCCAGTGTAATCTAAGTCTCCTAAAGTTCAGAGATCCCAAATTGATCTGATAAGACAAGCTGAAACCTTCACTGTAGTTACCAAGCTGAAGTGTACATGAGCCCACATGCAAGTGCATGAGCTTGATCAGGTGTCAAGGGTGTAAATAGGTGTAAAACACCTTACAGACACAACCACAGTTACAACAGACCACTCCGTCTGGAGACATTTCGTTTTTTGGTGGAGTTATTTTTTAAGTTTTAAAATTTAACAATTCCGCATGACATCAGTTGTTTAAGAGAACGCTGCATCGCTATTTGCTATGAAGCTCCAGAACTGTTTTGTGGACTGTGAAACTTCACCAGACTTTCCATCAGCATGGGAGTGAGCAGACGATGACTGAATTTCCATTTTCTGGGTGAACTTTTGCTTTAATTTTTCCAAAAATCTCTGTGGGAGTTAATTTTCCATTATCTGTTTATTTCAGCATGAGCCAGGATGCAACAGGATACGTGTGTCTCCTCATTCAGCCAACAACAAAGGACGACGCTGGCTGGTACACGGTGTCAGCAAAAAACGAAGCTGGGATTGTATCGTGCACCTGCAGGCTCGACATCTATGGTTAATATTCTATATAGCTGCTCAATTATCAGCTTCATTAGGACATGTGCCATAGTTTTAGCATGTCGCTTTAAGTAGTAATACTAGCTGTCTGCTGATCCTTCAGCACAGTGGCATCAGAGTGTCCCAGCCCCCATGAAGAAGGCGCCACGCACAGGCAGCCGCTACGCAGCTCTGACAGGCCAGGGGCTCGACATCAAGTCAGCTTTCCCCACATCGGAGACCAGCCCCATCCTCTTCTCCAGCTCCCCTCCCGAGGTCATGCTGGAGAGTGAGGAGCTGTGAGCGGTGACCCTCAGAGGCCTCCCAGAAATGTTCTATGACCCTCCCGAGGGTCAAAACAGTAGAGGGCTTGAAGGAGAACAATGATCTGAGCAGATCGTTGTTTATTTTGTGTGATGCATTTGAAGTGATACATTCATACTAGAATGGCAAAGAATTATTGTGTTAAAGCTATCTGCACTGATAGTGGGTTTGTCACCATTCCTATTTACCCAAGTCATATGAAGAGTGGTTCACATACTGAAGAAACTATAGATTTGCAAAGTCTTATCTCATGAGCCATCAGTGGAGTTGAGTAATGTTCAGATTTGAATGACACGCGTTTGTTTTCTACATCAAAATTAGCTGCCATAGTGAGGTTGTTGCTTAATATTGGGGATAACATCTGTTCTTAACTGGTAATCCTCAAAGCCACTTATTTTTACTGCAATTCATATACTGTATACCTGTACTGGTAGTAAACATTTCTTTAAAGGTTTCTATAAAAATAATTAAGTTATTGTTTATGAATAGTTGAAAATAGTTCATAGTGTATTCAATTAATAGACATTTGAATGTGCCATTTAGATCAGTTCACTTAAATGGCTCCAGCAAGGCGGGGTCCCATCTACGAAGTTTTTCTTGACGTTCATCACTGGTTCACATTTTTGCACCATGTTTTTTTCATGTGCATGCATGCCAATGGCTGAAGAAGATAAGATTCATCATGGTTGGTAGCTGAAACCCTTTTTTTGAATTTCCCTTCATTCATCTTTGTATCGATGAAGATTTATCTCAGTTGCATCTACACTCTGAGATTGATCAAAGGAAGGAGTTGGATTAGACGAAAAGCTGTCGGGAAAGTTTTTTTTTTTTTTTCTGTTTTATGGTCAAATGTATCCTACAGAGGTTATAACTGAACTTCGATTCAGATTAATTCAAGTCAGTTTGAAAACATATTGAAATAAGATTTGAAAACATACTCAACTGATGTAAAGTTGCACATTGTAAAATAATTGTGTCCTTCTCAGAATAAAGTTATATTTATTCAAACAAGTGACATGTTTACTTTGCTGAGAGAGGTTGTTACTGCAGTATTATTACAGTTAAGTTAATCAATAGCAAGGTTTCCTCCCTCTTTTTTGGAATTTAATCTTGAACGCACTGAAATAGGTTAAACAAACAGTTCACCCAAAAATGAAAATTCAGTCATTTAAAACAAGTCCCCATCTCCTTCATCTGTTTAGGACAACTCTGCAATGCTGTTTTACTGTGAAGCTCCAGAAGTGTTCTCCGGATTATGAAACTTCACCCAGCTTCCAGCGTAAGGGTTAAGTAGATGATGGCTGAATGTTAATTTTTGGGGGACCTCTGCCTTTAATGGGCAGCTTACTCTGCTACCTCCGTTATTAATGTTGGTTGCGATCTAAATGTCTGTTGTCATTGCTGAGAACTTGTTTGGACTCTGCTGTAATCGGAGCCCTATTATCTTAAATTGCTGCTGAATTCAAAACAAATGGGGAAGCTCGGGAGCCAATTAAGCATTGCTAATCAGTCCAATTAGAGGGGAAGAGAGTTCAAATAGGCATAAAATTACATTCACCTTACGTGACCTAATTATACTCTGAGCCTCATTTGACCAGCTGCCAGGCCTGCTTGTTAACTGGGTGCTGTATGTGTTGCTCAGTGGTGAATGTCCCTTGGCCTTGTTTTGTTTTAGGGTTTGTTTTTGTTTTTTTGGAAAAGATCTCCAGTTGCCTCGGTGTTTACACTTCTATCTCACATTTTCTATGTGGGATCCACTTGCTTACTGCATCACCAACACAATAGTACATATACAGTAATTTTTTAATGACCGGATTCCCCAAATGTGATGGATAAACACAATAAAAGCCCAAAAGTATTTGCACACTTGAGAGACATTGAGTTAGTCTCATATGCTAATTACAACTGAGTATGAGCTTATTAATTAAAAGTAATCCTGTGGTGATAATGAGATTTATTAAGTCAAACCACACATGTGAGGGGAATCCTTTTTTTTACACTTTCTCCTGGATTGAAACATACGCTTTGTGCCCTAATCTTCATTTCTCCATAAGGAGATCTGGAATTATGATGGGCCATGTTTCTGTCAGAGCACTCCCCAGTTGTGACATATGGCTTTTGACAGTAGACGTGGTTCAGCCACCGGTGCGCAGACAAGCCAATCATGTGAGGAGTTGGGGAAAAAAAAAAAAAAGGTTTGAAGACACGGAAGGGCCGGGCCACGAGACGAGGACCTCAGACAAGACAAGCAGCAGCTGGCAAACTACCTCAATCTGTAATCAATGAACCAACTGGTAGATGGGATTATATGCCTAATTGCACAGCTAACCAGTCCATCCCAAAATGACCAGACAGCATCAGCTTGTGTCCATGACCCAGTACCAGAGACAGGCATTATTCTAGGCCTCCGACAGTGATTAATCATTCATAACCTGCCGCTACACCCAAGCTGAGTTTGTCAATACACAGTGACAGGAGCTACATGTGCTGCCTGACAAAGGATGACACCAGAAAATATTTAGATCCTTTACTTAAGTTACTAAAGCTCACATTTGACTTAGAACGTAATCAAACATCAAAAGTACTCAATCTGCAGAGAGGCTCCTTTTTACAGTGCAACAGTGTTATGTAATGTTATATAGTATTATTGATGCATACATTTGTAAACAGCATTGTGGCTGGCCAAACACTAGTTTTAACGAAGTTGTGTATTGTTAGATAGTTTATAACAGTGTATTGAATTTTAAATACTGTACTTCAAGAAATCAGACATATAAATTGCTGCAAATCAAAGAATAACTAAAAGACCACTAATTTTTTTTAATCAATTTTAATATTGACAATATTAATGAGTAAATACAAACTCAGAAATATTTATTTTTCTCTATAACTGAATAAACAAGCTGATCTTAGAATATTAATATTTATAATATTCATGAGGTGATAATACAAACCGGCTGTTGTCAGAGGAAAATAAGGCCCCCAGAACACTGGTTGAAGCTAGACAGGTGGCAGGGTCCGCCACATGTAAACCAATTAAAACGGTGTGAATTTGTGTTGTCCTTTAAGTTCAGTTTGTTTATTCATCTTATTCAGTCATACAAACAATGAAACTTTATTTATTACATTTAAGCATAAAAAATTAGTTAGTGAAGTTCTGATTAAAATCTCATCCCCACAACTAAATAGTACACCTTTAAAGTAGACTTGGTTTTTGTGTGGATTTTAAGTGACAGTCAACAGTGTGTGTGTGTGTGTGTGTGTGTGTGTGTGTGTGTGTGTGTGTGTGTGTGTGTGTGTGTGTGTGTGTGTAATGGAGGAACATGCTCACATCCATCTTCCTGGATTACAGAATTCAATGCCGGCAGATGGGACGGACAGACAGACAAATTATTCTGTCCGTCTCATTCTCTCGGACCACTACACAGATCAATTATTTATATTCTCATGTGGTCTCACGTAAATGAGGAACTTTAATGCATCCCACATACTGTGATACATTAAGACCACAGCGCTGATAAACACCCTTTCAGACTAATCGACAGCACGAAGACTTCTGGAGAGTTATATTATTTTACCTATTCTACATATTTTACCTGCCAACAAACTGCTCTCTAAAATCTCAGATGGAGCAATAATCTCTACACCATCTTGTCCCATATTGTTTGAGAGCCATAATCCCCCAATGTGCTGTTAAAATCCCTCAGGTTACAGGCCACACTTCCACTTCTGTTGCCTCGGGCTAATCTCAGATTATGGCTATTATCACAGTTACACGAGAAGTGAAAGGGGACTTCTTAGTGTCTTATGTAACTTAAACAGTCAAATTAAACCATTTCATTTGTAATAAAGTTGTGATACCTACAAATTCAATTATGTGATGAATATATAACAATCACTGAGTCACTCATTTGATAACTTTGACAAAAAAATACAAAAGTCTTTAAATATACAAGTAGTCAAATTTGACACAGTATAGTGAGTTTAAAATTAGATTGAAAACATTTGAAAAATAAACTTTTCTTTAACCCATTCAACTGACAGTAACTATATTATATTGCATGTTTTGTCAGTGTTGTGTTTAATTAAGAGTTCAATCTTTCATTGTTTTTAATGGCATTTATTTCTTGTTGGGAAAAGATAATTGGGGGAAATGTAAGATTAACTGGTAAATATCCACAGTCTTAGCCTTTTTAAAGTTTGTTTGCATCATCAGCTGTGGTGAGTTGTGCTACCAGATGGCAGACTTTTGGTGTTTGTGACACATGGCTCTGAGTGAAGCCACGGCCAGATAGCCCAGCCCAAGATAATTGGAATTTCATTAAGGTTTTGTTTGTGTGTGTGTGTGTGTGTGTGTGTGTGTGTGTGTGTGTGTGTGTGTGTGTGTGTGTGTGTGTGTGTGTGTGTGTGTGTGTGTGTGTTTATGAGTCAAAATGGGTGTGTTTCTCTATGAGCAATATTGAGGATGGGGGGGACTGAAGAGGGCAGGGACTCCACCTGCTGCCACCTGTTCATCTGCTCCTTCTTATAAAAGCTGCTCCCTCACTGTCTCCAGGACCACAGACACCTTGGACTCCTAAGACTGTCCACTATCTGGAGTTACAAACATTTCAGCACCAAAGAGGACAGATCGTTGGACATCAGCTGGGCTGCATCACTGAGGAAACCTCTGAGGATAACTGAAGCTGAAACTGAAAACTTCTCTGATAAATCTGCTGACTTGTATCTGAGTCCTTCTGATCTGAGGACGTACGCTGGTTTGATCTCTTCGTCCAAACATCATGAAGTCTCGTCGACCCAGCTGCACTGACTCTGGATCCGAGTTCTCAGAATCGGACTCCAAGAGCCCGGAGAAATATGAGACCGCCACGAGGCGGCGGATGGCTGCGAACGCCAGAGAGAGGAAGAGGATGCAGGGTTTGAACACAGCCTTTGATCGCCTGCGTAAAGTGGTCCCCCAGTGGGGCGAGGACAAAAAACTGTCCAAGTATGAAACTCTGCAGATGGCCCTCAGCTACATCATGGCCCTAAACCGGATCCTGACAGATGCAAGGAGGCACAACGCTCCTCACAGGCAGTGGCTGGACCTGCAGTTCGATTGTGTGCAGCCTGAAAACTACCCATGTCTCATGAGGTACGACTCTCCAACCGAGCAGGAGTACATCCACTCGTCCTTCTCATATCAGTTCGACGGCCATCAGGTCCACGTATAAACTGCTGCCATGTGGCAGATAATCCGTCATGCTGTTGGGTGTGAATAACTTTCCTTCGATCTAGGAGACAGTAAATACATTTGTATTGCATTATTTTATTTTTTAATTTATTTTTGTATGACAATCAGAAAAGCTTTTTTTTCCAAGTGTTTTTGTTTTTTACTTTTGCAATTATGAGCATCTTTTTGTTCAAAGTATAGCAATGAAAGAAATGTAGTGTCATTATCATGACCACTAGATTGTACTGAAGACACATGCAATGATGTATTTTTATCACTTATTTTGATATGGCCCTAAAATGTTGTGCAATGTTCAATGGATTCTGAGAAAATCATTGTGGTCTCAGTCAATATGTAACTATTTAGTCAAAGTGTACGTACATGTTTGTAGAGTTGAAAAACAGGTGTTATTTTTCACATGCAGACCTCTATTTTGTTGAATTATAGTTTTTGATCCAAAATAAAAACTATTTTGTATGAAAAAAAAAACAACAGTTTTCTTGTTTCTTTAATGTCTTTCTCTGTTGGGTAGAATCATAACCTAATTTTTCTTTACACTGTAATTCCATCTTATCTCGTCCACTGATCCCTTGTTAAAAAACCTTAAAAAATGTATTTATATTGACTAAATATAACCCCAGCATACTGATAATATTTTACAAAATAGAACTTTTACCGCATAAAATTCTCATTTCAATAAAAACATCTTTGTATTTTTAGAAATCTTTGACATTTTTACCCTAATGATCTCACTTTGTCTCCTTTGTGATGTATTAAAAAAAAAGGGTTATAAAGGAGAACAACTGATTTACAGCAGGTCCTTTGTTTAGTGTGTCAGGATCTCAGTAGGAGTAATGGCAGGTCCTGTCGCCTGCACAGCCATGCTCACCCCCTCCACCCTGGGGAATAAATCATCCCTTTTGTCCTCAGCTCCTGTGCTCTGAGATAAGACAGTATTACGTCAGAGGGGAACCAAATTTAAAACATATAAAATAGACTTATTTTCAAGGACACCGAATACTATAATTGAACTTTTCTATTCTCAAATTTTATGTATGAAAATAACACATTATGCAGTTTAAAGGTAGTAAAGTGTTTCATTTCAGCCACAGGATGGCCGGACACCCTGTGATCCACAACTGTCCATTGCTGGAGCCACACAGCTACAGATTTAAATGCTAATCATCGGCCACTGGAAAAAAAAAAAAAAAAAGATTGTTCCAGATTCGAAAAAGTTTGAATGGTGGCACAAGCCACGACAAATTAAGAAAGCCTGTGTGCCAGATCCTGCCACGGCTTCAGAGTGGGAGCAGAAATTAAACTCTATTGTGTGATAATGGCTGTGAGTAATCGCTCTGTTCAGAGCCGCTGGAGCATGAACGCACATAGCTGGACCCAAACTCTAGCTGCATTAAGTAGAAGACATCTACAGCAGTGCATTAATTGTACTCTCTAACTGCTAATATAATCATGCAGTTGATTGGGGTTTTATATTCTTCTTATTTCATCTCATATTCCAGTCTGCTTGGTTTAATGTCTGCACAAATTAAATACATACAGAGATAAAAAGATAAATGCATAGATAGTTGTCATACACCAAATTACATACAACGAAATGAGCAAATAATGAATATATAACTAAATATTCCCTATTTGCTTAACAAATGTTAGCTTACTGTGATGAGCATTGCAGCAGGCCTGGAGGTTTTACAGAAGACACTTGGCCCATAGACGAGGTGCCAAACATTGATACAGATGGTCACACTGATTCATATACCGCAATGAATGTTTGCATACCTAATAAATGCTTTCTGACAGTTGGCACGTCAAAAATGAATAGACAGCAGAGTCAAAAGTGCGTAATGGTAATGAGGCGGAGACGTCCGTGACACTGCAATTACGCTCTTCATTAATTCAGTCGCAGGCCGCAAACAGTTGGTGACAGAAAATATAATCGACATGCAATTAATTGATGTCCTCAATGGGAGCACGTTATTGGGTGAGTTGTTAATCAATAGTGACAACAATGTGCTCAGCATGGAGGTAATTGAGAGGTCAAAACAATTTAAAATGGCTTTGAACTGCTGAATTATTTTTCCCTTGCAACAAGGCTGGATGCTCTTTTTATTAGATATTTCCAGCAAATCTAATATACTGCACAGGTCTTGGTGTTGTGGGGATTTCATTGTCAAGGTATTTGTATCCTTTCAGCTCGCTGCTGCCAGTTCAAAGGAGGGCTGTTAGAGAGAAGGAGGCTACTGATCGTTACTGATCATTCTTTGTCTTTTGGTCACATGAATTGAGTTTTTTTTTACCAAATGCACTGCCTTTTGGTAACATGACATTTATTCATGAGACGCAATTGGTGTTTAAAATACTTTCTAAATGGTCAATAAATTCTGTGTTGTTCAACTATAAACATTATATAGATGACCAGGTTGCAACTCATTCATACATCCTTACAATAGTTTATAAAGCGGTTATTATTTTTAATAATAATTATTGTTTGTTAACAGTAAAATAACTATTAACTAAAGTTGAATTAATGATTTACTACTGATGGATATTTGCTGTTTTATTTCAGTTTGTGATTTATATTGTTCTATCTATATTATCGTGTATTTTTTGCTGAGTTTGTGTCTGTACTTTAATATTTCTATTATTTGGCTTTAAATGCTGAAGTGCGTGGCTGCTCATGCAACATCCTAATCCATATACAATCAAACATTGAATAAATAATGTAAAGTGTTTCCACATGGTCTTACTGATGAAGAGTTTAGATTATATGACTGACCAAATGTCAAGTATTTGGTTAAACCTTGCCCGTTAAACCTCAAGACTACAAAAGCTCCAGCAGAGGACCAGCAGCTCCTCCCTCAACAAAGCTGATGTCATCCACTCTTTATAATCACCTCTCCGGCAGGTGTTCAAAAGCTGCCGACACTGCTCTGCTTCGCTCTCTTCTGATCTAAACACCAGCAGGTCACACGGACAAACACAACATGAAGTGCCTGAACAACCGGGCCGACAGCCACCTGACCGGGCAGGTCGAGTGCGAGCTGGACAGCAGGGGCAGCGGCGCCTGGGTCAACCAGGGCTTCTGTAGCTCCCCTCCGCCTCTGCCCAGAGCTGTCAGCACCATCTACAACCCACAGCCCCTCTACCAGGGCTCCATGGACAGCATGTACAAACCGGACACACTTGGCCCATTCCCAGAGGAACCACCCTCCGCTGACCAAAGCCTGGTGAAGAAACAAAGAAGCTGCTGCTGGTTTATCAAAGGTAGGAACCCAGTGAGCGGAGTTCACCGCAGTGTTTCTGCTCTGTCATCTGTAAAACTAGTTTAATGAGTTCAGAAAGACACACAACTTTATTGGCTACGGTCATGACATCATAGCAATGGTTTAATATGTTTGTTCTGTTTCACTGTATCTACTGTAAGTCATCACATTACATGCTAAGTTAATTCTTAACTATAACAAAAAACCTGATTCGGAACATTCCATAGGTTCACTGGTGACAGGTGATAGTATCATGATTGCTAGGAGAGGAGCATCCTTAAAGGGCTCAGTCATACACAGACAAAGATGGGGCGATGTTCACCACTTTGTGATTATATAAATGATATGACTACATTGGCCCAGGAACACTTCATTCAACCGTTGCCGTAAACACCCTTTGCTTGCAAATTATCTATTCTTACTAACCTTTACAGTGTCCCGACCTTTTTGGAATCCAGGTCATAGCTGATTCTTTATCGACAAAATGTAACTTTTTCTTCCTCAAAACATTCATATTTATTTTTAAAAACCCTGACATAATGTTTGGTAATGGCTCAGTATGTCTCAATATTTTGCCATAAAATTGTCTTTTTTGTTCTCGTTGGCATATCAATTTGAGTCTTTATTGAAACATCATTCATTGCTATTTTAGGATGAAAGTCAATACACCCTCTGCATGAAAAGGTCTTGAAAAACTTAACTCATCATAAATCACATCTTGTACACTGTGCTCTTTTTTTTGAAGGCTTGTGGGGCACAACACTGACTGAAAACACCTCAAACAACAGAGAACTGTTTGTCCGAACCACACTACGGGAGTTACTGGTCTATCTGGTGTTCCTGGTGGATATATGCCTCTGTAAGTATTCTACTCATATTAGCAAATGTCTATCACTGGCACTTGTTAGTCTCAAGATTAAAGAAATAATGTTGATTTCCCTGGTCAAACTGTATTTTCAATCAACTTTTAACGCGTTTTACAAGCAGTATCACAAGGTAATGTGTTCATTTATAAGAGACTTTAAGGACAGTCCATTTTAAAAAACTCAAATTTTAAGCCGACTTTCCAGGACATGCAAATACACCAACTGGTAAATACCCAAAGATTTACAGCTAGCACACTCAGACTGAGGACAGGATAAATTTGACAAATCTCAGTTTCGCCATTGTTTTCTGAATAAATCATTCAACATGCTAACATTTCTGCCAAGTGGCTCTCATCAGAGCAAAGTCACTTGGCCAAAACATTCGCATGCAATTTGTTAACTCTGTCCTGAAGATATATATGTGTGTGTATGCTACCTTTATACATTTAGTTATTCAGCATTTAGAACGTGTAACTTTGGCTCAGCACAACAAAATAAAACACTTGTTGGGCATCTTCTCAAAGATTAACTTCCAAATAAGGTTTAACACAAACTAAACACATTAGTGCTTTTCCATTTCCGTTTAGTTGTTCTTCACTTATTGATGTATCTTACGTCTATTTTAGCATGTCTCATTGCATGACTGTTTGCTTTAGCAACGTTGATCAGTTGTTGAAGTGCTCACCATTTGGATGTTACAGTATAGGGTACTTTTGACTGTTTGATTTACCATCAAAAGCCTCACAAATGCCTTCCCAATCCCTCTGCCTGGTAGTCATTGTCCAGCTGAGCATTAAGAGTGAAAGGGACATAGGCATCTCTTGCCTTTTAGAGATAAGAGCATTTGGCCGCGTCCATTGTTGCTTTGTGTGGGTTAGATTTACATTGTTTGATGAGGCTATTTGCGTCAGGCCAGCTCTTCAAACAAATTACAGCCTCTAATCTGGATCCATTTGACTGCAGTCACATAAACGCAGCCAAACAACAAATCCTTAATGAGGCATTGCGTGTCTGCTTCTGAGCGGTCTTATCTGGGCCCGCTGAATGGAGCAACATTTAGAGCTGAGCCTGAGTAAAGCCAGATAGGAATCAACGATCGGGCGTTAACAATGTCGTTGTCTTTCAGTGACATACGGTATGACCAGCTCGAGCACCTACTACTACACTAAAGCCATGACGGACCTGTTTGTGAATACAGCCAGTGAAAGTGGGGTTAAGTTTCAGTCCATCAGCACCATGGCCGACTTCTGGACTGTGAGTTTTCTGCTACAATCAAATCACTCAGAAATGACAATATGATTTATTCTATGTGTGTTTCAATTGGCGTTCACTCTCTCCTTATATGAACAGTATGCCCAGGGCCCTTTACTGGACGGCCTCTACTGGACTAAATGGTACAATGACCAGTCCATGGACAATGGAGACAGGTCCTTCATCTACTATGAGAACATGCTGCTGGGAGTTCCCAGAATGAGGCAGATCAAGATCCTGAACAACTCCTGCAAGGTGCACAATGATTTTGAAGATGAGATCACAGGATGTTTTGATGTTTACAATGACAAGAAGGAAGATGACCTCAGCTTCGGCCTCATCAATGGCAGCGCGTAAGCCACACACTGAAATCTGTACAGGGTCACTGTGGGTATGAACAAAGAACTACAAAGAATTGTCTTTTCCCCCTGCAGCTGGACCTACCACACAGAGAAAGAAATCAAAGGTTCCTCTCACTGGGGCTTGCTAACCACCTACAGTGGATCGGGATACTACCAAGACCTGAGTCGGACCAAAGAGGAGAGTGCCATCAAACTGAAGGAACTGGTGGACAACCTGTGGCTTGACCGAGGAACCAGAGTGGTCTTCATTGACTTCTCCACGTACAACGCAAACATCAACATGTTCTGCGTCATCAGGTAAAGACCGCCACTGATAATAGCAGCTTTATCTGTTGATTGGTACTCATCTACTGGTTGACCAAGGTTTTACCCACTTCTTTCAGGTTGGTGGTTGAATTCCCAGCGACCGGTGGAGCGATCAGTTCCTACCAGATAAGAACAGTCAGGCTGATTCGCTACATCACCACCTGGGATTACTTCATCCTCGGCTGTGAGATGGTCTTCTGTTTATTCATCCTCTATTATATTGTGGAGGAGATTCTTGAGCTGCGTATACACAAGTTCTCCTATTTCAAAAGCATCTGGAACATCCTGGACATCATTGTCATAATGGTAAGAAAATGTAATTCGTATTTGATTCAAACACGTCCTTTTCTTTGATTCTACTGGGCTTCAAAGAAGTAAAATTATTCTCCTCCCCAGCTCGCCATTGTTGCCATTGTATTCAATATTTTCCGAACGGTCAAAGTGGACAAGTTGCTTGGCAAACTGCTGGAGCATCCACAAATCTATGCTGATTTTGAATTTCTGGCCTTCTGGCAAACACAGTACAACAACATGAATGCCGTGAATTTGTTCTTTGCGTGGATCAAGGTAAAGTATTGACATCATTCACACAAACACTTTCCTCAGACTTTCTAAAATCATCTTTCTTGTGCGTTATCCAAAGGTTTTCTCCTATTGTCCTTCAGGTTTTCAAGTACATCAGTTTTAACAAAACCATGACACAGCTGTCCTCCACACTTGGTCGATGTGCAAAAGATATTCTGGGCTTCGCCATCATGTTCTTCATTGTGTTTTTCGCCTACGCCCAACTTGGATATTTGCTCTTTGGAACAGAGGTCGAATCTTTCAGCACCTTCGTCAAGTGCATGTAAGAGGCGTCCAATAAACAATAGTGCAGCAGGACATAAAACAGGATGATTGAGCACTGATGAATCAATCCTTTTACTTCTTTCTGCAGTTTCACACAGTTCAGGATTATTCTTGGAGACTTTGATTACGACGCCATCGACCGAGCTAACAGAGTTCTTGGGCCAATCTACTTTGTCACCTATGTGTTCTTCGTTTTCTTCGTTCTACTGGTAAGTCATTGTGCTTCACAAGATGTTTGATTTTAAACGATAAACATGAGCATTCTTATTATCACTTTTTGCATCTGTCCCCCAGAACATGTTTCTGGCCATCATAAATGACACATATTCTGAGGTAAAGGAGGAACTCTCATCCCAAAAAGACGAGCTACAGTTTACTGACATCATCAAACAGGTAAAAGGCAGTAAGATTCACTGAGAAATAGATATATATATATATGGATAAAGTTTCACAAGAGACACAAACAGAATTGTTTTCTCTTGTAATTCAGAGCTACATGAAGACATTTACAAAGCTGAAACTTAAGAAGGAGAAAATATCAGATGTTCAGAAAGCACTACGATCTGGATCTGGAGAAATTGAATTCAGGGACTTCAGAGAAACTCTGAAAGAGTAAGTGACAAAACATCACAAAGAAGAGCATGTGCTGAGTTTAGTGTTAAACATAACCCTCACCGCTCTGATGCTCTTGTAGGATGGGACACGCTGATCATGAAATTTCTGCAGCCTTCTCACGGTTTGACCGGGATGGCAACCAAATTCTAGACGAAGACGAGCAAGAGAGGATGAAAATCGAGCTGGAGGAAAAGAGGGTGTGTGTAATTATCTTTTTTTTTTTTTTTTTTTAACTTGTTTCTTATTTAGTTTGAAAATGAAATATGTGTCTAACAAATGCAGACAAATGTGTGTTTTCATGATGGTCTTCATATTTTTTTTATCAGGATGCTCTCAGCGCTGAACTCAACAATCTTGGAATGAATTATGAGAAGGAATTACTGGAGAAGCCTCCAACATCCAATGAGCAGAAGAACCAATCCAGTCACAACTTTGTGGATCGGGACCAGTTTCTTAGGTAGGAAAGAGGTTTTACATTCAGAGTATGAAATTACTTTTAATTGTGCCTAAACAAAATAATTGAATAAAATTACAACAATAACGAAAAGTGGAATTACCTTTCTCTCCACATGAAAGACTGACAAAACAAGTTGTCCAGCTTGAGAGCTCTGTGGACGGAATCACATCCAGGATTGACTTGATTATGGAGAAGCTGGGATTACAACAGAGAGCTAAAAGGAACCAAACGGCAGGAAAACAGACTGTGACCAATGATGATGTGAGAATGGAACTAGGTCTAAGATATTCTAAAACCATGAATACATTAAATGCTTTTAAATGGAAGACTTAACACCAACACTTCAACTCACAGTGAAATCACAATTCTAATTTTGCAATAACTATGTTCTTGATACTGCCATAAGAGTTGTAATTTTATATGTGGAAAATGGTAATATTCTGTTTATTCAGATCAGACTCTACATTCTTAAATTTATTCTTATTAATTCAACAGTTGCATTTTCTATTACCCCTATCCAGAGTGATGAAACCGCCACAGATGGCAGCATCCTGGTTCTTGTGGACAGAGGGCTGACGTCCAGGAGGTCAACGGCTCGTTCCAACTCTACACTCGACTCTCCGATGTGATCAACCTCAAGAAACAGACTCGGGTTATATGGCAGTCAGCTGACACATGGGGAACAACAGGTCATACGTCATCAATATCATTTTCTTTACAACATTCAAATGTTGTAAGAATTTCTTCAGGTTAAGGTCACAATTAGGACGGTCAGATCAACAATACTGAGAGAATATTTAAAGCTTTCCTTCAGCTGCTTTAAAGTACTCATGTAATGGAGATATGTAAATACTGTACAAATCTGTTTTTGAAATTCTTTGCTTACTAGGTGAGTGCACTAGAGCGAATATAATAAACTGGTTAAAGTTTAAGCTCAGATACAAAGTATGTTTTAGATGATACCTGAATTCAAATCTACTCATTATTAATGTTGTTCAGTATAAATTTATTTCAACAGTAGGTTAGAAAAATAAAGTTACACATTATAACCCAATATCAGCCAGTATATACACCACCTAAGATCTGACTGAGTGAGTTCTTGCTTTGCTTTTGTCATTGAATGTTCTATTGCAGTTGATCAAAAGCTATCAGCATCCTGACCTGTTTATAGTTTAGTGACATGAAAAATAATAAATGTTTTTGTTTTGGATGTTTGTGCGTAATACATCTTTGTCCACCTCCCAAGCTGTGAAAACACATGTAGTAACAAAGCAAATGACATCTACTGCTCTTTATTATTAAAAACATCACATAAAATAATCAGATCTGGGACAAATAGGATGTTTTTTTAAACACTTCCCATCGTTACTGCAAACAAAAAGGGTGAAAAAGCTTTTGAGCAAAAAAAAACATGCTGTCTACTTTATTTAACATTCAGGTGGTACAAACATCAGAACCTCAGTTTAATAATCATGAAATATGTCATTTACTGCCTAGTAGGATTACTGTAAATACATCAGTGAATTTATGCTTTGCTTTCAGAATAAAGTGTCTAATAAAAAGTACAGAACGACCAGATTCAAATGTTTCTTTATTTGAAGTGATTTTTCAGTTGATTCATCTGTTATTAAACATCACTTCTGTTGTTCAACGTAAATGTATTATGATCATAAAAGCAAACTGCATTTACATTCAATATCTTAAGCAACAAATATATTACATGTCATCAGTGTGCAGCTCAAGCTGAAATCACCCGCTCACTGCTACTTCCTGAAAAATGGCACACAAACATAAAAATGGGAAATTCCACAGTGGAAAAGAATTTGGATTACTAATACAGCCTCTGTAAATAACACAAAGTTTGAATTTACTGACACATCAGTTAAGGCTTATTCATAAATTATATTGCTGAAATTTAATGATGGCATTTCATTGTATAACATTCTACCTACAGTATGTACATGTACATTATCTCTTAAGTTTCATGAAGGTTCATGACCAAGGTTTATATTTACACTCTCAGCCAACACGACCCTGTTTTGTTACATGAACACCCCCCAGCCCAATTAAACAAAAACATTATCAAGTCTGTTGGCTTGTATGCCTGGAAAATGAGAGCGAGTTTAGAAGGAGTGTGATACTCTGTACAGAATGGCACATATGCAACTTAAATTCAAATGACAGGATTTTCTTCTTCTTCTTTTTTTTTTAATTCTCTGTCAGAATTTGCCAGTAACATTTTAAATAGTTTAGGCTGATGGAAATATTCTGCAAATACTGAGAAAATGCAGAAAGCACTAAGGGGCAGAAAAGGTGCCCACTGCCCTGACAAATTAATGACTTTTAAAAAACCTTCCCCTGTCAGCAGAAAAAACTTAAAGTAAAACAATCATGATTCATAGCAAAACATGAGACATTTGTTTTTACACAAGTGTGTGACTAAAGTACAGCCTTTTGAATGATGATAAAACATGATGCAGTATGATTAGGGGCTGGTTTTGGTGCTAAAGCCTAAGGTTCTCTCCAGAACTTTCACAGACAGTAGAAAGTAATGACTCTAAACTAAGGAGAAAAATACTTCAGATTCAACATTTTTCTAGGAAACCAGCCCCAGAATAAGCACATAGAGTCCATGACCTTTACAAAGTTTGGGGGTTAAGCAGGTTTCATAAAATATTTCCTTTATATAGTGAGCATGTGGTATAGCCTTTCCTTTGAGACACATGGTTATAAATGAGTAAAATTTAGGCAAAATTATGGTTGAAACTTAGGTTCATCAAAAGTCTGCAAAGAACATGCTGATCACTCTGATACAAAACAAGGAAAACCTAATATTTTTTGCATTTAGAGCTGTGTATGTGACATTTTATTTGTACACAAAATTTACCCAAGAGATACCACTGAAAACTCCTTTAAAGCCACAGTTGTTTATACAAATAGTTGCTTCACATATACTGGAAAGGTAAACCACCATTTCCGCGGGGCCTCTATTCACAAAGCATTTTTCAGTAATATATCGAAAACGGACTGAACATCGGGCTGTGAGCTGAAGCGAAGCCCAAACCAACTTTTAGCAGGTTGATTCAACCTTGTGCAGTTTGTAGCACAAATTCATGACCGATCACACCCGCTGTCATCATTGCATGTATGCCCTTTTAAAAAAAACGACCCATACAACAAATATTAACTCACTGATGCATAAAGACTTGAGTGCAGTTATGTCTTCTGTTGTATAAAATGACAAAAACGCCCCAAGTATGACAAGTAAAGGAACATTTTGACAAGTCTATAACAAACTTTTTTTCACTGAAATATTATAAAACATATTGGCAAACTGCAAGCAGATATTGCTTTAGCTTAATCATTAACGTTATAAAGTTTGAGGTTTACAGGGATTTTAACCCTTATCATGGTCCAGAGAGCTGCTGGACATAAGTGTGCTTTTAGCTCCACTAAAATACTTCACTATTACATTTCTATGTGTACATTTCAAGATATTCAGATACATACAATCATTTGCTCAAATTTGGAACCTGGTAGGGAAACAATTGGTAATGAATTGACTTTTACATGGTATGGCCCATCGGTCAAATTACCTAGTGTGTGATGACAGGAAAGGCATCCAGTGGTCTCGATAAGATAGCCATCCAGTTCCTAACACTGTACTCCTCTTGTTCACACGCTGGGTAATGTTTTTATACGGCCACACATTTTAAGGGTTGGCTTCTAACATCTAATAAGACAGTTGGTTTGGCTTTACTTCAAAAGCCCAAGAGCACTTATCCATACCAGAGCAGTGAATTTATTATCAAATAAACTTTTTAAAAGTTCTGAGTGAAATGAAAACTGTCATTAAAAAACATCATTCTTAAACTTGTTGAGTTGTTGAGAAGCAACTATAGCTACAAAGGCTTTGTGAATATGGCCCCTGACCTTCTTCTACCACAACAGCTGTCCTGATGAGAGAGTGCTGTGTGGTCTAAAAGGGCTGTCAAAATACCCCTGGCATCAGGTTTAGTTCAGGGCCAGCTCACTGCGTCTGGTAGCCAGCCATGCTGAAGTTTGCCAGGTTGGACATGACTGTACCAGGCTGGGCTGCAGCTTGAGCTGACGGAGATCCAAAGCTTCCCACCCAGGCGGGAGACTGGGATTGCCTGTAAAGACACAACTTCCCAGTTAGTATGTCTGTAGTCACTGCGTACGAAGATCATCTGTGTTGTAAATAGAGGTGTCACAATTCTCAAAGAACACAATTTGATTTTACTTTCAATTTTACAATTCAATTCAGTTAAAAAAAGATTTCAGCGCTGATGGCTATGTTATTGTTAGACTACTGCATCTGAATTTGTAAAGATCAACAGATCATTGGTTTTATCCAATTACATCCTCTCAAACTGGGACTGTGATTTTCTGAACAACCAAATACCCGTGTTACTGATCCAACTTTTGATTTCCATGATTGAAACTTAAAGCTGTTTTCGATCAATTTTCAATTTAAAATCAAAATCATGACACTCCTACGTGTAAAATATTTAACATTTTAACTTACAAACAGTGTTTTTGAGTTTAAGAGTGGTCAGGTAACCATCCATCACACTCTACAGGCATTTAGTGACTCTGGTACATCTTCTACTCAGACAATAAGTTCATGAATTAACAGAAATTGAATTACTACTGTGTGAAACTCACTCTACACCAAATCCTTGCTGGTTCCACGTCTGGCCATACATGCTGTAGGAGGGAACTTGCCATCCATTGGTCACATACTGCCCATACTGCTGCTGTGGATTCCCATAGAGCTGGTTCCACTGCCCCCACTGACTGTACTCAACCTGAGTGACACCAACAGAGAGAAGTAATATATGATCAGTTATGAAAAAATACAATTACAACACCATTAATTAAAAAAGGTATACAAAGGCCATTAAAATATACTTTTGATAATCTTGTCAGTTTCACTCACTTGCTGAGGATTTTTTGCCATGTCAGGAGATTCTTTTCCCCAGAAGCACTTAACTATGTGTCCTTCGATAACTGTGCCATTTACTGAAACAATGGCATGGGCAGCACTGTCATGGGAGGAAAACCTTAAAAAGGAAAACAGAAACTTATAAGTCAAATTAGCAAACACATATTTTATCAGGCAACTCAGAAAATGAGCAGTATGGACACCAACTGGTTAATAATACTATAGGCAAGTTGAAGACAAACATAACAAAAAGGGCATTTGACAATGTGTCAATAATTTACTGGCCTGCCACTGAGTCATGCAATGTGCTTGTGTTGACACCTAGAGGCCAAATGCTGCATTGGACTGGGGCACTACCTGATGAAGGAGTATCCTTTCTCTGGGAAAACTCTGATCTCCATTATCTGACCAAACGGTGAGAAGGTCTGTCGCATTACGTGTTCTGAAAGAATCAAAACAGAACAGTTCTTCAGCTTTTTGAGTGTATGGTAAGTAAGAAGATTACCGTTGCAGTGTGACAAAGCAAATGCATCTTTAGTGTAAATGGCACTTGCCTGACAGTCCTGATTGGATCCCTCCACAATACACGGTACAGTTCTGTGGACTGGACTGTGTCACTACATCATCAAACCTCAGATGCTTTGAGCCATCTGAAAGAAGAACAAACAAAATGTTAAGGGAACCCAAAGTCACAGCTGTGACTATTTTGATGAACTTATTAACACTATATTCTCAGTTGTCTATAACTAAATGGGATACATCGAAGCTAAAAATGAAGACTGGCAAGGTAAGGTTTGGTTCTTGAATGGGCATTGCGTAGTTTTGCCAAATAAATTCTAACAGAGTTTTAATAATTACAATATTAATGAGGTAATAATACAAACATAGAAACAAGAAATATTCACTTTTTTCTGAAACTGAATAAATAAGCTGTTCTCAGAGGAAAATAAGATCCCCAGAAAAATTTCTGCAGCTAGAAAAGTGGTAGGGTCCACCAAATATAAACAAGTAAAAGTAAAAACAGTATGAAACTGTGTTGTCCTTCAAGGTCAGTTTGTTTAAGCAGTCATGAAAACACAGAAAGTTTGTTTAGGCATAAAAATAATCTGTCAACTTGACAAGCAAGTGCAAGTGTTGAGCAGTTGTGAGCACTCATCACAGGCCTTGCGGGACAGCATTTGTCATGTCATGTCATTGTCCGTAACTGCTTATCCCTTTCCATGGAGTCGCGGGGTGTTGCTGCTAGAGCCAATCTCAGCCTTGTCTCAGGATGAGGGCAGGGTGCTCCCTGGACAAGTCGCCAGCTCATCGCAGGGCCCTCACTGATGAGCAATGTGGGATTCAGTATCTCACTCAAAGACACTTCGACATGTGGCTCAGCCCTGCCCGGAACAGGGATTTAAACCAGCGACCTTCCGATCACTAGTCAACCTGCTCTACCCGCTGAGCTACAGCCGTCCCGACAGCGTTTGTGTACGTTGTTTTACATTGTACATTGTTTTTTATGTGTGCAGACTTTGAGATTAAACGCTAAACATGAGCTCCATTTCTCACTCATCATCAGTCTATTGCTGATTTTTTAGCGCAGCCAATGTGATGTCTGCTTCCTCTGAAGTAGCAAAAACAAAAAACAATTGAAGAAACAAACAAATCTGCTTGAATTTTTTCACCATGTATTTATAAAGAACAACATTGCCTGAATGACCACCATCTCTCTCAAACTGGCTGGACACCAGTGAGTCTGGACTTTTTGCATTTAGCGTAGTGTGCAAAGCAACCGGGTCAACCGAAGAACCAAGGCTAATGTTTCTGACTAACGACCATGTGGAAATGATTGTGAAGCCCCTACTGACTGTACTGAGAAGAGCTTTAATCCACAAAAAATAAGTAAGGCCCCTGCATGGGTGTACAGTGGGTGTGCAGGGCCTTTAAAACTTACTGTCCTGGGCACTCTTGGGAGCTGGCGGTTTACGAGTTGCCCAGTTGGTCCTGATTTGGCGTCCTCCAAGCCACTGTCCCCCCATGTTAATGATGGCATTCTCTGCATCCTATGAATCCAAATCAAACACTGTTAACCCTCTCGATATGTGACTCTATAGAGTTAATTAGGGATCATAATCAGTACTAAAAATACAGAAACTAATGTTTCTAATCTCAGTAATACTGACACTGGTTATGGTAAACAACACTCAAATGTGATGTTAGATGATTTAAGTTGTTGTGACTATGAGTACAACTATGAGTATTTTATTTCAATTACTGTAAGTGCATTAAAGTAGGATAATAAACAGGAAATAGAAATAACCTTCAGTCTGTGTTGTTGCACTGGAGCCTTACCAGTTTGTTGAAGAAGGACACAAATCCATACCCCTTTGATTTGCCTGTCGTCATGTCCTTCACAACACGGGCATCCCTGGAGCGAAACGTGAAAACAACTTTAGTGTACTATCCAGTTGTAATACTTCAAAGTCAAACGAACCACGCAAAACACACTGAACTGTGAATCCTCTACACTCTACACTGTCCTACATTAATGTACATTAGCTATCATGACCTTGTACTGAGCACTGACTCGTAATATAACTTAAAAGCAACACTTGAAAATAAAAAAAACAAGTACAAATACATGCAGCCTACAGTACTATTTTTAAATAATTTCAGATGTCTTAATGGATCCTTGCCACTAGAGCACCACTTCTTGTTCAGTCTTCTCAATAGTAGGCTACTGTTTTAAATTCACAAAAGGAACAGATTATATGGATTACCATGCATTTCTAAAATCTGCTGTTGGTGCTCATCCTACAAATAGAAATATATAGAAAATATCAAAAGAGAAAAAAGGAATTAAAAGGCATACATGGCCTGTTAACAGATTTCTTTATTTTTCCTGGTCAATTCTTTACCACCAATATGGAGTATGGAGTTTGGGGAGCTGCAAATTTTGAGAAATTGACATTTTCAGAAATTTTGGAAGAGGATCATAGCACTACAAACAACACTATGCAAATCAAAATGAGACAATTTAAACATAGATTTAGAGGAATACATTGAGTATTGGAATTTGTTAATCTAAGCTAGATCATGTTAACACATAGCATCTACAAATAAAGACATATGGAAAGAATGGAATAAATAGAGAAAAAAAAACTACATCTGAGTCTCCAGAGTGCACAGTTCCTTGCTGTTAGCCTTCAAGCTCCTGTCCAATCCTATGAGCATTTCTGTAAAATAACCAAAGTGCTATTACTTCACTGAGACCCACAACTAAAAGCTGTTCAGGTTCATACACACAGCTTACAGTTAACTGAAATACAGTTTACTTACCACACCCTAAATATGCAAAGAAAAGCAAAAGTAGGCTAAAAGCTGACACTGTAGTCATAAATACATAGACACACAGTACACAGACCACAAGTAAGTAACTGCAATAAAGCGCTCAACAACTTACAGGACTTGTGTTGGTTATTACTAACTTAAATGAGGTTGTTCCAAAAGGAAAGCATAAAAATGGTAAGAGGTTCAGTCTTTTGTGATAACAACTTTCCTGTGATACTCAAATTTATGTTGGTCCATCGTCAACTATGTTTACATGCATGGATGTAGTATCACAGATGATATGAATTTGACAAAGATAAAGCTGTCCCCCCGAAAACCAACAGTCCCTGTTGATTTCCAAACACTGCGTTTCACAAAAGCAAACTTTGGATTTAACTCTATGCATTATATTTTTCAGTGCACATTCAGAGAAAAAGCCTAAAACTCCCCAAACTTGCTCATCTATCAGTCTGTCTATCAGTAGTCAAGGCCTTATTGTGTAATGCAAGCTTTTGTTTCCCCTTTACAGTTTCTGTCTCTCTAATTCATCTTTGTGTGCTGTTTTGAGACTTTTATTTGAATTTACTTATTCATTTTGGGTGGCCATTTTAACAGGAAATGAGGAAAGAATTTATCTCAGGTCAGATGTAGCTCATAAACTGTGAGTAGGGAACAAAAAACCTCCAGGATACCAGCTCTTGTGGACCTGTGTTTCAAATCTTTAAATTCTACATACCCTTTTTCACAATGTGTGTGAACTTTAACATTTCCTGTTAAGTCAAAACCCAAGTTGTATGCATGTAAACATGGTCATAGATGGTTGTTTCAGAGCATAAGCCTACACAGGATTACCATGACATGCCTTGATATTAAACAACTTTTAAAAAGTCAATAATCTTGCACTGTAACATTAATTTATTGTACTGCACACAAAAAAAGAAGTACCCTCTAAAGTGAAAACTTACGAGATTTTCCCAAAAGGTGCAAATGCAGCCTTGACGTCCTCAGTGGTAATCTCAGGACTCAAATCACCTACAAACACATGGAAGTGATCTATAGAAAAGCAAGACACAAACAAACAAAAAAAGAAAATGAATCATTTATTATTCTCTGGCAAACCTTGACTGAAGCAAATTAGAGAATCAATAGATGAACACTTACTGGATGTGTCTTTCTTCTGGTTGCTTGGAGTGGTGGCCCAATTTACTTTGACCTCCTGAAAGCAGGCCATTAATAGACAGCATTTCACAATGTGACGTTACTTTAAATGAACCTTAAAAATAGATGTTTTCTACACAATGAACTAGAATTACAAGGGAATTCAGAAACAGGAGCAACCTAACCTCACATTTATTTATAGACAAGAATAGCTGTCCTACCTTTCCTAATATCTTCCTTCCATTCATGGCTGCAAGGGCTGCAGCAGCATCTCTGTGTTCAAAGAACTCCACAAAGCAATAAGGGTCATTGCTTGTATGCTGCAAGGGGCAAGGTCAAATGCAAGAGTTCAAAAGGTTTGTTTCAGTACTTTATGAGAATGAAACAGTGAAACAGTGGGGTGGGGGTCAATACTGAGGTCACCATCTTTTATACATTTTAGGGGAAATGTGGCATCTGGTGACCCCCTTAATGTGAATGGTATGACAGGGGTTCATTAATAAAACAGAAAACTCAAACACTCTTGACTGCTTACCTCTGTGATCATTTTACAACTTTTACAAGGCCCTATCTGGGTGAAGAGTTGCAGAATCAAAATTTCTGTAACATCCCTGGAGAGGTTTCCCACATACCTAGAGGGGAGAGAGGAGGTCCATTTTGTGAAAGCTGTTCAGTATTACTTCAGGTGACAAAGACAGTAATTGAAACTGACGCACGGAGAGTGTATTTCGGGTATCATCTCACGGTTACTGGCAGTAGATTATTAAAACTATGTGATTTACATAAGCTTGACTGACTTGACTTTGCAGTAATGCTGGCCCAGCATTGACATTAGTGAAGGCTAGTTAGAAAGTTGCCACTGCTAATGCTTACAAATCACAAACAATCATGAACCTAATGTTAATTTAGTTAATCTGACGTTAGTGATGAGTTTAAGTGTTAAGATGGACTGTTTACCGTGACATCACGTCTGTGTAAACAGCGGGTAACGTTAACGTTAACTAGCTAAGTTAGCCACCGGTTCCCGACGTTAGCTTGGTTAACGACACCTAACGCTACTGTCGGACACCTAAAATGACTCACAGGGTTTTGGGGTGGCTTTCGTCGTCCATGGTCGATGCCGACAGTCACCCGGGTAGAAAGCGTTACTTACAAGCTAGTTAGCTAACGTTAACCGACTCCAGTGTACGCGGTTAACAACAACAACTAGCTAAGTAGCTCAGAAGCTAGCTGACCGGGCGCCAGGACACACGTCACGCTAGGACAGCGTGCGTGCGTGCGTGGTCCCGGCGACTAAGCGAAGTCGAATCCCAAATCAAGTCACCTTTTCTTCCCTGAGATACTGTAGTCTCACCTGCAATACCTCAGGGAAGATTAACAAATTGACCATGTTTATTGATTTTTGTTGGTATGAGAGAATTCTGTAAGGTTTGTTTTTGTTTTTTTTTTTGCTATAACCTTTACAGTAACAATTGAGATGTGATGATAAGGGCTTAAATAGTCTAGAAATGTTTGGTTGATGCACTTTAAAAGCACTTGAATTATACTTTCAAAATGATAACATCTAATAATTTAATCAAATAATAATCTTGTGTGAAAGAACATAATTTAATCTGAGCAAAAAAATATATATTTTGTGCTCAATAAATGAATTTGCATGTTTGTTTTTTTAATCTATTTTAATGTACAATAATAACTTCTGCGCTTTCAAATTCTTGCTGGCTACATAAAAATGGTTTTATTTTGCTATTTTGTTATGAAAATACGCGTTTATTGGGGATATTTGTGTTTCGCAAGATGATTAGTTCATCAATAACACACAAAGTGTTTACATTAGACAGTCTGGAATGGTCTGGAAGAAAGGTACTTTTATTTTGAAGGGGAATACATGGGTGCGCTTGTTTTAATCACAAGTGTTCGACGGTTGGCGGTAGTCGTTCGAGCCACGGAGACCTTTCTGGAATCTGGACGCATGTCAGTCCAGTGTGAGCACGTTTTAAAATAAAGTTAGACAACTAGACACTCATGTGTTTGTTAACAAATCCCGTTTTATAATAACAGTGTTAATTTAACTGTAAGGTTCATAAAGGAGTATTCCGTGTATTGAGTCCTGACTAATGACTTATACTTACTTTAACAGCAATTGTGATCATCAATACATATCAACATAAATAATACAATAAAAGAATATATAAGCAGCCCATAAACACAGTTTATAAAATTGTAAGTGGAAAAAAGGCTGTTGAATCACGTGGGTACTTAATTTATACTGATAAAATTGGACACGCTTTACTGTCCACTTTATGTTTTTTTTTATATTACCACTGGGGGGCGCCAAAGACAGGTAGTATTTTCCTATAGTAGGTTCAATAAGTCTTTGACAGGTGCTTTGATTTTGCAATACCTCTATTAAAGGACAAATATGTATACTTGATACCCAGAACATTTCTATTAAAGATACAGTAAATTTCTTCCCAGAAACTTTTCCCACTAAGCCCTAGTGATTCTAGGTTGTGTTCAGCAACACTGAGGTCTTTACTCCAGCAAAAAGCAAACCAAGAAAGGGATCAAAGCTAGACGTGTGGTGTATGGTCACAAGACACATATCCAGTCAGTGCTGGGTTGATATGCTTGCAAAAGGCAGAGATGCTCTTTGGTCCTTGCATGCAAATATTCTGTAAACATGTCATAAAATACCAACATCATAACTGAATTATGAAACTTGTTTGATTTATCACAGTGTTAATGACACCAATAATTAAATTATTGTAGCACATACAGCTTAACAATGCAGGCTGACTGGGAGAAGAAAATTGTCTAGCACTGGGATTCAAGAGAGGGCCTATATAGCTACTTTATGAGTAATTTGTATCTCCTATATTGTGTCACCACAAGATGATAACTTAGAAGAAGCAGTAGCTATAATATTCCCCTGGAATTATTATTATTTTATTTTTATTTAATGGAATTGCATTATCTCTCAGTAAACACCTGTATTTAGGAAATTTAGGAAATGCAAGACCCAATTCCAGAAAATGTGCTCCATGGGATACATAACACAGGTTGTGCTATTGTCAATCTTCTCACTATTTATAGGTCTGCAGCCAAGGAAGGATGAGGGTTTTTTTTTTAATTTACTAGTATTTATCTCATAGCATGAGGCTGAATTGGAGTAGTCCTGTGATTAAGGAGGATCTGTCAGCAGAGCTATCACTGTGCCCACACTGAATCACACCACCACAGTTGCGTAATTGTGTACCAAATCACAGCAAACCCAGACTGAGTTCCCTTGGACAAGATTCCTCATGTGGGAAGTCTTAGTACATCTATTTGGAGAGCCTTTTATTGTGAAAAATCTCGGGATTCCCTTCGTCGAATACACAGCAGGGTGGTGGCTGGCTGGGGGTTCAGGGAAGCACAGGTGTCACTGAGGGGCGGGAGGGAGCCCAGGAAATCCGAGGAATCTCACGGGGTGAAGACTTCCCAGACAGCAAAGGAGAATGTGAGTGATGTGAAGCAGCAGCATTGAGAGAGAGAGAGAGAGAGAGAGAGGGAAAAAAAAACAACGAACAAAAAAAAAAACTATGGGCTCCGGTGGGAAAAAAATACAATGAAGTACAGACGTGTGCTATGTGTCAACGCTGGATTGGGGAGGGGGATCTGCGACATAACAGGTTTGGGAACCCATGCCACCGTATCCAGCGCCGTCCGCCCCCAGCATTAACCCTGCTATTTCGAGAAACTTCCAGCCCACTTTTCCACGTCACTTCAAGGAATCTTTAAAGCGTCCGTCGCCTGTATAAAATGTTTCAGTACTCGACAGCCAGCAGCAACATGAACGGCGTGAAGACGCAGTCGCCGATACTGACCATGGCCAACAATGACAACGACCCTCTCCCCCTCGGATGGGAAGTCAAAATTGACCCTCAGACCGGATGGCCCTTCTTTGTGGATCACAATAACCGCACGACAACCTGGAATGACCCGAGACACGACACGAAAAAGGTAAAAAAAACAAAAAAAAACAAAAAAAACAGCGGCGGTTAAAGTTGGTTTTGACTGTTAGCGGCTAACAACTCTCCAATGGCTAATTTACCGTCGCGAGCTCCGTCTGTGATTGTGCGCGTTCGGTGTCGGTGCGCTGCTGAGCTTTGTGCTACATCACTGTTATATATTAATCTTGTTGACTGTAGGCCTTGTTTGGCACCGTCACCTCCCCCTCACAGACAGCTCATAAGCCTATTATAACGAGTGATCAACCCCGTTATGTTCCAGTGTCATGATCTAACACTATTATTACCCGATGAGTCACCCTGCAGCGTGTTAAAAAGGCAGCCCGTGGTCAGCTCCCGGTGTTTTAATAACGCTTCTTTCATGGTTGTGAAAACCCTGCGACGTCCAGCTCATATTAAACTTTTTCCCTTACAAGGATTGGTTGACTTAGGCCCTGTGTGGAGTATGGTGTGTGACAGGCGCTGGCTGCCCCTTGCATATATCGTATTCAGCTGTATTTTAATACACGTTGCGAAAACACGCAGGTCTGCAGAGAAAACCCGTGGGCTGAAGTGAGCTCCACAGGGGCTGCCAGTTGGTAATCTTCCGTCTCAGAGATAGCCACTGTTGTCCAAAGTTAGTGTCCAGAAGAATCTGCTAGAAAGACACAGCTGTCAGGGGATAAAATTGGTGCAATGGTGCTGGCAGTGTGCAGTGTCCCACACTGAAATGGCAGAGGGCAAAGGGTCGTTCACAGCTATGTCCTAAGTTTTGTCTTAGAGGGGAAAGCGCCAATGGTTTACATATAAATGCAGTTTTTGTAGCCCTGTAGGCTTCTGTGTTTGTTTTTAGTGAGAGCTTTAATGACTTTTCACATATATCATTAACAGAGTGCTGAACTGTCAGTAGACCTGTTGCTTGTACTCCTCCATAGCTGTCAGTGGCAGGTGTTAAGTCACCTGTTACGAGAAAAAAAGAAAAATACTTTTCCTACCTGGGCTAATGGAAATTTACAACGTTATTCTCATTGTGACACCGAGGAGGAGTATCTTGATAGCGCCCATGTTGTGCTTTGAAAATATTTTTTTTCCTTCGATAGATATTTTTTTCTCCCCCCAATAGGGACTTACTTTTAGCATGAATCTAAGTATTGTGCACACACAAACTTGAGCTGAACTGATGTATTGTTTGACTACGGGCCTATCAAAGATATATGGGTATTGGCATGTGTGTTGCACAATATGTACCAATATGAAAACTTTCTTTGCAGAGATTATAATACAAACAAATGATGCTTATGACAATTACTACATTCCCAGTGAAGTTTACCATTAAGGTATACACAAGTTTATTGTTGAATTGTAAAATATCCTGTCTAAGTCAGTATTTTTCAGTCATTTTGTTGTTCCCAGATGGGAAGCTTGATTTGTAGTCAGGGGCACAGGATAAAATAAAAAACAAACAGATTATTTGAGTATCTGTTGGGCCTTAATACAAAAGTAGTATGATATTTGTCTTTTATTTCACAAGACTAAACATGAACAGGTCTGGTCAAAGAAGACTGACGCAAGGAGTATATTCAGTCTGTAATTTATGAAAAGTGACTGGTGAAATAATCGAAAATGTTTTCTTTCTCCCTCTTTAAGTTTGTCAAACAGCAGAGTGAAAAAAGGGAGTTATCTCTTTGCATGACCGCTAAAAACATGTTAGTTTAGAGGGTGTGTTATGACTGGGATAAGTCAGGAAATCCAGCCAGGTGAATGATGTCACTCTGGCTGTGGAGCAACATATCAAACACAAACACAGCAGCTGTCTGACTCGAAATGCATTAAAGTCTACTACCCTTACACATCATTATCATTTACCTTACACATTATTATCATTTATCAAAAACCCATAGAGGTGATACTTTTGGCATCGCCCTGTGGAAATGGCTCATTTTAACCTAAAACCTTTGCAGTTATCTCAAGACAGAGAGCAGTTTTTAATAAAATACTTCCAGCTGATCATAATGCTGAACTAATGAAGGTTCATTTCTACAGTTTTAAATGTACTTAATTTAATTAACTGCAATTGACTAGGTGAAAGTAATGTTACTTTTTTAAATCAGCTATAAGCAACAATAGCTTGGTTTAAAACAATCAAATATTTTGTAGTATTTTTTAGTAGTTTTTGTAGCTTTTAATTGCTCAAAATGAGACAGAATATCTAAATCAGAATATCTAAATATAATTAATAATGGCCAAAGCTTAGGGATTGTTATATCAAGTGCGTTTGTACCTTATAGTGTAACTGACATCAATACACTCACTAATAATTTCTAAATTATTTAACTTTACAGGTACAGGATTTAAGAATTTTAGTTGAAAACATTCAGAGACAAGAAACCAGCATATATTTTGCTAAAGTGTTGTTGATTACTGTAAAGATATAATTATTGTCACATTTCAAATCTATTTGCTATTGTGTTTCAGGTCAGAGAAGTGTCAGCAAATGGGCCCAACATACCACCAGAGCCAAGCCCTCAGGAGACGCAAAAGACCTTTGTGAGGGAGATGAAGCACCCCATTCTTCGTCCAGGTTATGTTCCCATCCCTGTCTTTCACGAGGGCGCGGAACTGAGGCAGCAACAGCATCCATGTTATTCTTACATCCAGCCAAGCACAGCACAAAATATCCGGACAGACGGGCGCACACCTTCCCCCACGACAGGGCTCCACTGCAGGCCTAGATCACCCTTACACGGCCCTTCAGACAGCTGCTCCACTGAGCCTGGAAAGGCCAGCTCGCCTGTTACACAGACAGCAGAGGTTGGACTAAATAAACATAACACTGTGCATGATGCAAAACAGTTTTATTTGCATGTAGAAATGAGGCAATTATAATTAATTATCATATACTGAATTTCTATTTGATGTTTTTTCAAGGTTTACACTGTCCCGCATCATCAACCACCACGGCCCAGCAGTACTAGTCTTCAAGCAGGTTACATCCCCATCCCGGTGATCCATGAGGGTGGAGGAGGCCAAACACAGACACAGGCTCAGTTAAATCCCTCTGTCTACTCTCAGCGCGTCCCCTACTCAGAGCACCAGCAGCCTTTCCATCGCATTCAGACAGAGGAATGGCCGGGCTACTCTGCTGCAATTCAGACTCCTCGGGAAAGGGCTTCTCCGATACTGCTTCCCCAGCATCGTGAATCTATTCACCTCCCACCTCATATTAGAAGCCAGTCGCCTATTGTAACGCAGGTGCTGGGAGAGAGGCCCCAGGTATTGTTTTTTCTTTTTGCTTGGATCTTCCTTTATGGTCAAAAATGTTTTATTTCACATCAGTGTGTGTTGATTCTAATGACTTATTTTGAATCTTATAGGCTCAGCAGCATATCCTTACAAGAGAGCTGCCCCAGAAAATTGAGCAGGAACAACAGAGCACTCAGCAGAAACCAGAGACGACTCAACTCTCCCAGTCATTGCACACAGAAGCTGATGTCCCAAAGCCTCAACAACCTCAACAGTTCCAACAGACTCCACCTCAGCAACCTCAACAGTATCAGCAACCTCAACAGTATCAGCAACCCCAACAGTATCAGCAACCCCAACAGTATCAGCAACCTCAACAGTATCAGCAACCCCAACAGTATCAGCAGTCACAACAGTTTCAGCAACCCCAACAATATCAGCAGCCACAACAGTATCAGCAACCCCAACAGTTCCAGCAGGCATCAACTCCAACATCTCCACAGCCTCAGCACCCTGAACAGTTAATGCAGTCGCAGCAACAGTTCCCGCAGCCCCAGAAACCAGAGCAACCACAACAGCACACTGCAGACATCACAGTTCAAATACCTCCAAGACCAGAGGCCCAGGACATGCCAGCCGCTCCCCCAGAGGTCCCGCCTGTAAAGGTAGAGGCTGAACAGGCTGCTCAGTGTCCGATCCACCCAGGCTTGGCTAAGGTACAGCAGATAGTCGGGCGGGTTGCTAAACTGGAGCAGGAGGTGAAATGTTTCGATGGGAAGAAGAATGATAAGAAATATTTGTTACTGGAGGAGCTGCTGACCAAAGAGCTTTTAGCACTGGACTCAGTCGACCCAGAGGGTCGTGTAGATGTGCGGCAGGCGAGACGGGATGGAGTCCGTCGCGTTCAGACCATACTGGAAGATCTGGAGCAACTGGAGGAGCAGCCAGCCAGGCCCGCCAGCGAGACCACAATGGAGGGAGACAACTTGACACAGAAAGGAGAGCCCAGCATGATCACCAAGGAGAATGTTGAGCTTGCAAAGGAGATATCATAATGACCGCACACTTCATCATGAAGATGAGAGAAGGATAAGCTGCTGTATATTTGATAGTGAACAAGTCTGCTCCGGCTCACTCTCCTCGTCCTCTATCTACAGCATTTGTGGAAGCTGCATGCATTGATTAACAGTGTTGGTATTTCCTGCCATTCAGCACATTGATGATAGCTCAGTGCAATCATGTTTTTCAAGCCGCTGTTGTTGCCTTCTATGTTGTGCCGATGTCTCCATAATACGACAGCTGTCATGATCGAGGTGTTGACAACAATTTCTAGTTAATGAAAGTTTGAATAAGAGGCCTTTATCAACAAATGGAAGAAAAGAATAAGTATTTTCTTAAGAAATGTTACGTGTAGTTGCCTTTTGTCTTGATCAAATGTTATATGAAGCTTTTCTTAATCCAGCCAGCACATCCGTTAGTACAAGAGTGCAAACATTGGGGCTTTAAAGCTGAACTCAGTCAACAGAAAAAGCATTTTCCCCTTTATAGCCACATGGCCATGCTGGAGCTGCTTTGTCACAGAACACAGTGAATATCTTTATTAGATGCTGCTTTTTGGTGCATTACTGATTTTGCCGTCTTTGCACTTTGCCATCATTGAAATGTATCATGCTGAAGGATCAGCGGCACTTCATTTGAAATATATAAGTTACACGAGTTTTGATTGATGTGTTTTGAGTGTTTGTATGTGCATTGGTTTACTTGTTATTTCAAAGAATTATATCAGTATTTATATAATTATATAGTATTTTGGTACATTTATGAATGTGTAATGACAAACAGAGGTGAGACGTTTGTCTTTCTTCGAGATGTGAGACAATCAGCACTTGGTGCTATTAAGGAATCACAGATTAAGATTGTAATAACTTTCTTGTATGACTACCACGGCCACAATCTGTAATAACACAAAAACAGACTAAAAGCCTAAAAAATGCAAACTGTGTAAAGACTATCAAATAAACAGGTGAAATTTAAAGGGAATGTCCATCTTTGAAATGGCTCACAACATATTTATAAGAGTACCCTAATTGTTTGTGTAGTAATTTGTCACTATAACACAATCATCAGCTATCTGTAAGGTAGGGTCACTGTCTAACACCTTTTCAAATTATGGATTGTGGCTTAATGTTGATCACAGTTTATGAGTAGCAGGTTGACGCATTGTTGAAAGCAAGTCACGTTGGTACGGTTGAAAATAAAATGTATTTGACACTAATTTTGACTAATATGTTGGTTTCCAGTTATTTTGCGAAGATGTTTGAGACTGATGTTTTTATATGAAGAACCATGTTTGTAACTCTGACTACTCTCTCTTCTTTACCTTCTCTTTGTAGAGCATTAGGTTTAATAACATTGCCATCTACAATAAATGAATAAACGAGATTTTTAATGTTTAATTTCTTGATTCAATTTGAAATTGCGCAAAACATATATTAGGATTAAATATTCACATTTAAAAACTTATCAGAAACCAATCAAAACAAGGGACTTAATCATGCATCATTTTTCATTCACCTGACCTTGTGTTTTATCTGTTGTGTTGTTTTGAGAAGTCTTTTTCCCATTGATCTGTGCCACCTACCGAGATTAATCTGCACCCATTATTTGACTGGGAAAGAGACTTTGACACAAAGGTATGGGCGGGCCCTACAGGATTTTTCAGATTCAAATCGGGCTGTGTCATTCTTAAGTCTGGAAATGGCTGCCCCACTGAATCAAAGAACCACTGTTTACTCCCTGCCAAATAATCCATGTTTTAACAACGTATCAGTATGTGTGTGTGCTCCAGCTTTGGATTTGTAGATGTGTCACTGACCCAGCCTTAAACTGTCTTCAAGCTACTACACTTCATTTTTTGTTTATTCTGGTGGCCCCTTTGGACTAAAGATGATGAGGGTATGACAAGAACACTTTGTTTCATTGCTTTGCCACAAGACAACGGGACAACATCTCTCCTCAGGCTGACACTCATCAAATCATCCTAAGCACTCTGCCACAAAAGAATAGTTTTCAGGTATTAAGAATAACGATATTCGATATATATACATAAATAAATAGCCAGTCTTCTCGGTAATGGCCTCATTTGCTTATGTAGGTCATATAGAGTTATCAGTTTTAAACTGGAGCTGTTTCCAGTTAAAAGCTGCTTGTACTATGTTTTAGTGTGGTTTAGTTTTCCACTGAAGAGTTTCTGATGGTAGATTAACAGTCTGAGGTCAGCTGCTCCCTGCCTTTCCCCTCAGAGCTCACTGAGTCATAACTGAGAACATTTCTGCTCCCTTATTCCAAGATGGGTGGGGACAATTCAGAATGTGTGTAAGTGGTATGATATGTGCTTTATATATAGGAATGACACTGTTGTGTAACATCAGAATACAGATTTATATTTATTGATTGTTTCATGCATAATCTCCTGATTAAAATAAGCATCCCTCCACAAGATTAAATCTACATGATGTAGACACTGACCAGGAGGAGCTGAAGTGATGTTTGCTGCCTCTGCATTTAAAAGGAAATGATCTTTGTGTTAAATAGAATAAATGTGTAATACAAAATAAATGCATTAGCATACATAAAGTCACACGATGACACATCTCCACTTTGAATGGGGAGTCCAGTTATTAGCATATGCTTCCATTAACATCACATAAATGATTAAACATAAAGTTATGCCTTACTGTAACCACGTAGTAAGTGGTGTGAGTAGTTTTACCGGAGGTTGCAGTTATGTTACCTGTACACCGTTGATGACGGCACAGGTCACATGTCATTGTTTGGAGCAGGAAACTGTCGGATACGTTTTGAACGCCACACAACAGCAGCTGGGACACCTTCGCGCTTACTCGTGTGTATTTGCGTTTAATCTCTCCGGCATGACTGCGGGACGGGATGCTTCTCCTGTACAGAAGGGAATTTAGTTATCAGTATGCGTATAAGCGGAATAAACAAATCCGACACGCATCCAGCTGCTGCCGCTGCTAGCTCGCTAGGTAGCTAGCTGCTGTAGCACACCAGCCCGTGGAGGGGACGAGCTAACCGTGGCTAGCCGGTGCCTGTCTGGTTAGCTACAGTTCACCTCCGAGACGTGGAAGTTGATAATTACCTGTACCTGGCTGCTAAGCCAGCTAGTTGCCTACTTTTGTGTAACGTGAGGGGACAAAATGGAGCTGTTCCAAGCCAAAGACGAGTATATTCTTCAGAGTGGGGACCGTGCTCTGTGGTGCAGCCGGAAAGACGGGACTATGACCGTCAGACCTGGTACGTACTGGATGACAGCTCTCCCTGCTGCTACAGCCGGCCATTTACCTGAAACTGATATTTAACAGTTGTAGCTGTGATAGTGAAATAATATGTATGTATTTCAAGGTCTGTCTGGAGTTTGCTGACAGTATTTTTTCAGATATTTTTTTGTCACCATTTCTGTAAAAACACCTCAGCGGGTCACCTAGTCTAATCTGTTACACGTTCATCTCTAAAATAAACCTTCTTGTAATCATGTAATCGGTCTGAATCATCCTGCTACCTCACACGAAACAAGTTAGATGGCTAAAAAAAGCTAGGGATTGTTTAATCTGCCAAGTCTCGAAGCCATCGTCCTAGCTTTCGTGCCAACACCCCAGACAGACTCCAAAGTTATTGCTTTGCTCCTTATATGAACCACTGAAGGGTAAATCCGACCCTTAAATTCTCCTTTAAAGTACAAAGACCCACCACAGGACTGTGAAGAGGTTGAATTAACAGGATTGTAGCTTTCATGCGTGGTGCTTGACTTATGACAGCTTATCGTACTATACTAACAGTGTATGTTGAGCCATTAGAAAGCTATGATACCATTCTCATGTATAAGGACATGAAGGCACAATAAATACAGGCGCAAACAAGCATGTTCAGTGTCACGCTTAGTGTGAAAGCAGCTCTTGGCATCACAACTTGGTCACATTGCAGAAGTGAGCAGTGTTGCTGCGGCTCATAGCTGTGACAAAAAAAGGACTTGCTTTTGTATGAGAAGAAATACCTTGAAAATCACCTTTTCTCAGCTGAAGTGAAAGAAGTGCTGAACTCAAAGAAAACTTTTGTTAGAGTCACCGGAAGACTGTGTGGCTGTGTCAGGCGAAGTCGTGGGGCTGTGCAGCCATGCTGAACAGGTTTTTAGTTGCACTACTGTTCCATTATTTAATTGGAAAAAGGGTTTCCACTCCTCACTGGGTTTCCACTGCACTCTCAAGCACACAGTGAAGTATTTCCATGATATTCTGAGTGGGGTTTTGGTATTATTTCTGTTAGTATTATGTATTGCTTTCCTGTAAGACCTTTCCTGTGGGGGCCCTCGCAGCCCATTCCTGTGTGCATGCAACTCTCGGGCTGGTGGAACAGGAAGAGTTATTGTCTGAGGCTGCCTTCAGTTGATTTTCTCCACCCTTAGCCACACCCTTCCCATTTTTCCAATTTTCTCCACTGTGTTGCTTAATCCGTCACCAACGATAAGCATTCCACTTTCCCTTTTAGTCACCAAGTTTGTGCACTGTAACTGAGCTCAAACTCAGCCTGAAACTTTCAGTACATTGAGCTAGTTTTCTCCTTCATGAAAAAATGCACTTTCTCAATAAAGTCACACTTGATTGTTTTAAGTGTAATAGCTGCTCCTTTCACGCTCATGTTTTACTGGGTGTAAAAACTAGTGATGGGAAAGATTTTATTGCAGATCCCGATAAAAAACACACAAAATAAGTTGATCAAGGTGAATTTTCTGGATAAATCTGGATAAGTGTTATCACCTTTTTTGGCTCTGTACCTGCACATTATGTTTGATCCTGCCTGCTTATCTGACCTAAAGCATGTGTTGCTGAGCTGAATTGCCTCATCATTGTTTTGATGTTTTATTTCTATATTTTTATTTCAGCGACTGACCTGCTTTTAGCTTGGAATCCCGTGTGTTTGGGTTTGGTAGAAGGTGTTATTGGCAAGATACAGCTTCACACAGGTAAGTGGAGAACAAACATGAGCATTTCACCACAGCTGTTTTTTGTTGTTGTTGTTATTTTTTCCTTTTGCACAGAGCACACACACTCTTGCCAGTATTTTCCATCTGTGTGCACCAGACACTTGAGTTACCAGATCATTCAGCGCTTAGTATGTTTCTTACTCGCAAGGAAAGGTGTAAAAAAAAATGTTTGAAGTGTGTGTAGTTATGAAGAGGAGTGAGCTGGTGGTGATGATTCAAATTGATGATAAATTTGATTGTGTTGATCCTGCTATGGACTTCAGGGTAGGAAGTTATGCCTTTCACAAGAAAAATATGAGAATCATATTATTGAAGTAATTTAAATTCAGATTAAAATGGTTTATATATTTATCTACCAGATGTCTTGTGTAATCTTCTTATAAAATCTGCAGTTAAGGGCTAGTGTGCAGCTGCTTCCTTCACACCTTTAAAAAATGTGACGAATTCTGCACCCATGACGCAACTCCCCCTCCATCTCTCTCCCCTTGGCAGATCTTCCTCTCGGCCTTGTATTAATCCGCCAGAAAGCACTCGTGGGCATTTTACCAGGCGACCATAAAGTCTATAAGATCACCAAGATAGCTGTCATTCCGCTTTCTGATGAAGAGCCTCAGGAGCTCGAGCTGGAGGTGTGTATACTACTCATAATGTAATGAGACAGGAGAAGCAGTTTTCATGGGTTTTAATTACTGCTTTCAGCCTCTGTGACAATCTCACAGCGCTTGTGAGAATTGTTTTCTTTAATGCATCCAAGAATACTGTGTATGTATGCATAAGCATATGATTCATCTCTGATGGGCTTTCTTATTCGATTTTAAGATCAGTTTCACTTTCTCCCACACATTTGGAGTTACAATTGAGTGCAGATGTAAAATCAAAGGAATATTACTAAGGTTTCAGTGTTTCAGGGAAGCTTCATGGATGGTGAGACAGAATATTTTCAAGTAAGTAAATCCAGATAAGGTTGATTGTTCCAGGATAGGTTTTTAGACCCTGTCTCGTGCATTCCCTTGTACTGCAGAACGACCATTCCAGCCCTTTTGTGCCCTAGAAATCCAGTAGAAGAATGTAGCTGTTAGATTGTCAGCTGTGTTAGTTTAGGAAAATGAGAACCATATAGAATACTGCATTGTTTTTGGCTTTTTGTAGTGGATAGTAATGAACTATTTGTTAATTTGTTTGTTTTGAGAAATGAAATGACATTTCTGTTATAAATATAGCTATAATGTTATAAGAGATAAAATGGATACATTTGATAGGGGATCCTCTTTTTCAGCTTTGCAAGAAGCATCACTTTGGAATCGACAAACCAGAGAAACTGGCCCCGTCTCCTGATGATTCAAAGTTCTTGATGAAAACTTTCAGCCAGATCAAATCAAATGTGGCTGTGCCTATCAAGAAAAAGGTATTTTTACCATCATACATTTTATTAAAAACGCATGCTATCATCCACAAACCAACACTTTACCTGTCTTTCGCACTTTCATAGGCTTTAAAGGTCTTATAGGGTTTTGCTTTTCTTTGCTTTGTCAGCTTAATGCCCTTTTCTGTCCACCCACCCAATCCAGTATTCCCCTGCCTTCCAGGTCAAGGAAAACAAAGAGAAGGAACGTCTGGAGAGGCGGCTGCTGGATGAGCTATACAAGATATTCATGGACTCGGACTCTTTCTATTACAGCATGACCTACGACCTGACAAACACTGTGCAGCGACAGGGAGGCTCGGATAAATCCAGTTTACCTCTGTGGAAACAGGTTTGGCGATACACACATTTCACGTGTTGCCTCATTTTTCTGAAACGTTCTTTAATTGAAGAAACCCCTACATTTGATTGATGGTAATTTTGATTCTTTCTGACAGGTGGATGACCGTTTCTTCTGGAATAAGCACATGATCCAAGATCTAATTGACCTTCAGGTAAATCACTTTTGAATGCCACTGGTTATTGTTTGCTTTCAAGATTTTATTCTTTGACAGTCAGTGACACAGTCCGTGTTTTTCTGTACAACTGTCAGCCCAAATAGCGTAGCTTGTCCTGCTGTAGTAGTGTGACAGTTGAATTTGCGGATAGCTACCAGAGCTTTATCAGAAGAGTATGGAAATACTCAGTGAATAGAGGAGGCAATGGCACTGAGCTATGAAAGATTAGCCCTGTTATATTAATGGTGGATGTAAAGCTGTACTTGCAATTATTATTTTGTTAATGCAGTGATCTTGTGACCTTGTTTTCTCTTTAGCTTTGTTATCTGAGATAACACAATACTTAGCTCTAGATCTTTAGATTTTGCATTCAAAAAAGCAATTGCCAGCACGCCCATTTTAGGTTCCTCACTTGCTTATCAACCTGACACACTTAATCTTCTTGTCCCTTTTGCTGTAGGTGCCAGAGGTGGACTTCTGGGTGGTACCAATCATCCAGGGCTTTGTTCAGGTGGAGGAACTGGTGGTGAACTACAATGAGACATCTGATGAGGAGAGGAGCAGCCCTGAGACCCCACCGCAGGAGGTCACCTGTGTTGATGACATTCATCCCCGCTTCACTGTGGCCCTGATCTCCAGACGTAGCCGTCACCGTGCAGGTAGGGCTACAATTACTGTCAGAATGGTCTACAAAAAGGTCATGCCTCAACTCTGATAAAGCCCAATTAAATAGGCCATGTTGAGTAATTAGGACATATTTTTACCTCACAACCTAATAGGGATTCTTTCTCAAAAGGCTTTGAATAACTTGGTAGGCAGGTTAGTTTTTGTTCTGTGATATAAATAATCTGAATCGTGCTGATGCACCCTCCTTGCCCAAAGGGATGCGGTACAAACGCAGGGGAGTGGATACTGATGGCCATGTGGCGAACTATGTGGAGACAGAGCAGTTGATCCACGTGCACAGCCACACTCTGTCCTTTGTGCAGACTCGTGGCTCTGTGCCTGTCTTCTGGA
This sequence comes from Acanthopagrus latus, assembly GCF_904848185.1. Classification (NCBI taxonomy): domain Eukaryota; kingdom Metazoa; phylum Chordata; class Actinopteri; order Spariformes; family Sparidae; genus Acanthopagrus; species Acanthopagrus latus. The sequence goes on along the minus strand of NC_051053.1, from coordinate 14,208,774 downwards.
GCCAGGCTGGGTACCGCTACAACCCCCGGCCACGCTTAGAGAAAGGTCAGTAAATCAACATTATCTCGCACACAGTATTATAATGGCAGTTCATCAGAGGCTTTGTTTGATCATAGTGCGCCTTTCATATCCAGTTTTTGTTTCTGTAGTTGCACCATAAAAAAGACATTTCATTCAGTACTGGTGTTCTCTTTGGGTTCTACACATCTGTTCAGTGTATTTTAGATATGTTTTAGATATTGATCAAATATGATTTCTCATTGGTAACTTGCCTATAACTGTACATTTTTGTGAGGAATCTTGATCAGGTGAATCCAAAGTTATTATCTTGAAAACAGCACAAATGCTTAATGCAAAATATATTCCTTGATGTCTTTGACCAGATTCACTTACATGGAACTCATATATGTGCATATTATTTCTATTGTTTCAGGAGAGAGGGAAACCATGTCTTACTTTGCTGCTCACTTTGAAGAACAGCTTAAACTCTACAATACGCAGGTGGGTTGGCTTTGCCAGAGTGTATGCTTGGGCATGTGCTTAGCATTGTTATTAGCCCCATTCACACTGCCTTTTGGATGCGGGGATCCTGCGCCAATTTCTCACTCCGTCTCAGTGTGAATCTCTCAGAGGCGGTGAGGGGTGAAATTTTGTCTGGCACTGTTATGCCTCTGGAGGTAGTATCAGGAGTGCATTATTGGCGAACTGAACCAGTGTGAATGGATAAGTGGATCACGTATGAAGGGCGTGTTGATTGGATGTTCTGTCAACTGCACAGGTCCCTCACTCAACTAAATACAGAGTGTCCCACAAAGCAACGATACATGACCAAACAACAGTAACGTAGTAACCGTAACTGTCTTTGGCAAATAACATGAGGAAACAAAATACCGCAGATATACATGGTGAAATGTCCGCCCCCCGCCTGTCCGACTGACTCTTCGTCACATTTCTGCCACAAAAACAGTGTCTGTCACGGAAAAAAACTTTTGTTTGTGATGAAAATAAATCACTGCGACTGTCAGCCCTCCTGACCGAGACTTCAGTTAACTTTCCCCCAGAAAACAGCCTCCCTCCCCACCAGTGACAGAGTCAGACAGCTTCCAGTCTGCTGATGGCATTTGTGCAATTATGTAATTTCGCGTGAAAAATGTAACTTTGTCACTTTCCAGGATGTTTGGTGGGTCAGGATCTCAATCACTACACAATAAAACAGCATCCGTATGATTATAAACTATCCGGGGGTTTAGATTAACAAAGGGGACACCTTGAAAACTCACCGACATCAACATCATGACGGCATCACGGCTTTCTGTGTGAATTACGCAGGGGTTTGACTTTAAGGCGGATATGCTTTGCTCTGTATGAATCACCATCGGTGGAGAATTGGCGAACCGCCGCTGTGACGTTAATGTGTCTTCTCCTGTGTTAAAGGGGATATTGACTACTTGCATCCATCAGTCTGGTGTTAGGATTGTCATTTAAAATGTGTTACTGCTGTGGTTTTTCTGTCTAGCTGTGGCTGCATATGGTTTGAATGTTCAAACTGAGGTGCTAGCATGTGAGCCAGTCTCGACTTGATTGACATTTTTCTGCCCCATGTCATTTAGTATACTTTAGTATACACCCTCTATTTTGCTTGTTTATGCCTAGGAATAGGTGTCCTGATTCTTGTTGAAATAGAGGGGTAGGGCATTTCAGTGTATTATAGTCCTTCTCTTTATAACAAGCAAAAGCAAACCACTACTAGTTTGCTGATCTTGCTAGCTAACTAGCCAGTAAGCTAACTAAGCTTAGCCATTCAATGTTGCATTCCCCCCCTTAGATGGCATATGATGCTGGACATAACAAAACATAACATAACATGCTGCCCTTGGTGTCATTCCTTTAATATCTGTCCAGACTGACAGGGTAGGAGCACAGATTGCTAATTTTAGAATTTTAAAAATTTGAAATCAGATTTAGTTAACCACTTGACCTTATCTGACAAATCAACCATATCAGGTTGACAAGGTAACTTTTAAAAGTCAGAATGCAGTTGTCCTTCCTTCAATATTTACCATCTAAATGTGTTTTCACAGCAATGACCAAGAGGGGCATAATTGTTAGACACAAGGCTAATGGCAGCTTTTTATTGTTTGGTCAGGTCATCATTAACTTGGTCGATCAAGGTGGACGCGAGAAGATAATTGGCGACGCATATCTGAAGCAAGTCCTTCTTTACAACAATCCAAAACTCACATACGTTTCGTTTGACTTCCATGAGCACTGGTAAGAGAAACACTTGCCTCACCAGTGAAACTTGTTCAAAAATGTATGGGTGAATGAATGTATTCATTTACTTCCCCTTTATGCTTCTTATATCCTGTTTCTCAGCCGAGGTATGAAGTTTGAGAATGTGCAAATACTGACAGATGCGATCTCTGACATCATCACAGACATGAAGTGGGCTTGGTAAGTGTCATATCTGTTATTTGTCATTTAAGGAGAAATGCTTGTTTACATGAACCTTCGCAAATCTTTATTATGTCATGATTTGTTTTCACAGAAAACAACAATCAGCCTCTAATAGCTATAGTGTGTGTTAGTCATTAAGTTGTATCTGGCTCATTCAGGTTCATTATTTTATTTTGGGTTACTGCTAGAATAGATTTACATGTTCACAATGCACCAGTTTTCTCATACTGTCATACTGCAGCACTGCAGTCCATCTGAAATGCTCTGTTTTAGCTCCTGTCTCTTTAAGGCCCTGCTGAATACCCAGTCTGCTCTGATTAGTCAGTATGTACATCCCTAACCCAGCACTAATAGGCATACAGTTATGCAAATGTGTAACAAATTGACAAAGTTTGACGTCACAAATTCACTGAATTAAAGGCAGGACTACTGATAAGACGTTCAGGAGCATTGTTTTCTGTGGGAGAGAAGAGCTACTCTTGGTGTGGACTGTGACCTTTTTAAATTTCAAGATCTTTTACATGCACAATAAAATAAAAAACACTGAAGGAAAGAAGGAAACCAAGCAGAATAGGTATTTTTAAAGATTATTTATCCTATGAATGCATCTTATGATGAATGTATCTTCCTCTGTCAGGGTGGATCAGGCCGGAGTTATCTGCAAGCAGGAGGGTATCTTCAGAGTCAACTGTATGGACTGTCTTGACAGAACCAATGTGGTCCAGGCTGCTGTTGCTCGGGTGGTGATGGAGCAACAGGTGAGATGTGCCCCAGGCAAATAAATGAGCATGAATTCCCCTTTATACATAACATTTGGTATTATGTAAGTGCTGAAACTGAAATGTTCCTTATCAAACATTTCCAGATAGGTTAACTTAACTACTTAGTCTTGCAACATAGTATATTTTATAAATTACACCAGTATCTATAATATAGAATAAATCCTCTAAAAAGACACTGACTTTGTATTACTGCTTACAAAACTGTGACTACAAAGTGCTTTACTTAAGATGTAATGTGTATCAACAGATGCACTCGGCAACATGAATCTGTGTCTCTGTTAGTTTACTTAGTATTTGTGTAACAGATCACTGACATCTGCATATATTTACTCTTCAGCTCACACAGATCTTAGACATGTTCCTACAGAACTAAACGGGAAAGATACCAGAGGAGATCTGTTGTGTTTGCCAGCACAGTCATGGTTTATACCCCCAGCCCTTTTCAGTTTACATCACCAAATTCATATTGGATTACATTTAATGAACAAAAAGTGTTATTTTGCTGCCTCTAGAAGTAGATATCATAAGCTGACTTCTTGCTGATGCAGTGTAAACAGAAAGATTCCTCACACTGTGCTCACAGTTTTAACAGCACAATGGTGGACAAAAATGTCTCTTTTCTTCCTGCAGCTGAAGAAACTGGGTGTGATGCCTCCTGAGCAGCCTCTGCCCGTCAAGTGCTACAGGATTTATCAGATCATGTGGGCCAATAACGGAGACACCATCAGCAGACAGTACGCAGGCACAGCAGCGCTGAAGGTAACGTCATTATCTTTCCTTTACATCAATGTCAGAGTTTGCTTAAACAAACAGCTTGTTTTGGCCCAGTCAGTAGATAGCTGAAGCTTAAAGGCATAAGCTTTCTCAAACAGAAGGACTCCTGAATTAATCAAGTGTTGCAGTAGATTAAAGACATCAGAATGACAAAAACTTAAAGGTAAGCCAAAATGTGTATTAAACAAGGTTAGATCTGTTTTAGGGCGATTTCACCAGGACGGGTGAGAGGAAACTGGCTGGTGTGATGAAGGATGGTGTGAATTCAGCCAACCGCTACTATCTGAACCGCTTCAGGGATGCTTACAGACAAGCAGTCATTGGTAAGGGAAAAAACAGGGCGCATGTTAGAGCATCTATCTATGTATCTGTACCGATGTGGTCCCAAAATTGCTCAGTGACTGATTCCTTTCAATCCTGCAGACCTAATGATGGGCTTGCCAGTGACGGAGGACCTCTACTCCATCTTCAGTAAGGAGAAGGAGCATGAAGAGAAGGAGAAAGAGAGCCAGAGAGGAGCACAGGAGCAGGTCAGCCTCCTGCTGCAGACATACATGCAGCTTTTACTGCCTGATGACGAGAAGTTTCACGGCGGTTGGGCCCTCATCAACTGTGACATGAGGTTAGTGGCTAGCTGCCCTGTCTGAGTAGTTATTAACTTCATAATGATAATGATTATACCATTATACTGTTTTCAGTAGTTTCTGAAATTCCCTTTCCATGATACCGTTCTCTTATTTACCACCAGCCTCATCGATGCAAACAACAAAGACGTGGATGTGCTGCTTCTTTTGTCCGACAAAGCATATTATATTGCTTAGTAAGTTTGACTTTAAATGGAATTTAAGTTTGACAGCTTTCTTTAAAAGAAATTCTCACAGATTGACTAATGTTTGTATTTATTTTCTTGCAGCTACGATGAAGAAGCAGATAAAGTCAACCAATACCAGCGACTCAATTTGGAGGGTTTGGAAAAGATAGAGATCGGTAAGAAGTCAGACTCAAAGCAGAAGTGAAGGTTTCTGTTACTCACTGAGTCACCAAACACTTCCCAAAAGTGTATTTCACAGTTTCTCAGTAACCTTTTAGCAATATCTCTGCTGATTATGATTCATGCAAGGAAAGCACATCACTGAAAATGGAAGTTGCAAGTTGTGTTTTTTTTTTTTTCTTTTTGCAGGTCCGGAGCCGACTCTGTTTGGGAAGCCAAAGTTCTGCTGCATGCGTTTGCATTACAGGAATGAGGAGACGAGTGGATACTTCCACACGCTGAGAGCAGCAACACGAAACCCTGAGGATGATGGAAAAGGTAGGATGTGTTTCTTTAATCGGCCAGAAAAGGAAACTTTTTAGATCACAAACTGTGCATATAAAGGTTGAGACTAACATCGTGATGTATTTCAGACACGTTACAATGCATAGCTGAGATGCTTCGCATAACTAAACAGGCCACGGGGCTAGACCTGCTTGTGGTTGAAAAGAAGCTGGAGAGGTGAGTACTACTTGGTCATTAAGGTGATCAGCCTTCATAAATGTCACTTTTTCACATTTTTGAATGTAATGAAGATAAACATTTGCAGCCATCAGGGCAGAATGTCAGTTCCTAATGACTGGAGCTGTTGGAAACATAGTTAGGCTGTTTGTTTGTGTGTTCCAGGCGGCAGAGTAAACCTCATGAGGATATAATGGGCATCCAGAACAAACCTGCTGACCAGGGACAGGGTAGCTCGGGTTTGGCACAGGGCAAAAGTTTCCTCCTCAACAAATTCTCCTCTCTCAATCAGAAAGTGAAACAGACCAAGACAAATGTAAACATCGGCCCCTTCAAGCCTCTCGGGAAGCTTGGCACCTTCTCTAAGCCTGATGTAAAAGTCAATTTCCTAAAGCCAACTATGCATGTCAACCTGTGGAAGTCGGACAGTAGCTTGGAGACATCAGATAACAACCCTGGCGGAGCCCTGAAAGATATCGGTGATGAGCACTCTGACATCTCCGACGACTCTGACTCCTATAATTCTGATCCAGAGCACCCGTGTTCTGGCTCTTTAGAGAACGTGGACTATGTGCTGCCCAGCTGTGGCATTGTAGCATCAAACCCACGACTGGGCAGTCGCTCCCAGTCAATTGGTAGCGTAGAACTAAATATTCCCTCTGTTATCCGGGTCACTGGCTGTGACGGGAAGCAGGAAAGCCCTTCTCAAGTCAGTGATGACAAGTCCCCAGGGGCCGCCTCGGTGGCTGAGGAAGCCATCCTGATTGACTTTGGTACTCCCATCGATGCTTACTGCCACCAGTTTATCCAGGATGCACAGACCAAACCTGTTGAGGTGTTTGGGGAGCAGCCGCCAGCTGCTGCCCCCCTACTCAACCCTGTGTTGCCTGTGCAGAATAAAACCCCAGCAGACTCAGACAAGCAGCCAAGCTCCGAGCTGCAACATCGGCAGGAGGAGCCCCAGCTTCCCAGGCCATCCCAGCTAGACGTCGAGACGACTACCTCCAATTCCAACCTCCTCGCCGTCCAGAAGCCTAGCTCTGCTGCTTCAGGAGGCTCTCAGAGGAGTCTGGGTTCACAGATGGAGGGCAGCCTCGGCCCCTCGCCTGCCGACAGCAATGGTAGCCGAGTGGTCTCCCCCTTTGCCAAGATCAAGAGCTCCATGGTCCAGGTGGCCAGCCTCACACAGGCTGGCCTCACCCAGGGCATCAACTTTGCTGTGGCAAAGGTACAGAAGAGCCCAGAGCCAGATGCTGTCAATGAAGCCCAAGAGAACGAGCTGAAGGCAATGTTTACACAGTGCCAGACCAGGATCATTCAGATCTAGTGCTTACCATGTAGCAGGACTTTGTAGTGATGCGTCGTGTAGAAACTTCCTGTGTGGTAGCAGTAGCAAAAGCTTGCACATAGCGTCACTATACGGCCAAGAAACACGCTCCTAAATTTACCCCCATGTTAAAGATTACTCTTGTACAGGACTCAGACATACATTTGAAATCCCGACATGACAGTGACCATGTTTACATGCACATAATTGTGGATTCCCTCTTAAAAGAACACTGACCTTATTTATATAAGGGACGTTATATAAGCTTATGTCTCTTTTGCCATCCAACCGTTGCAAACTGATTCTTTCTTTTATGGTTTAATAAGCAGTCTTCATCAGTATATTAATTTCCTTGTGAAAATAACAATAATGGCGATACCATAACATTTCTGATATGTATGTCTCAAAATACCAGTACTTAGTACTAGGGCTGCACGATATGTAAAAAAAAAAAATCATACTGCAATTGTTTTGACAGTTTTTACAACTGCAAAATGATTCATGATTATTGGAAATGATAACTTTAGCATTTTTCACTGAAAAACAAAATCATGACTAAACAACTTTTTGGATGACTATTCAAAACAATCCGGTTTTCTCACATCTGGAGAGCAAGAATTATTGGCCAGGGAATCTCTGCAGCACAATACTTTTTACTCTTAATTAAAAAACTGCAGCTTCTTATGGTTTGGATATTGGCCTTAGCCCTATTGCAATTTTGATCATGTTTCAAATAATTTGTGCAGCCCTACTCTGAGCCCTAAGCCCTAAGCTCAGTATAAAAAATGGCATATAGGAAATGTTTGAGTATTGAGTACTTGAGGAATCTGCTCTAATTCTTGTGTCTATGAAAACATTTGATTTAAATGTTTGTGCGTCCAAATCCTCAATCACTCCAGAAATACTGCCACTGTTCAATAGTTCTGGTAAGTACAGTTTTCTTATCTTATGTCGATGATAATCTCATATTGGTCACAATAGGACATAACCTAGACATAATAAGGTATTTAGGTTTGAAACTTGTGTACTTCCAGAGTGGTATGCAGCATATATTTTGTGCATGTAAACATGTCACTATCCTTCGTGAAAAAAGAAAACATTCTTTTGGCCACATCGTTGCATGTGAGGTTAATGGTAACAAATGATAATGACAAGGCAGGTAAACATGAGCTGCATGTTGCAAGACCAACTCTGACTTTATCATGTACTGTATGTCATCCTGCACATTTTGTGACATAGACCTCGTAATGACCCAATTTGTAACAGTTGTTGTAGAATCCAACCAAATATCTTTTGTGAGTGACTCCCAAAGGACAGTTCAATGTTAACTATTACCCTTTGTATAGCTGTCAGGAACTAGACGACATACTGTACGTAGTAATATCTGTAATATCCATGTTGTCAAGTGTAACTTAGAAGATATACTGTTATAGAAATAATGACTACACACAACCTTAGTAAGAGTACCCTGGCTGTCGATATGTACAGTGAGTATTGTATGTTTATCTGTTCCCTGAGTAGAGCCTTCCCTTCAGCTTTTTGTATTGATGGCAGGGTGGCAGCTTGTTCAAAGAGGTTTGAGCATTATATTTTGAAAAAGAAGGCCCAGTATGGTCATTGCTAACCACAAATAACCAGAAAACTACTGGTTGGAGTTGTTTTTGATAGATATATGTATTGAAATAACTATTCCGCTAATGGTTGTACTAATTAACTATGAGGGTTTGTACAAACGGAGTCCCCGGCCGGCGTTGTACATTGACGTTGCATGTTTGACAAAGACAGGAGAGTAGCATATAGTAGGTATATATGCAATTGCACCCACCCAGTTATTAGAAACACTGACGCTTTATGCACTCCCCAAACTGAAAGCATATTTGCCTTAACAGGGAATTTAAGTGGGATTATGTATATCAGGTATTTATGGCAAAATCTACCTTTTTAAGTCCATTCTAACATGTTACATTTGGTGTACTGTACAAACAATCATGTTCAGGGTTATTGTATATCATCATGCTTTATCTTGGGATGTTTCCTCTACTGGCACATACATTCTCCATGGAAGTGAGCAGGTGTTGTGAGTTGGCTGTGTGTATGTGCTGTACAGTTATGTGTGAGGTTGTGAGTGCTCGCCTTAGAGCTTCCAGTCATATTTGTGCTATGAATTTGTATTGCTTTACCTTAACCGCAAGAGGTGAGGTTTTGCCTCTTTGGTCACCAATTAAAGAAAGCGTTCACCCCAAAACTCCAGGTAAGAGGAAAAATATGTCGTTTTGATTTTGGTGTGAACAGCCCCTTTAAACGGTGACGATTTTCGACAGCTTGATAGTCCTACACAAAAAATAATGAACCTTCGCCACTTTATCCCTCTGCTGTGTACGTTTTGTCTATTTATGATAAATAATAATAATCTTGTATGCCTCGAGCTGAAATATCCCAAGATAAACCGTCACAACTTTCATATTTTTGTGTTACATTTGCCTGTTTTTTCTGCATTACGCTCGCTCACCAGCAGATACAGTGTGGGATCCTTGTATATTTTATGACATTAACTGTGTTAAGTGAGACAGTGGGCTGCTTCGTGGGTGCTACATTATATAGTTATTGAACCTGCTGATAGCGTGTGGTGCTGCCAAAGCTTTAAGGTAATAGCTGTAATGCTAAGTTTTAAGTGCAGGGGGTAAAAGGTGTTTTTAGAAACTTTTCCTTCAGGATCGCAAACACTGGAGCAGTTCTCAAGCAGAGCAGAAACGTATTCTGTCCTTAACCGGCTGCATTAAGCTACAAGGAACAGTAGTCCTCAACATTCCTGATAGAGACCACAATGCTAGAGTGTTGGTGTCTGGTTTTTATATGCAAAAGCCAGCAGTTATATTTGATCCTATATTTGCTGGGTGAGATTTTTCTCCTTTCCTTTTGTTTACACCAAGTGCTTTTGCAACCACCTCTTCATTTGTCGTCTGTGGTTGTCCTCCCTTCCAATAAGAACCCCAGACCATAACAAACTATCATGTGAAAAGAGGTCTTAAAGCATTTGATTTGCACTGTTTAAGCACATTTTCTAGCATTAGAACCATTCCATCCAGATGTCTGTGGTCATTTCTCTCCTCTTTACCAACTGACTGTTGTCATTGTTTTCCACGGTGTACTGAGATTGTATTGTATATTAAAGTATCCTATTTATTCTTATCCTCTTTGGGTGTGTTACTTGATGACAAAGTGCACTGTACACTTTTTGTTTAGGAAGATATTCCATTGGAATAAAAAGTATATGAGTGAACGAGTGCTGCATGAGGTTTATTGTCAAATCCATTCACAGGAACGGTTTGTGCTTTATATAAGCTGGCACCTGGTTTAAGGTATACTGACTCAAGATAAAAAAAAAAAAAAAACATTCCTCCAGACCTCATTAAAAGGTCCCATGTTGTACAAAGTGGGATTTTCATGTCTTGGGGCAACATAAATGTGGTGCAAGTGTCAATATGCTCAAGCCACAGAAAATTGTATGTTAAGGTTGTTGTCACGACAATAAAGTTACCGCCCACAGTACGGCTGTGGTCATAAAAACACCAGAGAGGAGGCAGGAACCTGATGAGTGGTGTGTGCTTAGGCCTGTGAGAGCTGACCAATTGGAGCAGACTGGGCTTTCTAAGGGGTGGGGGCCTTAAAGAGACCAGAAGTAAAATGAGACAGAGGGTGAATAGAGGTGCTGCATTATGGTACAGTATGAGTAAAATAGTTGAACACATAAATGTCTTAACCCTGAAATGAGCATATGGGACCTTTAATGTATTTACATATTTTTGCAAAACAATTAAAATCTTTTTTCATAAACATAGAAAGTTTGGTCTAAACTCAACAGGCTGTGAAAATGAAGGGAAAAATACAGTAATTATAACTTTGTACAATCTACAACTTAATCCTGTTAGTCCACAAGGTGAAAATATATCAAAATCTTCTCTGCGACTTGGCACGATAAAAAATAAATGTTGACCACAACATGAACTATTTCCGGCATATGAAAAACATCTTTATTACAAACTTTTCTCAGTATCAAAAAGAAAAAACAAAAGCCAAGTAATTTGACTCTCTGATCACGGCTCGTTGCCATTGACACACTGGTGCTGTTCCATCCGGCTCCTCCGCAGCATGTCGATGTGTTTGGCTCGGAGCCAGCTGTCTCTGGTGAGAGAGGTCTGTCCCAGGCTCAGAGACAGCAACCTGCCGACAGAGTCACAGTCAGACACATCCCACTCAAACACATCTCAGCTTGAGGAAATGATTACTCCGAATACTGTGATAATATTTTCTGTTGCTTAGCATATCTGGCATTTTCATTGTTGGTCATAATGACTTATTGTTGTGTGTATTTAACACTTTGACTTTTAAAAAGAGTAGACAGGAGGAAAGTATTGCAGAGTGATGGAGATTATATAAACTGGATCACAGCCCACCTCGCCACGACGAGCATCCTGTGGAGGTCCTCAGCTGAAACGCTCTGGGGGTCGTCCTTTCTCATATCAACAAAGTCATCCTCGACTGACTGTGGATGCCAGAAAAAAAGACAAGCGGTTAAAGGACAAGGATGGGTTCTTGCCCCCTTTTCACTCATTCATTTGTGTGAAACTCAGACACAGAAGAAGAAGGAACCTCTCACCTTTGTCATTTCATCAGAAATACTGTAGTTGAGCTGACGGGCCACGCTCAGGTAGATTCGGAACTTGTTCAGCTGTGACGAAGTCTGTGGATGCAACTGGATGCTGCTGAGATACTCCTCCATGTTGGGTGGGCTGACCTGAGACTGTAGGTGTATCTGACAGTCCGACTGTGGAGGTACAGAGGGAGAGAGAAATATTGACACAGTGCCCAGAAAGAACTATACATGGAAAGGCTGTATACATGTATAGGGTTTTTTTCTTTCTTTTTTTTTTTTGCAAAAGTAGGCCCTGCCTGCTGTGTGCATACCAAGTTTGGCATATTCTCAAAACTTCATGGAGAGGACTGAAGCCTTCTGATCGGCCTCACCCTCCAGCTGCTCATCAGCCGATGGCTGTGCAGTGTAAACACAGACACGTACTCCTGACTTCTAATCAACCCTGGCAGTTGTTTACAGCACGCTGCCCTTCACTGCAGGACTAATAGATGGCCGAGTCTGACGCCTCTCCCAGGATTGTTCCTGTGGCACACAGCTGCCGCCATGGCAACCCATTAGAGCAACACACAGGAATAGCACACAGCACATTCCTCGGGCTGTTCACATCAGAGTGAGACCAGGGTAGGAGCTGCCGGCCGGAGCTTTTGCTGCAGCCAACCAATGGCAGCTTGGATGACAGAGTGACACTGGCTGGAAACAACCTCGAGCGTCAGACCCGGCTCGGTCTCATGAGAGGCTGAAGGAAATCTGACCCCTCCCTGGCCATGCCGGGGAGGGTGGGTTGGAGGTGTGTGTCAGGAGGGGATCAGTGGTGGGTAGGGGAGAGTTTTGCGCTCTGCGGTTGCACGCCTCATCCCTCTTTGTCCTCACCGGCAACAGCGAGCGGCCCTCTGACGCGATGAGCACGTTAATATTGCAGGGGAATTCCATCTGGTGGTAGTTAAAGTCATAATCAACCTTCTGCCACGAGATCAGGTTCCCCAGGGCCGTGACGTTACGCACACCTACACAACAAACACACACAGAAGGAGATCCAGCCAGGTTAGCTTTAGCTCAATCAGATCATACTTACAGCATCTGCAGGCTGCACATTAACCGCTTTGTCTGTCCTCGCAGTGTTTCGTCCCCTCACCTGTTGTGTCCAGCTGTCCCTGCTCCAGATGGGTTTCATCCAGGAAGAGGGAAGTGTTTCTGGCCAGCTGCAGGGCTCCGCTCACTAACCGATTGGCCACGTAGTCCTTCTTGGGCACCAACCTCATCTGGTTCATGTTCTGGAGGCTCATGCCCAAATAGAATGACTGCGGGGGGGGAGGGGGGCGGCAGGGGGGACTTTCAGTTACTTTTTAAATACAAAGCATAAATGCGTTTAAAAATCTCTGGCGGCAATGGTTGCTGCTCAGAGTGCCAAAGTCCACTCACAGAAGGCACGAGCTGCTGGATGATCTGGTAGAAGCGTTGCGTGTACGAGGCGGCAGCAGGACAGCCACTCAGGTTCATGGCGAACTTGCCAAGTGGGAGAACATCCCGTCTAGCATACCTACAAGAAAATTAACCACACAGTGAGATAAGGATGCTCCTTCAGCTTTACCACAAAGAAAGTAGTTACAGGTTGAACTTAACGTACACGTTCGAAATGAGATGCAGAATGAGGTATTCAGCGGCCAGGGCATCTCCCAGCAGGACGTGAGTTAAGTATGTGAGCAGCTCCGCCCTGACGGAGGCCATCTCACTCAGGGTTGAAGATAAAACTGAAGAAGAGTGACAAAGAGTTAAAACAAGTCCCCGCAGCTGCTTAAGGCATGTGTGCTTTGTAAGACTTAGGGTGGAAAACATTTGCTGTATTATTCCTCTTGTTTGAAAGGTTACAACGCAAATGAACTTCAACAGAAAGGCCTGTTTTTCTGTTTCACCACACAGCTGGAGGGCGACATGATAATGTGACTCTGAGGTTTTTGTTAAAAAAAAAAAAAATAGGAGGCTAATGTTTTGCATTTTTGCTTAATAAATTAAATTAATAACAGATTTTCTACATCATCTATTTAATTTCTCTTGACAGGCTAGTACATAAGCCAACATATTGTCTGCATCTATAAATGTAAGGAGTTGAACAGATTGCCAGCTATAAATCTATTTTTTGCTCACTGATACACGCTTGGGCGGGAGATGGAATGCTACATTTAGTGGCTGAATGTTATCACTAAATTTAAATTCACTCAGCTCTTTATTAAACCGTCTTTGAAAGAGTACAAATTCCATTCTAGAAATTCATGAAACAACCGTAATATAGAAGAGTAACTGCTTCAAAAGCTCTTTGTGCCTGCTGTACAGCTACCTACTCGATGAGAAGTGTTTTTTTTTTTTATATCTATTTTTTCTGTAAACCTTACTAACTAATGCAGAGATGTCATGAACCAGTAGCTCATGAACTTTCCAAAGCACAATGAGACACAACAGGTAAACATCAATACATCAATAGTTGTCAATAAGATTGAATATTAGCTGGTACTGACTGTCTGCTAAATCAGTGTATTCCTATTCAATGTAAAGGTTTTAATGGCTTTACATTGAATTGACATTTTCTCAATTGTACGAGTGCCGTTCAGCATCATGTGATAACTCAGGTTCAGGAACACTGTATGGGGGCATTTTCTGAGGGTTTGCAACCACTGATAATATTCATCGTGTAGTCCCGTTGTTTGTTTGTTTTTTTTGTTTTTTTCATTTTTGTTTGTCAGAAATAAACTGAATGGTTTTACCAAAATCGCCCACATTCGATTTTTCATGACACATTCAAACATTGATCTGTTATCTGGGCGGACAACATCAGGCTGTTAAACTAACGTTTACTGCCTGCAGTGGGATTAACACACACTTGCAGTTACAAAAGTGACAACAGGTGTCAAAACAAGCCTGCGTCGGGTCTTATTTAGCAGCACATTATGCAAATCGTGGCTGGGCTCATCTACATCTATGTGGAAATAAGAGAAATGCAGAATTTTGTGCCCTTAACAATAACAGCAGGCTTGAAAATATTTCCCTGCATCACAACTGACCGCGTGATCGGTCAGGTCTGGACACAAACATTATCACTGACTGGTGCTGCAACAGCCTTTGATTCAAAAACTGTAACGTGAGGAGATTACAAAGTGGAAAAGACGAAGACCCATTAGGTTATGAGGCAGCATTTATATTCTGTTTGTCCTTACAGGCACCGTTTTCCTCCAAGGTGGCGGATGGCAGCAGGGGGTTGTTGTGTGGCAGCGGCCTGGCGTAGAGCATGTGGAGGCGAGGAACGAGCGAGGCTGGCGGGCTGTGCACTCTCTGCTCCTCTGCCGTCTCCATGGACTCTGTCGGGTCCAGGATGGATGAGGAAGCGTCTCTGTGAGGACACGCCAAGAATGAGAACCAAATACATGCAGATCACCACCAGAGGGGAGAATTCTGTCCTGAAACGTGTCTTACTTCTCGTCGGCCAGGGCGCTGAGAGCAGGACTGACAGAGAGGATCCCGAAGACCTCCAGTGTGTCGTTCAGTTTGAAGCTGTCCCAGTCCTCGTACACCTGCCGACCACATGAACATTTTAGCTTCAGTTCGTTAAGTCTGCTGATAATGGTTGTACCATATCTGAAATCATCCCGTAGAACAAAACGCTTGACATGAGATAAATCATCCACTGAAAACTGGTAACAATCCAGGTTCTGGCAATGAAATGAGTCGATACAGCGCCCAAATCAACTGCTGAAATTCTTTTTACGTACAAGGGAGAGTAGTCCAAGTTACAGTTTGGTAAAGTTTGTTCCACCTGAGACAGTTTGTACAGCCTGTAGTGCATTAAGCTGTGAACAAAACTCTTTTTATGCCAGGAGATTAAAAGTTAATGATGGGATGTAAATGCTGTTTGCTTCAGTGTCTTTGGCCTTGTCAGTCTCTCATCCTGAGGCTGCTTATAAAACAATGGGAATAAGTTGTTGGGACCATTTTTTTGTTTGCTTGTGTTCAACATGTTTGCACTTGCATACAACGTTTGAAAGACGCCAATCCCCCATCCTGGTCTGATCCACAACTTGCTCTCTGAATTGAAAGAAGTAAGCAGTCCTCTCCTGTGTCTCATTTGAACTTATTGTAATGTATAGTCAGTCAGCCAGCGTCTTCTTCAGCTGCTGTTGTTGTTGTTGTTAAACGGCAGTGGGAAAAGGTACTGTTTGCCGTGATGATGAGAACACCTGCACTCTCTCTTCATTCAACTGAATGCACTGAGCCGTGACGTCAGTATCATTAGAGTTTGAGACCAATAAATGAACTGTCACACCCTTATTTAGAGACAAAATGCACCTTGACAAGGCAGGAGGGACCCTTCTCTCCTGGTAGGGGGAAGTTGAGGTCGAGATGGGAGGCAGATGCTGTCTGGCTGGAAGGAGCTTCTGTCTCCTGCCGCTTACAGTCACCATTGCCATGCTGTTCAGTGTGACCTTGAGGAGCTGCAAGAGAAATGCAGTTTGCATTTATGGCAAAAAAATTATATACATCACCTCCCATCCTTCCTTAAATACAGTGAAAGGACAATTCCTCTGTTTTGCTTTCAGCCACACATTTGACCATCTTCAGCTAAACAGCAGTTTATACCAGAATGCGGCTCCCTCTGCTTCTGTGGCTGCGTGTCCATGTCGTCCATGTCGTCTTCCTCATAGCTGCGTTTCTGTCTGGTTGGCGCGTAGGAGGTGGAAGGCACCACTCTCGCCTGGCTAGAGCAAGCATAGCTGTGCGACAGAATTAAGGAAAACTAGGGAGCGGCATTCACAAACACTTCAACACAAGCTGCTCTGCAGGAAAGAACACATAACAAAATCCTGGCTCTGAGGTAGGCATGACATAATCTGGACAAGATGAGGATATCTCTTTCACCCAGGGGTTTTCTCCAGGGATTGGCACGCAGTAGAAAGTCTGTCTCTCTGCAGTCACAGTGTTTCTGGAGTTAAAATCCACCTGGAGATAAACACACATCGCTATTAGCAAAGTTGAAGCTGAGACAAGCTTTACATTGATTTCTTTAGTGATTCAGCAGAGCCAGACTTACCCCACATTCTGTTACATCTTTATACCGCCCACATCGCAACACCTGGGGATAATCAGACAGTCAAATAAGCTGATAATATGCTGAGATAAAACACGTCATGCCATGCAAAAGATATACACTGCACATATGATAGGGCTGTATACTTATGCAAACACCTGCACATGAGAGAACAAGGAAGCTCTTACTTTGGCGTTTGTAGATGGATCCACTGTCTCATACGCTCCCATGAAGAACTCCGGATCGAACATGTCTTGGATAAGGCAACGAAACTTCACCAGGCTATTGGGCTTCAGGTAGTGCAGAGGGATGTCGTTCAAAGACGGAACCTGCACCAAAATGAAGGCGGCTGTCATTTACATGTGAGTGTGCTGAAGCCAGCTGTGACGCTAATATGTACAGGCATTACTTTACCCAGGTGTGAGCGTCCTTCTCTTTCAGGCGATCTTTGAAGAATTCAGCCACTTTCGCCTCCCATCCAGATTTTGGATTGCTCTGGGAGGCAGCTGAGATATAATTAAGAGCAAAATGTAATTTATCATTGAAAGTAACAGAAAAGAAATACTACGCATTTTTTAGGATTAGAATACCAATAAACTGTAGTTACATTTAGCTAAAAAACATTTGATAACAATGATGACAGAGTAAATTATAAAATTATAATTGTTAAATTGCCATTACTAAACTTTTAAAGAATAAAGCATTACTATATCATTAACAATAAACCAATATTCGATTGTTAAGGCAGCCAACTATTGATTAGAGAAATTGCCTAAAATCTACATCCCTACAAAAACTAAAAAATTGTCTTGACGATATTCACACAATTTGAGATGTACATTTATTTCAAATGCATCTAAACAGCCACATAATATCAGTTGGCCAGTATTCTTTGCATATACAATTGGCATCATTGCTATTTTTCTTCCCAAGACTGTCAAATTAGCAGCAGAATTAAACTATACTGTAAACAATAAAGTTCTTTCTCGTTTTAAAACCTTGATCGGTGTCAACCTGCAACAGACTGTTAATATACATATCAGAAGTGTGAAGTTTATGGATGTAATTTTTTAAAATCACATTGATGGCTTACATAAGCATGTGTGTGCATCGTAAGGTACTAAAAACTGTGTTTCTTGCTTCTTAGGATGGAACAAAGTCTGTTTTACTGTAAATCATGGTCAGTGTCAAGTACCAGCTCACTCCAGTGGATAAAAGGAGCTGGACTGATAATCACTCATGTCTAGACAAAGAACCAGTGCAGAAATTCACAACTTCTGAAGCTGTGTTTTGAACACAACTGCTAAATATACCAATATCCAAGGAAGTGTGTATGTGTGTGTGTATGTGTGTGTGTATTTGGTGAAGAAATGTGCATTTCAGAAGACTTTAGGACGCTTCAAAAGACACGTGAACGCCTCATCTTGTTATTCTCAGTGTGGACCCAGGTTTTCAGATCAACTGCACACCCGGCACGTCCTCTTCTTGTGTTTAAAAGTGGTAAGTGGTGCGGATACAGGCTGCAACAGAGCAGCGTTGGCAATTTTAACGCGCAGAAACGTCATTTCTCTGAGGCACGACAAAGGCACAGCTAATGTACATGTGATAAGCGAGGTAGTTAGCATGGTTTAGCTAGTTAGCCATACAGCTAACTAGCTAGGTTCACGCGTTATCAGGATGGCTGTCAGGGAGTGAAGTTCCGGTGTCTCTCTCTTACCAAACATCCCCTCAACAACATCGAGAGGGTTGTTAATCCAGTCGTGAGTGGAAGGCATCCTTGGTCGCTGACAAACGCCTGACAAATATAAAATGTTCTGAAGTAAAATCTCAGGGAAAACACTATTTTGCCAACTTTCGCACACACGGGGATTGTAGAAGTGAGGGCGGGAAACTTGCGTCACCAGACAGAGAGCGTTGGTTCGTTTGTTTTGGGGACAGGGACCAACCGGAGGACGGAGGAGCCCGGCGGAGCTATCGCACTGAATCTATCACTCCACATTTTCACAGTATCTCAACGGACTGAGTGTTTTGATAATGGATACGAAATGCAGGGAAAACGACTGACTGTTTGTGCAAAATTACTCTCCATTTAAAAAAGCGTTTTCTTATTTGAGCTCCAATGACAGGGTGTAACGTCACATTGTAGTGAATCCATCTGGCCTGTAGGCGGCAGTAATCAGAGTGAACGTTTGTTTCTTTGACAACCGACCAACTGCAGTCAGACGGACCTGCGCGGTTTTAGCAGATCTACAAAGTATCTGTGACGCTGTCAGGCCGTGTGTGGAGCTACTATCGCTGTACAGATCAGTGAAATCTATGACCGCAGGGTGAAGGCTGTGTGGAGGGCCGAGCGTGTACCGCCTGCCTGCTATGGTAGTGGATACGTGTAATTCTAGGGGAAAATGGCAGATAGAAAAAATAATAATGCTCCCAACACCGGTGCAAATTTACTGTTCAGCGGCGCTCCGGAGTTTAACTTCAACTTGCCTTTCATGCCAGTGAGTCAGGCCACTGGTCCGGCGGTGTTGTCAGGAGGTGAGATGAAGAACCGACTGTGGAAATGTCTAAACATTAACCTTAGCTAGCTGTGTCTTTAGCAGGCTAAGCTAGCTAGCTAACCGTGTTCCTGTGCTGCTGTCAGCTGTTTCTATCAGAGGAAAGAAACAGAAACGATGTGTTTGAGCTGACAGTCGTCTGTCAGACAGGTTAGCCCAATGGAGAGTGTTATGTTTTGGTCAGACTGTGCCCTATCCAATGTGTTGGCTACATACAGATGATGTAAAGAGGATAACATTTTCTATAAAGTCCTAGAAGACAAGTTAGAAGAAGTCTTGTATACTCTACTGGTAAAAGTATCTGTATTTTGCTGTAATCTGGGTTGTATTTGAAATGGTGCTCTCATAGCATCCTCAATCCAGATGTTGTAGTCAATACTGAAATACTGTTATATAGAGTTAAAATGATTGGCTGATTTATCAATTAGCTGAAGGGAAACCTACAGTTCACATCAGTGCATTTTTCAATACAAAACTCTAATATCATCCTCTTAAATGTGAGGAATTGTTGCTTTTCTCGAGATTTCATAATAGTAAATTGAATGTACTTCACTCTGTTGTGTTTTTTTTGTATTAGATGATTCCACTGATGTTGGAGAAGAAGACAGCTTTCTAGGTCAGATCTCCGGGAACGGACCAGCCCCTTCCACATTCAACTACTTCTCCAGCCCCGTGACCAGCAGTGACCCGTTTGCATCCATCGGCCAGTCGCCATGCCCTCCGTCGACCTTGTCCGCAGCGCCAACGACAATAGGTCCGGTCTCTGTTCCCAGCAGTGTCAGCATGGTGCCCCCGCCAGCTCAAGGCTCACAGATGAACCCTGCTCCACCAGCATTTGGCAGTGCAGTTTACCAGAGCCCTATGGGGCGTCACACTCCTCCCCCCGCCTCAATGACCCCGCCGCCTCCCCAGATGCAGCTGCAGAGTCATAACCCGTACCGACACACCCCCACTAGCAGTAGAGCCAGTCCTTATATTCCCGCTCCAGAGGTCCTGCCGCCGACACACACACCTCAGCAGAATCCGTACTCTCTCGGGTCACCGCCACAGACATTCCCGCCAACAGGACCCACATTCACAAAGGTGGATAAAAGTTGTATTTTCAGATCAGTGACAGAGTCACTGATCTTTTGGGTTCACCCAAAAGTGAAAGTTCAGTCACTATCTACTCACCTCCATGCTGATGAAAAGTCGGGTGAAGTTTGTAGTCCATTAAGCTTTTCTGGAGCTTCACAGCAAACCAGAGCTGCAGCATTATACTAAAGGATAACTGAGGTAGATGGGGACTGAAACCAACTGAAAATAACAAAAAAAATTCTCCAAACAGTGCAGTCCAAGTTGCTGGATGTCCTGTGATCCAAAGATGATTTGAGAAAATGTTGTTTACACCCTGTTCTCTGACAAATGTTTCACTGTAGCTGCTAAGTAAGAGCATTAGTGTGCATATCATCTGAAGCAGCTGCCCAAGCTTAATGTGTCTTGGGGTTTCTGGAGACTTGGATTACATTGGACAAGCTGTATGGAGCCATTTCATGTTTACATTTTTTTAGCTGGTTGTTTTATTTGAAACTAGTCCCCAGCTACTTCAGTTTTTAAGAGAATTCTGAAACACTCTTTTACTGTGAAGCTCCTGAAATATTTTGTGCACTACGAAACTTCATCTTGTTATCCGTCCTCATGGGGGTGACTAGATAATGACTGAATAATGAGCAGCTACATCCAGCCATTGTTATAAAAAATGTTTTTTTCACCTTCTTTCTTCAGCCTCCTCCTACACATATGCACACACCTCCACCTCCAGCCAGCACTGCTGGGGCGATTGTTCCTGCTGGTCCCATGATGCCATACAACTACAATGTCTATGAGCCTGTCCAGCCTCACTGGTTCTACTGCAAGCAAGTGGAGTCAAAGTGCGTCTGGCTTCCTTTCAGTATCATTGACTCTCTTCAGCTGGAGGAGACGTATAACTCTGGTACGATCCCTTGCTGTACATGGTAATTTGTGAACACAGTGAAACCGTGATCCTCTCTAACGTTTTTGTTCTTCTTCCAGTTCAACCAGACCCAGAAAATGTGATCGTACGTACAGATGGAGGGCGATACGACGTGCAGCTCTATGACCGCATACGGACCGCAGTGTACTGGGAGGAGGAGCCCACAGAGGTCCGCCGCTGCTCATGGTTCTACAAAGGAGATACAGACAGTCGCTTTATTCCTTACTCTGAGGAGTTTAGTGACAAGCTGGAGGTTTGTCACGCTGCTACATTTGGCTAGAAATAGATGTTAGAGTCAAACTTGCATTATTTTTCATCTAGTTCTTCAAATATTTTTGTAAATCAGTGGTTATTCTTGTGTCTTTCAGTCAGAATATAAGAAAGCTGTATCTACCAACCAGTGGCACCGTAGACTGGAGTTCCCATCGGGGGAGACCATTGTCATGCACAATCCGAAGGTACATTCTGGTCTGATCAGTGTTAAGTGATGATTAAGCCCATTAGTTTGATTAAACACGTTCCGTTTGCCTCTGTAGGTGATCGTGCAGTTCCAGCCCTCCTCCATGCCAGATGAGTGGGGCACAACTCAGGACGGGCAGACCAGGCCCCGAGTGGTGAAGAGAGGGATTGACGATGACCTCGATGAAGTGCCTGATGGTAGTTGAATTATTTTATCTAAGTGTGGGCACATATGGGGGAATCATACAACATAAAAGTCAACTTCTCATTGTAGACAAGAAGCCAGAGTATTTTAGGACTCTATGAAGTGAGTCACTCATTATAAAATACATTAGAGGAAGTGCCAGCCATTATAATCTGTTTGACGAGGGAAATGAGTCAGATTTAACTGTGCGATCCATTTCAATATATAATTGTTAACCTAATGAAGATTAATAATCATTTGACACACAGATAATAACTGCATGTTGATCAATGATGATCAGTGGCTTAAGTAAAATCAAGGCTCTTCTTCCAGGTGAGCTCCCCAAGGTGGATCATCTCGTCTTCATGGTTCATGGAATCGGTCCTGTGTGTGACCTGAGGTTCAGGAGCATGGTCGAGTGTGGTGTGTAGCATACAGTTGTGCCGTTTTGCCAGTGTCAGCATAAATTCCCCAGTGGCCTTACTCATGAAATGAACTGTTCAAATCTGTGTTCTTTCAGTGGATGACTTCCGCAGTGTGTCACTGAAGCTGCTGCAGAGTCACTTTAAGAAACCGCTGGACGAACACGCCATCAGCAGGGTGGAGTTCCTCCCCGTCCAGTGGCACACGGCTCTACATGGAGATGCAACAGGGGTGGACAGGTGAGGAGAGGCAGGTTTACACCAACCATGGAAGGACGTCTGTGTCTTCAATTAAATGATTCAAACTGCAGTGACATAGAATAAATCTATCAGTACCAGACATCCTAATTCAAAGTTATCCACTGATTACACAAAAGAATTCTGTTTATTTATTTTTTTTAAGGTCAAAAATCCTGTGAATATGTTTTTGTGTCTCAGTACTTTCTTAATTTTCCTACCCTGTCTGTGACTTTCATCTCTTTAGTACATGTATTGCTACTGATCTTCAAATAAAGGCCGCCTGAGTATAGTTTCAGTTTTAAAAATGGCTCAGTAACTTCCTTAAACAGCTGCCTGCCTCAGTTTTTCAGCGACATGACTCGAACAAGAAGAAATAGTACGTTTGTATGGGGCTATTTTCAGCTGCTGATTAAGACTTACTTGGTAACCTGGTGACTGTTTTCAGCAGCTGGGTGATGTTTGTGGTATGACTCAAAACAAACTACAGTGTCTGTGTTCATAGCAATGAAGGAACATGTCGCCCAGTGCAACAACGTGGCTCATTGTTGGGTTTTGGACCTAAATAGAGCTCTGTGGCACAGAGGAATAAGATGCAACAGGCTTTGGTCACACAGACAACACGTCAGGAGACAAATTTCTTGATGAGCTCGTTTTTTTCAAGGGGATTTATTTAGAATTTAAAAAATCCACCAGACTTATGTTTTAACAGACTTGATTAATCATAGATATACTTTTTACTTGTCTTCACAGGAGGATAAAGAAGATTACTTTGCCCAGCACTGGACGTTTACGTCACTTTACAAACGAGACGTTGTTAGATGTGCTTTTCTACAACAGTCCCACCTACTGCCAGACCATCATGGACACGGTTGCCCAAGAGATTAACAGACTTTACGCCCTGTTCATGACGAGGAACCCAGACTACAAAGGAGGCATATCAGTGTGTGGACACAGTTTAGGTAATAAATTAGTTGATCAGCTCCACTGGCTGTTTGTCCTTTAGTTTTTCATCCAGACTGGACTGTTTCTCTTTTGTACTCACAGGTTCACTGATTCTGTTCGACCTGTTGTCAAATCAGAAGAATGGATCTCCTGCACTGGCCAAGGGCACTGCTAATGGAGACACCAAACAGGTCATATACCAGTTAATTCACATTACATTATTTATTTTTCCAGATTTTGTAATTAAAACACAAATGTGATGAGTGTAAGAATTTATCAAAATGTTTTAGTTCTTTGTCATACAGACATGTACAATGGATAATTTATAAAATAATGTTGCAATACAAATTTTGTAAATTCTCCCTCTCACATCAGGTGGCAGCCCCCACTACACGGACAAATAACGCTGTCACGCCTCCAGCTGTGGAGGAGGAGCCCAAAGAAGAAGGGGAAGAGTTTGAGGATCTTTCTGCTATGCTGGAGCATCTGGGCTTGTCTGAGTACAAGAGTACCTTCGATGAGGAGAAGATTGACGTAGAATCTTTTGTAAGAATAAAAGCCTAAAAGTATTACTGCTAATGAATAAGTCCAAGGGGTTTTTGGTCATTTAAAAAAAAAAAAGCCCAACAATGCAATGTAAAACAAAAATATACTGGTATGTTTGAGAAATACATACACTTAGTCATTGAGGGGCAATAAAAATGCTAATTGCTTATATCCAGGAAGTCATTAAACAACTTTGGCTTTTGTGATGTCATTCTTTACATATTCATTTTATAAAATAGAGGATGCTGGTTCAGTCTGTCCCTCTCTCACATTCTTTCAGCTCATGTGCACAATCGAGGACCTGAAAGAGATGGGAATCCCGCTTGGTCCAAGGAAAAAGATTGCCAAGTTTGTGAAAGAAAGAGTGAGTAAGCAGGTACGTGTGTCTCTTATCTACCTGCGAGACTTGCTTATCGACGACAATGATGAAGTAACTAACACAGTCTTTGTCCTCGTTTTATGTACACAGGCTGCACGCCAGGCTGCCCTGGAGAAGAAAGCGGAGGTAAAAGAGGTCAGTCAGGTTGCAGCGCCTCCGCCCGCAGTTGAAACGCCTCCTGATTCCTCTGTAATGAAGCTTCCAGTGGGCAACAGCGTCTCATCCATCCATGTGAACTACAACTACTTTGAAGTTGGCACTGGGCAGGTGAATGTGACTGAGAAAGCTGCTGAAGCTGATGCCAAAATCTGACCAGACATTAGACAGTAAGTGTATTTATGTGTCGCTCTGCAGGTGTCAGTGGTCTACCATGCTCTGGACTTCGAGCCAGTAAATTTCTTCGCCTTGGGTTCTCCAATTGGCATGTTCCTGACAGTCCGAGGGCTGGAAAAGATTGAAGAGACGTACCAGCTGCCCACATGCAGCGGATTCTTCAACATTTACCATCCGGTATGCAACCTGCGCATCCTGAAGGAATGACTGCTAATTAAGCTACAGATGCCCAAAAGTTATCTACCTACTTGGCCTGTTTTTATTGTCTTTGATTGCAGATCTGTATGTATCATTGTAATGTACAAAGTACCAATTCAGTCAGTTTAATTAGTATAATGAGTCACATAAACACAGTAATTTCCTCTTTTAGCCTACAAGCCCACACTTGAGTTAACACATCCTCTTTATCTAAAAGTATAATCAAAGTGTGATGAAAGAAGTAAAGCTGAGTCATTTTATGAATTACTATCTGATGGCCTCATCAATGAGACATTTTCTTTCAGTTGGACCCTGTGGCGTACAGGATTGAGCCCATGATATTACCAGACGTGGACCTGAAGCCCGTTTTGATCCCACATCACAAAGGAAGGAAGAGGCTTCATCTCGGTACGACCCTCACTCATCACCAACAGAGCTTCCAAGATCAGTCGACTAGTTGTCAATTATTAAATTACTCACCAACTAATTTAAATCGATTGATCGGTTCACATAATTTAAATATAAACAATTCAGCAAAAATTCCAGCTTTTTACACATGAATATTTTGTGGTTCTTTTACTTCTCTATGATGGTAGAGTGAATATCTTGGGTGGTGGACAAAACAAGACATTTGATGGCGTCGTCTTAGGCTCGGACACTGATTGACATATTCAGCAGTTTTCTAAGTTTTCGTTAACCAATCAACTAATAGATAAATGTAGAAAACAGTCGCCAGATTAATCAGTCTTTGACATAATCCTTAATTGCAGCCCTCAACGAAAAATTACTAGACCGCTGTGGTGATATTTCATATTGATTTGGAACAAAGTTAAAAGTTAATTTAAAGATGCATTATGTAGTTTTGGGGAAGAATTTAAATTCAGCAGAGAAAGACCTTCATTGACTGATTTGACTGATGTCCAAACCAAACCAAAGAAACACAATTTCACAGTGCTTAACTTTGTTTATATTTGGCGGACCCTGCCACCATCCTAACTTTAAACAGTGTTTGGTGACCTTTTCTTTCCTCTGAGTTGATTTATTCAATTATAGAAAAAATAATATTTCTGAGTTTGTATTATTTCCTAGTTTCTAGTGTCACTGCATGTGGTGTCCTCAGCTCTCTGCCCCGTATGGGTGGGGTGCCCTAATTTGTGTGGTGGCAAAATACAAAGACTCTGTTCTTACATTGAACTTGCTGTGGTGAAGTAAACCAGACTAAACAGAGATTTTTCTATTGCTTTTGCAGAAAAAAATGTCGGCTGAATGTCAAAATGAATTTTTTCTTGCTAGATTGAAATGTTGACATTAAAGACAATTTGGACAATTTATTTTCTTTTTTGTTGTTTGATTTGAAGACAAATAGATGTGTAACAGTTGGCTAAGCAAAATAATTGTATATCTACATTTTATTTCATTATGGATATGTTGGTAAACCTTTATCAGTTACACAAGAAAAGCTTCTTTTAACGGATCTCTTTGTGTTTCAGAGCTGAAGGAGAGTCTCACCAGGATGGGTTCTGACCTGAAGCAGGGTTTTATCAGCTCCCTGAGGACTGCCTGGCAGACACTCAATGAGTTCGCTCGCGCTCACACTGCGTCTGCCCAGCTTCAGGCTGAGCTGGCAATCGTAGCCAATCAGATTGAAGAGCAAGAGAAGCAGGCGCAGGAAGGTGAGTTTCTCTGACTATTCTATCAAGTATTTTCTGTTTTGTGTGAAAGTTAAAACTCTGTTCTGGTTTGTCACAGAGCATAAAATCCCTGAGAGCCCTGAGCCACAGAGAGAAGAGGAGCCTCAGGTGAAGATAGGGATGCTGAATGGGGGAAATCGCATCGACTACGTCCTGCAGGAGAAGCCCATTGAGAGCTTCAACGAGTATCTGTTTGCCCTCCAGAGTCATCTCTGCTACTGGTACGGAGAACTTCACTTCATTCAAGCTTTTTACTGCTGCATGTTCACATGTTAACAATAGAGTAAAAAATTCAGTCCCTCCATTTTTCAAACAAAAATGCCCCAAATTCAGTGTTGCCAGTTTTTCAAATGTAAGAATTTGCTGCTTTTCCTCATCTGACTTTATCAAAGGGCTACTTACTTAATCCAAATATATTTGATAAAGGTAAAATTTTGCCAAACAGCATTTTAATGAAGTACTGTAATGTTGCAGAGAAGTCCTGATTTAAAAAATCTTGTTCCCCAGATGCAAGGAAACATGTTTGTTTTACCACATCATCATGAGTTCATAGTTTTTTCAAAGAAAACTACATTTCTGATGTAAAAATGATCATTCCTACTAACCCTGTAATATGTCATACTCACAATATTGCTCAAAATGGGTAAAAGCAATGATGTATTTACCATATTGTGCAGCTCTACTTTGTGGTAAACCAAAAAGGACCCTGAAACAGAAGCATCTAAATACAATTTAGCCAACATTCATTTTATTCTTTACATCTCATCAAGTTCAACTCACATTTGTTGCATCTTGTGTCACTTTGCAGGGAATCTGAAGACACAGCTCTGCTTCTTCTCAAAGAGATCTACAAGTCCGCGGGGATCCATCCAGAACAGTTAGCACATTAATACTATGAAGAACCCAAGATGAAGATAAGCTTGTTTGAAACGTTCCCATTGATTTTATTTCATGTCAGTTCTCTTGGATTTTGAATATGCTTTTTCCTTTTTTCTCTTTATTTTCTATCCATGTAGTTTATTGTATGCAGATGAATAATACACTTGTATTATGCCATTTGTCTTAAATTAAGAAGCATACAAGTGTGACAAAAGACACTTGACAAGTTTGATATTACATTTTTATAGAATAAATTATAGAACTGGTTGAGTTTGACTGAAAGTATGTCTCATCAAATCAAATGCTAACATGAGAAATGACACACTTAATGCAGCCTTCTGTAAGTTTTATTTCATGGCCAAAAATTCAAAATAAATCATTTCCTTGCACAGTTACTCTGATTGAACTGTTGTGTACTGCTGGGAGGAAGACGTGGAACATTTCTCCTGCGGAGTGAGGAGACTGTAATTCTGTCTAGAAAAAGCTGTATATCTGCAAAAACATTGGTTAAAAATAATTACAGTACATGATGAGATGCAAGAATAACCTGCTTTCATTGTGAGAAAATAAAGCACTTCTTGCCTGCACTATTTAGCGCTTTAACAGCTGTACGCATTAACATTACACCTCTGGCCTCTGACTGAACCTTTCTGGCTTAAACATCCGCTCTCATTATGAGATGGAGTAACATCACCAGGCCTACAGCTGTTGACACATCTTGAAAACAATCTCTTCATATCAGTTTAAGCATGTAGGCACATACGACAAAGTATTCAACTCACGTATGAAACAAAGAAACATTAGAAAAGTATTTACAAGAGTGGCTATAACATTCAATATCAGTCCAGTATTAGGAATCATAGTGCTGTGAGTGATTCTCACATGACAAATCTTTGTTATTTTAACAATAA
Source organism: Acanthopagrus latus (assembly GCF_904848185.1). Taxonomy (NCBI): domain Eukaryota; kingdom Metazoa; phylum Chordata; class Actinopteri; order Spariformes; family Sparidae; genus Acanthopagrus; species Acanthopagrus latus. The sequence continues at coordinate 14,180,485 of NC_051053.1, read as the reverse complement.
TACTGGTCCAACATAGACCTGATATCATAGCGCTGCATGCTATAAGCACATCTTTTGCCCCTGGCTCTTTAACTATTTCTTCAACATGCTTCTCTGTTAACTGATCACTTTGTAAATTTTACCAGCAAAGGAAGATAGTCAGTGACTGTCACATAAAACACAAAAAGGTCCCTTTTATACCACAGTGCCAGTCTGTAACTACTATAGCTATAAATATAATACTAACATAACAGTATGGCTCCATACACAACTGCCAATCTACTGGAAAATGTTAAAGAATGTAAATTGCTTTGATCCTCAACTTGCAGACAACCTGGAATGAATAGAAACGTAGAATTGGTTGTGGGGTCAACATTTTAAGTAAGAGTGACTTTCTCCATTTCCTTCTGTCACCAGTAAATAAATAGTTGTCCAGTTGGACTGGTTACTCTTATGTCACTGTTTTTTTCTATTATAAAGTCACCATAAACTTTGACAGCATGTTGGATTTGATCCTTTGAACAAGAACTCATCTGAAATGTACTGGCTGAGGTCACATTCAGCAGTGAAAGGTAGTTTAAGGTATACTATGCAGGAGTTGTTGGTTACCTTTTGCAAACAACATTCAAACCTCGAGCTCAACACCATCCCGCCTTTGGTGCTGTTCTCTTTTTACTCTCATTTTTTTGACCAGCTTGATCCGCTTGTTTCACTTTGCTCTGTTTGCATTTATTTGGTGCGATTTCCACCATTTGGTAGCGTTGTCTTTGATGCACGCTGCTCACGATGCTGTACCTGGTCACTAGCTTTTTCTAAAGTCCCTACCTCCACTGCACACTGTTGTTGAATTAAAAGTTGCAGCCTAGAAACCTCCCCAACACAACAGTAATAATACAAAAATACAGGAGTAAGTGATGACTGAGAGGAAATACCTCTGTATGAGTCTATACATTGCAGAGCTGAAGGGTGCACGTGTGCCCAAACATCACTCAAGTGTGAATATTTACATTGCTTTCGCCAGTGCGCCTGAAATTTAGCAGGTATGATTTAAAAAAGATGAAGCCTACAAAAACTTTTGAAGTTATGTGCTTTGATTTAAAAGAAAAACATGGATCTACACCATTAAACCTATTTACACTAATTTACATAATGTGTTAAGAAATGTAATTAAGTATTATCGGGTGCAACTAAATTATGTGCTGGTGCAGCTAAATGAGAAAGTCGTACCAGTGCCCCAAGTGTAAAAGGTTAGTCTGAAGCCATACATTGTTTGGAGAAAAATCCTGCGTAGTATACCTTTAAGCAGCAGAGAAGGTGAAAATGGTGGAGAGACTGGTTGCAGGTCAGGCGCTGTGTTTGAAGAAGATATGATGGCTTAATGAGAAGCTTCCCCCAGATAATAACGACATGCTTACTGAATTGATTTCATTATGTATAAAACACTATGTCAACCTTACCCCAGGAGACACATTACCTGTTGTACATGTGAGTTTTCCTTCAACAGGTTACACATTACCAATTTTTTTTCTTGTGTATGATTCTGCTGTAGCTCTTCAATAAGACTTGTACCATGTTGTGACGCTTCACATTGATCAATGTTCGTTTTTGTACATTCATTTGTCTACAGCTGTGCGGTGAAATGCAGAAGGATCCATGTAAACATGTCTTTGCTGTAGTGCGTTAATAATGCCAGCACCTTGCAGTCTTCGCGTTGGACTGATGTTAGAGGCTTTGCTCACTCCTCTGTTTTGCTCTGAGTCTTGAAGGCCTGCTTGCGTAGGTGAGCCTCGATCTCCTCGCGGAAAACCAACATGCCCAGGTGAGAGTGGGAGGCCTCGTTCATGGCTTTGGACTGGATGCACATCCGGTACTGCTCGGGCGTCAGCTCGTCTGCACACTGCTTTTCGTGCCACAGGTGGAAGAGACTGGATACTGGCGTCCGCGTCACTATCAGGTCACTTCGAAGGTACTTCCTGTACAGGTGGACATCCTCCACACCCCAGCCTTTGACTTCAAGATCAAACCCACCTGGAGGATTACATTCCATTTGTCAGCATCAGTAGTTGAGTATATAAATAATAAGCACCATGAAGTGATCAGTGCTTACCGATATTTAGGAAATCAGAGCGATACTGACACGTCATTCCAAAACCAAAATCTCTCCAGAATCCAGCGTCTTTTTTGTGAATCTATTTGAAACAAAAGAAACACATTCAAATGTCATGTAGTCCCCTTCCACTCAAAAATGCAGTTTGCTTTTTTGCTCACTTCACTTGGGTGTTTGAGCTTCATTATGCAGAATGATGTATGAACAGAGTTTGACACAAGAAGACTGTTTTCACTTGGACAGGGGAACGTTGCTCAGTGTTCACTTCAAATCCCAGTTCAGATGTGGATATACAAGATTATTTTGTGACATCACAGCTAATTTAGAAGCCAATCATGGTCCAGTGAGTAACTTGTACTCATGTGACATGGATAAATGAACCTCCACTGCACATACTGTATCCTGACATTTCAGTGAGTAGGGAGACATCTTGCATTCAGCAGTTTAACTGTTGAAAAGTCAATTTTTTGCATAATCTGTGATTCTGGATGTGAGAAAAGTAAAAGACATACAAGAACTGTTAACAGGTCATTGAACTTCTTTACTTAATGTGAATTTTCAGTCCTTACCAGTTGGAGTTCAATAGGTGGAGCCAGCTCCAAATTTCCATACACTATGGCCGGATTGTACAGACTGAACACCACTGGATAGAAGACCTTTTTATCTACAAAACAAATAGACAAGAAAAATTAGTACATTTATGACATGTGTTGTATTAATACAGCCAATCTAAACAATAACATGTAATGGCCTACTTGGAGCAGAGTGGAGACGACAGGTGTTAAGGAACTCCAGAGTAAAATGGATGTCAACATCACAAAAAAACATTAAGACGTCGCCTGTCTTCCAGGCATGGGCGCCGATATCCAGACCCCGACCTCGTGAAAACTCCTCGTCCACCGGGATCAGAGTGTAGTTGGAGAAGCTCTCCTCCCTGGAATGCAGTTCATATGCAATTCACATGACACACTGAACCACAGAACAAGCACAGGATATATCAAAAGTTCTCTATCAGTCAAAAAAAAAAAACCAGACCTTGACATTTTTTCCAACGATGTCTTCACTTCGTCTAGGCCCTCCTGCCCAAAGTAAACCACTGTGAGATGCACTCGTCTGTCCTGTTGTATGCACACCTCCCTAAAAACAAATACTGCGTCATATAAAATGAAACCCAAGAACACTATGGCTGTATCGTATTGCGCAACAGTGTTGAAAACTAGACCAGCAACTGTGTGTACTTAATGCACATTAGAAGTGAACATGCTGGATCGTGTCGAGCAAACAACGACAGTTTCTGATTTATTCTCACCTGAAGTTGTGTAAGAACTGTGAGAATGTTTCAACTCTGCCTGCCAGCGGCACAATAATGTTTATAATCATTCCTGATGTTTCTACAGATGTGCTCCTGACTTTCATTAAGGGACCGAATGGCCTGAAGAGAGTGACGTGACGAAAGCTGCTGGAATCTTCTTTGGCAAAGAACAGCTCGTAAAGGGTCCCTTTGTCTCGCTCCGTCCTGTACAGTCCTGAGAAATAAAATACAAGAAACACTGACACACTGAGAAAAACATACAGTTACAGTCATCATTCATTAGTCTGCTGTCAGGTGGAACTTACCTTCTGTAAAGTGAACCTCTGTATAGGTTTGTCTATGCATCGGCACATCTTCCTCCACGCCATCCTCCTCATCCGGGTTGTTGATGATGTCCAGCGCAGCCTCAATGACCTCCACCAGCTCATCCCTGCGGTCTTTGCGGACAGGCTTCTCCTCTGGGTGCCGCGTCAGCCCCATCTCCAGCTGATACACCTTGGACGAGGTGAAACTCTCAAAAGGCACCAGGGCATACTCACTGGGGAGGCGTGCCCCTGTGTTGACCTCGGCCTTATCGATCTGAGAGTGCAGGTAATCCAGCAGATCTCCAGGCTCTTGGTCTTTATTCTCGGCAAGGCCCTGCACCCCGGGGAGCTCCTTCTTGTCCTGCAGGAGCTTTAGTTTTTCACTCATTTCTTGAAGCTCCTGCTTGAGCTGCGCAATCTGGCGCTTGAGACTGGCAGCACGGTTTAGGTGGCGCTCCTCCTGCTCCTGCAGCAGGGCCTGATAGTACTCTTTCCCATAGCTCTCCCCAGCGAGGCCGGGCAGGACCAGGCTGACGTCTGCTGGAGGGGTGCACTCCAGCATGTACGCGAATAGCAGCAGCACCAGCAGCAGGAAGAGGCCCAGGTAGAGCCAGCGGACCCGGCCCTGGAGCGGCAACCCCCGCCTGGGCATCACGCTCACATAAAAGCTATAGCTGGCAAGTCTGCATTCCCTTTCCCCTCCGATCACATGACATACAATGAGCCACTGCACATCATCTTAGAGGTTTGGAAGGGTATTTAAGTCATTGTGAAGGTACTGCTTCTTGGCTCCAATCTATCAGTGTCTTCATTTATTTGTCCTGTGTAAATCCATTCGATGATCACCTGGAATATTAATAAAATGAAAGTACTTTTCAATACAGGGAGTCATTATTGAATTTGATTTTTGAGCCGTATCAAATAAAAACACTGGGGATCAGCATTTTATCTGACAGCAACACTTGATAATACAACACTGTGTTACAATTCAAGCAAATCTGAGTAACTAACAAACTTCAATTTCTGTCAGTCACTCAATAAAATATTTTACTGTGACAACATGTTCTAAATGTGTCCAACTCATCATCTTTAAGATTTACTTTAAACCTGAATGAGCAGTGAATTAGCTTCACATGGAGAGCTAGCACACTGCAGCTAGCTCTCAGCCAAACAACAGCACAGAGGAAATCTGGTGAGCGATCTCCACAGCAAGCTACTAGAGATCCACTTCCGGTCGAATCACACGCCTTTCAAAATAAATGCACTACCCTTTCCACAGCAGTAAAATAAAGGATTCAACACGGAGATAAAATATACTAAATAGCCAAAGTAAAAGATTGTTTTTGTGATTATTTTGTCATTTATAGGCTGAAGTTTTCACGCATCTTTTTCTTTCTCAAGAATCCTCAGTGTTTCTCCTTGTGGAACATTATCCCATCATCTTACCCAACTCCTACCACACACAATTGTTTCTTAAAGGTCACAGGGTAAAAAAAAATATGGCTCCAACCCTAAGCACACAAAGTAAAGCTGTTTGTCTTTCCTGACAAATAGCATTCACCTGGCCTCATAGATGTAAATCAGCTTCAAGACAGCTATAATGAAAACCAGCAGGACTCCGAGTCTGAAGGGCCAGAACTGAAAACCATGGCTCAAATATTTTGGAAAAAAAGAGATGGCAGTTATCAGACTTTTTCTGTGCTGCTTGATGGGAAAGAGCATGTTCTGGTCCACAAATACTTTATTTTTCTTGCCCAGAGAACACAGGAATCTTCCTAACAGATACAACTTTTTGATTCCCTCTCCAAAATGAGAGTTTCGTGATCACACCACACAGAAATCCAGCAGTTTAATGTCAACTTGTCAAAAAGCAAATACAAATGCACAGTAAAACATGACTGTAGACAACTGTGGCCATTCTGCTGATTATGACTAAAGGTTTAGAAAAAGAGGAACGAATAAACCTGTACTGTGAACTGTTGGACATTTCTTTTATGTAGATTTGGATCTGTGGAGGGGCCACGACAACAAAAAACAGGAACTAAGGTTTTGTTAGATGTGCATGTCTGTACCAAATACAGGTCACACAACCAGAGACAGACATAAGGCCACTTATAAAGCCACATATCACTTGTAGGATCTGCTCACTCAGCACACACCCTCACATGCAGAGAAATATTCACATGAAACTCCTGCTGGTCACAACTTTGACAACAGATAATCAACGATGCCTTACAATCACAATCTTACCTTTGTCTTTATTAACAGCTGACAAGGTAGATAATAAAAACAAACACAAAACAGAACTGCCTGAAATCTACAGTACAAGTTTCACATCAATACGATCGCCTTGGTACGAACACGTCACATTAATGCATCCACAGGGACTCGTAAATTGCAGTGAATGTACTGAATTGTTCCTGGAGAACTTCATCATCTCACTCAACACGTCATTGAAATGATCTTATTTGGTTACTTTTGTGATTTCACTGAAAAAGAACTGCCCTGTTGCTTGTTAATAAGAACGACCGTGAGTTTTAATTGAAGTTTGACATTTAAATTGTGCCATACATTTTTATTTTTTATGTCGTCGTGTACACTTACTTTGAAATATCGAAACCGGATATTGGCACGGTTCTTCAGCTAGCTTAGCGATATTCGGAGCTTCTCTACGCTTTGAGGTTATTTTTGTGTCTGTTAGAGAGCCGACTGGGCAGTCATTATAGTATTAAACCAACTACTCACCTAATGCCATCTTTATCCATTTCTGCCGGAGCTTACAGCAGTTGGTTTAGTGTAAATCCAGCGGCAGCAGGCTGCCTGTGTTGCAAAATGCCACGGAGCAAAGAGAAAAGAGTGGGTCGTAGTCTACTTCCGGCCAATGACTAGCCAATGGGAGCTTTGCTAGCGAGTGTCGTCATCAAACACGCTGGTGGTCCTTATTAATAATAATAACGAGTTATTATTATTAATAATCATTAGCATAATTCCTATCATTACAATTATTATATTGTTATTTGTATTGTTTGTGTTATTATTATCAGTGAAAGATTCTTAAGAATATAGATTCTACTATATTTTTATGACACGTTGTGAATAGTTTCACAATAATGTCATAATCCCATAGATATTTTTTCCTACTTTTTTATGAATCTTTTGGTCCTGTCTTGTCTGTCTGTATCCTAAGTGGTGGAGCAAACCTGTTATCTGTGATGATACACTAGCTGACATCTCTGAATTGAATTACCACTCTGGACTGGAGACAGATCAATTGTTTAATGTTCATGGGATCCGTTATCACTATGGTGCAAAAAGTAAACCAGGAAATGTTCCCATGAGGCTCTATTTTTAGTCATTTATTCATTTCCTTTATTAATGCCCATTAAGGGTGGCAGGAGTCTGGATCCCATCCCAGCACTCATTATGTGGAAAGCACTAAGACACCATGGACAGGCCACAAGTCTGTCACAGAGCTATTTTAATCAATACTTTAAACACATGTGCACTTTATTATTTCTTTTCTTTTCTATCTTTCTATTCAGACATATATTTCAGTAAAACTGTGAAATTAAGAGAGTGTTGATCTGTTATCGACATCAAAATCACAGAACGTTGTCAAAACTCTGATAATGGAAGAGATGAAGGGGTGACGGTTATACTGTTTTGAAGTGTATATTTTAATCCTATAAGAATCCTAAATCCTCAAAATAACACACCATCAACCTACTTGACCTAACATCAGTCTGCTTAAGGCAAAACTCAATCAAAAGTTCTCTCTCATATACAACAAAGCAAACTTATGCTTCAGTTAGAACAAAATTACACTGAAACACAAATCTTTGCCTCTAAAACTTAAAACTTTATCAGTTTCTCAACATCAGATATGTGCTAACAGTCCATACAAGAGCGGAGCTCAGACTTGAGACTCAGTGGAAATGGACAAGGCACATAAAATTTGCATTATTCCGCAACATCGAATATTTACACATGAAATGGCTTTTGTGGACAAACACCTCCCAGGCTGCTACTGCAAATATTTGACTAGAATCTAATTGCAAACATTTCTTAAAAATGGAGCGTATGATTAACAAATCATTTTAAGAAGGCGAACTGAAGCCAAACATTATATTGCGATGTTATAAAATATTAATTTATGTGAGCCAACAAAACATAAGTTGGATCTTGTACAATGTAAAAAAATTAAAAATCAACAAATAAAAGCGTACTATCTATTCTCAGAGACATGAGGTGAACAGACATACTGCACATTTTTAATGTTTATTATTAATTGGAACATAATCAAATAATAACAATGTAGCAATGATAACACTCATTAGTTTACATAATCATACTTTTTCCACAAAGATTGCCATTACAGTGAATCAAAAAGTGAACTGTAGTCTGACACAGGACATGGTCACAATCTACATTAAGCCTCATGTCCTTTACACTGGAGTTGCACCCGCTAGTTGATATTTTTCATGTAAAAAAAAAAACAACAAAACAAAAACAAAATACAAATAAAAGCATGAAAACTGTTCACTGAACATGTCTGCGTTACTTTTCTTTGGCAAGAACAGTTTTGAAACATTTTGTGGGAGAAACACAAAATGGGTCTTTGACAGTTTGAGGAGCACAATCCTCTTAAGTAGAAACTTTACATTTCCAGAACAAGTTCAGCATTTCTGCTTTTGTCCTCTCAGTCCCAGCTGTCTACAACAGATGATGGTAAAGACGTCCCCTTTAATTCCTGGGCTGGAACAAGATCTTCACAGTCGCACATTAACAATTGGAGGCTATTGTAGAAGCGGCACAGGCACTTAAAAGACATTGACACTGGCATACAATCTGGTACAATAGTCATGCAGTGGTACAACTTGGCCAACATGACCCGTGAGGTAATAATTAACATACTGAAGAGCTGAATGAAGCGTGGTCTATACTGATCCAGCCGCTTTTGCAGCAACAAGACCCCAGTTTTAAAATGTTGAATACCCGTGCAACAGAAAGAAAAGGGAACCAACTTTAGCATCAGATCGTATATGTACAGTCTTTTAGAAATATACACATCTACCGATTAGTCATCTTTTCTACAGTGTTGGCTTGTCTTTAGCTATCAAGCTTGTCCACAGCTTTTGCGGGTGAAGGCAAAGCCATCCAGTTTGCATAAACACTATCATTGGCATATCTTGTAAAGACTGGGTTAGTGGCATCATGTCTGTTGAGCGGTACCGGGCTCTTCTCGGGCCAGTTGGGGTATGACATGCCTAAAAACGAGAACATATCATTTTTCTGCACTCAGTGAAAGGTAAACAGCGTGCAGACAGTAAGGCTCTCAAATCAAACTCTGTAGTGCCCGTCTCTGATGTGACTCTCAGAGGTGTAAAGTTATGGCTTGTACGTTAAATATCATATAGTATAATGTACCATGGCTATAATGTTGCTTATGCGCCTAATATTTGACATATGGCTTCAGAAATGCAGATACACAACATGTAACTAGTCTATATTATGTTCTTTACTTTTAATCAACATCACCGGAGAGTTACGTTCAAAAGCCTTACTGTTTCTGTGTTCAGTATTGTGAAATCATCATGGATTAATAGCTAATATACATTAGAAAGTCAGGAGATTTAAGACAATCTGGAATTAAGAAACAACAGTGAGTGATTGATGAAGCGAGGACCTGTTTCAAATGTTACACACTGTTTCTTCCAATGCAAACAAATAATGGAGTGATGACAATGGAGATGTCATAGATTGGAAGAATGGACTATCTACAAATAAAATGCAGATGAAGCATGAGTATAAGCAGTGCCAAATAAATAAGAATGAAGGGTATATTCAATATTTACAAATGTTTTTTGGTCAGCATTCATGTACATTCGAAGCAGGTCCAAAGAAAAACAAAACAGTCAAGACACAAGATCTTTTTTTTTTTTTTTTTTTTTTTCACTGAGCCTCTCATTTACGATGAAATGGGAGATATGTCAGCATTAATCAGCGAAAGGCATGCCTAGATCACAGTCACACACACTTGACTACGGAAAAAAGCCAATCACAAGTTGCCAAAAAAGAGAGCTTGTGTTGTGTGTCCTGTTTCTAAAATCTAGTAAATGCGTGGGAGATTCTACCATAGAGCTTGTTTTCAATCCATGTGGAGGGGAGGGTTCGAGGGAGAGGGGCGTTATTACAGTCCACTAGTGGTGTGTCCTCTTCAGAGAGGGCGTCGTCGTACAGCAGGGCATCGGCTGGCGTGGACGCCGCCAGGTCCAGGTAATCCTGACAAGAGCAGATGAAGGTGTGATTAGGCTGATTACTGAGGAGAACAGTCGCAGCACGCTAAGCCTGCTAATGCTAAAGGACAGACGCACTGCAGTGCAGTGTAGGGAAATTTCTTTTCTCTCCACTCATTACATCAAAATGACATGCCCCGCTACCTCCTGTGAAGTGGGAGTCTTCGATGTCTGCATTCCCTTGTCCTCAAATGCTCTATATTTAGCCTCGCTTCAACAACAGGAGGCTTACTGGTACGCTCTGTGATTACGCTGCCCAAGGCCACATTTTAGGACTGCTCCTCTAACGCTAATTATGGTATCTAAGGCGCTTGGGAGGAGTGACATATCATACAGTGAAGCAGTGAACATGCTGTCCAGCAGAAATGATACACTGCTCACTTTGGGCCAGCCGGACGTCCAAATGGAGTGGGACGCAGAAAACTTTAACATCTGACTGTCGGATTTCAATGATGCATCACGGGAGTTTCGTCAAAATTGCACCAGTGATGCAGGGAAAGAGGCGGATTAATAGCTGCCCCTAACCTCTTTCCTGTGGAAGATCATGAATAAGTTATTATAATGTGTAGCTTCACCATACCCGACTTTTCACCATCATCTTTTCCAGTTCTTTGCTGATGTCTGAGAACGTCGGCCTCTTGTCTGATTCTTGTTTCCAGCACCGGAGCATGAGGTTGTACCTGCAGAGGGAAAAGTTTTATACATTGGGTGAAATGAGTATCATTTAATCCCCCTCAGCAATAATTTTCCACGTCTGAGTGTTCTTAATGTGGAGGAGGGGAGTTATTGCACTCAGTGTAACAGAGAGGAGCTCACATTTCCTCCGAGCAGTTCTCCGGTCTCTCCATCCTGTAGCCGGTCTTGAGCAGGTTAAAGAGGCGTTCGGGAGCAATACCTGGGTATGGATTTCCCCCCAGTGTCACAATCTCCCACAACAGCACACCAAAGGACCAGCTGGAAGAAAACACAAGAGCTCATAAGAATATTTTCATAAATAGCAAGTGGAATCATCTGTGTAATGGCTTAAATAAAATAGTTTGGGGAATTACCCGTATTTGCTTTCTTGCTGAGAGTTGTATGAGAGGATCCACCTCTATAGCTCACTAATTTACACATCATATCTCATTTGTTGTCCGTAAAACAGCACATTGTACAGATTCAACAAACAAGACTTAGAATGTTGACAAGAGCACATTAAAGTTGCTGGGAAACAGATTTTGTGATCTTCAAGCGAGCTGTTTCCCCCTGTTCCCAGTCTTTATGCTTAAGATAAGCAGCTTCCTATTGATCACACAGATATCAGAGTGATGTCAGCCCACTTATCTAATTCTTAGCAAGAAAACAATCAAGTGTATTTCCCCGACATAACAAACTGTTTCCTTTGAATGATGACTGTACTCACACGTCACTTTGCGTTGTGTAAATGTGATCAAACAAGGACTCTATTGCCATCCATTTAACAGGTATGCGGCCCTGAAAACCAGAGGAAGACCTTGTTAGATTTTGTTAGAAAGATTGTTTGAAATACACCAAAATGTGTAGTCGCTTTACCTTGCTCCTCTTAACATATGAGTCCTCTTCATACACATCTCTGGAAAGGCCAAAGTCTGAGATCTTCATCTTCCGTCCTTCAGCTACGAGGACATTTCGCGCGGCAAGGTCCCTGTGAACAAGCTGTTGGACCAGAATGCCAATTTAAAAACCTCTCAGTGCAGCGCAATTACAATTCAACTGCATATAGCACAAACACCTGAAGTGGAGTCAGAGCTTCCACTTCAAATTTCAACTAGTCCTACAACACACCTCCAACGAAAATTGAAAAAAAAAAAAAAAGTGTTTTTATTCCTTAAAGGGACACTTCACACCGTAATCAAAACACATTTTTACCCGTAGCTATGCCTGTAGAGCTATTTATCCATCTAGTCTACTCTTCTGTGAGTTGTCAAGATGCATAATTCCTTCTGTGAAGAGTTTCCAATACGAAACTCCTCACAACAAGTTCTGTGGATTATTGTGAGTAACTGGGTGAAGATTCCTGAAAAGCGACATTGCTCTTGAGGTTTTCAAATGCCTTTAAGTAAAGAAACATTTGATTTTGATTTTGGGGTGAACTGTACCTTTACAATATCTGTATAACGACACTGTACGACATTTTTAGTATCAGTATCTGTAAGTTTCAGGACTTCAAGTGTTTCAGCTGTTTCAACCTCAAAATTTTAGCACGAGAAAAGAGAACAGAAACGTTTTTTGCTTTGTCTGATACCTTCATCTCAGCCAGGTATTGCATGCCTCTGGAGATCTGCCATGCAAAGGAGATCAGGTCACCCATGGTGAGTGCCCTGTCGTCTGGGTTCTCCAGGTAGCTGGAGTTTCGGTTGGCGTCCCTGCCCATGTAGCTCGGGCCAACTTTCCGACTCTCTCGCAGGAAGTTACGGAGTGACCCATACTTGGCATACTCCACGATCAGATACAAAGGGCCTATTCAGAGAAATGCAGCACTTAAGACTCCTTGTGCAACACACATGCCCCGAGAGAGAGAGAGAGAGAGAGAGAGGATAGCAGGAGGAGCGAGGTCTTACCATCCTGGCTGCATGCTCCATACATCTTTATGACGTGCGGATGGTTGACTTGCTTCAGTAAAGTGAATTCTGACAGCAGGTCTCGCAGCTCACTGTTGGAGGCGTTTTCTGTCATGGAGGAAAAGGGGAGATCATAACGATGAAACCATTCGTCTCTTCAGACATTCACTCCTCATATATCAGCATCACTCTCCCAGCTCGTCTGGTTTCTGTCTGGCTTGTCTTACCTTTAAGCATTTTCACAGCCACTGTGGTGTAACCAGCTTTTCCTTTCAGCCTGAACGCTGTGGCCTTAACAACTTTCCCAAACTCTCCTTCTCCTAAAGTCTTGCCAAGTACAAGGTTTTTACGAGGAAACTCCCACTTAGGATCCTCCTGTTGGAAAAACATAGGAATATTTTTTTGATTTCTTAAGTGCTTCGACACACTTTGCTGAGGAAAAGTCTGTCACGGACTGAAAGAAGCAGCTCACGGGTATTTTAAAGGTGTCAGTCTCGTTGGAATCCTGTGAACCCCGACGTAAGTTGTTAGCAGGGAAGCTGATGGGGTAAGCCTGAGCTGGCCTTCGGAAAGTCATCTCAGCAGAGGCAATCGGGGGTTTAGGCGAGTTCTTGTGGTACCGGTGGATGAAGTACGAGGACAGGAGGATGGAGACAATGAAGGAGAGGAGCAGAGCCGTGGCGATGATGGTCTTACACATGTCGTCACATATCGCCTCTGCAGGAGAACATGTCGCACGACAATGTCATTTTTCAAGAAAACAGCAATCCATGTCTGGTCAAGTCTTAGGAGGAGCTCTTATTTGACTTGATTACAGTTGATTTATATAAACTCACCCTCGATGTCTTCCTTCTCACAGAAGCATTTCTCGGTGTAGCAGTAGCAGGTTCCATAACCGGCCTGGATCCCATTCCTCAAGCCTCGTTCATGACCTCCGATTACACTCCCCTCTTCAGAGACAGATGGAACATGGTTATTGTAACAGCCAGAATCATCGTATTTTTAGAATTATACGCATCACATCTCTACATTAGCGGAATAAAAAGCAAGGCAAGTCTATCTTACTTGTACAGTCTTGCGGGCATATTGACGTATCTTTGCTTTCAACTGCATCACAAAAGCTATCTGGACATGTCCGCAGGTCAGGGGAGCAGGTCGAGTACTTTTCAGATATTCCTGGAACGTGAACAGAAAGAAAAGCCTAAGTGGAAGAAACATTAGCAGATGAATAACAAATCCTGAAGTTTGGTTCTCTTGTCTGGACGTGTGCCTGAGATTAAAGACTGAGCCATCACACAGCAACACATTTCTTTAGCAATCACATGGCGTTGTTTGTGGTTTGATCAAAATGAGGACCACATTTTCAACATTTCCTGTCGCTAAAATTATGTTTCTGAGAAGGATGCAGATACTGATGTGATCCTTTAATTTGTTCCAGCAACATGTCCTCAGTGATCCTGGTCTCACTTGATTCTAAATAAATTACTCTCATACTTCATGGATGTTAAATTTGTACATCATTTCAACAAAACACAGCTTATATTTGTAATAATGAAATGAAATGTACCTTTCTCACTGCCCTGCCTCCACTGGCATCTCCCTGTTGTTGCTCCCAGGCCTCGGGCAGACTCACAGTCTGCTCGCCGTCTGTTTTCAGCACAGGACAGGAACTGCTGGTTCTCCGGATTGGCCTTGTTTGCTGCGCATCAGTGCCAAAAACACCACATTTTTAAAAGACATTTGGGAAAAGGGAACACTCTTGAAAAGAGACTGTGTATGTGTGGCTTCGGTGGTGTAGAAGTTAGTTAGGAAATTAAATACAAACTGTCTCCGCAATAGCAGCGAGTGATCACTGTATTCAGAGAAAACTGAATGAAGCGGTGTGCAAAACTGAACCAACTTTCCTTTTACATCCTTGAGAAATGTAATGTGGACCTTGTCTGACAGCCTCACCTTCACTATCTAGAATAATGTGGATCTGTGTGCTGGACTCCTGTTTTGTCGGCTCCTCCTGAGCCACAACAAGGTACTGCAGGTCCTGACACTCGGGCCTGCGCAGCGCCTCCGTGTCATTCACATAGAGCAGTCCCCACATCTCGTCTGGGGCCTGGGTGATGCTCACGGCCGTGTAGCAGGACAGCACGTCAGCGGACACGTTCTTATCTGGCACCTCGAGCCGGTATGTGATGCTGAAGCCATCGAACTGCTGGCAGTTTTCCACACAGACTCTGCCAACCTGAGAGGAGACGGAGCGTTGAACATTTAATCGACAGGCGGATAATTGAAGTGGAAGGATGACATAACGCAAAAACATTTACTACAGAGAAACTGGTGAATTAAAGTTATTGTTTTTGTTGTTACTAAGCCAGCAGGTGGCAGTCTATCAGTATGTAAGAGTGAGTCAGCACTATGGTTCTATATATTGAATAACGTCAACACTGTTGAACATTTCAGAATTCAATTTCATCCTCTTTTTGGAGCATAACATCACTGTGGCATCAGAACTTTGAGACGTGTTGCACTTCAAGCTACACACTCGGAAATGTTTACCCTCTGTTGACTTTCCTCAACTTTTAGTATCTTTCAGCTATGTTGTGTGTGCACCTCAGGAGAAAAGCTTTACTATCTTGAGAAATGCTGACATGACGGCGACAGGTGTAGCAGAGGTGATGTTTCTGCATGTACTAAAAAGCCTATGAGTGAATGAATAAAATTGGTCGGAAATGATGCTGTCATGTCATTGTCATGTGTTGTCCTTCATACTTTTTTTGATCACGCATACTGCAATGAGAAACAATATTCTTATAACTAGAATTTGTTTACTAACTGTGCATACGGCTCTGGGCAGATGCAAAGCAAGTCTGCATTTTCCAAAACTGTATCATCCTAGAATCAAGCTGGAACTGCTGCAAGTCAGTTGTTATTACTGAGAAATGTTCCTGTTGTGTTACTGTCCCTCTGCGACAGATGAAGGATGAAGGGAATTTTAACTAAAGACATTGATTTGTGTGAGTGCTAAAGCCTCACATCAATTTGGATTGAACTTCAGAACAGGACTATGGATTTTGTACACCATCACTTACATTGGCTTACAATCTTTTTGTGGCTGTTGTTTCGTTTATATGCAAGGACCCAACTTCAGAAACAAGTCGGCATTAACTTCCCCCTCCACACCCATGTGACACTTGTGCAGAGTATCAAAATTATAGCTACCAGAAGCCTAAATCAACATATTGGCAAGCAAAACATGGAAATAAGATGCAATGAAGTGAAATATCAAGTAGAATGTCACTTTAAAGTTGCTGCAAGCAATATGTTCTTATTAAAACGAGTGTTAAACAGCTTTATAGAGAACAGTAATCACGTTTATAGAGTGTTTGGTCAGTAACCCATGTCTCTCCACCCCCTGCTCATGCAGTAAAAGAGAAAATACATTTCCTGGTATCCCTTCCTACTTTATTCAATCATGACAACACTTACAGCATCCTGAATAAATTATCTTGCAATGTCTCCGCATTGCTTTTTTAAGTATGGAAACCATTTACCTGCATCCGCGCGTTCATGCACTCACACACACACAAAACCTCACAAACACATAAGTGGTTTGCTCACATGATGTGAATCCATTTAGAAGTTAGGTGCCTTTTTGTTACAGCCACACCACCTTTTCGTCATTCTTAAAATATATTTCATCTATTTTTATAAATTTCTATGGTAAGTATTCATGATTACCTGTGCATAAACAGACGCTCTGCGTGTCAATGTGAACATATGCGTGACGTTGGAGAACTGAATGTGGACCGGTAAGATGGTGACGTTGAAGTGCAGCACCACTGTTCCCTCCAGGCCGGGGTAGGTGGTGTCATTGACCAAGTAGTCCAGCTGCAGGGTGCGATTCTCAGTCACGTACAGGTTCCTCTTCAGAACGAGCTCTAAGATCCAGAAGGAAAACATGAGAATGTGTCTTAGAAACTCCAGCGCTCGTGAAAACAGATCAGCTTCAGAAGCCCATGGATTACTTACTATAGTTGTGGACTGTCTCTCGAATGCCTCCACGAGCAGCTTTCTTTTCACTGAAGGTGTCTTTAATATCAAACGTGTTCTTTATCCATTGGTCACTATTGAGCAAGTTCCCATCATACCTGTTGTGGCTCTGGTCTATGGGAAAGATGGGGGTTAGATCCCTGTCAAAGACGAACAAATTGCCAAAAGAGCCACCCTGGAAAAAAGAAATGGAAAATTTGAATCCTAACGTGAGATGAAGATAAAATCAGCCAACACTGTGTCTATCAGACTGATGTGAACAGTTGGAGTCTTCTCACCATCGTCCGATTGAAGCTGATAATAATATCTGCTGTGTCCGTTCCATTCATGTACGGCGCATTATCGTCCTCATCATTGACAAAAACATCCAGTGACGTTTCCACCTTGGTGATGACCGTTTCTGTCCGGACGGTGCAAACCAGCAGGAGTCTGTAGCGTTCGCTCTCCTCGCGATCCAACGGAGCAGTGACCACCAGCTCTGTGGTGTTCTCATTGACAGCAAATGGTGCTGGGGTTTCTGTAGACGGAAATAACAGTGAAACTCAGGTGTGTATGTGTCGACAGCCACCGTAAGAATGATACATAGCCATTTTACAAGTGATGGCATTTGAAAAGAGTTGAAAAGAGTCACACTATTAGCAAGGTCACTGAGTATTTTGAGTTATACAGCTGTATGTATGTTACGTTAATTTTTGCCAACATTAGCCAAAATGGTTTGTTTGTTGGTTGGTTTGTCAGCAAGATTACAAAAAAACTACTAAACAGATTTCCACTAAACTAGGATGGAGAATGAGTGCCTGTCCAGAACAGACCCTATTAACTTTTGGTGTGGGTTGCAAGATGGCGGTGTCTTTTTGATAACAAAAACAACAACAATCTGACGTAGTTAGGTGGCTGGTATCTATGAGTGAATACAATTTGATGTGGATAATAATAATAAAAATATGAATCTAGCTGAAATATGTTTGATTTGTTACTGGATTGGGTTTGATTGAATTAAAGAGAACTACTGGACCTTGGCGGAAGTTACACTCTAATGAGTGCCATTCCAGTTACCTCTGAATTTAACTTTTCATTTGCAAGGTTACAAAGTCTCTCTTGAATGTGTCCTACCTGATTCCACATTGTAGGAGATGGTGTAGTTAGGGCACACGTTGAGTCTGGTGAGACGTCTGAGTTGCCGTAGAGCCCCGGGGAACCTGTTCTCCATGATGTGAGGGTTGGATGTGTCTCTGTGCGGGAAGCATAGTTCCTTCATATCTGTCTGAGCACACTGAGGCATCGTGGCATTGACAAAGTCAAGAATGATCCGAATGGAGTTTCTGCCGCTGCACTGGGACTTCTTGGTGAAGTCTTGTAACACCATGGCTTGCAGGAACAGCTTCTTCACAGACCATGACTTTTGATCTGAGGAGACACACAGCCAAAACCAAAACAAGATGCATTTTAATCCCAGACAGTGCTCTTTTTGATGACTGAGCTCTTTTTCTTTTTTTGGCCTGTATGCAATTACATTATCATCCTGAAGGCAGAAAGCTCATTTGTATGCACAGAGCATAAACGCCAAGAAACTAATTTACTCTCATGTGCCGACGATACCTGGCACCACTTGTATCCAACTCACATGGCGAGGTGAAGTCGCTCTCCTCCAGGGTTTTATTCAAGGAAAGTATCCCGGTGTGGATGTCCAGGGTGAACCAGGAGCTGTAGGATGGACGTCTGAGATTGCTCGTCCAGCAAAGGTAGAAATGTGGCCGCTCAGAGTTACTGTCCAGCATGGCGTGGACCTGGAGGATCGGCGTCCCTGCCGGCTGGCCAACGTATACAGTCTCAGTGTACTCATTCTGAGGGAAGTACAGTCCTGTTGCTCCTGCAGGAAGAAGACATAAATTAACCAGATGTTGAAGGTGCATTATGTAGATATTGGCAACTGACAGGATATCACCAGAATGACTGCTAACTGCTGCTAACTGCAGCTGCCCTTAGCTCATCAGTTCAGTTAGCTGTGCAGGTAGCTGTTTAGACTGGCAGCTCGGGGCCCAGGGCTAGCTGGTTAGCACACTTACTTAAATAGATATCTTTGCAACACAATACACAGACATCGTAACTTGGAACTTTTTTTCAACTAAAATACTTACATATTGCCCCTTGTCATGCTCATTTTAGGGTTAACAATTTTATTTTAGGTTTCTTCTAGAAAATGTTTACACACTTTAACATGTCATGTTGCTCATACTGTCCATTGCTGCAGCACCTCTTTCACCCTGTCTGAATGCACCCTGTCTCTTTAAGCCTCCCTCCTGAGTAGTTCAGCCTGCTCTGATTGGTCAGCCGTCACAGGTCTGAGCAGTGTCTTTGTGACCATATCAGTGCTGGTAGTGTGGTGCATGGTGGAGACATTACAACATGATAGAAGACCTGCAGGGTTCGTTTGAAGGCACAGTTTCTGAATAAGGGCTGTGTGCATTTCTCTGTTGATTGATGGTTTTAAAACCTTCATAGTATTTATAAAACACAGAAAAATGGAAAACTCATTATTACAATATTTTACCTATAAATACAGGCAGCCAAGTGAGTCAGATGGGAGATTTGTTTAAATTCCCTTAAAGGTAAATCTTGTGATAACTGAAAAATAAGCCCTGTGAGACGGCTGTCTTAATACAGAGCATGAAAACAGCAGCTATCAGACATCTCTTTCCTGATATTTAACTGTGGGGACAATACCCCTCTGACAATGCTGTCTGGTCACTGAATGGAAATTAACACATACATGGAATATGACAGGTTCGGTTTTTTCTTCCTCTTCTGATACGTCTTTCATCTCCCCCCGTTAGCGGAAATTGAAAGGAGGGCTCAAATGACACTTATGCAGCTCTTTTAATGAATTTCTCAGACGGTCAATAACATGTGGTTTCCGATTCTCCTTGTGTTCACCTTGAAAAGTTTAATTACAAGGGATAACATGATATGGCAGAGAAATGAATCATTACCTGCCAGAGAGGACTGCGGGGCGTGCATATGTGCATGTGTGTTGGGGTAATCCATAAAGAGATATAGCAGGCTGTGTCTTTTACAGGAAAATGGAGATGTGAGTGTTCCTCCTGTAATTATATCCCTGCTATGTTCCTCTTTGACGACGGTAGGCGACCATTTAGGGAACGCACTAATGTCATTAGCAGACAGCAAAACTAGATTTTCTATTTCTGTTGGTGCAGTTGAGGCCTCGGCTCTGGTTTCAGACATTGATTTAATTTTGCGGGGGTCGGATGACAGGAGGCCGAGCTGATGGATAAAATGTGGCCGTCCTTCCTGAAGGATGGAGATACACTCAGGGAGGCTGCGGCCCTTTTTATTAAAAGTGTTCCAGGGACAAAAACAAACAGCAGGATACTTGTTTGTTAATCCTGCAGGGATGGAGGGAGTCAGCTTCATGACTCACATTTTAGGGATGAGTTTCCATTTCCTAAATCTATCACTAAACTGGCATGAATATGCTTGAAAAATATTGTGAGGCTTTATTTGCTGAAAATCTTTTTTCTTCAGTTTATGTTATCAGATGAAAACTTAAGATGTGTTTCATGTGGTGCTACTCTCAAACTGCTGTTCTTACGGATGGGTCTTTTTAAAATGTTATCGTTTTGTTTCAACCGATACAATAAAAATGTAAAATATTATAAACAAAAGCTTGGAGGAACAACTTAACAAAATAAAGTACAAATATTCTAAAGTTTTTGTGTGGGAAAAACAGTTCACGAAGTGTGCTCAGAGTAAAATCTACTGACACTACTGAACCTGACTTGGTGTGCTGTGCGTACTGAATCTGAGGTTGTAGACACACCCAGAGCGGTGACTGTTTATTCAGTGACGCTGATGAAAAGCCAATTTGGCCCTGAAACATTCTAATATAATAATGGAAGGGCGGAAACAAAATGGTTCAACGTGGATTTATAGCTTTACTGTAGAAGTAAAACATAGTGTTACACATTTTAAACATCATAGACAAACACCTCCTAGAGTCCTAAAGTGCAAAATAACACAGGGTATGATGGTTTTAATGTGAGAAAATACAGAATGTAAAGTGTAAGATGCTCATGCTCTCAGTGTAGGTGTCCCTCTGTGTGCTTAATGCAGCCATTAGAGGGAGCTGTTCCCCTACTGACAGAGGCATAAAGAGCGGAAAACTGCAGCTTAATCACTGTCATAATACATTATTAGACTAATGTCTGCACTGATTTGATAATATGCTAAAGATGCTGGATTCATTTGTATATTCAACAAGCTAGAAAAAACACTCCTACTTGCTACATCCCTTTATTAGAGAAATAAAGGGAATTAATTCAATCTACAGATATCTTACACATGACACCATCGTGAATCAAACACAGCAGATGACAGCAGCTCCACAAATAAAACTAGAGGCTCCAACGTGTTAACCAGTGGGAGCAGAGCACATTTACCAATGCTGGACTTGGCTCGAAGCCACGGTAGCTGGACCTCCTGCAACACAATTTGCTTATATCATTCAAAATTCAATTTCTTTCTAGGACCGAAGCCAACAGAAAGCAAGCAGTTTATATCAAAACTAATTAATTGAATGGATCAAGCAGACCTCTCTTAGCAAATGGCATATTTGGTCTGTGAAGCCATGATGAAGATTTTCCAAAAGCATGACTCATTAGCTACTATAAATGATGCACAGTGAAATACAGATAATAATGACGGTCAACCTATTATGACCGTGCACGGATAATGATTTAAAAAAACAAAAGATGCAGCAGAGGTTTGATTTCAGCTCTCAGCTTACAGTGAAAGATACTGCTCTCATATTTTGTTATAAACATGGACAATAAGCTGTTTCTCAAACAGCCATGACCTCCCGTAACTCAAAGTGTGTAAACATAGCCATCATAAGCGGACCTTTTGCAGCCTTCAAACACCAATAAAACTGATGCTCAGCTGCCACATACAGTCATGTCTTCAAAAGCAGGGGTAAGTAATTTTGCAAACAATGTCCGTGTTTGAACAGGAGGACTCTTGTAGCAATCCGTGTTTACTATAGATATCATGTACTGCTGAGTGGATAGTGAAATTGCACTCATATGTCGCTTGTTTGGTGAAAAACACAGTATCACTGGAAAGCCCTCATCTATACACTCTTCCTGGTAGCCCTTGATGACTGCAGTTTCCTCCAGTTAATTATGGCCTTGTTTCTGTCCTTGCATCTTATATTTTAAGAGTGGAAGGACAAAAAGGACACAAGCTCATCACAAAATCTGAAACCACGCACTCAGCCAGCCACAGACCACAGCGTGTCTAGGACTGGTCGGGGCTGATAGGGTAGGACGCCCTTTCTGTCGTCCCAGACAAAGACAGGAACTCAATTAGCTCAATGCGTGCTTCGGCTGATAGATTTACCAGCTATGAGCTCATGTGTGAGACCAACCCACAGGCTTACTAATCTACCTCTGTGAATCTCCCTCTGAGTGAAACAAAACGTGGGTCTCCCACCCAGACGTCCTCGCTGAGCATCCTTGTCAACAGCATGGCAGAAAAGAAAAAGTGACCCGACCCCGCCGCTATACGATTCATCCTCTCACTAATCTTTCTTGTAGACTGGATCTCCTGCGGTGAGAGCTCAGCCCGGTGCCCTTTCTCTCCCAAGGTCAACGTGCGCTGCATCTGTCCCGGGTAACGACCCATTGGACAGGCAGCGTATCTGGCAGCAGACCAATCAATAACCGTTCTAATCAACAGTGATGCTGATTGTTTTCTACTGATGAGACAGACGAGCAGAAAGGCCGATGGCTGCATGTGTGATGATTTCTGTTGCACAATAATATGGCGCTCAGCTGCTTGGCCATAGAATTATTACATCTGCTGGTTTAATTTCACAGCCAACTCCACAATTTAGCCCATCGATATCCACATTTTCAAATAATCCATCATCTTTTACATAGCAGAGCCAGCAGCATTATGGAACATTTCACCCAGTTATATCCTGGTGATAAAAATACAATGAATATCATAATCACTCTGAGACTGATCATGATTACTCTGCCTCCGAAGATATAACAGTTATGGGAATGGTTCTCTTCAAAGATTCAATTAACTAAAAAGCTGCACATTGAGTTATAATTTGAAAGCTATTATTGATCATAATGTTGTGAAATCTCTCCCTCCTGGTTTCCTGTGCCAGTATGCATGATTGCTTTGTCACATCATACTGGATCCAGGACCTGGATCTAATACAGCGCTGATTGTGATGCTTTCAATCTCTAAACAATGAAGGAAAGTCATTTCCTGTTATGATGACACACAGCCATCCAACTTTTCATCAGAGTAACATGATATCTGATCAGTTCGGAGGAGGTAGTCAGGCTCCAGGTAGATTACTCAGTTTACCGTGATGCATACCGTAACATAATAATCAATTACCCCATTCTGTAATCCAATTAGCCCTCAGAGAATACAAGAGCTGAGATCCAATGAACCATGTTCATCAGTCATCAAGAAATCTAATAGAACATCTCCTCAGGGATTAGCTGCGAGTACAAATTCAGTTTAGGAAATCCTGTGGGAATGACAGTGGCATCAAAAATTGAACGCGCGGTACATCATAGAGCTGCAGACTGAGTTTGAGGCGGCAGTCATTAGACTGCTTTGATAAAACATCTCTGTGGTCATTACAGCGGTGGTAAAAAGAAATCAGACTCACTGACATGTACACAGATCAAGGACATTAGCTGCCTGTGGCAAAAAGCCTACAGTTACATCATTTCTATTTGCATAAATACTCCAATGAGAATCAAAGGCTTGCTGACCAACACTCACTTTTAAAATGTCTTATCTTGCATTTGCTTCAAATAAAAGAATCTGTACAAACTTTGCCAAGAAAAACAGTCCCATCTATATTCATGCTAGCTGCTCTGTAGCTTGGCTTATGCATAGTGCTTTGTGTGAAAAGCTAATGTACAGCCAAGGCAGAGGTGTCTGTTGCTATAAATGTTAGACAAATTCAAATGTTGACCTAATGATGGTGTTGGATCAAAAGAGAGAATCATTAGAATTACCAGAATTCATTCTCTTGTTGTCAAAATTTTTCCAAATGGCTTTTTGGTTTAAAGCCTGAGATAAGGTCTGTGGTGAACATAAGCTAAAGACATTTTTTATGTTTTGTTCTATGACAAAAAAGATGCCAGTAAATACTCCATGTTTGAATGATAAAGTGTTAGCATGTCTCAAAAAAGGCACTTGACAACAAGTGGCTAAGTGAGACTACAGAGTTTGTTGGAAACGTTAAACCTAACTTTAGCTTTTTACTTCCGGCGACTTCATTTAGGCTTTGAAAATCCTAAAAGTGGTGTTCATCTGTGAAGAAAATGTGACATATCATTGATTTGTGTTTGCCACAGAGCTCATTTATATAACAATCCAAAATCTGATGTAAAAATCCCATTGGCTTTTTGCCAAGGGAGGGGTGATGCTAATATCCAGGTTAGCCTACAAACATTCATCATCCCTGCAGCACTCCATTGTTCTGTTCTGTTGTTGTGTCGAGATCACTCTTAATGGCAAGGAAATACACACTAATCCATTGAATTAAAGTTGTGTAGCATTTGAGCATCCTTACATCTTCACACAGTCAATTCTGAGTCATTCAGAGCAACAAAAGAGAGCGCTGCTGACATGACTGCTACTATCAGCTCCTGCCTGCTTGTTACACTGTCTAACCACATCAGGTGTAACAGGGAATCTGATGTAGCACATTATGGAAACAAAGGGAGGTGCGCTGCTTTATGGCAGAGACTGGAGGACGCTGATCTTCCAGCACAAATGGAGAGCGAAGTGCTTAGAGTTTCTGGAACGGGCAGGTGGTGGTGGTGGTACAAGCGAAAGGCCGGTGGCCAGGGTGGGGCTGGTGGAGGAGAGGGAGAGCAGCACCATTCCCTTTTTGATAAGAAGCAGCCAGGGTTAAAATGAGGTTTGAATTTTGAGAAATTCAGGCAATTTTATCTGTGCAAATTTTCACAGTCATTAGTATTAATTTGCAAACGAGGCTAAATCGTCATGTTTAAAACTGCTACGCTTAATCACCTTTAAACCTCTTTTGAAAATAATACACACATTCACCCACATCCAGTTCCTCAGCATTACACGGCCATGTGGATCTAAATGAGCTGAGCCTGTTCTTTGTTTCATTCATTGTTGTAAATGATGGGTCAGACACAGCGTGCACCGCTAGGCAACTGGAAAATAACTTGTCAAGACCCATGTGAAACGAGAGGACTAAATGCCCAGAGGGCGAAATTTCAATCAATGTCTCCTTGTCCTTTCACCACAGCAAATTAGATTCTACCCGTGCATGAGAGGGAAGTGTGACCCTGAACTGACTAGAGGATCAGACAGAGAGCTTTGACAGGTAGGAGCAGCATCCATGCAACGGCAGCAGCAGCAGAAGCAACAGTCCAGAGTATGAGGCTGGGACTGGGACTCTCAGCAATGGAAGTTACAATGAAGCGGGTGGTGTGCCTCCATCAGACGTGATATTTCAGAAAACCAATGGTCCAGTTTGGCCAAACCCTTAATGGGATGATGCATGTTTTTGCCAACATTTTGGCGATTAGAAATTGCAAAAGCTGGCAAAAGGAGGAGCTATGAAGTCAAAGTTAAAGTGAAAATGTTAAACTCTGAGACGATGAAACTGCTGCATCACATCCCCCTGATAACACTTGGAGGGATGATGCAACTTTTTTACTGACCGTCCAAACTGCTGCAGAAATGGCTGACAGCATGTTCACTGTTGCTCATTGAATTCTTTTAATGTAAACCTAGATATTGAGGGGATTTTCTAAGTAGTTATAGCCTGTTGTCCTTTTAGAGACGGGGAGGGTGGGGGCGAGATTGGTGGAGGAAAGATGAGGCCAGATGGCTGTGGACTGAAATCACATGGTGAAACATGTGTCACACTCCTTTTAAAAATCAATAAACTTCTAATAACTAAACACCGAAAACAAGACGAACCAGCGAGAATTTAAAGGTGCAATATGTAGGAATAACAATTAACTAAAAATATGAACACAATGTGAAGTGCTGTTGGGTGTTGCTGTTCTACCAAAGACGTCTATGCATTGTTTTTATGGTGATATTTTATAAATTTAAAATTTTTAATGACACCACTTTAAGCTCCTGTCGAAGTGTCCTTAAGCGAGATACTGAACCCCACTTTGCTCATCAGTGAGGGCCCTGCGATGAGCTGGCAACACCCCGAGAAAGGGATAAGCGGTTATGGACAATGACATGACATGACTTAAGCCCCCAGGCTGGATCGTTAGCTGTGCAGCTACCTGAGCTAACTATCGGAGCTAAAAACCGCCTCTTTATTTGGCATATGAATTCAATAAGTAGCCAGTTTTTACATATTGTACCTTTACATTTTCAAAAAGAAGCAACGCTGTTTACTCAAATCAATATAAGAGAGAAACTGTACTGCAAACAACTTGTTTCACAATGTTTTCCAATTACACTAAAAGAGACGTACCGACAGCACGAGAAGTGAACTGACAAGATTTACAATGCTTCCCACGGCAGCACAAGACAGAAGCTTTACTAAATCATATAATGTAATCAGGAGCTAAATCAAATAGCACCATGTAACAAATGAGATTTATTGGTCTGGTCCTTCTCAAAAGCAAAGGATGCTGATGAAAATGGCCGATCTAATGCAAGGAGAAGGAGGAGCAGCTAAAGATGATGTCCTCTGGGATGTCGGGGTCATCTCTGGAGATGACTACTTTGTTAAGGTTTCAAAGGTCAGAGGGCGAAGCAGGGTCAAAGCTACAGTAGCAAGGTCAGGGTGGGAGATAAACGGGTCGATGCTTTTATGTGAAAACATCTGTGGCTATTGGTTGGGAAGTGATGGATTACACAGAAGTGTCTGTTAAAAGGATTTGGTTAATTTAAACAAAGGCTTTCACCACGTTCAGTCACAGATACTGTTTTTTTTTTTACTAATCCAGGAGCCTTCATCATGTTTTTAATGAGCCGGCCAGCCTTTGTTTGAAAAAATCTAAAGTGGTTCTCAAAATTGCAAATCTTACCAAAGCCACAAAATATTTCAGTGTCTTGGACATGAACATGACTGCAAGAAAACATTTTTATATCCAAACTGCAACCGACTCCATCATCTGAAACAAAGTAGCGTCCCAGCCTCCAAATTCACTCTAATTTATCCCTTGAACTGCTTAACTTCTTCCTCTTAACTCCACTCGTAGGTGCAGCCACATTTAAAAGTGCTGATTACTCTTATAATGAGTCGTGATTGCCAATTTCCTTTGTTTGATTACCTCAGCAAGAAACGCTAAACTAATCAGTAACCTGTAACCTGGAACGGTGATGATGGGAATTGCCAAAAACACTTGCTGTGGCATCTTTTGTTTTCTACGATCCAAGCGAATAAAGTGCGTTTCACTTATCAAACGACTTGTGTGGTGAGAAAAACTCAGCTGAGAGTTCAGAGGGTGCACCCCAACATGCTTAATAAAGCTAATTTGGTGATTTAATAACTTTCGTGTAATGGAGGAAATGGTTTGTTAATATGTCTGCAGCTCCGAATACGAGTCAAAATCATCAGCCTGAGCATACGCGAGAAAAATCAATCCGATGTGTCAGCAGTTAATGCCTGACCCTGAAATCTGAACGGCGTGTGCACTTGTATAACAGGCGATATTTTTCTAAAGAAAACAAACAGCCAGTGTTTGCCCAGAGATAGGAGCAGCTGCCGCACACCTGCCCGCGGCTCGCTTCTTCTCCTCCCTGAACCAGTGTAGGTCTTTTGTTGCGACAAACAGGCAGGTGAAGGGCGTAGGGTGTAGATTTCAGCACCCGTTTAATTACCGCCGCGTCCTTGACACATGAAAACGAACTGGACCAACTGCATTCGTCTATAAATATCAGGAGAAAGGCCTGCTTCGGGTGACAATCCGTGGAGAACGGAGCAGAGCTGAGATGTAAGTGTATGTAGGCTGTGTGAAGTGTGATGTGAACCTCTCAGCCCCTGCTCTGTCTGCCACCGTGACAAATAACCAGAGAACATTACATACACCTTAAAAATTTCATTAATCATTTCAACAACTCTGCAGCAAACTGCTCCCTCGGGCGATTACGCAGGGCTGTAGTTTACAATACCGTGAGCCCACTTTTTTAGGCATGAAAATAAACACATTTCTCACATCTCAATTCCACTGAAACACTGTGATGTTAATCTTTCTTTTATACTCAACGTCCCTGATGAAAGCACTGATAATGACCTCTGTTAGGACCGGCTGTAAGTCCATGAAACAAATTCAGGAATTCCACACAACGGCCTATATCTGTCCGAGCATCGCATCTGACATACTTGCTGCACACTGAGATTTGCACACTCCTGAGCTATGAGAGACACTTTAAATATAGACTGCATGTGGGGACAGTGTTGGTACAGTTGGGCTGTGGGATTGTGAATGGGATTATAATATTATGATATATGGCTGTATTCATTTTGACTCCAGGTTCCAGTGTGCCATACCACACATAACAACCAGGGCACAATGCAAGTATCACTTTCTGCAGAGTGAAACAGCCCTGGCATTGTGCTCAGACACTTCTTGGAAAAAAAGAAAAAAAAACTTTAAAACTCACCCAGCTGCCAAAAAAAAAAAAAAAAGCAATTTAGCACAGAAAAAAAGCAATTTGGCTGTACACATGAGCAGCCAATTTCATGTGTATTAATCAGTCGCCATCTAGACTTCAGGTCCACTGGCTCTGTGAAATCTTTCCTCTCTGCATTTCTCTTCATTTTTCTCTTCCGTTCATCTTTATTTTCCCACATGATTGTCAGTTTTGCAGGGAAACATAAATATTGTGGATTTTAGGCGCATCCCGAGCCAAACATCTCTTAGCTCCCGCTGTGCTCAGACCTCAAGCCACTGGCTCTCTGACCGTCAGGAGAGCAGGAGGTGAAGATGCTTTACACAAAAAAAAAAAAAACTGATGCTGATCATTAGGAGGATGTCTCAGTAGAGACAGAGATGAAGAAAAGAAAACACAGTTACTCATTTTCTTTTTTTGTTTTACATTCAGACTATTTTTTAGCCCATTTCATTTTTACTTTTGCTTAGATATCTTTTTTCTTTTCGAATAGAAACATGGGTTTACTTCAGTGTAACATTTTTTAAAATTGCCTCCATCTCAGTGTCGCGTCTCCTCAGCGTGAGTCAAACAGTCGAGCTGATAATAAAACCTTACCGTCCAGCAGCAGCAGCACCACCACAGCGATGTTTCCCCGAGAGAAACCACAACTTGACCCCATATTCGCGAACCATAAGTGAAAGTTTCTGAATGGAAACAGGCTTCAGAAAAGTTCCTTCGAACGACGAATTAAAAAAATAAATAAATAAATAAAAATAAAATTCAAAGTCGATAAAACAAATGAGAGGCGATGGATGAATAAACCAGTGTGCGTCCTGTGTGCGCGGCTCCGGGCAGCCAGATGAAGTCCTCAGTGTCCCATAGACGGGCTGCTGTGTGCGGCTCCACTGGCTGCTGCTGGGCTGACTGGCTGGCTGACCAGGGGGAGGAGGTTCACTGCTTCACTACACACTGCCCCGCTGCTTCCGCAGCAGCAGCAGGCAGCGCAGCATCTACAGGAAATTTAAGAGCATAATTTAACAGCAGGTCAGTCATCTCATTAACACTCTGCAGGGGGAAAATTATTAGCAATTATCATTAAATGTGCAATGGTGCATTTTAAAGGTACAGGCGCCGGTTTTGAGAAACAGGGTGTTCAGTTGCTGCCTCATTAAAACGTTAATTTATTTTCCTAATTTTATTGTGAAATAATCTTAATTTGACATGTTAAAGATTAGATTAACATATTTACTTCAGTGGATTCAAGCAACATTTTATTTTAACAAGTGTAATTTAAGAAGGTGCCCAGCAGCACATGAACTCCTGCCAGTGGTGAGGCAGCAGGGTCTGTGTCGAAAATATGAGCCATTCCACTGCTAATCTGCAGCCTTAAACACTATAATATGGATTAATAAACGTTTCACAACTTACATCTGCACTGGCTAAGTGCATCAGACTGTTGTAAGAGCTGCAGAGTGACTCTTGGTCAAGCTCAGTGGGACCTTTCACCTCCCCGGTCTTGAGAGTGCCCGAGGTTGAAGGCTGTGTTACTCTGAGGGATCTCTCTGTGACTGCACGGTGTGGAGTGATGCATTGCTGCAGCCTCGGGGCAGGACACCAGTCACTCACACAGCAATTGCTCTCCAATCAATGTCTCTGCATGGAGCAGAAAACACTGGAGCTCGCTGGGCTGCAGAGAGGACAGCAGGGGCTTCTCTGGAGCTCCAGTAACTTTCACCAAGCAGCAGAAAACAACATCACCACTGTTACCCTGCTGCCTTAGGCTGACTTAGTTTGTCTCATTTGTATCAGCTGGACTGAAACAAAGGTGTGTTCTTCAGTTTGTGACTGACGCAGAGTCAGAAATTGAAAAAGAACCGTCGGGTGTATATAGAAAGGAAGGCACCTTTTAATTAGCAGGAACTGAAAGTAATAAAGAGCTGAATTCCTCACTGGTGAGTTTATATTTATGTGTGTAGTTATGAAATTATTAAACTATGCTGCTTGGGGCCTGCTGTTATACTAAAAACACATGCTGAATTCAACCTGATGAAGTCGTCATTAGCAATAATATTCATTATTTTGGTAGTCTAAGGCATTTAACAGATAAGCATCTGTCTGAAACCATGTATCTCAATTCAAAACAAAGGAGGAGAGCTCTCAGATTACTTTTAAACTTTTGGGATTAAAAAGTGGATTTATCTTCACTTCCATTTATTAAAGTGAAACTCTCGCCAAAATGCAACCTAGGCCTTTTTTTTTTGTTTTTTTTTGTGAATGTACCCGAGTCAAACCTTTGTGTAAAAGCATAATTACAACGAAAGAGGCACTTTTAAGATTTAACGTATTTTCGTGTTCGGGTCAAACTAATTTTTAATAGGAGTGCATGGGGCACTTTTACACTAGCATCAAAACTGTTATTTTTAAAACACTAAGAAGACTCGACACAACATAAAACTTTGCTCGTAGTATCACCAGGGTCTCTACACATGAAAATAAGCATTGAGAACATTGTTTGTGTACACAGAGTTCACTAAAAAGAAAGTTACTACTCACGTTAGCATTCTGCTAGCCGCCGTCCTGCCAGTGGAGAAGTGTCGATTTCCGAATACGATTTAACATGGAGGTGAGTTAAGGTGGACCCTAAAGCTTAATTCCATATAAATGCACGGATATTTATATTTATTTTTGTTTTGTCATTAGAAAAAAAACAATATTGACCTTAAAGTTGAAAAAGGAGCCTCATATAAGAAACAATACTAAAATAAAAAGCCGGAAAGGTCATGTGAGATATCGCGTGGATAGTTGTTGCCGGAAGACAGTAGCGGTCCACCTCAACTGTCCTCCATGTTATGTCGCATTCGGAAATAAACACTTTTCCACTGACAGGACGGCGGCTAGCGGAACAAGCAACTGCTAACGTGAGTTGTGTAAAAAGACTCAAGACTCATTTGTTCAGACTTCAACTTGACTCCGCATAGCATGACTCCCCCCCAAGTGCCAGTAGCACTCCCAAAATTAGTTTGACCTGAAAAAGAAAATACGGTAAATCTTAAAAGTGGCTCTTTCATCGTAATTATGTTTTTATACGAAGGTTTGACTCGGGTACATTCACAAAAAAATCCTAGGTTGCATTTTGGCGAGAGTTTCTCTTTAACCTGACTGCAGCAGTGATCAGCTAATGTACAGTAAGTATTCTGGATGTTTGGAGTGAATAAACAGGAATGATCCTGAGGTCAAGACTCACTTAGCTGGTGGTGAACACACCATTAAAAAAACGCAATTGACGATGTGACTCAGGCACAAATGTGCACAGGCGAGGTAATGTTTTACAGTTTTATTCATGTTGTGTTAACTGTCGTTCTCCGATGATGCAGGATTCTTAAATAGTATATCTTTCAAATTGTCTCTTTCTTCACGGTTTCCTGTTGTCTTCGTATGTGAAACTGATGTTACACATTAACAGATGCTGTAATCACATGTTCACTTACACTGTGTAGGAGGATAAATGTTGTATCAGGGGAGAGTGTGGGGATCATTATGTGATATAAGAAGCTGAGCGGTCTGCCTGGTGTAAAGTTTCCATATGACAGACTATAGGTATCTTGAGACATATGCTCAATGCGAATCGATGAAGACAAGGAAATGATGTTGGTGTGGTCATGGTATGTGGGACCACAATGGTTTCTTTCCCTGCTTTTTCGGACAACAAGTTTCAGCAGAAATTCAATCGGAAATATAAGCAGAATATTCATCTGGTCAGTCTCATTTGGACCCTTTTTGATCTTTATTAACAGCTGCTTGTGATGTTTAATGGGTTTTGAGCTCATTATGCTGCTGCAGTTACTGTAAGTCCCCCAGAATGAGTCAGCTAAATGCTTCTGCTTAAATACAAAGCTGTATCACTGCATGCGAATACACAAAAGATATCTTTAGACCTCTGTGGTGAGCCTGTATTGATTTCATTTTCATCTCATGAAGATGCAACTATGCTTTTCCACTGCTGGCACAGTAGTTTGGGAAAGCAATTAAGGACTTGAGTCGTGTTCAAGGAGGCCGGATGCACCTACAGGGATTCAAACAACAACTCCTCTTTGTAAGACGATTACCAAAACCACTGCACCATAGTACGCAATGTTATTACAGCTTCTGAAGAGTGTGTAATGTGATTTCACTCTGGGAGAAGAGCACGATGCAGCTTCATTTCATTAACTAGATGGTCATTTCATGATCTACACACCACCTGACCTGATGCTGAGGGCACACTGATCCGTTCAATACTATCATGTGTGCATTCTACGGAAATATCTATAAATCACTCGACCCGATTGTCAACCATGTGTGAAACATTATAACTCAAGTGTGAAAATAAACCCTGTTTCTGTCAATAAGTAGCTTTGTGTATTAAATATGTAAATATAAAACATGTAAAGGGCTCGGGCTCTTTGAGGGAGCTCGCCGTTGTTCTCTGATGAATTGGATTTGTGTAATTTCCCTGTTTTTCTAATACAGTGAGTGCAAGAGGTGTCTGTCCCATTAATGACACTCCTTTGTGAGCTGTGCATCTTGACCCCTATTAAAGTACTGTCACTTGGACAGCAGATGGTACCAGCACACACACACACGCACGCACGCACACACACACACACACACACACACACACACACACAGAGAAAGAGAAGGAGTGGCCATGGCAACAGCCTCATAATGGCTGGCCTGGTGTGTAGTGGAATCACTCGGCCTAATTTGTTAAGTACCACCTCAGTATATTTGATTTAATCAGGCTATTCGGTGCACAAAACAAGTGGCATCACATAAATTGTCAGCTGCCCACACTGACAGTGGATCAGACATCTTCGTTACACACTGTGTTGTGGTTTCATGGATGAACATTTTCACACTTCTATTCCACCTGTGCTGCAGCTTGTGTTGGATTAAAACTTGAAGCAGTTTGTCTGAGCGGCTTGATTCTTCAGATGGCCTGGATATTAGCATCAGTACAATTCACTGAATATGTAAGTAGGGAGGTCGTATGTCAATGAAAACTAAACTTAAGCCATTAAGCAGAGAACAGTTGGCCAGATTAGAAAAAAAAAACTACAGCAGATGTTATAATAATCCATATACCTTATCATGAATTGTGTTCGTTTAGAATTGAATAATAATAAGAGAGCAGCATCCACAGAGTAGATGATCATACTGGTTTATATTTTGAGGAAGAATTTCTTCCTGTACAGCAGGTAAGCGATGAGCACCCACAGCGCAGTTCCCCACAGGCTTTGGAAGAGCCACTCCCAGTGGCTTGTCTGGAAGCGCATCTCCCAGCTGAACGGGAAGTAGAAACCCAACAGAGAGTGGCCAACATACACAAAGATGGAGTTCATCCCTGAGGAGGAGAGGAGGAGAGACACACAGCTGTTAGTGAACAAGACTCTGCTGTATCTGTTTGTTTTTGTTAACCTTTACTCTTCATCAGTCGTGATACCTTGCACTCACCCCCTCCACAACAGAGATTTGGAAGTATATTGGAGCATTCAAAAGCTTTCAAAATAAACGTCAGTTTTACATTAATCATTTAAAACTCGTGTCTCCGACTGCAAACAGGAGTAAACAAATAACTGGAAGATAAGAGAGAGAGAGGCAGCTTATAATCTCTACAAAGCAATCCAGACCTTTTAAGACATGTAGTATTGAGCCGTCTTGATAAAAAAAATTCATAACATATAAAATGATAGGTAGGCATAATAAAAGTTTTTAAATTACTTATGTAAGACTGCATTAAGCATTTGCTTGCCAGATATACTAGACAGGCTGTTTCCCAAACAACCTCACCAGAGGTTGGCTAGTGAGTGCAAAGTGAGCTTGAAGCGTTGACAAAATGGCAGCAATTGTGACAATAAGACTCAAGTTAGACCTGCATTTAATATTTTTTTGGGTTATTGTTACGATTGGTGAATGTAAGTTCATTGCTGGCTCTTCTGTTTACTTGGTTTTGCTCTGAAAATATCTAGCTCTTTAGCTGCCTAATTCTCCGCTACGTTCACCAGCTAGTTGCTAACTTTGTCTGTTTGATGCATAAAGTGGATGTTTAGAGCCCTTTTGCTGAAAACAACTGCATACATATGGATATAAAGTTGATAAGGGGGTGATCCTCAACCAAAACAGTAAAGTTATGGGCTGGAAAACCGAAACAATTAGCTGAAAGACATGAAAATGCTCAGTAGAGCTGACAAGAACCACAGAGTCACTTGAGTCAGTTAAAGGTCCATTTTGTCAGCAAGGTGATTTTTGAGTCTCATCCCCATGTCATTAAACATGTACACTTTGGGATTGAACATCAAGTTGGTCACCATCCCAAAAATGTCAGTATTTGCAATTGGGAATAAAACTCATAAATCACCTTTCTTACTAATTGGACATTTAAAGACAGATTTCGCGGGCATGAAAGATTCAGGAAGGTTCAGAATCTCCAAAGCAATTAAAGGTGGCTGTCAGAAATTAAACATAATAGCAGATGATTGCACATCTTGAACACAGTTTCTGATGTTTTTATTATAATGAAAGTGTATATCAACCAGAAAAATACAATGAGCTCTTGATTTGTGTATGAACACTACCTGGGTAAACAAAGGGCCGACCAGCCCACCAGCCTTTCACATCAGTGACAAAGTACATGCCTCCCAGCAGCAGGAAGGAGAAACAGCCCATACACATCACATATGACAGCGACCTGGAGAAAAAGACCATCAGCAACACTTCACATAGACAGCATCTGGGCATCGCTGAAATGTTAGTAACACGGTGTAAACAAGGGTGTAAAAACACGGAGTCTATCAATCCTGGTCTACAGATAAATAACACCCAGATGTCTCGAGTCAATCCAACACACTGCGGGACAGTGTGCTGGATTCGTCTGGAGCATCAGCAGTGGATCCTTGGCACGTGCCCCGTGGAGCCATGCCAGCCAGCCATGTCCCTGTCTGCTCTTAAGTGCAAGAATGTTTGATGTAATATCATCTAATGTAAAATGGCTGCCTCCTGGAGCCTCCCTGCAGTGGGCCTTTTTATTTTTTTATCTCAGCTGAAGTGGGGCCAAAAAGGACTCTTGGCTGGGAGTTAATTACTTCTAGACATCCAGGCAGGGACTCGTACTCAAGAGCTCAATAACCTGTGCATGATGAACTGCCTATAAAAGCCAGGCAGGTAATGGCGAGGGATGAGCGCAGCGTTAGCGGGGCCCCAGTGGAACATCATGAAGAATTTGCTTACACATCACAGATGAAATGGTATTCTTCCTGATGCAACATTAAAATGATTCACATCATATTAAGGGGAACGTGGGAGATGGAACCAACGCACAGCTCGTAAAGTAATCTACGTCTGAGGTGGTAATAGTGCTGTATTTCATGCTAAATCGTCACAAACATTAATCAAGTTGCCATGCCCTGTTTTTCCAAAAAGCAATATGATAGTTTGGGAGCAGTTAGGATACACTGTGGTTGTATAGATGCTTTTCCCAGAGCCTGTTCCCATTCCACACGGACCTGGTAAAATATGAAGTGAGTGCTTCTGGGGCAGAGAGGATAAAGCATCCCTTATTTCACTGGCCGTAAGGAAGAGCGATCATGTTAGGAGGATGTATAACCGCTCCACCTCACACACCTGACAGGGCTGGGCGATTATTTACAGTCGTAGCTGTCGTTAGAGGTAAGTAAACGCGTGTTTTAGCAGCCTTGATTTGTGCCTGTTGGAAACCCATCCTTTCTTTTGTGAGGAAAAGTGGCTGGATTTAGAGGGTCAGGAAGCACTTACCAAAGGTTTTTATTGACAGGTATAAATCCTCCGTCTCGTGTGCACTTAGTAAGGATGGCTGCGGAGATTCCCTAAGGGTGGAAATGAAACAGATTTCAAATCGATGGAAGGCGATAAAGCAAGCAGCATCAAGCCGCTAAAATGTGAGGCAACAGAATCAAGCGAGTCCGACAGATTAAACGATTATCTGAGAGTCCGATGAACAAGGCTCGTCAAGTCACACACACACACACACACACACACACACACACACACACACACACACATCATGTGGGACTGAAAACACGCCGGTGTGACCATCCACACCGAAATGTTGGGCCCCCTGCAGAGTCACACCCATTTGAGGCCAAGTTGACTCTATGACTGCGTATGTCCTGATGAACTCTGCATCAGAAAAAGCTTTTATCCTCCCATCTGTCTACCTTTACATGTGATTTAGATACTTGAGGGAACATTTTGTGCTCCACAGAGAAACCCAGGCCTGTGGAATAGAAACTGAACATGCTTGTTAGGTGGATATCCATCATGTGTATAGATGACAGAATCGATGGTGTGGAAATAGCCTAGCCGGGGCTGGATTGAGTCTCCAGGCTATCCAGGCAGCAGGATGTGGGATGGGGCTGGTATGTGGGGCAATCGCTCAATTTCAATCTCTCACTTCTGGGGCCTGATCGTTGGACTTTAATTAACAGGGGCTGTTGTTTATTAGGAGGAAGATGCATGAGCGGCCCTGAATATCAATCCGCCACAGAAATCTCACTGCAGTGAACTGTGGTGTAAAATCTTGGCTGTTTTTTTTTTTTTTGCTGTATCAACACTTTCTGGTTCTTTGTGAACCTTCAGTGTGTAATATAAATCCTGTGGCTGGTTGGTTGGGTGCGTGCAGAAATGAGCTTCCTCCTCCACCGAGGAGACCTGCTAATGTCAAGAGCACATGTCTGAAACAAGAGGCAGTTCAGGTCTGCTTCCTGCCTCCCCTCTGAGGCGAAATCGTATTAGAAAAGTCAATATAAGGAGCAGGCCCGATCGCTAAAACTAATTTTGCTTTCTTTGTCGGAGAAAACACTTTGTGCGACTAAAAATACTTTTAGCTGCAGAGATTAGAAAAAAGAAGCAAGTAAAGCAAACATACATCAGCAGAACACGTGGGACGATTACATGATGTATCCACTTTACATATGGTCTGTATCTGTTCCCAGAATCAATAAGAAAGAAGGCTAGCGCTTGGTCAGCCATTGCAACGTGAGAAAATCTATTTTACTGTTATTTTCTATTCCAGTTAACCAGGATTTAAAACTCCTCTATTGATTCATCACGAAACACTTTATGATCCTGAATATTACATCTCAAACATCATCATCTTTAGCAGCATTCACATCACCCATGTAACATTAACTGGTGAACCGTGAGATATGGTGGAAAAACATAAAAGCCTAATGTTTATTTATTCCGTCATGTGTTACTTTATCACTCTGTGCCTCTGGGAGAAGCCAAATGGACCTAATTTATTTCACCTCCCTCCAGTCACTCCCTCCACAATGATAGTCAATAAGATTCAGCACCAGGAGACATAACGGGGAGATTTGTCATTTAAGAATTGAGGTTAAAGACATTAAATTCTCAAAACAGAATTTCAATTGATTCTCATATATAAACAGTTTAAATATGTATAAACAGGATTTTTTGTTACTGTTTTACAAAAACAAAAGACCCATTCCTCAGACCTCTTGACATGTTATATTGGATTTATTACATTAATATTGGACCTATTACAGACCTATTAGATTATTATACTGTACTTGTATTGTGTATTTCAATAAACTTTATTATTATTGTATTATTATTCTGCTCCATTAACAGCCATTTGTTTGATTGGCAGAAAATGTAATAGCCACGTTCATTGTACCCAGATGATAAAGCTGAAAGACTTTGCTAATTCACTGAGTTCTTATAATCATTTTTGGCTGAACTGTTCATTTAACATCTACTGGAAGGACTGCTCCCTTCAGGATGAACTGTAATAACTTGAACATTTTCCTCTTGCACCATCATCAGGTAAACGAGTTCATGTGTCCAGCATTTTGGTTTATGACCAAATACCTGCCGAACTAATTGCATTCTCACTGGCCTCAGCTTAGGGCTGGACAATATATCTATTATATGATTATCTCTTTATGAGTCGAAATATTGTCCCGACTTTGGATATTGTTGGACATAATTGTTGTCTTTTCCTGGTTTTAAAGGCTGGGTTAGTCATCATATCCACGTCCATATGGTTATTTATCAAAAACCTCATTGAGCCCTATTATAGCTGTATTTTATATTGCTATTGTGCTAATTAGCCAATGTCAGCATGGTAATATGCTAAATTATGAATATGAGCATAGCAAACAGACCTGCTAAGTGAGTTGTGAGTACATTAGCATGCTGGTGTTAGCATTTAGATGTAGTCTCACACTGCTGCGAACCTGGATTCAGACTATTGGTCCTTTTTCCTGTTTTTGTGGGGATTTTTTTTCTTAACTCTTTAAAAAGTTGGCCAGTCAGTCTGCAGTATTGGGCTACACAAATAAACCTATCTTGAAGCGACAAATCTACATGAAAGATGGAGTATAGATAACATGAAGTTAATGTTTTCTTAATTCCCTCAGGGTGGTTAAATCAGACGGAATCTGAAGAAACCTGTTATCTTAAATTGCAGAGAAGGTAGAGAAATATATAAACAGTGACATGACTTAATACTAATGGGATCTCTTTCTGTGTATTTTTCTCTGACTGTGTCTATTGGCCCCGTCTTTTCATCCAGCACAGTTTGATTTCAAAGGCTGACTGATGCAGCCAGCTCCTCCAGCTCCATCATCGCTCCAGGTCAAAGGACTGCCTGTTCAGGATGTCTGCCTCCACAGCATGCAGGCTCCTACTAACCCCATTTCGCAAATGCGCTACATCTCTGCAGCATCTCACTGTACGTACATATAAACAAGGGCCAGGCACAGTCCAGCAGAGCCTGAGCCCTTCTGCACGGATATCTGTCAATCTCGTCAGAGCGGACCAACAGCCTCATGTCACAGGTTTAGAAATGCAAAACGGGCCATCTCGTATAACACTATGCTTCTCCCTGTGGGACGCCTTCCCCCTCTAAATGAAAGAGAGGCCAGCTTGCCTCTTTTTGTGTTTTTGGACCACCCAGAATGAGCCCAGATCCAAAACAAACACAACCTCAAATGCTATCAGAGCCGATTCATGAAGATATTTTTCTTTATTAATATTGGACTGAATAAAACTCCAACTCTATACTACTCTGGCCGTACTGTCACATGATTTGTCTGTAAATGTTTGTTGCGATTTAGTGCCCAGGTATATGAATTAATCATGCTCTTCATTAGTCATAATGATTGCAGCAGACTGTAAATAATATGCTCAACTATTCTAATCCAAAACCACATTTGAGACACAGGCAATGAGAGGCAGAGTGTATCCCCCTGAGGCGCTGGATACCCATGTCTGCCCGGAAACAGAGCCACACATGGATGTCGTTTAATTGTACTGAGATCACACACATGTCCTCTACTAAGTCCTGCTAATGAATGGCTTCTGCAGCTATGACTAATACCCCAGTGGCTGGAAAACACTTCGCAGAGTTTACCTGCAAGGGGAAGTAAAACAGCAGGAACATAAAAGTGCTCAGCGCCGCGTGAGTCATCGAGGCAGGCCGATTTTTAAAGTGATTTGTTGTCTTGGTTTTAAATCATCAATTTACGTTTGTCCTCGTTTCCTTTACCAGCTGTGTTTAAGACCTCCACGTGATGTGACGTACCAGGATGATGGCCCACAGGAGGAACCGACAGAGGATGTGGCAGTTCATACCCTTGTAGTAAATGATAATTTTCCCAGCCTGCGGAGAAGGAGGCAGAGATAAGCACAGTCACTGCAACTCATTCAATCATACGTTTAATGAGAAATACCATGTAAACACCAACAACCGGTGTGTCTATGTATTTGCCCTTGGGTAACTAAATAAGCCTGGGATGTGGGTGTCGATGCTGTGTCCCTGACGCGGCGGTCACATTTCTCCTATCCTTTTGAGCCAGATGTGGGGTGTAAGCCATCCGCACTCTCTGATTAATTTGGTGATGATGAATATGTTTCAGCTGAGGACATTAGCATGGGCGAACACAGAGGAGGGCAGCGGACACCTGGCGTGTCGTCTAAGACTCGCTGACTGAAGGGCTCACTGCTAAATACCCACCGGGAATTGAGCAATGTGGCTGCTTTTGCGTGGCAACTTCCCACAACACAAATGGTTATACGTGACACTGTGGCCGTCAGAGACTCAGGGTCAAAGACCAAAAGCTTTCTCCTCGCTTTCCGACAACGTTTTGTCAACAAAGGACGGCAGCTGTGTACTTAAAATGAGGCGGGAAAAAGTCTTTCACATAACCTTCATTGAAGTGCAGTTAGTTAAATGTAGTCTAGTGGTCTTACTAATGTTTTTATCATCACTGATCCTCTTGGTAAAATAAATATATTAAAAGTCAATTGTAAGAAATTTAGATTAAAGCAGGATTATGCAGCTTGTTTTACCTTAAAACAGCTAGAAAAATCATGCTGATTGTACAGTTTCTTGTAATAATATGAATGGTGTCTCTGTCTCAGCCACTCCACCTCCTATCACTTGTTTCTGTACAATGTATCTTCAGAGGTTGGGATCACAGAGTTACATACATGTTTACTTCAACATACAAGTCAATTCATTACATTTTAATACATAACACTGTTGATGATGTGATGAGTTTTGTTTGTAGTTAGCTCCTACATTACATCTGACAAATTGTTACAGACAGTGGTGTTGCACTCAGAAACTGTGGGGGGCACCAAATTGCACAAAATGCCAATTTCTACATAACGTTCCATTAAGGCCATAGCCACAAGATTTTGATTGGTTTCTGTCCCAAAACAACTGATCTCCCATAAAATCTGGTTCCATCTGACTTAAAGAAACTGCTGATCTCTTTAAAATACAACAGGTGCTTGGCCCGTGGCTCACCTTTAACTTGTGGCCCTCCAAGAGAAAAAGGTTTTGCACCCCTGCTTTAGAGGAACTCTGACGTATTAGAATGGCTCTTGTGATTCTTATTGAATCACACAGGAGAAATAAATGATCCATGCTACCTGCATCCCCAAGAATCCCATGACAATGGAGTTGATTGTACCCAGAACCCCCTCTGGGTCAAAGGGCTGTGTGGTGTGATACATTTCCTGGAAAAAGCAACATGAAAAAGAAAGACAAGCAAGGTTTTTTTTAAAAAATTCCACCTAGTAGACAGATAAAATAATGAACTGTGTTTGAGAAAGATCTTACTTTGCATGTGGGGTATCTGAACATGTTATTACCAAACATCCATCTATCAACGTATCCTGCTGCGCCTCCAGTGCAGTTTGGGTAAAGACCATCATCACCAATTCCACCAGCTCCCAAATACCCTCTGAGAACAAACATTAATGAAAAAAAGACAATTTATAGCACTGAAAGCATTATAATTAAAAACAACCCGAAAAGCTCTAAATTTGAACACTGGATTTGAACCCAGGCTCCTCAGGCACATTTATCTAACTGATGGCAAAGATCTCCTCTTAAGATCTCCTTCTTAAGATTTTTGCTCACCTTACATTCCACTGAAAAATAAAAAAACAATCAGATGTTGGACGAAACACGATAGCTGTGGGGGGAAAGCATTACAATTTGAACTCACAGTATTCTAACTCTGATGCCATGCAGGGCAACAAAAATGGAGGGAAAAAAAAACCCCACACAAAAGCACTAAGCAGAAGACTCGGAGCGAGGAAGATGGATCCTCTGCCTCTGCTCCTCTTATTGCACATGACATACTGAGATTGGCTAATTATGCCCTCTGAAGCATCCACCACAGGCCCATAAATCACAGTGGTTCATAACACCAGCAACACAGGGTGCACACTCACACCTCTGCTGCAGCGCAACAGCTCCAACTGGAAATTATCTCAGCATGGAGAGCTGGATGAAATTTACAACTTCTAGCATATGTGCACAGTGAATTAATGGGTAGACTAGTCACAGCTTTGATTGGACTTACGTAGGGCAGTTGGGCACCGGCATGAGGAAAGTGATGCAGAGCCACAGAGTCTCCAGCAGGATGATTATCAGCCACTGGGGCCAATAAAGGACCACATCCTGGATGGGGTTCCACCAATGATGCTGCATCATACAGTAAATAAGTCTCATTAACATAGAGTTGCCTTTAAGGAAAAAGCTGGAAAGCCAGGTGAGGTTTTGTATGCCACAAAACATTGCTGGCATGATTTACCACTAATCCAGCAATAAGAACAAAAACTGACATAATCAGTCGACAAAAATGGACAGAAGGATCTGATGTTCACACTGCAAATCAGCTGTATCTAAATGTACTGTTTCAGGTTGGCTTTCTTTGTCTGCCCCGCTGTGTAATGACAGACTTAAGTGGACTCGACAGAGCCGCTCACCGCTGTCAGTGGGATTTCTCTCTGGCCCCAGAAAGTCTGCAAGAGTGACAGAACAAAGTAGGTGAAGCCCAGACGCTGCAGCACTCCAGGGATCCTCAGCCAGGACCAGGACACTGAAACACAATCAACAACACACACCATGAACCCTCGTGTGTGCCTGAACACACAATGATGAATACTTGAACTTACAACTCAGGTACAAGCATAGATATAACTCAGTGGTGTAAAGCTATTGAAATTGATCGTATTGACCATGAGAACATCCTTTAAATCACTCTACTTCCTGCAGGAGGATGATGGACAGCAGACACACTGGGAAATGGTGTCAGCCTTCAGGATATGGACGTGTCAAGAACGTGGAAAGCTAATCAAAGATTCC
This sequence comes from Acanthopagrus latus, assembly GCF_904848185.1. Lineage (NCBI taxonomy): Eukaryota > Metazoa > Chordata > Actinopteri > Spariformes > Sparidae > Acanthopagrus > Acanthopagrus latus. The sequence continues at coordinate 14,137,489 of NC_051053.1, read as the reverse complement.
CAGTTATCTCTCTGTCTCCACAAATTGGGGAGGATAGGATTGGCTTTTGGTCGAGAGATTGATGGTAATCTACACATTAGTTAATTGAAAACCTCTTTGCCACACAAAGTGCTGTGAAAAAACAGCGTAATCCCAATCATTGATCTGGCTAAATCAAATAAGAGGAGGAAATCTCTCCTTTCATAGGAAAGGGGAAGCTTTTACTTATGACATATTTGTTAAATCTGCAGGTTACACCCCCACCAAGAGCATTTACTCTATCTGTCCCCACAGATAATTGTCACTTAAATAAAAATCAACCTGAAGTCACAGTTTTAAGATGAACTGCAGGAGACTGTTACATCTTTTATTTCACTCTGATCAATTCACACAAGTTTTTTGTGTGAAATTGAAACCCTTTTTGACGTTCAATATCATTTAAGAAGTGAAAGCTCTGCTGTCTGCTTCCCTTCTCTGAGCACTTTCATGAAAGATTGAATAAAATAATGATTCTTTGGTGGAAGTGAGCAGAACTGAATAAAGCCATCTGAAAGTTGAGCAAATAGCTGAGCCAAGAACTTTTAAAAAATAGTTTTCTCTTCTTTGAATGTCCTCTAAAGGCCACTTATCAGTGCAGGTTCCAATCTGACTTTCTGACCCCAACTTTATTGGACTGATCTTCTCTTGAAACAGTCGCCATCCAAAAAGAATAACACTGCCAAATTATCACACATAAAATCTTGAAAACACCAATTAAAGGTGTAATTTGTAAGAAATAGTCAGAATTTGAATATACAGCAGCTCCAAAACTATATGGGGCAGAATAACCGCTAAGTGCTGCACATTATACTCTTTGCTGTAGCTGTCTGTGGCTGTAAAAACTAACTGCCATTAGCAAGTGGCTCTGTTAGCCGTGGAGCTAAGTGGCCTATCAGCTGACAGGAGTGTGCCGGCACCCAAGCTCCGATCTTGATGGGTGTGACACACTGTACAAAGGGGCTCAGTCAACCAGGCTCAGTCGTATCCCAGTGAACATGACTGGACACCAGAGTGGGACTGAACACAGCCTCTGAGATTGAGGGATGCCAGTTGGAAGAGGGAGGAAACAGTACAGAGGTGATTTACAGCATCCCCAGTCAGGACTGTGACTTCCGGCACAAAACAACCAGCCAGGCAGAGACAGGAAAGACATGCTGCAGGAGAGAACCATGTTTTTTTCTTGACATTTTGAGTATTTTTTCTTTACTTATTGGACTAAATGGCAAACTCACAGACGTATATATAATCCAGTTGAAATTACAGGAGTCTATCCGATTATCACCTCGTGCAGTACAAAGAGGTATTGTGACACAGGACAGGCTCAGGCTAGCTTATTCACATGCTAAATTCAGTAGACATGTCTACTAGACAAAAACCATAGATGTCTTTTACATAACGTCAACACTGTTAGTGTTATTCATTTGTTAGTTGTTAGTTATTTTTTTCAGGCCAGGCCATATCTTATATACTTACCCTTAAAAAATGTCAACTTCTGAGGTATCAAGAGAAGTTCCCATGTTCTGATCTTCAGCACAATGTGCTTATGAGTTTATTACATTTACTCACAGTAGTATATTAGTATCCAGCTAAAGCGACAAAACAAAAATAAAATAACCAGTTTCAAAGCCTTTAAAACTGCTTTGGCAATGAGTCTGACATCTAACTGTAGCTGTATTTATGTGAAATGACTTATAGTTGATGTCAAAGGTTAACACCTTCCCCTCTCTCGTCTGACATTGAAATGGTTTAACATATTGAGCTGATATGACTCCATTCTCTTATTAGATCAAACCCTGGGACTGAACTGCTGAGGACGTCCTTGGAGACGGAGGGCAAAGCTGCAGTTTATGGTAAAAGTCACAGTGCTGTTATGATCAGCCCCAGCAGCAGCCTCTGCAGCAGCTGCATGGGGCTGTGGGGTGTAACACTATCTGTTTGTAATTGTCCATTACCACAGTGCTTGTTTTTGCTCAATCTGCCTCTGTTAAATGTCCCCTGGTGCTGGATTTTGAGACTACACACACAATAACAATATTTTTGTTAACCCAGTTACACATACATCCACCCAGGAAAGTCCATTAGTGCTGGAGATGGCTAATGTGTGAAGGGCGCCCTGTGCATCCCCAGGTGGACAATGAAATGGGGGTTTTCAGCTTGCTTCCCCTCCTTTAACCCCGACACAGCCCTGCAGCCCTTGCTTTTAGCACAAATCTAGATCTAAACACATAATATCGCAACTGACTTTTATTGTTGTGAATTATTTTTAAAGATATTACGCTTGCAGCATTTTTCACAATTTCATTTTCACTGCAAAAACCTATTGAGATCATGATGATGTGGCAACTATTGGGATCTGTGTCAAACAAACAGGTTTTCTTATATCTGAAGAACAAGATGTGTAAGCCAGGACGTCTCTGAAGGATTTAGTAATATTAATATTAATACCTTTGATTAATTGTGTTGCTTTATTGTGAAAATATCAAATATAAGATGCATTTTACTCATGTCATGTATGACATAATGGATGAAGCTAAGGATTATATTCATAATCAGTTAGTTTACAGATACTTTTTTCAATTCATCAGTTGTTCATATAAAACAGTGAAAAATGCCTGCGACAATGTCTTTGAACTGAGACACTGTTGTGCTAATTTTCAGGTTCATCATTTAGTTTTGGGTTACTACTGGAATAAGTTTACACGCTGCAGCGCTATTCCCTCTCTGTCTGAAACACTCAGTTTCAGCTCCTGTCTCTTTAAGGGCTCCTCCTGATTACCCAGTCTGCTCTGATTGGTCAGCTTGCACATGCTAGAGACAGCACAACTCACTCAGCAGGAGTAAGGAGCTCCCACTGGCTTGAACTTTGGGCTTTTTACCTACCTTGCAAAACCTTTTATATGGACAAGGACCTAAATAACATAAAGGGCAGGAACATTTTTTTAAAAGCATAATAGGTCTCCTGTAACACTTGTTTTCTTTGTCAAACCAATAGCTAAACCAATATTTGTGACAAAAAAGTAGCAATTTACTTGCCAAATGTCGACTGATCAATTGTTGTGAAAGTATAGATTTTGATCTTGAGATCTTGCTAAAAAATCTGTCTAAAGTGCTGAATGTAACATCATACGCAGTTAGAGCAACATTTTTCAGATGATGGATGCTTTACCAAGAGAAAAGCCTCCTTCTGTTCTCCTGCGTCAGTACATGCATATAATTGGACATACTAGAGTCTGCTCTAATCTCTTCCACGGTACAGAACAAGAACATCCACATGTAATGTACATGTTCCATTAACAATCATGGGCAACATATTTTGCACCTACGTAGTCCGTCTCGTGGAGAGTAGTTGAGGAAGCAGAAGCCGAGCATCAGCAGGACGACTGTTCTCCAGGAGATTTTGCGCAGCAGTTGCAGGCGGCTGACTCCTCTCCTCTGCATGGATCTGAAAGCCAACACGACTGAAGTCCCAATAATAAACACAAACCTGTGGAAACAACAGTGTTAGTTTATTAGCGCACAAAAATATACATATTTGTGTTTATTAGAATAGAAACTGTAAATGCCCTTTACACCAAACCTACCATGGCATGACAAGATCTGCCACAGTTAGACCTGCAACAAATCCATGCAGAGGCATAAATTAATATCAATAGACACACAGATACTTGAATCTGAAGCTATTAAAGTGAGTTCACAGTTCTCGCCCTTGCCTAATCTCTTCAATCCAAATGGACTAGAAGGTGAATTAAGAACAATGTTATGCCCTTAAAGTGCTGCTTCCATTATTAACTATCCATTTTGAAAAGTGTGATTAATAAATATCTACGCTCCTGTGACAGCAGCAGTCCTGCAGCACAGAGAAGATTAATCAAACCAGCCTGAAATCAATACACCTGTGTAGATGTGGCGAATAAACTATTATGAAATTTAAATTGAGAACGCCCCCAAAGGATGACATGGACTTTGTTTTTTTGAACTTTGATTTACTTCTCAAGAAAAGGATTCATCTGTTTCTTTGCTCAAGAGCCCCTTAACAGTGGCTGCTACAGGAGGTGACTGCTACTCATTCACTGCCCCCTTCCATATTTTCCCAGCTGCCATTTAATCACTCTCCCTCCTCCGTCTCGTCTCCTCCCTGGTTGTTAATAACAATAAAAATCTATGGATCGTGCCTTTGATTGGGCTCCTATGAGGAATGGCATCCTGTGTGTTTAGTTTGAGACGGCATTTATCATAATTAGTGACAACAGGTCAGAAAATGCTGCTGACATGATGAGGAGAACGCTGCCACTGAATAATTGCCTTGAGTTCACACGAGCATTTCATACCTGGATTTATGTGAAAGAAGGTGTGCATTAATGTCTCTGCTCCTCCCATGAACCAAACTGACCACTATGAGCTGTTAGTCCTTTCAGGGAATAAAAGCAATATTACTTAACTTTTTTGCCTGAAAGTAACAATTTAAAAATATTTTTGATGGTACACTAACTTGTATTAGGAAGAATGATGCTCTGTCACCCACTCTCACATAAAACGCCTACACTTGCACTGTGTAGCTAAGTGTGTAACTTTAATTGTTGTTAATGTAGCTCCCTACTGCTGCCACTAGCTTGTTAGCTCAGTTAGCCGTGAAGCTCAGGGAGTCTTTACGCTGCTAGGATAGGAGCTTTGGATCACTGGGAGGTGATGGGATGTTTTCTGGCTTGGGTAGGGGATTGTTTAGGGGGAGTGGTGCTGAAACGGGCTCCAGAACCGGACCCGAGCAAGCTTATAACGGAACTGGCTCAGTAGCCTCTGCGGACATCATGACAGACCAAAGACGGAGCAAACTAAGAGGAGAAAACCAGAGTCTAACCAGACAAGAGGCAGAAGTCAAGAGTAAGTGTAGGATTAGCTTTTAGTTATTTCATGAAATTTGGCTATGTCATGTGTTGTTGCACTTGCTTGATGTTTGGCTGTGCTAGCAGGGTAGCGAGCAGCAAGCAGTAAGGTTGCAGTCACGCGTTTCCAAAAATCAACATTAGCCTGCTATTCACTTCTATTCTGTCTGTGTGAAGGGGGAAAAGTTCAACTTGGTGAACTTTGACTTTGCAAAGTCGCAGCCAAGACAAAGACGTTATGTGTGGTTGACCCGTTTAAATGGACAATGAATCAGCATACTGAGTTCCATGGGCCTCACATCCTGCACAGCTAACATTTGTTTATGTGTGACCGTACTATAAGCTTTGACCTCATTGCTCATAAACTCGATAGTGATTTTATTTATTTTTATATTTGACTGGCAAACCTGGCTAGTGAGCTGATTATCAAACCAATAAAAAACATTCATGTCCAGATGTCCAAAGCTAACTGTGACAAGTGAAGGTAACTATCTGAAGGATGATAAAACATTGCGTATAACGAGAGCTGACACAGGAAATAGACACTTTTATTTTGTATTTTTTACTTAACCGTTCCATGGTGCATGTTGAAAGAACCAGTAGCCACCTCCACCATAGTTCACAAAAACCATCACTGTCAGGGAAAACCTGCAAAGACAGTACAATGAGTAAGCACTATAGTACACTGTTTTCAAACTATTATCAAACACATACATATACAGAAATCAAACATTCACATCCGACTGTTTTCTTTCAACTTAAACTAATATATTGGATACAATATTAACTTTTTGAATTCAAGTTAAAGAGATCAGAGGAGGGGCCCGCCTTTTATTCTGTCACACTCAAATGCAAGGTAATGCAATCTAAGCATTATGAATCACTCAGGAAATGAACACTTGTCCTCTGGATCTCCTCAAGCAGGAGTGCTGACTAAAGACTTTGCGTCTAATATATGATACACTTTATACTTTAGCACTGGCCAAGGCTGCTGAAACACAGCGCACGTGATGGAGTGCTTCACTGAATCAGACGTCGGAGGGAAAAAAGGTGTTTGCGTTGCATGTCAGAAACTGGGTGGGGGCCATTACGCTACACAAACTTGTGGGGGAATGTAAATGGCGGCTGCAGAGGTTTGCCCCGAGGCAGGCTCCATCTTTCACAATGCTCAACATTTATGCTTGTGATTCATGTGTTATTTAATCAAAAAGAAGTAAAGAATATCATCAGGGGGTCTTTAGGAGCCATAACAAGATTAGGACAACCTCTAAGAACAAGGCGGGCTGATAAGGTGCACTGTATCTACCTCTGCCGCCTCTTGTTTTTCTGCCTAGATTCAATTAAGAGGTGCACCAGAGCCATTACTGCTCTTTTAGCCCCAACCTGCTGATACAAGATTTTAATCGGCCACTATCATCTCAAAAGGGCTATTAAAGTAGAGTAAATCCTGCTGCATTTGCCCATGTACTCTCGCACTCACACACATATAAATGCACGCAGGCTATCATTTAAATTTTGACGAACGTACCCATTAGTCGCCATAGTGACAAAGACAGAGGTTAAATCTCTGGTCAGATGAGACCTGGTGAAAATCACTGCAGCATCGGGGCATCTTTTTAATCAGAACACCCTGGGTGTCTGTGAATCAGAGTTTCATTTTAGGCAGATTACATTAAAAAACGCCCACACATGTGACAGTAGAGTCGGCTAATCATGATCAAGGGAAACTATAAGTGCTTAATTAATATGATGTGAAATGAGATCACTTTGTTTTATGTTGCACCAAAGTTAATGTGCAGGTTGAGGCACCACAGGCTTGTTTCTTGGTTACTAATCAGGTTAAAGCTGTAAATATCCCCGTGAAGCTCGCCACTGAACATTTGTCACTGCAGTAATAGACTTAATTCATGTCTGGGAATCAGTATTCATGATTTATAGCGAACAGATTACAGATAGACGTGTCTTTCTTGCAGCAGTGACAACTGGTTATGACTCGCTGATGGACGCTTATGGACTTCTTTGATTTGAATCACTGTACATGCATTACCAATTAGAGTGCTAGCTTAGCACATTTCGCCGTTGCAAATGGATAGTTACACTCTATCACTGCAGAGTATTGAGTTACCTACTGTACTGGCCGTATCAGGTACCCAATCTAGTCATAATAAATTGCTATTTGAGTGGAAATGCCAAGGTTCTTCAACTTGAGAGGGTATCTGAAACTGAATCAAAGGGAAAACTTGGAGTTTAGTCAAAATAAGGCCCAGAATGAGTCAGCCATCTGGTATTAAATGGGACTGACAATCCATTGTTTTGCTGTAATAGTTGTTCCCTCTGTTGTATAGCACTGCTAACTACTGACGGTGCGATTTTCCACAGCAAGGGAACTGGCGACAGGCTTTTAGCAGTGTGGCACAAGATTAAAATCCAAATCCTTTTAGAAAAATTAACGTGCAACCGTACCCTACTGTTCTCTGTATATCATGTCAGTGTGAGCCTGAGCAATGATCAGAAAAACCTTTCGGGCTCAGAAGAAAAGCCTTTTGCCTTCAGAAATGTCTCAGCATTTATGGCAGATGACTGATGTGTCTGTTCTCTGTAGAAAGTTGTTACTTATCAGGGGGATGGATCATAAGTCACAGGGCTGAGGAGGCACACGCGGCGTTAATCTTGAGCTCTGAGTCACAGTTTGATTAAGTGCGTTGTCAGGTATGAGAATTTCCAGTATCACCAATCAGGACATCAATATTGCACACATATCTGTAACCCCGGAGTGACATTTCAGATAATAAGATTGAGCAGGACTGCGGCAGGAAGTGTAAGTGAAGGGAAATGAAATCAAAATCTATCCTTCCTTTGAACCTTTGTGAATCCTGATGCAAATGTGCTCAACCAATTCAGCTCCCAAACTAAATAAAACTATGTGGTGTTTTGAATACAGCCCATATGCACGGTGGTTTCAGATGGCTTTTCATCCAAAAGGAAGCCGCAGATGGAGAAGATGCCAATCGTCTGCTGGATGCTGCCTCTGTGCTGCTGGATTTCCTCTCGCTCTCCGTTTTGGCAGGAGATCTATGGCCGTGTGGATGTGTGCTGATATGTTGACGGTATTATTACATCAATTATTTGGCAAGGGGGAGGTCAAAGCCACACCAGCATCCTGTTTCCAGAGAGGCGTGCTTTGTGTCTGCCCCCAGGCCACAATTAAGGCTAGCAGGGAGCCCAGATTCAATCACATGCATCACTCCTGTCCAACAGAAACACAGTGTTCCAAACCCGAGACGCACTGATATCAGAAATCACGCCCAAAGCTATACCGCCTGATAACAAAAGCTTGGAGGAGCATGTGGCCAGACTGTGACCCCCTGTAATTATTCATTACGCTGGGCCTGTAGATCTTCATCATGCCTCAGACAGCTCTAAAAAGAATCAGCATGAGAACGAGCCACATGTGGTGATAGACTGATAAACAGGATGATTGTTGATGGCGTACATACCCTCGGAAAGTGTCCAGCGAGCGCAGACGTTGTGGTTTAGCTTCAGTGGTGTTGTGCTCGGCTTCAGAAGCATGTGGTCCGTCCTGTAAAAACAATCAGGGGGTAGACAAAGTAATGTCATAACTTTGGCTTTTAAGTAACTAAACACCAGTGTGGGTCATACAAGGTAGCAGCATTTGTTAACCCATTATATGTAGCTTCTGCATTTCAATTTGTGCACTGTGGCAAGGTTTTAGATGTGGAACTTCTACTTCTTCTGTAGAAAAGACATCGCTCAGTTTAGAAGAAAGCTTGTATTATCAAGAGGTTAAGAGAAAACTGTTATTTTATTTTCATGTTAGTGACAGAGTATGGTATTTGGATTGTACATTGAATTTGCCAAATTGGCTATATATCGTATATTTGTTAACTGATGAGTGAGGGAGAGAAATAGAATAAGTAAACAACTTCCTATTAACTCTTATTATTTATTCCTCTACTGTTCAGGAGAATTTGGTCATTGAGTTTGTTGTATACGTTTACTGTTCCTTTCATTTCATTGTTATGTTTGAAATGAAATCAATCTATCTGTTGAATCCCTTGTTTAGTTGTTATGCATATGTTTCAACTTTTAGGTGGTATTTCGGTCTGTTGTTGCTGGTAACGTTCTGTTTTTATGACTTTACATTTTTTATATAACCATAATATAGACACATTTTTGGGTCAGTTGGGGGCAGCGGAACAAGATGTAAACATTGATCGCCTCATAAAGGGAAGTCACGCATCTATAAGGTGTCTTTACGGATTTGTCTGCTTTTCTTGCAAACCGCTCCCTCCTTTGCCTCTAACTGGCTCACACTGGTGTTCTTAACCAAACCATACCAGTCTCACTCCTCATGCCCAAACCAAGCCAACAAACGAAGACAACCAAACAAAAGCAGAGTCTGGCGTCTCTTAGCAAGGACAGTGTGGTAAGGCATCTAGGAGACATGGAGCAACAATATCATTCATTTAGTTGTGTTTCTGGTCCCCTGCTGAACGCAAATCCAACATTTACTCTTCTTTTAGCTCTGTTTTGGTCTCCATCTTCTCAGAGGGCAACTGCGGAGACAGGTTCGTCACTGGGTGTGTCCTTTCACATTACATGAAGTCATCTGATCCAGCGTTAATATAAAACTATTGATCAGTGCAGCTTTAAATAATTTAGCTTTTTTGTCAGTTAGAAGCCCACTTACTTGCCTCATGTTGCTTTGAATAATTGCAAGGCAAACTGCTGATTACAGGACGTCTGTTAATGGCTGAAAAATTCAGCTAAATGGCATAAAGTTGAAAATGACTCTCTTTTGTAGCAGTGATTATTAGATTATAATTATGTTAGAATTGAAGTTTTCTCTTTTGAAATGGCCACGTTAATGTGCGTAACCTCCAGGCTTTAACTTCAATTTTGAAAAATTGTGAGTACACATTTAGAAATAACACCACTATCATATACTTGTTCTTGTTTGAGTACTTTAAGTCACTGCAATTGTTCCAAGATGCAAAAATGTTGATTAAACCAAAAATCCACATTTGTCAAATGGGTCAGAATTCCTCTAAATGATGATTGGCATCTGTCTGTGCCGGGTCATCGTCTGTGCGGTGTGGCGGCGCCTCTTTCCCCCCCGCTCTGTGAAGGCAGCATTGAGATGACTCTGGCCTGTTGCCCTCTCAGTTGGATTAGCCTGACTCGCTGGCCTCCATGCAGCAGTTTAAAGAGCCAGAGCAGGAAGACACCAGCGCTAATATGTTATGATGGATCTGCATGCCATCCAGACAGCATATGGAAGACAGAGACATCTTGCTTGGACGAATAAGAGGAGCCATTCATGCTCACCAAAAATACACAGCAGCTCCTGCCATCCAGCAAGATGATTGGACGGATACGGCGCTCCCATGTAAGTCTGCTGTACAATTGGCTCTGCTAACATTTGTATCAATCATTCCATTAGTGTCTCCCAAATGGCTTGATGACTGGAGTCTCTGAGCAATTTTGGTATGTATCTCTGGCGGTGTAGTTAGCCAATGAAAATAATGCAGTGTAACTGTTGGATCATGGCAACGCTGACATTTGCTTTAAGAAAAAAGTATAAAGTAAATCATCTGCAGCGGCGAAGAAACAACACTGATGCTGTTAGTTTGTATGGTGATTTTCTACTTTTTCTAGGAATTCTTTTGCACAAACAAAAGCAAACAAAATTTTGGTTTTGATGCTTGACCACTCGTCTGATGGAAATTGGTTTATGATTGATCTTAATCTAATCAATCAAGTTATGCATCTGTATCATCTCATTAAGATATTAATCTAAGGCATTCATTAAGAAGCAGCATTTTACTTACATTATCCAATGAGTATTGTGGGCCTTGGCAGCAAATGGTTTCAATAAATTTTGATGTACGACGCCTCCTGTGAATGGTACAAAAGGTTTGAGCTGCCTGGTTCTGATGGAAGAGTAATCAGTGCAGGATGTGGATGATGTAGAAAACACATGGGCACCTGTATATGTAGGGTACCACAGCGAATAAGAGAGCGATTACAGCCAGTGAGAGAGCTGCCACCAGAACAGCTGTAAAAACAAAAAGGAAATGGAAATGTTTACAAATGGACAGTGTGTAATCAGACTGTATTGCCCTACGTCATTGTGTCTGGAAGTCCATGTCAGGACCTCTGTGCTGTACATCTCTATCAGAATGGGATCTGACCAGGGATTAAAGGCCTGATAACCAGTCCAAACTGTCAGCCTCAGTCGCCTCTAGACTCCCTTGTGGCTCTCTGTCAGTCAACCAGTGTCAAAGGGGATCCCTCAAGTGACAAACAAGAACCTAATGGAAAAATCTTGGTCGATCCATCAACTCATTTCAATCACGCTGGGTAATCTAACCCTGCAGGCATCTGACGGGGAAAATGTAAGGCTACACTGGGACAAGGATGAGAAAACAAAGACAGAAGTGAAGGAGCTGTTGCTGGAGGGCAGCATAGATGGGAGCGGGGTCAAGATGAGGTTTACAGTACGAGGAGAGGGCATGAATGCAGAGATGTACTTTATTTGATAAATACTGTAAGTCATGAAATCTACTTGGATCACAGAGTCAGACTGGGTTAAAGCCTATGGATTTATTTTTAAGCAACAAAAAGGTGGTGTTAAAGGGACAGTTCACCCCAAAAATCCCCAAAAGACAGTTTCCCTTACTTGCAGTACTATTTATATCTGGATTGTTTTGATACAAATTGCCAACTTCAGGAGAAATCGGCCATGTAGGTGTCTGTCTTCTCTCCGATATAATGGAACCAGATGGCACTCAGCAAATTTCCCTTTCCAGAAATCATGACACGGTTACTCAACATAATCCACAGACCGTGTTGTAAGTAGTTTCACGTAGGAACCCTTTTCTTTCACCAAACTACAACCGGCAACCACATGACAGCCCAGAAAGAAGCATGAATGATGGCTCGTCCTACAGACGGATGGATGTACATCGACATCAACAGCGTCCTCCTCAGCAGAGCTATAATACTAGCTAGCTTAGTTAGCGTCATAAGCTAGCCTCTCCTCAATGAGTAGACCGATCAAAACTACAATCTGTGGATTATTATGAGTAACCAGGTCACCATGATTTCTGTGCAGAGACAATGTTGATGACTGTGTTATTGTGGTGTTTTGAGCACCACAAGCTCAAAGAGTGTCATCTAGTTCCATTATATTCAGAGAAGGCAGACATCTCTACAGCTGATATCTCGAAAGCTCAGCAAAAAAACAATCCAGATGGGTTAATAGCTCCACAGGTATGAGGGAAAATATGTAATTACTCCTCTTCATTGCAAACAAAACTACAAAGCTGTGACATTACTGCTCAGTCATCAGCACCAGAGAGACATTTTACGGCTGTGCTATTGGTTATAAAACTATAACCCACAGGCTCAGGGGATATCATTTGCTCTTCTTGCGTCAAAGCACTGGAAAATAAGGGGGCAGTATGCACAGTGTTTGTCTTCAGTGGAAAAACAAACAAAAAGAAGCCATTTTAACCTGAGCTGAATCCACACTGTGACATCTACTCTGAACAAAGGGCAGTCGCTTGATCGCCGTGAATAGTCATGGCATCTCTGTCCACTCTTCAAAACACCATCTCAGCGCATGAAGTGAAACAAATCTAGCGTCATGCTCACTCCGTTAGTTACTGATATTGATAAATCAGTATGGAAATGAAAAATTAATTGAGGCATTTCAAGACATGTTTAGATAATCAATATGTTTGCCAAAGTTGAAAAAAAAAAAAAAAACACTTAATACAAGTCGATATTGTGGATTCGTTTGTAAGAATTAAGGCCTCAGCAGGTGACTTGTGGTTTGTGGTACAATGCAGAATACAGTACTAACATGATTAAAGGGTGGATCTGATAGCAGCTGCACAGAAAACATATCCTTGAAGAACACTGCACCCAACAACAAATGACCTCATGAAGCCCCACGGCCGATCAATCTGAGACGCTGAAGTAAACTTTGAAATTCCCTAGCAGGGCAACTCTAACCTGTCTTGAGCTGCTGACCAGACCATTACTTAAGCTGAGCAAGTCCTATGGGGAGTTTGTGTAATCACCGGTCTGTGGAGCTAATGGAAGCTCATCATACTGTGAGGGGTGCAGTCACACTGACCATATATCTGCTTGGATAATGGCTACTTGGCCTTAAAAGTCTGATCTACAACATAATCTGCAATATTGTTAAGTAGAGTGTACATTATGGAGAGTGACGCTTTCAAAATCCCATTACGCCCTAATCCTTCCACACTCCCTAATGTATTACCCACAATGCTCCACGTGTAGAGCCAGGCTTTAGCACAAACAGAAAAGCTTTTCTTTTATCCCTTTTCAAGAAAGCATGTCTTATCTGATCAATACACATCATGTCCCAGGAGACGGACGAGAACTGCTGCACAGTAGATGTGGACAAGCCGAGTGATTCTGCTCTTTGCTGACTCAATTAAGTAGAGAGCGGATCAAAGGTTCGACGTGGCTTCTCTTACTGTCACTGTGGCTCATTAAAGCAGCCGTGTGATTCAAGGCTATGCGACTGATTGCCTTATTTCGTCATCCTGCGGTCTTCATCAGTGTCGGGCACTTACGCAGGTATGCGTTGTTTGGTGTTTTATCAACTGTGTGAATGCAGCTGGGACCACTGGTGGCCTCTGACATCTGGATCCGAACAGAGAAATAACCACCCTCTCCATATGTCTGACTCCACCTGCATCCAAAAGAGTGAAACACTGAGACACACTTCCTGTAAAAGCACTTAGAACTACATGACGTTTTCATTTGATCCCCTCTGAAGTGATATTTCCCCATACATACTTTTTTCATCCACTGCTGCTCCTCTTCCTCTTGACCTGACTGTAAACAAAAAGACTCTTTCCCATCTCTTTCACCGATGAAGCTCAGGAGCACCACCTAGTGTCTGCTGACTTAAAGTGCGTCCCTCTGTCTTCTCGTCATCACCAGTTTCAGGCCCCAAAAACATGCATTACACGCTCATATTGATCCACTGTTAGGATGACATACTAGCTATCACTTGGAGTGTTTTTTCAAAGGGGAAAAGGAAATCAATAGCTCCACAGTCTGGTTAGAGACCTCAGCATTGATCTAGGAAGCATGAGACCGGCCCTCTGAGAGGGCAAGGAGAAGCACCAGAGGCTTGTCATCCTGCAACTAAATCTCTGGCATCGTGTTTACAGGTGACCCCCAAATAAAAAAACTAGTCAGTGCTGATCGTTTTTAGGAACGGCAACCGTCTCCCACAGTTAACATCCCCGCGAGGTTTCCGCAGGACTCTGAAGTTTTAATGAGCCCTTTTCATCAATATTAGAATGTCAGGTCTTATTAACCCCAAATAGGCTCCTGATCGATACCCTGCGAGCTGGTTTAAGGGAGGGAATCACTCAGGTCCAGAAAGCAGGTCAGAATTACTCCCCCAGCCCTGTAAATAATCTCACAGACTGCTGATGCCACCGCACTATATTATGTCTGAGCAATACACTCCCACAGGCAACAGTTCAAATGAGTAAACAGGAAACAAATCAGCATTTTCTTTTCTTTTCTTTTCTTTCTTTTCTTTTCTTTTTTTTTTTTTACCTCTTTGTGATTTGTAGGTGAAACCGACAGCTGTTTAGTGTGTGTGAGTGTTCAACTTGTTACCTGCAAAGAGATTCGTTCCTGGTCTGTGAGTCCACTCGCACGGTCAGAGGGTATTTAGTGCTGATCACTGATGCATTGCTGTTGTTGGGTTCCACAGTGGCCAAATGCTGATAGACACACTGAGAGTAAAGACAGGAGAGACATAGACTTAATGCACTTCATAACACTGGATAGTCTAGAACAATGCTATCCCAATTGTCTCGAGACAAATCTGATGGTCATGGTGATTAAAGGTAGAAGGATTCAAGGATTCAGAGGTTTTATTCGTCAGATACAGGAGCGATATGAGGAGTGAACTGACATGCGGCATGTTCCTGTGGTTGTCTTTAATTAGACTAGACCAATGTGGAAAATAAGGATTAGAAGAATTTGAAAGGAAAAAAGATAATAAAGTAAAATGCACACATCACAGGTGCAAAAAGGGAATGAGCAGGGCAATGCAAAGAATTCACTGAAGACAATAAGCTTGTCAAAATAACATTTTAAAAATTTAGTTTATCTGACATTCCTAATAGGTTTGCTTCTTCATTGTGAAATACAGGGTTTCCTCTCCATGGGTTCAGTTTACTTGTCATGAGGAGTACTGCAACACCATTTAAAATGTGAATAAAAACGTTGGTTATATCTCCTGCGACTCTGAAGGGAACTTTCTAAAATCTTACATAACAGTTGCTGGTGATGGATCAATAGATGACTGACATAAAGTCAACTTGATAAAAGTCTGCACACTGTTGCTCCATTTCAATTGATTGGCACATCCACAAATTCACAAGAGATGATTTGAGCAACTGCTCCTCTTCAGACTCAAGTCTTTAGACTATGAAAACTACAGGCAGACAGACGACTTATTAAAATCTAAAATCTGAGGAATTGAACGTGATGATGACAGGGGACATCTTGACTTTAGATTAGTAACAGAAAGACGGAATTACGAACTGAAAAGATCTGCTTGATGACACTGAGTTGACTTATGTTATAGACTAGGGACTAAAAATCAGGATAGCAATGTTGATCATTCTATAAAAAAAAGTAAATATGTCTTTATACTGTTTACTTGTTCTGCATACATTGTTTTGCACATTTTAAAATTGACAAATCCAGACGTATATTTAGGTTTTGGGAGAACTAAGAGTATTTAGCAGAGAAACCTTAACAAACAGACAGATGAAGGGAAAAGACAAACAGAGAGACACAATATATTCTTTACCTCGTAGCAGTAATCCATCGTGTAGAAGACCTGAACCTCTTCTGTCAGCTGGTTATGAAATGTTAACAAAGCCTGGTCCATTTTCACAGCAGGCTCTGCAGACAGTCAGAGCAGCACTGATTTACAGCTGGTACACAAACAGCTTTCTGTACATCGTAAACGCAAGATATAAGATCACTATCATCATCGGGATCATTACACTGACTCAATAGTATTGATTCAGTAAGTTCTCACACTGCACTAAAGGCATGTCCACTTGTTGTATGTGAATCTGAACCTTGAATATAGAGATCAAACAGTGATTGTCACAAGGAGCTAAGCTTTGGACACCAGAATGACCCACGTACTGCTAATGAATCCTGGAAGACTCACTTGATTTTGAATGTCCTCCATAGCTGCTGGTCACAAGGATTAACATGGTTAGACTTGTTTGTAGCAGTCTCCTGGTCTCCATGTTGCTACTTGAAAACAGCCACTTCCACTGCACATCTTTATAACACTCACACCAATATAAAAAGTGGTCAAAGGGCAGCGTGCATGCGTGGTTCGTGGTTCCTTCTAACTTGTTTACGGTGTTCGAAATCACTTTTCGGGCAAATTTATCTACAAATGTGTTAAGAGGACAAAATTCCAAAACACATATTTTTCTTCTTTCCTGTAGTCCTATTTATTCATCCAGATTGTTTGGGTGCCAGGTTTTGGAGATATCGATCAGCTGTAGAGATGTCCGCCTTCTCTTGAATTTAATGGATCTAGGTGACGCCCAGCTTGTGGTGCTCAAAGTGACAACAAATACAAAACTTAGAAAGAATATAGTTCCTCCATGAAACTGCTCACAACAAGGTCTGTGGGTTATCTTAAGTAACTGGGCCATGATTCATGTAAGGAGACATTGTTAGTGAGTGTTTTTGAATATATGTTTTGGCATTTTGAGCACCACAAGTTAAGTGCTGTATAGGTCCATTATATTCGAGAGACGGCAGACATCTCTACAGCTGATATCTCCAAAACTTGGCAATGCTCACCAAAACATATGCATTATTGTTGTATTGGCAAATGGTCCCTTTAACATACATTATGCAGGGATCTATCATGTATCATTAGCCATTCAGCAAAATGATTCCCTCCAGCTCTTTCCCTTTGTGTTTGTTTTTTCAAGGGTGACTTGTCCCTTTAAATTAGTAAGTGCATGTATTAATGTAGAAGTCAAAGGGATAAGCTATGTTTTACAAACACAATTTGTACAACCATTTAACCCCAATCTAATCTCTTTGCTCTAAGTCCCAGCATGCCTTCATTTCTAACTAAAACACTGGGGCACTATTCTCATTTCCTTATCCAGCCAACTGTTAAATGCTGATCACTTGTCACATCCTCTCCCTCTCCTCATTTCATTAACCAGTTCATTTCCCTGAGCGCTCACTGTGACAGATGAGTTCACCGGGGCACTCTCACAGGAGCAGCTCATTAACCTTTGACATGAACCCCGGTCAGCTTTTAAAATCTGCTGTCCTGTTGAACAGAGACGTCATTAACAGCAGGCTATTATTCTGAAGTTTGAGTTCATGTATAATGTGTCTGCATATATGACTTAAGATAGACTATAATCCTTTCATCCCACAGCAAACACTGCTGCACCGGCCCTTTTCTTGTTGAGCCCTGCTACAATAGCTGGCCTCAAGCATGCCTCGTGCAACAGATGACAGTTTATGATTAAACCCGTGCTGACAGGAGGCTGAGTAACCTATCAGCAGTGAGGATTTCTGCTCAGGCTTCTGCGGGGGCAGCTAAGTGGGACCTACGGCTCGTGTGTCGGATTCATTCCAGTTGCTCTCACTGGCTGCCACAGCAGATTTTCCTCTGTGCAACAGGGAGCTGGAGCTGAACCTCCTCTGTGCATGAAAACACTCTGCAAACATGGTGAGTACACAACCTCTCTACAGTGTGTGTCCAGTGTGTCACACAGGCCTGCTTACTGCCTCACACACACACACCTGTTGATGTTTAGTCACTCTCATAGTCTAAGAGTCCACTGGATAATGATGTATTACAGGTGTCCAGGGAGAATTAAAACAAGGTCTCATATGTGACAGCATGATTTTGCAGCTAGAAGAACGACATGAGCTTTGTGTGTGTGTGTGTGTGTGTGTGTGTGTGTGTGTGTGTGTGTGTGTGTGTGTGTGTGTGTGTGTGTGTGTGTGTGTGTGTGTGTGTGTGTGTTAAGCCGCTGGTTGTAATAAATAGGCGAGGTTTAAGCCAGTGGGTATTGTCTGTGTGCTCCACTGATTGAGCAGATTAGAGCGTTGCTATGATACCAGTTGATGTCATCGCTCTGGCGGTGACATCTGTTTGTTCTTTTGCTTTTTTAACCATGAGCACTCATGTGGACAAAGCCTTCTAAAGTCCCCTCTTGGTTGCGCAATAAAGTCAGACACCTACTTGGGGAGTGTTATGAAATGTTGACAGGGCAGTCTAAATTTCAGGGGTCATGAATGAGTCCATGTGACCCCGCATCATGTGTCGAGATTATAACTGAGTGACCGAGCGGGGGTCCCACCCCCACCCACAACCACCAAATACCTTTGGACCAGCTATTTTTTTTAAAGCAGCAACGCAGCCTCTCATTGTTTCCAGATGGGATCCTGTGCAACCAATCACAGTTTGTGTTTGTGAAGCTGCCCCTCTCAGATCTGCTGTAACATTACCTCTGCTCTGTCCCGCCAGGCTGGTAAAATTCAGGGTCTGACTGAGGAGGAGAGAGCCCACCTACTCCCCCTGCTACGCAACGCTCAGTGGGTGGAGGTCGTGGGACAGGACGCCATTTACAAAGAGTTTATTTTTAAGGACTTCAATCAGGTTCTTACTTTATCACAACATCACACTTAACTCTGCAGAACTACTGTATGTTATATATAAATGTGGGAGTGTGATTTTATGATATGATGCTGTTTTCTTTCAGGCTTTTGGTTTCATGTCCAGAGTGGCTTTACAAGCTGAGAAGATGGACCATCATCCTGAGTGGTTCAATGTCTATAATAAGGTATAAAAGTCATTAAAAAGGACATTATGATCCTCAGTTCTATAAACAGTTAATACGTCACATCTAGACTGACTCTTTCCTGAAAAAGATTACAGAAATAGATGGGTTATTGTTACATTGCAGATTACAACCAACTGAATATCCCTCGTGTCACCCTACCCTATGGGTGGCTGCTAAAAATGCAAAAAGCTGCTACTGTAGAAACATGGCGGACTCTTTGGAAAAGGACGTGCTCCCTCTGTAGATATGAAAAGCTCATTCTAATGCTACAAACACAAAACAATTCCAAGTTTCAGAAAACACACTAGTGAAAATATAATTATGAATGTCTGACAATAGATCTGCCCAAATCCCGCACACTGGGCCTAAAGCAGCTATCCTCCAAACAATGGTGTGAAAAGTGGTAGGGCTATGGGTTTCAGTGTCTTTCAGCTTATTGTTTGAATTTTACAGCCTGCAACTTTAATTCTGGCTTCCAGACAAAGCTTGCAGTTGCTTTCAGCTTAAAGCTTTGATGAACTCTCTGGACACTACCAGTCCAGCTGATAGGCATATTTGGCAACTAGCTTGTTTGCATAGTGGAGTATTTAGCAGCTAATGAGCCAGGCCCAGATATTTCTATCAGGAGGTGGTGGTGACTGAGTCAAAGCTAAAATGAAGTGAATATTAGGTTATTCACCAGGTGAATCAATCAATGAAGATTGAAAATATTTAATGGGTTCTGGTCAAGAAGTCTAACTACTCCTACGCCTCCTCATAAGTGAGGCATATAGTGTAAATTCAGTTTTTGAATGGAACTTTAGTATATCTTCTGCCTACACTTTATTTTTTTAAGAAAAAAAATGTAATATGTACTTTTTAACTGACATTTCAGTTGATGTCGATGGAAAATCTGAACTGACATTTCAACTGTCACTGCAGCTACCTCCAGCGCTCAGCTTTCAACCGTTTTATCACAAAAACATCAAATGACACTTTGAGTGCTTTAAAGGTCTTCACCTCAGCTGACACATCAGCTGCTTTTATCTTTTAAACTCCAATTTGTTGCACATGGAGGCAGGGAAAGAGGCATTATCTTCAGGCTTAACACTCAAATTTACTGAACTTAACTGATGTCTGTTCTAGTCACAAGGTGTCATGCTCACGGTTTTTTTTCTTCTCTGCTCCATTGTCCATTGTTCCTTCAGGTTCAGATCACTCTCAGCACACATGACTGTGGGGGGTTGTCCCAGCGCGACATCACTTTGGCCACCTTCATTGACCAGGCATCACTGATGTGAACAACACACATTAACAGTCATTCTGGAAGTCAGTCTTTCATTTCATTCCACTGAGAGGAAAATGTCTGGGGATGTGACCTGTAATTCCAAAGAATATGAACCAATTACTTTCAACGCATTGTGTATAATGTAGCTGTAGGTGAAAGGGTCCAATGTCTTTAAAAAATGTTGATGTTTTTTGTTTTGCGCTTGGTGAATAAATGAGATTACAGGCCAAAGATAAGTAGTTAAAATCATGTTTACACATTAAAGTCATTTAAATAACGCCTCAGCCACTATTCAACTTGTTTATGTCCTTCTGTCAAAATTAGTGCCTTCTGTGCCAAATGTTTTTGTACTGTACCGTAATGTAGTAAATGTTACTTCTCCATCAAACTGTTTTTGTCTTAACTGAAAAATGACCCAAAAAGATTGCTCTCATCAGACTGAATGCATTTTATTGAAAACACAACAACATAGACATCTGCTGTGGTCAGCGAAGAGTGCAACTGTGTCAACTGCTCTAAGTGGGTTAACAGCGTTTACTATGCATCATTTTCTAAAAAAGAAGCAGCAGGTGCTTCCTAACTTAAAATACATTCGCTAAACAAGGATGCAGTCTGACATGAACAGAGATTAAACAAAAATCTTTAAACTTTTTACATTCAGAGCCTCGCATGATGACAGTGTACAGTAGTGGTGGATAATAGTCATAAAGGAAACATGAAAGATAATGCAATCCAGTACTAAAATTAAACATTTTAAGACTGACGTAAGGATGTCATTTGATTGCATTATACTTGAAGGTCAACGTCCAACCTGTGTATGTCTGAAAGGCCAGTGGACCTTCAATTATGCCACTGTTATGGAGCCAATTCCCTGAGGAAAATCTGCTATGACATCATGAGTTCAAACCTCTGAAGGCACAGAGGTGAACGCTCATTATTGCTACATAATGTCACCAAACCTACAACAACACAGACCAGGATAAATTTTCTCTGCAGACCTGCAAGAGTGTAGTCACTTTCAGATAATATCTAAAGAGGGATAAGACAGATAATTTTTAAATCAAAGGAGACTTTTTTGGGTCATTCAATCATCACGATTTTTACAAATGGGATGGATCATTATTGGCAAAGTCGCTTTTTTTGCATGGGCTCCCACACCCTGTAGGGCAACGTATTTAAGGATGAATGGACAAATGATGATGATCGTTTGTGGGGGTGTTGCATCCTCTTTCTTTGATGCAACAAAAAAAATCCCCCGCACATGAAAGACCCTACATACATTCACACCTAATCTCTTTAAACTTGAAAACACAAGTCACAAAACAGACTCACAAATTAGAGTGATTAATAAAACACCCAGTGGTCACACAATTGGTTAAATTACTCTAACAAGGCTGATGCTATCATGCTATGCTTCTAATGATTTACCTCTTAAACAGTAATAGAGAATTCCCCTTCATTTCACTTCATAAAAAGGAAAAGTTACGTATTGCACAGACATGGAAATAATTTCATGGAAACACACAATTTCAACAAGCAATGTTAGGAAAGAAAGAAAAGAATGATAAAAGGTCCTTTTGGTGTTAGAATATGTGTCATTAAGTTGTCAACCTGTTAGTTAATGTGTAAATATCCTGCTGAATGGATATTTAACTGAATATATCCATTTATCAGACTGAGAAGGGAATGAGTCCTTCCAAGGAAAACCTCCATCACAGTGACTCTATTTTCTTTCAGTTTCAGTGTCTAATAACACTTCGAGTACAGTCAAATACCTAAACAATGTAAAGCTAATAATGTCAGAAATGGCTGCCCTGTTAGAATGTGTTTCAATGGATGAATAAATGATATTTGCATTGAGTACAGACTGAGGTAGATTGAATTAGGAGACAAAATATTAAAACAAAGTGGTACACAGGTGACTTTAAAGGAAATATTAAGTTATAGACCAGGGTTGGAATTCAGTCTTCAGTCCAGTCTGTTAAAGGATGTTACACTTTTTCATGTGTTTCAGCTACTGCATGAAAAAAAGAAGCCCTTTTTCTTTTTTGTAAAACAAACAACAAAATAACCATAAGTCCGAAAGCCACTTTCAAGATATTCATGCCCAAGTTGCAACTTCTCCCAATTTAAATCTAAAGATAATTAAATGGAATATTAATGGAAATAAAATCTCCCACAATGCTATTCATTCTCCCCTCTGCCTACTAATCCAAACACTTCGATGGAACACGAATGCAGACGTAAAACTAAATGAATGTCATCAAGTGCTGACAAGGACATGCACGATCATGCTTACAGACAAACTTCTACCACTACATCAGAATTGCAGTTTCAAGTGATTTACAGATTAACCTGATATGCTCCTGTCAGGGCTTTGCAGTGCTTTTACAGTATAAATGCTGTTTTCCAGAGAACTAGTACATGATAACACCTTCGACAGGCTTCCACATGTAAAGCCGGTCGAGAGCAGTACGTCACGTGCCATGCTAGAGGGCAGCACAGCGCTTCTAACAAGCTTTCAGTGGTCTGTGTTTCTGCTGATTCATCACAGAGTGAAGCATGCTGAAATGTTATGACAAAAAAGATTATGACAGATGTATTCATTTAAAGAAAGCTAAAATTGAAATGGACTTTTTAAACAGACAAACAAAAAAAAAAACACACACAAACTTACACACATCCACTACATTGATAACAAAAAATTAAAAGACTAAAACATGTTTGGAACCAGTCATTTCTTCTCTCACACCACTCTGGGCTTATTCAAATGACGATGGCTTGTGCTTCAAAGATCTTTGCAGATGTTTTTTTCCAAATGCTGTACGTATGCAAGATAAGGCAACCATTGAGCGATTAACTCTGGGAGGAGGCAAGCGTGTTCCTCTGCGTGCGACAGGTTCGGGCTGGGATGGCCCAGTCCTGCTTCAGTGGGCTTTGCCGTTACCGTTCATGTGGCTGTTGTTTGACTTGGCCACCTCAGTGCTGTAGAGACAGTCCAGGAAACCTTGGGAGATCTCCGTCACCATGGATCTGTCTGGGATGGACTGGGCCATGCCGTAGATCGCTCCCTGAAGCACCAGGAAGACATGAGTGAGTTTACACCAGTAATAAAATAAATCACACACTTGTATCTTTGAACACAACAAAATTATCAGACCGTAGTGTTCAGAACATTTGAGGAAGTGTTTGATTATTTACTTTTCTCGGCCCAACCACTCACAACCCTGTCTTGACTACTTGAGCTTCTGTTACTGTTCTGCTCCTACATCTCCCAACAACCCCTAGAGAGCAGATTTTTTTCTTAGCTGTATATGGAGAGGTTGGCACAGAGGTTTTCAAAGTCTGACACTCACACCCCTGCCCCTGAGACAAAATGGAGTAATACTGAATCTAAAAATATGTGCATTAAGTCTGTGTATTCAAATCTTAGTGCCTTTTATAGCAGAAATTGTAGCAACTGGGCTCAAATGGTCTTAAAGTATCTTAATGTCCTCTGTAGATTATGTGTCTAAGTCTCTGCAGCAGCTCCAGCTGCAGACTGTGTTGATCATAACTTCCTGTTGTTTTTAGAGCACTGCACCTATTTATTTCACCTTATAGCACCTTTACCTCTTTTCTCTCCCGCCGCAAACCCCTGCAACCATCTTGTACCTACCAGGGGGATTTTGAGTCTGAAAACCCTCTCTGTTAGCCTACTGCATTTTTTTCAGTTAACAGGAGGTAAAGGAAAACAGAGTGAAGAACTCTGCATGGAAGACAAAACCTGACTAAAATTGTCAAATAAATAATTTTAAAAAATATACATACATACATACACAAAGACATTGAAAACAAACTTTTTGCGCATTATTAGTATTTTAGTGTAATCTCAGGGCGTATTTCCCAGTAGGATTTAACTATGTTCCGCTTTTGTTTTCATTTCTATTATTAAAGTGAAGGTGATACATAATTCATGGGTGTGCCCTAAACCAACCTGACTTGTGCAAAGCAGGTTTGTGCCAGTTGGGTGGAGTTTCCACTACTTAAAAACGCACAGCTGCTCATGCAGTTCGTAATGATTTGAGTCGATGACAAAAACAAAATGCCACGTGTATCAACAGCGTAGTAAACAGTAGAGCCTGGTCAACATATTTCACATGGTCTGTAACACTGCAGTACAAATAGATATTGTACCGTCTCACACTTGCCTGTATTTACTAACTGTTGAAAGATTAGATTTACGTTTGGCCTTAAATATAGATGAGAGTTAAATTACAGCATTTTAGACAATGTAATTTTCTAAATGCGTGTTTCTCTATAAGTAACTTGCAGGGTGTAATACAAGTTTTGTCATTGTGGTAGAACATTTTAGACATAAAAATTTTAAATTAAGTATTGACATGGTTGGTTAACCTTAAAGACCTCAACATTCTTCACATTTCACACTTAATCTAAGGAGGCTTCAAGTGTTTAGAGGTAAAAATAAGATGGAGAACTTGTTCCCATGGTAGGTAACCAAGGGTTACACACATTGTGTCCTTTCGTCAAGTTTTACCAAGGTCTTCTTTGTCGTCAGATTAGTGTTGCGGGAAACTTAAATCCTCCATCCTCCTAGGGATGTGCTGCTTCTGTTCTGTTCTGTTCTACAAAATAAGACCTAAAACTAAATTAGTACTTATTCTGTAATAGCATAGCCACTTGTTTAGTGCTGCAGTGTCCTTGTATATTGGGATGATAAAACAGACAAACACTTTTAAAAGACTTGTGTTCTATTCAAATCTTTTGCTGTATATTCAGTGAATTAATGCAAAGTTTAAGCACAACTAGCTCACCATTCCTGTGGTCTTCTCTTTGGGGTTCTTCATGATGATGGCAACCTGTTCTTGGACATCACGGATGAACCGGTCAGCGACACCCGGCCGCGTGTGCAGAACTGTGCAACAGATGTGGATGCTGGGAGCAAGAGGATCATACACTTGTTACACTCTTGACTAATCATAAATTCTACAATTTTGTTTGGATGAAAATGATTGTTACTATTTTTTTTTGGCAATACCTGGATGGGTACTGCAGTGTGTTCAAATTCCAGCCCTTTGTCGTCAGTGCGTTAGACAGGCGGAAAATATCAAAAACATCTGAGCCTATTGCCACCACCGACACCTCTGGATCTCCAAACACAGTCACGCTTTTTATCTTGCGTATTCTGTCGATAATAAAAATAACAAATGATTGGTGATAAGATAAATGATATATGAAATCAAAATTCCCGAGCTCTGCTTTCATGTCAACAAGTGTGAAGTGTCTTACTCTGCTTTGATTTTGCGTGCTGTGCTAATGATCTTCTTGGTTGCGTCGATGTATCCATTCTCTCCCATGTGCATCATAGTGGCCCAGCAGGCAGCGATGATTCCTCCTGGCCTGGAGCCAGCAACAGAGGGCGAGGCGTAGATTCCCCCCTGCCAGTCTGGAGCTACAAAGTACTGGTAGTGACGGTACTTTTTATCACTGTAGAGGATCACTGAAGAACCTTTGGGGGCGTAACCGTACTGGAGAGGAATGTAGAAACACATGAACACACAGTTCACAGTACAGGGTTAAAATACAATGAAAATACAGCCTAAAGCCTGTTCAAATAAAACACTGAACGTTAAATTCCATGATTATTACCTTAAACGAAGTACAATGTCTATTTCCAGGATTTTTTTATTCGGTACAGCTTTTATAAAATCTTGTCTATTTGTTCTTTTGGTTAAGGGAAGATCATAACAGTGAGAAAAGAGTAAGTTGGTGAGCTTTAAAGATCTGAAGGGAATAAATAGCCACTCCTTACCTTGTGGGTGTCTGCAGAAATGCTGGTAACACCTTTTAACCTGAAGTCAAACGGGGCGAGTTTGTAACCAGCCTTGGCCATGAAGACAATGAGAAAACCTCCCAGACAGGCATCCACATGCAGCGGGAGGTTGTAACGTAGAGCCAGCTGGAATAGAGGGAAAGTTTTAGAGATTTGACTTCCCCCTTTTCATTTCAGAACATATTCATAGTGGAAAAATGTTTCACTTCTAACCTCTGAAACTTCCTCAACGGGATCCATGATTCCATGAGGAAACTGAGGCGCTGAGCACACGAGCATGGCGGTGTTCTTGGTGATGGCTCTCTTCATTGCCTTCAAAGAGAAGAAACAACATAAATAACAACTAACTTCTAAGAGTAGCAGTCAATTAGCTACTATGTGCACTGCATATTCACCTTCACGTCGACTTTCATAGTTTTTTTGTCCAGGGGAATGTGAATGAGCTTCATCCCAAAGTAATGTGCTGCTTTGTCAAAGGCTGCATGGACGCTTACAGGAGCAAGACTGAAAAAAAAACCACAAACATGTTAGAACTTCTGTGGAAAACACAAGTCAAGAATAAACTTTAAGTCTTGCACAAGTTTGCTATGAAATTTGAATAAAATACTTGAAGACATGTGACAATTTTAAGTAGACAAATGGCTGAAACTATTCTTCAACATTAATAAAGCTCCTCTTACATTTCGGGGTATTTGACACCTCGTTCATACGCCATGTCTCTGTAAGCCTTGCAGGCCATCAGGATGCTCTCAGTTCCCCCTGAAGTAACCTGGAAAAAAAGACAGAAAGTTGTTTCGGTTAAATCAGTCAATGCTTTATGTCATTCCATCCTTAACGTATACAATGTGTGTGCCAACGTCTATGATAACTTACTGTGCCACAAGAGTTAGGTCCACCATGGAAGAGTGTGCAAGACATTCTGACAACCTCTGCCTCCATCTTTCTTACACCAGGGAAGATGTCCGGGTGAAGCGGGTTGCTCCATGCAAAATCTCCATATACCTGGCAACAAAAAAAATAAAGATCGGCATTAAACAAAAAATATCAGCCACCTCAGATTTCTAAATTCTGACATACACATGACACATTAGACCTTAAAAAGGCAAAAACAGGAGTTGTTGGTCCAATGTATTAACATTCAACCTTGACAATTGGTGCTTGGAATGCCAAAGTCCAGAACATAGAGAGAGATTTACAAAGATGCAAACCTTCACCAGAAGCTTGGTCAGTGTTTCATCGCCCCAGTAGACTGCACCTGAAACACATCCGTTCTCCCACTGCACCTCATCTGCAATGACAGAAATCTCTGTTTTTTCTCAAAGAAAGATGAAGGAAAAAGCCACCAGCTTTCTCAAAATTAACGTGGACTGGAAATAGTTTTTCAGACAGTCAGCTTTACGGATAATGAACCCTGAAGCTCGGGAATGAATGATGACTTACTCAGAGTCTCGTACTCTCTGATTTTATCCAGCACTTGGCTCTGAGAGAGGCCTTTAGAGGGCAGCTGTTTAGTGTAGCTCATCCCCTCCTTCAGAGTGCAGAGACTGGCAGACATGTCATCCAAAGCCTTGTTGAGCTGGCTCTGAATCTGTTATAAAGAGAGGACGAAGTTCATTTATGGGCATCGACTCTCTCTGCAGTAAAAACAACAGTAAAGCATATCATTCCTTAAAACGAGTGAATGTGAAGTAACTGTGTTTCAGACTGAACGCGACAACAATGTCCACCAGCAACACTTTTGCTACAGTTTTGATAAAATCTGAAAGTGACCAGAAGTAACCGACTGTTATCACCAGTGCATGATGTTAAGTGTGCCAAAGGTCTGAACCACCACCCCCTCCCCCCTCCCTGCAGCATGCTTTACTCAGTCATCCGAGAATGACTCATAAGAGCCTCAGACTGTACAATCAGTGCACATCTGCTAAGAAAAGAGGGAAGAGATTCACCACTGATACGTACCTTCCCCCCAACAAAGGGTATTTTTCTGATGAGTCGAAAGCACTGCTTCTTGATTCGGGACTTGAGACCTATTAGCCAGAAACACAAAGGCAACAGCTGTGGTGAGAAGTTTGGCACGCATGCAACCACAAACATTAAACAGCTGACTATGACCCATAATCACATGTCGAGACAAGACGTGGCTTATGAAATCTGGAGCCGTATTCACAAATCTTTTAATTGTGATCATGTTTTCCTACTCGTTTCCTTAAAGAAGCCTCACTCTGACCAACTTTCAGAGCTGAAGTCAGACGGGTGGAGCTGATCTTGCTGCTAAGGAATTCAGCCACTGATTGATTGATAGCATATCTAGAAAGACTTGTTGATTGAAGGAATTTTCTTAGTCAAACAGACAGGAGAAACAAGTAGTCAGGCTACAAGGGAAATCCAGGAAGCTATTCACTTTCTTTGCTCAGACCACATTTTGAAACACCAAACAAAAGATTTGCAGAGGTCAAACCTCATGTAAGAAGCTCAGAGAATATGACAGAAAATTAAACACACACATTATTAAACCAACTGAAAGTGACTCTTAGGGTTTTGTGAACATGGCTTCCATGTGTTAGCACCTGATTTAGTTCCCAGCAGGTCTACTTTCTACCCATGCATCACGTGTGAAAGATTACTTTCATGCTGGAAGAGGAAGCCTTTGATCCAGACTGCTCCCAGCGTGGTGATGAAAGTGGCTCCGATGATCTGCCATGGCTCCAGTTCCGCGCAGCGGGAGTTGACCTGTCGCCGGCCCTCCTCCAGGTACACCAGGAGCATCTCCTTATACACTTCCAAGGCACTCTGGACACACGGACACATGCATCTGTTACTATATGTGAAGGTTGTTTTGGATTCACTAAATATTTTACAGGTGCAGAACATCATTTTAACGCCATGATTTTTGCTTTTCACTTATGCAGTATGTTGGATTTTTGGGTTTTGTGTCAATCAGCACACATCATTTATGTCATAACTGCAAAAAAATCCACACAACCTTACGTCACTGCAAATATATCTGTTGATACATCTTTTCTCGTGACTAAAGAAATAAGGGGAAGTGATGACTTTAAACCCTGTGATGCTGAAAGTTAGTCATCATTTGCCTCCGTCATGACCATTTGATTTTAGAATTACATTTCAAGGAATTTATGAGAAATATTTGAGAATCAGAAATGCCGTACTTCAATTGCTCTTATGTATTCATGAGCAGACATATGGACATTAAATAATATTATATTATCTCATGAAATACTGTAACTCAAACACTAAATCTTGATGTGCAATATATTATTCATTCAGTCACTCTAATTGCATCATTGTAAATGCCATGCTGATCATTCAACATCTAGAGTCTAAGTGAACAACAGACTAGAATAGTTAAAAATGAGTGAATTGCCCCGAAATTCCTTAAAAAACATGCCTTGGATTTCAAAACACTGACTGACTCAAACAATGCACTCTTTAGGGGAAGATTAGCTTTGCAACTAGTTACTTCAAAAAGTAACTTTTTAAAGAGGCTTTGTCCAGTTCTAGAACACAGATACCCAACATGTTGAAGTTAAAAATGTTTAGAGGAACAATTATTTTCACTGTCCATAAATCTGACAATGATTTTCTAGATTGAAAAATTAGTTGTTTGGCCTATAAAATGTCAGACAATTGTGGAAAATGTTGATCAATGTCTTACATTGTCCATAACTTAAAGATATTGAGTTTTCTGTCACCGAGGAGTAAAGAAAATATTCACATTCAAGAAGCTGTAATCAGAAAATCTTTACCCAACTATTAACTATCATTATTAAGTAATATTAATGTATATTACTGCTGGTTAGTGGTCTGTTTTGTTGCTATATAACCCAATTTCAGAAATCACAAATTAAAGCACTTACATCAGAAGACATTGTCAGACCCACAGAGAAGCTCCCACACTAATACTGTCAGCAGGTTTTCAGACGGTCGTCTCTTGGTTCTCCAGGTGAGTGTGAGAAAAAAAATGCTTGGAGCTAAATAGATCACTCTCACCCGACTCCACCCACGTACCAGACTGCCAATAACACATCCAGCCAGCTGATGGGATGTTTTGCAATCAATCAGGATCAGACAAGACAGGAAGTGGCCTTGCATATAGACAGAACTATCAGAATCAGAATCACAATCAGAATACTTTATCAAACCCCTGGGGGAAATTGTTTTTGTTCCAGATGCTCTGTGCAAAGTAGAAAACGAAATGTAGCATGAATGGAAACAAGAGATAAAGATAAGGATATAAATAAAAAAAAAGTAAAGTAGACAATATACAAATGATACTATACATCTAGCAAGTTTGATCACTGATAAATGTTGAGATATATGAGATATGTTCTGAATGCTGATCCACAGGTGCCGCAAAATTATCTTTTTCATTATCTGTCCTGAGTTGTGCTTTTATGACAACAGGCTGATAGCAAGAGGGCTTGTTTCTCCATCTGAGGCACAATCACATGGAGGAAAGCTTAAGGTTCAATGATAATATCTTGAGTAATTCCAGACTAGTCTTCCTGAAATAACCCTCCCAATTAAGATACTGTCTTAATTATGTCTGAATGTTTCTCAGTCATGGTCTCCACCTGAAAGAATGTGAGTTGTTGTTTCGACCTCATCGATCAGACCACCATCCGCTAACAGTGAAAATTCAAAACGTAAAGAGTTTGATGCTTAGAAAATCAAGTTTTTTGTTGTGAATGCAAATTAAGTGGAGGACTGTCAGTGAGCCACAGGTGTCCGCCCCCTGCCCAGGCTGCAGCTGTCATACCTGCCTGTCTGGATCGCGTGTTCTTGTACAGGTTTAGCCAGACTGGCTGCACAAGGCAGAGTGGGAAGCAATGGAAAAAATAAGACGTGAATGTGTGTAGACTGGGAGGCTGGGAGTTTTAATAATAATGTCTATATCTAAATGTAGAGTAAAGGTGTAAAGCCTATCAGCGACTGTGCCACGTATTGGTCATAAAGACAAGATTAAATTGTGTTATCTAACATGTGTGCAAAGGCCAAGATACAGGCCTCTTTCGGTTATCCAACACATTTTCTGTCCACCCACACTTCTTCCAAACCATTCAGTTGTAACGCTGCCTCAGGAAAACTTATACAGACTTCACACAAAGACTTGGAGACTAGCAGCATTGTCCGACTCATTGTCGAGCAGTGGACGCCCATTCCTTTGCTCCCCTTTATTCAGCATTTGACTATTCTGTAAGGAGAGCTTTTGTTGTCTCTGAGGGGAGGTCATGTTCTCATGGAAATGTACTGGGGCGTGTGTGTCGGCTGCTCCTGGATACATCAAGGGAAAACACACTATGAGCGCACGCACGACATCACCGTGACTTGTTGTCAAATACAGATCCAGAAATCATTCAAGAGGGGGATAATTACAGCTGTGGGATGTTGTCCTCAGAGAGGACATCCCTGACATGAGCTGACATTTAGGCCCAAAATCAAAATCAAGCTGTTAAGAGTCACTTCTTCTTTCTCTTCCTGAATTTGACCTGAGGGAGTCCAGACTGTGACAGACACCGTTTGGAGAGTGATTCTGCATTGACAGCAGATCTATATATTGTCAGACATGCAGCTGCCCTCTAGTGCTGGCTCCTCTGCCTGATGTCTGCTATCAGCAAAACTTGATTCTGCTCCTTTAAGGAAAATCCCACAAATCTCAACAGCTCTCTAGCGGCCGGACTAAGAGTAGTGCTTTGTTTAAAACTTCCTGCAGCTTTATGTTGGACAGAACAGGATCTCTAATTTTGAACAGTGGGTGCTACAGTAAACAATGGGAAGGGGGCTCGAGCACACAGCAGGCACCTCGTCAAAGACAAAAGCAGGTTTTGACTTAATGGTAGCATAACAGGAATCTATACACACTTTCTTTACTGTCTTATTATGTGTATGAAAACATACTAAGGCTCATTTCATGTAAAGTGTCTCATATCAGGGGCCATGGTATTGATGTAAGTTGAATGTTTGTTTGAAAACACGCCATTTATTTGTAACACAAGGCTTTAATAACGAGAGTCACTGTCAGACACACTGTTTGTGGACTTGGAGCATCCCTGAGAGCAAAACAAGTCGGCTCATTAGCTCTCTTCACTATTGATAAACAACTCTTCTCCTCATCGAGCGTCTTGTAACGGCACTGCCACCGTCCTATGTTTAATGTGGGGGAGAGAAACATAAAGAGACTAAAGTGAAGCGACACCTACCCAGTAATCCATGTTGTCGAGGTAGCTCTCGCCGAAAGCCCTATTTTCTCGTCTGCTACTCGGGAAAGTCACCTCCAGCAGCCTGCTCTGAGTCTTCGGCTCTCATCTACATGCTACTATCAAACACAGCAGCAAGCTAGCCCCGACTCAGGAAGTAGCTAACAAGCTCACACAGCTGCGCGCGGCCCGAGCAGCAGCGGATCTGACGTTGCTGTGGATTGGTCCGACCGCGTGAGAACATGGCGTCCGTGTGACGCAGGTGATGTGTAGATCTGCGGTGTGTGAGCGCGGAGCGCCGCGCGGTTTCACACCCACCACTGGGTGAGTTAGCAAAGACCTGGTGCCGCGTTTAAATGCTGTCGTATAATCCAACTTCGAGGCATTTCATTGCCCTCACTCAAAACAATAAGTTAAACATGGCTCATAGCCAGGATTTTAGAAATACTGAGGTGAAGCCGAGCCAGGGACTTTACCTTGAAAACAACAGCATCATCTATTTTTGGAACTACATAGAACAATTCAGTACCTGGCAGTTTCTCGTAGAGATGTTGATCTTGAATTCTTCAAAAACAGTGCAATCATATTCAAAGCAAGACTGAATTGACAATAAATAACAATAAATATATAGATAAATTGAAATTTAAAAAGAATAATAGTACATGTACATGAACTTTTTTTTAAAGCATCAACTTCTTATGAGCAATGAAAACAGACTTGAGTCCATCTTTGTAGCTATTTTAAAATGCTTTGTTTAGAGAAGAAGTACCTTAATTTTTTCAATACATAAAGTACCTGTTAATCCAGAAGTTTAACTGAAATATTTGAATTTATCAAATTTGGAGACTAATGCTTTTTAATTTCACTTCTGTTGAGGAAGAAATGAACCCCATAATTCTTATCATATTCTATTTATTGGCCAATTTGTGAGAGGAAAAATGTTGTTAAAATTGAAAACTGGGACCAGTAGATACAATTCACTAGGTACCTACAGAGACTGTGTACTTAAAGGTAACTCTGACTTAGAGTAAAACAATTAAAATGAATGTGAGAGTGTTGTTTTGATGTATCTCCACTTTTTGTTTCCATATTTTCGACATCACCTGAAAGCACCATGTGGTCCTTCTTTTATAACGTGACTTGTTGTTTTCTTTTTAGGAGTGAAAACAGCGCCGCACAGCAGCCGAGCAACGGTACTGCAACTACACCTGCGACATCAACAATATGATGAAGACACAGGCTGCAGAAACAACTCTGATGTCTGGCTGAGACAGATTCCAGTCTGTTAAAGAGAAAGATTTTTTATTTATTTATTTTGTCACTTTAATACTGATGTTAGGGTTAGGGTTAGTGAAAATGTAAGAACTACAAAATAATTGTTGTATTTATTTCATTTTCTGAGGTGATAATACAATAATACACTTTCTTTATTCAGCCCCTTTTCAACATAAAGTTTCAAAGTGCTTTGTAAAAGAAAACTGAATCAGACATGGGGATAAAATGAGAATACAAGACACAAAAAACAATACAAATGATGTAATATGATGGACCGACGTTTGTGAAACAATAAGTCAGTGAGCTCAGCCTACGGTGCACCTGTTGGCTGCAAATATGTGACAGGCTGCTGGGTTTTTGTTGTTGTTGTTTTAAAATCCATTTCACATACACTTTTATAGAGCTGGTAAAGAGCCAAAGTGGTTAAATCACCCTGGATAGTTTGTACACTATGTTTTCACCACAGCACCACTGATCTTCAAAAGGATTTGTAAAAATGGTCAAAACTAAAGAAGTGTAATCTTTGTTAGATAACTCTCTCTGAAGATGTGAATTCAGGCTAATTGTGATCCTTGAAAAGTACTTTCAAACCTCAGAGTGGACTGGCTTTAATAAATAAATAAATTAGTTAATTAATTAATTAATTAATCCTCCTGTTGATTTCACTTTATCTAATGTTGATCTAGAGTCCTCACCAGTCAGTCAAATCGATAATTGCTTATGACTATGTTTAATTGTTTATTTATGAGCGGCAACACAGAGTACAAAAAAGAATATATATATATATATATATATATATATATATATAAATATATATATATATATATATATATATATATATATATATATATATATATATATATATATATATATATATATATTAGTAGTTACAAAATACCTTCTGTGTATGTTGTAATTGAAAGATCTCCTGGTAAATGAGCGTTTTTTAAAACAGAGAAGTCAAAATATTAATCTTCAGTAGATACATTATGAATGAATAAATGAACCTTAATGTTAAATCTCTATCTGTCTGTGTTACATCTTATATTTTGGGCCATTTGCTCTTTTTATCCACAGAGTCACTAATGAACACAGGCGACTTGCAGCCACAGCCTCCTTCGTGCTTAAAATCTCCAATCATTACAGAAAGACAAACTGCTTCCATAGGACAGCTATTCCGCTGTAATTGGTGTACACTGTCTTTAAAAGCTGGGGTGAGAGGTACAATGCGTTGCTTGTGAAAGGAAACTCCAAAGCACATTAAAAGCGAATTACTTCTTGTTTAAAGTGTGTTCGGGGTCATTCTGGTCACGACGCGCGCACCTCTCCAAAAGCGCACACGTCTCCAAAGGCGCACTCCATACTTTCTAAAAGGCAGTCACATTGTTGAGGGGTTTCACAAGAGGTGTACATATGGCATCCAGGTTGCAATTAAATGTTTTTAAGATGTTTTTCCTTTCTTGAGGAAGTTTCCTCTTTCTTTCTTTCTCTCCCGGCAGCTCTTTGCCAGAAAGAAGAAGAGGAGGGGGGCACATTGAATGGCTCCGCTGCGAGTTTGGGATGACAACAATCTGGTCAGCGAGTTGTTGGACTTTGATTGCCCCCCTCAAAACGTCCTTCAAACAAAAAGCTGAGGACGAAAATAAAGCCCCACCTGGTACCTCTGTTTGCTAAAATAATAATAAATAGATTTCGTTTAATAAATAAGCAAAGGAGACTATAAAGTGAAGTAGTAGAGGAAGTATTAATCAGGAGCATCGGGCAGGTATCACCTGCTCCGGAGCTTGCTCAGTTTATTGTTAAATATTGTTAAATCACTTTTCGAACCAAGTCTGCTCCGATATCTGCTATTTCCACAGCAACTGGGCGCTTATGTTTGCCTATACTTTGCATAACAAGCAGGACACTACAGCACACTGATAAAAATCAAGGAGAGAGACTGACAACTTCAAACCAACACCTGTCCATGATATCCGAATATGGATTTGGCATCAATGATTATTTGTAAAGTGGTAATATTTAGTTTACTTTAGACTTTTCGTGCCTTTTATAACAGCAAGGCACCATCTCGTATCTCCCTGGTGTATTTGTCCAGTTTATTGAAAGCATATGGTTATCAGATTGTTCCCAAAACACATATTTAGACAGAAAGTTAAGGAGAGCTTTCGGTGATCCTTTGTTGGCAACTGTAAATCATGTTTGAGCTCTGCCACGCTCCCCCTCTCCCCCTCGCCAGAGCTGACACGTGTCTGCATGTCCTTGCCATATTTTAATAATCTTCAACGCTCTCAAAGTGATGTTGAAATATAAACATTGCAATGCGCAATTGAGTTGTGGCGATAGTGGACATGTTTTTGGAGATGTCATAACGCACACGTACAGGCTCACATAACGGGAGGAATCGAGCTTTTATTGTTGTGACACACAACCAGAACCTTTGTACTATCAGTTCACACAACAGGTTTCACCCTCTCACATGCTCTTTGTTCGGGGGGCCCATGCGTAATTGCCTTTGTCCAACCACCGGAGCTTTGCGCACAAACGCATTAAGCAAATGTTTGTACAAATCCATGTGTCATGAAAAAATTATATTTTCTTTGATAGTTGATACTTACTTTGATCAGTTTATTTCGAGCTCACAAAGAGATCAGTCACTCATTGGAATAACTCTGGGCAGCACTCAGGCGAGAGCCAACGTTTAGCAGATTAAAGTTCTTCAAAACCAACCAGATCGTGTCATGTGCGCACAATCAGAAATACGCAACTGCATAATTAATAATAAACTACTTATATAAAAATAACACCGAGATGCTGTGGATTTCCCCTCACTTTTCAATACCGTGATGCACTGGAAGTAGATTTTTGAAGCCAGTTTGCCAAGTTACCATGACCACCATGTCCTCAGCATGACATGTGCCAACATTTTCAGTGCGTAAAATGTGGCATTTACAACTATCCTTAAGGACAGGGATCTGATCGTTTGCAAACTCACACCTCCTGGAATAATAACTTTCTGGAAAGAAATGCAATGACATTTGAACAATTCCCTGTAGTTCTACTGCATTTGCGCACAAAAATCCGACAACCAGCTCAATTTAAAGGTCTTGCCAGCATCTCTTTATTAATATAGAGACATTATTGTTCACACAAACGGAAAAAATAGTAATGGTAGAATACCCCCGCCCCCAAAATGACTGACTTTGAGCGCTTCAGAGGGAGCTGAACACTTAATCACGAGTCACAAGTCCAGAGTCACACTTAAAAGTACAAGTAGTTCACAAGTGTTGAATGGTGGCTGAAGAGTTTGTGTGCGTAAAGAAGATAGATATATGTATATCATATATTTATGTATTTCTTTAGTTTATATCAATGTTTTTTTTTTCTTTTATACCAGGAACTATCCAGCTCCTGCACCCTGGCTAACACAGTGCGGCTCTCTGCATTGAGCATCAAGAAACAAGCGCGTACCCCGAGATAAAGCCTCCAAAGGGTTTCGTGTAAGATGCCCAACATTGGCTCTGAGAGATGGAGTCGTGGCTGACAAGGTGTAATAAACACATAATGAACAAAATGTGAAAAGTTACAATAAATTCCCCAACGAAGCAGTAGCTCCCTGATTCTGAAACATGGCCCTCAGACAGACTGAATAGTTGATATTCTCTCCCTGATTTCTCTCAGAATATAAAATGCGGTCATTTTTTTTCGTCTGGCACACGTTCTGCATTTTGGACGACACCATGTCCATGCATTTGGTTGAAAATGACAAAGAATACAAAAAGAAATACAGCAGTGTGAAGAATGAGAGAGAGGTGGGGGTGGAGGGTGAAGGACGCGCCGTCTGGAAGCTGATTGGCCACTTGACGGGCGCTGTTGATTCAGGCGTCCACCGCGCAAGAAGATAAGATAAAGGCCATATAAAATACAGAGATGCGCATCCATCCCTCACTGTCAGCTGCACCTATACACTGTCTGCTGCCTCCAGCTACACGACTGGCTGTCTCTCCATCCGAGCATCACCTGTCAAGTAAGTGCAAATATATCCATACAGGTCGGGTTTCTTCTTTTTTATCTGGCATTTGGATCTTTTGCAGATTTTTTCTAGATAGCAGTGCAGTTACATGTTTATTCTGCCTCATTTGTATCTCTTAAACTGTTTAAAGATGTCAAAATCTGCACCGGAAGTAAGTGGAAACTTCTCAGCACAGTGGTAGATTTATTAAGATGTTTGAGGTTTGTGGGGGGAAAAAAATAGGAAATATGATTTAGACTTTTCGAAGTTTCAAAAAGGAAACTTTTTCAAACACACAGTTTACTTTTGTGATTTTTAAAGATTCATTCGTGGTTTCCTTTTAGCACTTTTGTAGTTACATCATATTTCGCTTATATTCGCACAGGATGTCTCCTAAAACACAGTGCGTCCCCGGTGACCTGCGCACATCCACCGACGCACTGACGCTCAGCAGGTTTTCTGTTCGCCACCAGGTGAATGAAGCCGGCGGCTCAAGTGAAACTTTGCCCAGAAAACCGTTGTCTGTAATCGGAGGGGAGGCCTCCTCGGCGAAGAATCTAAAGCCCAGAGGCAGGTGTGAGAGGTCAGGACAGCGGGGCAGGCGCAGAATGAAGGCCAACGACAGGGAGCGCCACCGGATGCACAACCTGAACTCCGCTCTGGACGCGCTGAGGAGCATCCTGCCCACACTGCCCGACGACACCAAGCTGACCAAGATCGAAACTCTGCGCTTTGCCCACAACTACATCTGGGCTCTGACCGAGACTCTGCGCATGGCCGACCTGCACGGACACAGGCCGGAGCAGCTGCAGGCGGGGTCAGACCTGAGCAGCCCGGCGAGTGTGTCGTCTGCGGAGTGGGACTCATCCGCATCACCCGCAGGGGCTGCTGGCTGTGTGACGTCAGCTGACTATGAGCCAAGAAACTGTTTCACATCGGGAGAAATATCCAGCGTCATACCTGTCAGCGTGTATCTCAGGTCATTCTGCAGTGGGAATGGTCTCAGAGACACTTGGCACTGTTGACTTTCCACCTTCCAACGAGGAGTCCTTAAAGGGTAACTCCACCGAGTTTACACATTCAAGTGTGTGTACAGGTCTTGGGGAGTACTACTTCATATGTGAAAACATACTGTAAAGCTTTCTGTGGCTCCAGAGGAAGCTGCATGTAATCTGAGACGGTGCCTCCAGTGATGTCACCCAGCGGTTATGTTTTGAAAAGCAGTCCACTGGTCTGGCGTTGCACTCCTTTGTATTACTTTTTCATATGACTTAGTTCTCCAAGGGACCAGTAAACATACTTAAATGTGTAAAATTGGTGGTTACTGTTTAATGACTGCCCGTATTGTGTTACTGCACTGCTCTCTATGGGCTGAAAACATTTACTATAAGTAAACTGTAAGTGTCATTCGAGGCCCTTTCTTAGTTTTAGAATTTGATTTCACGACAATCAAAGTTTCACTAAAAGACCATGAAGCACAATCAGATTATTTTAAGCTAAAATATTTATTTTGGAAATGATTCATATGTGTTTTTGAGCTGTTCTTGCTGCATAAAAAGTAGTTCTATTTATTTAATAAAACTGTAGAAAAAAGTCTTGTGGTGAAAAGTAGTCTGCCTTTCCATTGTTTCCATGATCCAAACTGAACATTTACATTTACAAAGACAAATATTACATCAACACATTGGCTGTCATTCAAATGGAAGACTCTTTTTAGGGAGATAAAAAAACAAATGCCATCATTTCATAGTATTCATTGACTTTTCTTTTGTAGAAGTTAATGTGCAAATTGACACTTTCGAAGATGTGGTTCTCTACTGGACTGCCCACCTGTGACCGTACTGAAACACAATGCAAAGAAGACCATCATGAGCTAAATGTCGGGACATCTAGGATTATGTCATAGTGTCCGATTGTGGCGTGCAGTCCCAAGGCCGGAGTGAGCCCTCTACTTGGGGAAGACGGTGACCACATCGTAGCCCTCAGGCGGAGTCACTCGCTCGCGTGCATGCGTCTCACAATAAATCTTGTCCTCCACAAAGAAATGTCCCTTCTGTTTTAAGTTGACGTCGCAGTCTGTACAGGTGTAGCACTCGGGGTGACGGAACTTATCCCTCAGCTTCACCACCATCCCCCTGAAACAAAAAAAACACAGCATCTTGTTAAGCTTTATTTAAACGCTTAAAAATGTAATGCTCAAGTTTATTCAGACACCTACTCATGAGCTGGATTTAACATCACTTGGATCAGTTTTATCTTCTACTGTAAAAGCAGAAAAAATAACTACAAATACATTCTGGGGATGTCCTATAATTTAAGGGGCCCAAAACTGCATCTGAACAAAGCCACAGATAATTCTGACGCCAAGACCGAAAGGGGTGGATGCTCAACAAATACACATATTTTCCAGCTGCCACCACAGCTACAAAACAATTACAGAGGAAACACGCAAAGTTTTAATGTTTAATAAAAAAGTTAAAAGGCAGATCTTATCTTGACTTGAGCAAAAGCCCTTATTATGAAGTCTGCTAAGCCACAGCTGTTAGAATCAAACCAAAAATATGCAGTTTCTGCCACTAGGGGTCTCTCAATCGACACCATGAAAACAAATGGTTTTAGTCTGATGACATTAAATTTTGTGGTATCATGGGAGTTGTTGTCTTCACTGTTAAACGACCAGCACTGCTGATAGAAATCTGTTTACGTGGCATAGGCAGAAATGTTCACGGATGAGGTTATGTTTAATCACGTTAGGTTTAGTCACGTTCACCGACATCTTCCCTCATTCTCCGATTCTCTCCCAGATGTTATAATAACAGGTGACCAAATGAAATGCACTGTTATCCTGAACAAAATTAAGATTTCTCTGGGTTTGAATGTTGTCGGAAACATTTGGGATACTTTTACATATTATAACTTTTACTACACAAAGATACTGAATCCAAAACAATGAAATTTACTCAAAAGATGTAAAAATGTATCATGCTTAAATGTTTTTGGGGAAAACAATGGGACTTCAGGATAAAAGCTGACACACAGGGTCCTGTGGTCTTAAGACAACCCAGCCACAAGGTGGAGACAAAGCCCAAACAGAAACAACAACACGACTCTGGGGGCCCTCAGTGTTGCATCACAACACTTTGTCACATTGTGTTGGTCTCAAAGTGTGGCTGTCAGGTTTAAAAGCAGGTCGCCATGAATTTCCTCAGAGGAGAGCTGGACAAAGATCTGGGCTGAAACTTGTGGTCTGGATTCAGACAAAGCCATAACGGCTTGTTCGCACTTCCTTGTGTCGCAAACTAAACATGTGATCTGTAAAACAGCAGGAAGGAACCATAAAATACTTACACAATGCCGGATCCACATTTGTCGCAGGTGGGTAACTTGTCTGCGTTCCCCACGGATGATCCGATCTTTGTTGAGGGGGCTTTCACACTCCTGAAGCCTGACGGTTTGTCACAGTCACCTACAAACATCCCACACAAACAATCTTAACATACTTCAACTGGTTTAATCAGGAACAAAACAAACAAAAACAAAAGTAATGTCATCAAATTATAAATGGAAGATAACTGCATGCCCAAAGGCTATGCTTAAAAAAAGAGAACTCCTTGATTACCCTTCAAAGAAGCTGTGACTAACAACAAGGATCCATACCTGTCTCAAGAATCCCCTGTAGCACTTTGAATGAAGCAGACTGGCGAGGAGGCTCGTCAGTCTGTTGGTTCTCCTGCAGCATCTTGTAGACCTCTGAATCTGCTGCTACAGCCGGCCTCTTCTCTGTCTGCGATGGATCTGACGGAGCTCTGCAAAGCGTGTGTGCATTTTAATATATGTGCAGGTGG
Source organism: Acanthopagrus latus (assembly GCF_904848185.1). NCBI lineage: Eukaryota > Metazoa > Chordata > Actinopteri > Spariformes > Sparidae > Acanthopagrus > Acanthopagrus latus. The sequence goes on along the minus strand of NC_051053.1, from coordinate 14,096,195 downwards.
CAGAGGATGCAAATATATCAAAGCATTCATACTGAACAGATCACAAAAACCTGATTTTTGTGTCTCTTGCTCATTTTCACCTGGAACTCTCTTATTGTTCTATATCAGCATCAGTTCCTGGTTTCAATGGCTGCAGGAAGTGATACAATTTTCTTGATGCATCTGAATATAGCTGAGTGAATACCTCTGTCGGCTGGGCCATCATATCCACATTACTAATGTTAGGACTTAAATTACTCACACTTTTGGGAGCTGGCCTAAATCTAACAAGCTCATTTTTTTCCTGGGTAAACTATTTAAAAATCCACAGTGAATCAACTCAATCCAGCAGTTAAAAGCAAATCAAACATGTGGCCTATGGGTGAGTGTTTTCAGTTGGTAAAGTAATTGATCCTTAGAGACATTGTGTTTGTATCCTTTAAGATAAGACACTGAAGCTCTTTGAATTGAATGTTTTTCCTGAGCAGTGTGTTCAGTAAAAAACAAACAGTAGATACAATGTTAAAGATAAAAAGTACGATTCAAACTGGATAATGGTAGATACATCTGTTGGGGGGTTGCTTCAACCAAATGGACTGTGAAACATAAGTAACACCAGTCAGTTAGCAGTAGATGTGGTTAAACTTTGACCCGCTCAGAGCTGAGTAACAGCACACAAACAGAATAAAGTTTCACATCATTAAATATTTTTGTCTATTTATTTTTTATTTGAAAAAGGATCTGTGTCAGCATTATGTCAATAAAGAACTAAGGATTTATGATATGGGGAAAAAAGCTGCAATGATAGTCGATTAGTTCACGATATACAACTATAAAATCAATACCAAACTACTTTAACAATCGTTTAATAATTTCAATAATTTTCTGATTCCAACTTCATAAATGTGATATTATCAATGTATTTTCTGAATCCTTTAGTCCCAGAATATTAGAAAGATTATTGATATTGATACAGTGAATAAAAGAAACAGCCAACAGATCAATCAAAGTTTGGTCCTTCATGATCTTAAACAATACTTTGCGCTTCTTGGCGCAGCTCGTACTGCCTTTTCTTTGGGGTCTCGAGTCTCAAACCAAGCAGGACTTAATTGTGTCATTTCAGTATCGTCTTACTTGCTGTTGGGCTCGTTCGCTGTAGCCATTGTTTTAACTTCGTCCACGGCTGAGTTGAAGTCCTTGATGTTCTCTGAGGAGTAGAGACTAGATGGGTTGTTGTACTGGTTGGTCACGACTTTGGAGCCAAAACCAGTGAATGGCAGAGCGCTCCTGTTGTGGCTCGAGCCGATGTGTTTCACCTCCTGTTAAAAACAAAAAAAAAAAACAAAAAAAATCAATGGAAAATTGTGCTGTTAAACTTTGTGTGAGTAACTGAGCAAAAAGGTGCTGATTGCAGGCATTTGTGAAAGAACTTGCACGCTGTCTGAATCATGCAACATCCGAAGAGCGAACTTGATGCAACAGTGCTCACAACTTTGAACTTGAACTCTTATTTTTTAGTTTATTTTATGAGCTTGCACATGCACGAACATGCAGCTGACATCATGTGGGTTATGAATATTACACAACATTTGAAATCACCCAACCTCAAGTACAGTGGTTCCCAAACCGTTGTCTTTTAGGGACAGCTTTTCTATCATTGAGTAATCTTATGACCCCTGACCCCGTATTCAATGTGTTTATTCTTCTCATGTTTTTTTAAACAAGAAATATGTCATTTTTTTCAACAATCATGCATACTGAAGAGGCTTCTTTTTTTGAAACATTTGTTGTTTTCTTCTCCCAGACTCTTTGACTTTGCTATATTCACACTTGGTTGATTTAACTGCACTTTTGCAGCATGACGAGGCTGCTAGGCAGAGAATGAAGGCTCTGTGAACATACATAACTTGTGTTCAGGTCTTCACTATGTCCTTATCCTCAGGTCACATCTTAAAAGATAATCTAAACTTAAAAAATAACAACCTCACTTGGTTTATTCACAGAAATTAATGCTCACATATAGGCCTCATATCCATTTACTGTTCATACGTTTTGTTACACCACTTTAAATCAAGAGGGCCTCTAGTAGCTTTGTTGTCTCCCAAGTTTGGAACCAGTTTTCAACTATCAATTTAATAATGTTCCAAGTGCTGACTTGACTGAAAAGAGCGACTTGGAAACACTGTTCAACTGAAAATAAAATCAGTCATATTTTGACCATTGCCTCTAGTTTGGCTTAGAGTCACACATAATTTAACAGGATAATGTGCAACTATGGATTTTGCCTTAATTATAGTTAACGGTCTGTGAAGACAAGCACGTCACGACACTGGCATGCCATCAAAGTGGGCACATAAATACCACTGAATCGAGCTCATGCTTCACAGTGAGAACACGGAAATACCTCCAAAAATAGCTCATGCTTCAAACATCAGACATTTAAATTGCAAAATGCCCTAGAGTCCCTGCGAGCAAATAAACTTACACAAAAAATAGCATTAACCAATGCTATAATAGCCGAAAAAGGACAAAAGCGATGTTTTAGAGGAATTAAACAGTGAAGAGGTATCAAAGTGACAGAGTCCAGACAAGCGCTTGAAACACGCGTTACTGTGTGTGTGCGAAAAATGCAAAACATCTGTGAAACACACAGAGCCTGAGACACACCACACTGTGTCCTACATGAATTCACACTTTGGCCCCGGCTTTCCACTCAGCAGGCAGGAACTGAGGCTTGCGTCAGGGTTTGGCTGATAAACTACCGTCTCCTAGGAAACCTCCTGTTGGGAAGTAAACAATGACCTCATCGTTGGCAGTCAAGAAAAAAAAAACCCACACGCCTTTGTGAGAAAGAAAACTCGCAGGCGTCCAGAAAACTGTATGGCTACCTGTAAATGAGGGTTCAAGCTAAATGAGAGAGCTGGGGGAGTCATTTTCCAAACTGATTCAGCTTTCATGTTGAGTGCAGGCACTCACTTGTGGCTCTGATGCAAGATTCATCTTGTACGGATGTGTCTTCCCTCCCTCAGATGAAAGAGGTGACCACATTTTACTTTCCGACCTGCAGAACAGACAGAACAAAACAAATGTCACTGTGCTGCTGAGAAACACTGAACTGCAAAATAATCATCACATATTGGCATTAAATAGAACACGCCAAATCTTTTTTTTTTTTTTTATATTGCTGGGTGTGCTTTCCTGTCGAGCTGCACGTGAACATGATATTATTCCTGTCTCTTTGAATGCAGCACAGTCCTCGCAGGTATGCCCTTTGGCTCGGCTTCCTCGACAGCTTACCCCACCCTGTGTTCAACACATTCACTCTTAATTTGAACAAACATATTTGCTTCAACCTGCCTGCCTGCTGCCGAGTCCATTTCAACACGTCTGTTGCATGAAATCATACGCTACCAGAGAATTATGATGTAATGTGCTGATGACATGACAGAATTACAACACAGCGTAGCCTACATACACTTATCAAAAAGAAAGATTTCAGTGAAACAAAAGACATGACTCGCCGTGAATGAACATGACATCACTCCCCCAACACCTGGATCGCTGCTGAGCTGTCTCATATGACTCAAGTTTTTTTCAGGCCCACGGCTATGCAGATCAGACTGGCACATGTTGCTACAACCTACCTGTCTATGGAGAGCACCATTTGCTCTATGCACCCCTTGATCTTGTTCTGTGCTTCCAAGTGAGTCATGTTCTCTGTCGGCTCTCCGTCGATGGCCAAGATCATGTCTCCAATACACAGGTTGGCCTGGGCGGCTTTACTCCCAGGGGTGACCTTCAACACAGGCGATGTAACCGATATTAAAAATAAAACAGCGACTTTTTGGGATATGTGTGAATTTGGATTACACAGTTTTAAAGGGTGCTTGACAAAGGTGTACTTGTCTATCCTCATCAAAAATTAAACACCGCTTATGAATAAGTCAACTAGAATCATGGAAATAAAACAAAACTTTGCTCTGCAGCCGGATGTTAGCTTAACACGTCTTCTCTGACCAGAGTTTAAATCCACTGCTGTATTGTTTAACTGTGACCTTCAAGGACCTTTACACACATTTCATTATTTACAGTACACACAGTCGCAGCCACATGGAGGAAGGTGTTTTCATTCAGGCTCAGGCTGAGAGCTGCCTGGAGGGCAGACCCTCTGTCAAAGATAAAGGCTCCAAGCACAGAGAGGGAGAGAGGGAGAGAGGGAGAGAGAGAGAGAGAGAGAGAGAGAGAGAGAGAGAGAGAGAGAGAGAGAGAGACTCTGGCACAGTCCAGGAATTCCTAATCACTTTTCCATGGGTGGAGTGGACTGACTGACCACTGGGAACAACATTTACAACAGCTACGGCAGCCTCCACTCAGGCAAAGTACACAGCAGAGAGTCATATTCAAAATCATTAGTCACAGGAGTGTCTGGCTGTGTTTGAAAGGGTAATAAAACTTTGCATCTGTAAATACCATGATGTTGTAGAGTAACAGAATGGGCTGAAAAGAATGGCTTCAAGGACACTCAGGGATGTCAAAATAAAGGCACGTTTAGAATTTTCCCCCTCAATATCAGGCTTTTAATTTGAAGTTAAGGCTCGAGGACAATAAGAGTCAGTGGACATGATGGGGTAACTGGTGGCATTATCTGTGGACTTTTGTCTCACCTGCACACTGAGGGTAAAAGAAAAGAAAGACATCTCACATAACACAAGGATTCATTATCTCGTCTCATCTGTATTTAACTAATGTAAATGACTCGTAACAAAACACAAGGCGACAGGTTATTATCGCTTCTAGCTTAAAGCACAATGAAAACCCCACATTAACAACATGTCGACACTGTAAAGGGAGCTAATGTTAGCTAAATTAAAGTGATATCACTTTAGCATCTGTGGCGTAGCGTTAGCCTGCTGTTAGCTTAACGTTAACTAGCTTTCAATCAAGTCTGTTCACGGTGAAGTAACAGAGGAGGCAACAAGAGGTGAAAGTTTCATCGCGACAAACCCAGGTGTGGTTACACTGGATTACAATAGCGGCTAAAAGTCAAACTTACCCGGGAGATAGTCAGCGGCTGCTCGAACTCCTTCCCCCCGACCAGCCTGAAGCCCCAGGGTCCAGGACCCTGCATCACCACCCGGAGAGGCATAGCTGACTAACGTTAAATTCTGGTGTTTAAACTGTGTTTTAAGATCTGTCTCTGACCACCAGCGCACTTCCTCCTGCCTATGACATGTGCGGTGATCGATAGTGAGTCAGAAGTTTAAGCCTGGCTTCAGCTCGGCAGCTCCGGAGCAGGGGGAGGACCCTCAGGTTACAGTCGGACGAATAGATTTTGAAGTTTCCACGCTGATAAAGTGAGAGCACAAAGATCGTGTATTGAGCAAGAGGATCACTGTGAGGAAGCTGACCGAGCGTCCAGGAATGTCAGGTGATTTTGTCACAGAGGCCACAGGCAGATCACATGTCAATTAAAAAAAAGGGCCCGCGACCAAGACTTTGACTTATATTTTTCATTGAAACAACAACAAAAAAAATGTATTGATCCCTCTAACGTGCCTGTGTATAAAAAGCGTAATACAGCTTATTAATATTTGCCCAAAACTATCAAAAACACATGCATTAGCTGCACATTTTTCTTTTTCTTTTTTTCTGAGTCAATCCAATCAACAGTCCAAAACCCATAGAGTCTTTATTTACTGTCTTGAAAGACAAAGAAAATCCCCAAATCACTATAATGAGGAAGCTGGAACCAGAAACTGTTAGGCCTAATCGATTTTCAGAGTAGTTGGCACATCTTAATTGATACTGCTCTACTTGAATTGGAGTGAGTGGAGTCACAGCTGAGCTGGAAGTCAAATTGTATGAGAGCAACCTTTTAAAACTGTGGAAGAACTGTTTCTCTATGACTAATAACCTCTTAAATGCAGCGTTCAACAGATGGTCTCCGATGGTCATTACGACTTTTTACCTGAATGAAAATACCTTGAAAACAGAGCAGAGTGACCCCTCTTCATTTTTTTCTCCTCTCAGATTAGCGCCAGTGTTTGTTTTAGGGATGTCGGCCTGCCGGTACGTCACCGTGTTATATGCAAGCTTACCATTTATGGTAGAGCTAAATCCCAGGATGTGGAATGTGCCGCTCCCAAAACTTGAATTCCTGCTAAAGGATCTCTGCTGAAGTGGAGAGAAAAAAAACCTCTGGGCAGACAGACTGAATGAAACATGTCCTTTCTTGTGGGGCTTACATGCATCCTTACCAGACCTTCAGCCGTGCCAGTGATGTCTTTGACATGGTTTGCTTTTAAGTGAAGCCCTCATAATGTAGAGGAACAAAGTGAAAAAGAGACTTCTGCTCCTGACTGTTATGGCTGTGAAAACACATCTGTCAACTATGTATCTTTAATGGGATTTTGCCCTTACTGCTGCTTTAAAGGCCTCACACAGCAGCCAGAATAAGTGTAATATAATTATTTATCTTATCTCAGAAAGAACTCATTTAAATTCATTAATGGCTTGTTTCACCCCTGGTGCATTAATTTCAATAACTGCCCAGGGTGTAGCCTGAATGATGTGCGACATCAGAAAAAGATCATCAGATAACAACCCAAAGACAAACAGCTCCACCTTTAGCCCGCATGAATTTGCCGCCGTGTTCCATTAACTCTTCTCTATTAAAGAAGACCTCTTTTGCTTTTCCATTATTCTTTTCCTTTCCTTCAGTGTGTTATATCAGTCTTTGTGCACGTAAAAGGTCTTGAACCAACCGAAGCTCCTCTCTTGCACAGAAAACACTTCAAGTCTCCTTCAGGTCTTTGCCAGAAATGAAACCAGGTAACACACCAAGCGGTTTAAATGGTTTATTAAATATTGCATAATACCGAAGTCACAGCAGTGTATAGTATCTTTATTTTTAATATTGTCAATGTAACAGCACTGCAAATTGAAGCAAACAAACCAAACCTGTTGCAGGTTATGCGTCTCATCAAACTAGTCCATTCTCATGATTATTAATCATTAAGTTAAAGCATTGTGTCACACTTTTAGGTACTTGCACAGTAACTGACTGTTCTTAGTAAATGTTCTCCCATCACAGAAACTAGGACTAACGGGAAAACCTTGGTTACATTAAATATGTCATGGATACATTTCAGTGATACTCCAAAAAAAAAAAAAAAAAAAAAAAAAAGACATTAAATCAAAATGAGGCACGATTTTGCATCTAACATAAGGCATTATGATCCTCACAAATGGCAGCGTAATGTTCATATGCGTCAAACTTCCTGTGCTCAGTTAACGCTCCACTCTGTGCTTTGCCAAAAAAAAAAAAAAAAAAAAAAAATCCTTCAGGTAAATAAATGGCTGCGAGTGAACGAGAGCTCCATCTGATGCTCCCATTGCTCGCAGTCTATTTCTTTATTTTACATATTTACAATCCTTCTTGTGCCATGCTGCTCAATAGATGAAGATTCATTTTTTTGTACATATTATGTGTGCATTGGCCACATTCATATATTCATACATTCATACATTCTGTGATGTTTACGGAGCACAGTATCACAGGAACAATCTTAAGTGAGTTGTGTTGTGACTAAACGAGTGATTGATTATTTGTCCATCACACAGTGTGATGGAGATGACGCGAACCTCTCTCTCTCTCTTTGTTCTGGCAGGGAAGAAAAAGCCGACCAATCAGCACATTCATGCGGATCTGGAGTCGCACAGGAACAGAAATGTTTAGCCAGCAGTGGAGGGAAAACATGCTTTTCTGGCGTTACAAGATACCTGAATATTGTATCAGTGCTGTACAGGCTAACACATAACGCAGTGTATTATACTGACAAAACATTTCTTTACTGATGCTGGCGAAGTTGTCAGTTCTGCACAGGAAGAAACATCTGATTTCGTCTCAACAGCAAACGTCAGAGAGGATGAAACACTGATTGCTACAGAGTTTTCTTAAATGAATGTACTTCATCAGTTATCAAACCACATATATCACCTCACACAGCCAATAAGGTCAATGTTCACCACCACTGCACAACTGTATCTAACACATTCATACGCAGAAAACAAAGATATAGTACACATACACTTTTAGATCTAGTAACTGTTTTTATCTTTGAATATTTCACATTATGTTTCTGATTTTATAGGCGATCATGAAGAGTTATACACAGAGGCTGACCCGCTGATAGTCTGGCAGTCTGATTAGAAAAAGATCTGACTTCAGCTACTTGGAGCATCAGATAGCTTGCTACGTTGAGCCCCCTAGTAGAAACTGAACAGACTTCACAATGTTGCTTCAGCCCTACAAACTGCATCCATCTGCTGCTCCGAGCAGGTTGCAACAAGCAGTAAGTGATATTTGCAAGTCCTATTTGACAGCTCTGCCGAGGACTGATGAGCACAGTGCAGCGGTTGATGACAACGCGGAATTTGATGAAAACACAAGCAAAGAAAAACAATAGCGATCATCTTTCATTCTGTGAGTGTGGAGGGATCCACTCTGACATGTGGTGTCTGTTACACGATCTGATGGTGCTGGACATGTGGGAGCTCTGTTCTCGCAGGAAGATGGCTCCGATGCTTTGATAGCAGCATTTAAAGCCAGCCTCCGTCGTTGAGCTATTGAAGCTCAAAGAGCAGCCTGTTAACCCTGTCATCATCACTTCTGTTCTCTTTAAGCTGAAGCCGACATATAGTGATAATGTTTCATGCTGTGATCTGACTTTTACGGTGCATGCTGTACTAATTCTGACCTTATTATTGAAACATTCAACTAACTGTACTACCCATGTTGTAGTCATCACATATGAAAATATGTAGCCATATCAGAAGGCCTCTTAAAGTTTTCTGTACACATTTACATGACTAAAACGTACAATCTTGTCAGTAAGGGCATGGTTAAAATCTCTATACTCTAAGACACCTTGTTGGCTTCACTTAACACATTAAATAGCTTTCATGTCATGACTGATTAATATACTGTCAACTCATTAGATGGGATCTCCCTAAATGTCCAAACAGGAAGTTAAATGCTACCACGCCTGTGCTGTGGTTGAGCTGCAGCCAGGCATCTGACACCAGCTACCTTACAGGCATCAACAAACACAGTTTCATTTTGACAGAAGAGGGATAAAAGGAGAAATAATTTCTGAAAATATAGGATGTGCATTAGCACAGTTTCTTTTATCAAACATGCAACACAGTCCATGTGTCCTGTATTTGTGTTTGCTGTGGTAACTGTGAAAAGGAGAAGCTTAAAGCACACTTCAACATTTTAGTGTTTCTCGTCATGCACATGACTGTGTAAAACTGAGGTATAACAGCCTTTGGATGGAAAATAAAGGCAATACTGTACCGGTATCTAAAGCTTTTGGATTACACTGAGGTTCTGTGAAAGTAGCCAATACTGACTTGATGATGATTCGGAACATGTGACAGAAAGTAAAACAGGACTGAAAGGGCTTCACACATAAAGGCTTTAAGTCTTCAAGCTCTGGAGGTCCTTTTCTTAAATCTAAACTGAGGAAAAATGTCCACCACATTAAATATCCGGCATGTTGATTAAACACTGTGGGGCGAATTCACAACAGGATTGCACACCTTATGCAGCTGCCAAACCTGCAAAATTAGATAAAATCACACTGTGTAATTTCTCAAAGCACCTGCAAAGGATGAAATGGACCTCTGACTGCGCTGCTTCACAGTGCTCTGGTGCTATCTGTATGTATATACATTTGGTAATATGTATACATCTGGGGCATCATTCTATGCAAATGAGACTCACTGGCAAAAAAAAATTATTGGCCTCTTCAGAGAGTTGGTGAAGAGATTGTTAATTGTTAGGAAGTCTCTCCTGACTGAATTCATGCTTTGTGTAAGTTTAATCTATTCATTCCCATTCCTCTCGTTCTCTCTCTTCCTCTTCTCCTGCCTCTTGTATCAGCTGATGAGGGGCATTTTTTCTTTTGCCACAGTCTCCATCAGCCTGTCTTATCTTTGCTGCTCTTCCATCTGTTCCTGCCAGCTGTCATTTTGAAATGTGTGTTATACTTTTCCACATGGATAACTGCAGTCAGATGCAAAACATTATGGGTATCTTGTAATATCATTTCTTTTGTGAATTAGACCTTTGAATGGCGGAGGCAGATCAATCTGTGGGCACAATCCATTAATTGTGAATTCGTCCCTGGAGGTTTTTTTTTTTTTTTTCAGACGTCTAAAAGACTTAATTTTTGAATCATGAGATGCCTATTTTGCATCATACTTAGCTAATGATGATAAACACATCTGCACCTGAAAGGTAGCTCATGACAAACAGCTCAAACCCCACATCCCATTAAAATACATTCTGAATTCCTCAAAGTCCATTTACCACTCTTTGATCCATACACTGCTCTGCTGCCGGCCTCCAGACTGAGGTGCTACGTAAACACTTATTAACTGTATATTACATGGACATAATGGAAGCTATTATCTGTACAATAAAAGCTAGTTTGTGGGAGGTTGTCCAAGAGAAATTCCACACGTAGAGACGGACGAATTCTGTCAACAAGAGTGTTAAATGTGGTCAAGGTGTACACCGTGCTGAGGTTGGGCAGTGAGCTGTCTCTGTCTCCGCCTCCTGCAGTCTGACATACCTCAGGCCGACCGATCACTTTCCCAGACAAGATGGTTTTGCCTGGCTAAATGACTATGCTAACCAACAGCCATGCGCGATAGAAATGACTTCCCAAGCTTGACAGGCAACCATGTGTTACAGCCAGATTAGATATGTTTACAGTTTCACCTCCTTCACGTAATTCCCAGGGAAAGTCCCAAACTGTTTTGTCCTCTTTGAGGTACCTGCGGGGAAAAGGACAGAGAATCATGGATCAGGAGAAAGAAAGTGAAGTGATTCTTTCACAGATCAAAGGAACAGCTCACCCAAAAATTAAGATTCTGCATGCTATCAGTTTTAGCTCTTAGCAGCTAGATTTCGGCTTGAAAAAGGGTATAAATAATGTCTTTTCAAATGGGCTTCTGGAGACCTGGATAAGTTCAGATGAGCTTTAAGATTAGTTTTTAAGTTGTTTCTTTGGACAGTTTTAAAGCAAGTCCCGATCAGTTGATGCAGCACCACTGTTTTGCTGTGAAGCTCCATAAATGATTTGTGGACTATGAAAAGCCTTCCATCAGCATGGGGTGAGGAGATACTATTCCACTAAAGGCGAAAAAGACCCTGATTTCAGAACATAAATAACTTATTTAGTTATTTTTAAAGTCAAGGGCAATCTTTGCATGCATCATGTGCTGTCGTCCTTTAGGAGCCCTATGTGGAAGGTTGTGACACGGTGAAAATGACTCTACTTCTCCAGGAGCCCTGAGTATGCGCATTGCACGCGTTTTGCTGTCATTCTGAAGAAACCCTATATGGATTAATGTGACACAGCGAGTGTGACTGCACCTCTGAGGAATCTACCCCGAGGCCCGCGACACATACCGACAAACCAGCCGTCATCGCACTTCTCCATGACGCTGACGAGATCTCCCTCCTTCAGCTCCAGCTCGTCCTCGTTCTGTGGCACATAACTGTACAGAGCCTGGAAACTGGAGCAGGATACAAGGACAAGTTGGTAAATCACTACACAATAAAACCATAATACGGTGAGTGAAATTGAAACACAGATCTTACTCACATTCCACAGTTTAGACGGCTTGGCTCCGGGCTGCTGCTGTGGGACTGGGGTTGCTGGGAAATGATGAAAGATTGTTTACTGGGGTGGGGGTGCAGTCTATGGACAGAGTCATGAGGGTGGTGGGACAAGGTGCTGCAGTACCTCACCGAGGTCTCAGCTATATTCAAGATCTCATTACACACTGCCTCCTTTGAGTAGCAGTAGAAGGTGAAGTCGTCAGAAAAAGACAGACAGCGGCCCCACCGAGAGTCCCGGAGGAGGCCGAGGTGAAGTCGAGGGGATGAGGTGAGGAGTTAGAGAGGAAGGAGGGGGGGCGAAGTGCGAGAAAGGAAGGTAGGTCCAGTAAGTAGCAAGGCAGAAAAGGAAGTGATCCGTTAAAAGCCAGGAGGGAAAGCAGAGGAGACGTTGGTGGAGCCCAGGAGAGAGGCGAGACACCAGAGTGAGAGCATGTAGACAGGAAACATGAAATATTAGTTAACTTTTTACAGGAGAAAATTCAGAATGAACATGCAGTTTTAAAGGGAAGTTGGAGGATACAGAGTAAAGGAGCAGTTCGACATTTTGGGCAAATGTACTCTTAGTAGTCTAGTCACTTGCTGAGAGGATGGATTCTGTTTTCCTTTCATTATGAAGCTGAAGCTAGCAGCTAGTTAGCTTAGCTTAACATAGCCATAACAGGCCAGTGTGAGTGTTGGTTTGGTGATGATGAAAAGACTCACTGCATCAGGTCAAGAAATGTCAATATATCATGTTTTTGGTTTTAATTCAGTTCTTTCCTGTTTCCTTCCTGTTTTTCTCCCACATGTCCTCAGTGTCACCTATGTCTCATTAGTTAGTTAAACTTTTGTCTGCTCAGTCCACGTGTTTTCCCTCTTTAAGATGTCAGGTTATCCGCAAGTGTTGTTTTGGTCCTGTGTCAGCATTCCCTGCGCAATTCCTATTTGTTTTTTTCTTGTTTATTTCTTTTGTTCTTGGATTTTTGCCACAGCCTGCTCCCTCAGTTTTGCCTGGTACTGTGTTCAGCTTTATGTAATTAGAGCTCACATTTTGTTTCTTCAGCCCGCCTATATTTGGGTTCCACTTTGAAACATAACACCAAATCTATCCATTTTGTCTACGCATTAAACAAATTATTAATTTGTGAGCTTAGTAAGAGATGCTGGTTGGCTTCAGATGAAGCTGAGCTAGCTGTCTACCACTGTTTCAGTATTTATGCTATGCTATTGAATGGAAAAATGTGACTGTGACATTGATCTTATTTAAAGGTGCAGTGTGTAAGAATTTTGGGGGACTGAAATGCAAAATAAAATAAAATAATTATGTTTTAACTGAAACTAGAGCACTGAGCCTTTTCTATCTACAGAGTCCACCATGTTGCACCATCACGTTTCTACAGGAGTCAAAATCGGATAAACAATACACTGGTTCAAGAAATGACCTCTGAGGTTTACACCTTTTTCACATTTTTTGTGGCTACCATAGTGAGAGGTGTTCACTTGTTTGCAATCTGCAATCCCAGCCCTAGAAGCCACTAAATCCTACACAGTGGACCTTTAACTTTCTGAAAGCAAAGAGATTTTGCCGCCCAAAAATGTCAAACTACTCCTTTAATGCAGTGTAAGTCCTCTAAGATCTCACGTATTTAACATGTAGCACAAGAGGAATAATGGGAATTAAAGATGATGTGAGTCAAATGCATTTTACAGATGATGAGTTAAAGAGTTAAAGAGACAAAGTCACTCAACATCAGTGCACATTATCTTTGTAAATCCTCAGTACCAGCTTACCGCAAATGAGTTAACATTGTTGTTCTCTTGGATGTCAAACAGCATCACAGGGCTTCTTGAGCTCCGTCCATGATGGTCGTCATTCCTCATAAACTGCAACACAAACAGCCCAAATTAGTAAAGGACATTTCAAAATAAAAGCTTTTCTCTTTAAAGCCCGCTCCACATGTCCACCTGCTGAAAATGTTGTCATTCTTCAGTCACAGTCGGGTTGCATATCCTTACAGCTGGAAATTCTAACCTTGCAGCAGGTTTTAAAACAGAAGTCAACATGTGAAACCTATAAATACTCACCAATAAACATGTCACTGTCCTAAATAAACCTCTAACCTCCAGCGGAACTGAGGTACACATCTCTGCATAGAACATCAACAACATGCAACCAAATGCAGAATTTTACGAGGAGGAAGAAACTTGAGCTCTCAAATCAATCCAAGAAATGCAGGCACAATAGCTCCTCTTATAGCACTTTACACTTTACTTATACTTTACAGCTAGGAAATCTGAAACTCACCATACAAACACTGAAAGACACTAGAAAAGGTTTGCGTGTTAGTAGCACACACACAACAACATGCAGACTTGCAGCCCTGAGCGGCGTGACTGGTTTTAACTCATTCTTTCTCCATGAAACCAGCGGGTTCATCCCTCTGCAGGGCCATGATAAACATTAACATATCTACCAGTTAGTCACGTCTTTCAGCAACATCAGCTTCAGTACTTCATCCAACAACTGTTTTAGGGAATCAAACTGTGGCCAAAAGCCCATATTTCAGAGTGAACCTGAGATGCAACACCGCACACCATGCAGACGATACCTCTGCAGGGCTATTTCGCCTGCTGCCTGGGGCTGCGTGGCCCCTGTCCCCCTCTGCGCCTTCCCCCTCTGTCAACTCCTTCTCCCCCCTCAGCCAGCCCTCCAGCACCGGCCCTCCACAGGGGCTCACGCTGCGTGAAAGACGTGGGGAGGGAGGGGAGAGTAGGAAATCCTCCCCCTGAGGTGGGGTGAAAGTGACGAAGGGAGTGGTCGAGTTGGGTCTGGGCGGGTATGGCGGGGGAAGAGGGGAGGCCGCTGGGGAAGCCATGGGGGAGACACAGTATGGGCTGCCAGTGATGGCAGGCACAGGGCTGGCAGAGAAGGGCGGGGGCAGGTACTCGCCGCAGCGGTAGGACACGGTGGGCAGCGGTGGCAGGGGAGGGGTGGGGGCGGCAGGAGGGCTCCCGCCTCCCACAGTCAGGGAGATCCACTCAGAGGAGATAGCGTGGACCTCAGGGGACACAGAGCGGCGTGGGGAGCGAGGGAGGGGCAGGGGGGAGGTGGTCAGACGATTACGATACAGCTTTCACGAGCAACAGGAACGTGGGAGGAGGACGATGGAAGGAAAGACAAGAAATGGAAGAAAAACACAGAAAGAAAAGGAAACAAAAGATGAGACGAATCACTAGACAAAAAAACGGAATCAAAAAGGTGTGTGTCAAGGCGAACATAGAAGAGAATAAATAAATATGGGTCAGCTCATCACTACATAAATCACATGTATCCTATGTTTGGCCCTGAGTCTTTACCTGAGGAGAAGCATTGGTGCTGCGCTGTGGGGACTGGCTGACAGGAGGATCAGGAAACTCCACCCCATTTTTGACACGGGGTCGTCTCTGCACTTCTACGTAGGTGACGGGGAAGATGCCCTGGCGGTTGGTGCCTGAGATTTTGCCTTCATACCAGTTTTCATCGACTCTCCGAATCAATGTGATCCTCTCTCCCTGCCGAAACATGTTTAATAGGTTAAGAACAATCTAACAAATGAAGACATCTGTAATGAAGGATTCCCTCTACGTACCTTTTTAAAGGACATTTCCACCACTGTGTCCCCAGTGAAGTTGAAGCGAGCGAGAGCTTCTCCATACTCCAGTACCTGCACTGGGACACTTTTCTTTGGCTGGGCTTTCTCTGTGGGGGGAAGGAGCTGAAGAAGACAACAAATGACAAAACAATACAATTATTCATACTGTGCAGAAAAACACAAAACATCTCTAAAACTGCAGCTGAATGATGCAAAAATTGGAGAATAATGTAAATGACAAACTAAAACAAAAAAACCTTATTTCAATAACTTGTCTGAGCTCTTCACTTCTTCGAACAGTAATTACAGAGTGAAGAAATTGGTAAAGAGAACACACGCACCTCAACATAACTCTGAGGGAAAATACCGACTCTTCCATGGTGTTCCCCTTCATACCAGTTTTGATCCACCTGTCGAATAATGTAGACGATGTCTCCTTTCTGAAATGGTAATTCCCTACAAATGTTCAAAAAAGAGATCGGTTACACACTTTGAAGAAAAGCCATAATTTTAAATCATGAAAATGAAGCAATTGTGGTTATGGGTTATATTTAGCAGCACTTCTTAGCTAGTCTGCTTTGAGGATCTGATTGGCTTGTTTAATTCAAATTCAAGTTAAAGTTAAGTTGTGATGTATTTCCATTATTCTACTACTCCAAACAGTCATTTCCTTTGATTGTGAGATTTTTTGGCCTGAAGTTGCCAACCCCACCTATGAGTCAGAAGAAAACACATGCCAAAAACCACTTCAGCAAACTTTCTTTATCTTTAAATACAACAAATACCACCTGCTGTGAGACTCAGATACATAATAGGGAGGTAATTAGGTAGCTTGATATATTAGATAACAGTGTCCCAACTTCACTGGAATTGAGATTGCAGGAAAAACTTACTTTAGAGTTTCTGCTCTGAAGTCGAAGCGAGCCATAGCTGGAGTTCTCTGTGTGGATATAAAACAAAGGTGGGTGACTAATATGATCTGATATTTTATGACAGTGACAGTTGATGGTTATTCAGAAGACTAAACACCCTCATGTAGCTGCATCCCTTGTACTTGTGTTTACACTACGCTCTCTGGGCAAAGTGTAAAGAAAAGATTCTTCTGGTGAGCTGTAAATCTGCCCAACTTGTCCCCTCAGTGCGCAGTCTAAACATAAATATTAATGCAATGACAGGAATGAGGCGCATGTGACTGACAGGGTTACTTGTCCTCTGGAGCATTCCCAGTTTAAAACTATTGTGGGTTGTTTACCGTGAAACTGCTCTGCCAAGAGAGCAGGCACACCTTGGTAAACACATCTGGGAGTCCGGAAGTCCATTTGAAATACTCAGTGATAAACTCAACAACTCATATCTTGCCTTCTGTCACTGCTCTCACCCTCTGAACGTTTGACCTAGAGGAAATAGCCGCCTATGTGCAGAAATGACAGGCCTGTCAGCTGCTCGCCGCCTGACTCACACACAAACTGACAAAGCATCTGCCGTTCCTTTTCCTGCTTACAGAAGGATAAGACGCAGCCCTGTGCTGTACCTCTATGCCTGATTTCCTCTTCTCTGTGTTATCTGTGATGTTGAGCAGGTCACCGAAACGCTCGTTGGTGATGAACTGGTGGTGCGTTGGGACAATGCCTGTGTGTCGCCTCGACGCCGTGTCAGCCTCTTCCTGTTCCCGCTTCAGCCGCCGCTGCTCCTCCAAGATTTTCTGCCAGGAAACCAGACTGAAGTGTTTGAGCCTGCAGATATGGCTCTCTTCTACTCTTTTATTCATGTGACACATTCTTGGTCATGTATAATGTATGATTTCCTCATTCATAACCAGTGATGAAATATAACTTAGTTACTGAAGCACTGTACTTGGGAATACTTTTGAGGAACTTATACTTAACTGGAGTATTTCCATTTTCTGTAACATTATAGCTAAACTCCACTACATTTGAGAGGTAAATATTGTACTTTTTACTGCACTACATTAATTAGAAAACCCCAGCTACCAAGTTTTTGGAAAAAAGCATGAAAATTGCATTGATTCCAATAATTAGGAAAATGCTGAATATCGGAATGGGTAGAGCTGTAGGATACAGCACGGTCTTGTTGTTAAATACAGTGTCAAATTATATTTACTGTGAATCATGCTAGCATAGTGTTAGATCTCTAAAACAGCTGAGCTAAAGGGCGCTATGAGCTGAGCAGACTACTTTATCTCCCACTGCTGAGTCTGATATAAGGTATGTCCCATTTACTGGAGCAGTGAACAACATTTACATTGATGATGAAGGATGTTTACATTGCAAAAGTTCATAACAGCATCATGGTGTGTTTTTGCTGAAACTTCAGAATTTACCTCTTTGTCCCCATGACGTCTCCTTAACACCTCGTCTGGGCTCTCCCCATGTGCTGGGGACGAGTCTGAAACAGAAACAGATAGAGGGAAACGTTGTGAAGCATTTACACTGTCAGCCTTGAGGCCAAATCCAATTCAAGAACAAAACTTTCCAAATATAGGATGATGATATTGCAGTCAACTCCTTAATTCCAATGAAAAGAATGATAAAATATATAATAAATACAACCAGGCATGCTTTAAATAAATACTGTAGTATCTGCAACACTTAAAACAAAAAAGCACACACATTCAAAAAGCCAAATGTGATCCTGCATGCACGTAGGAATGAACACAGAATGATCCGATGTGTGTTCATGACAAACAAACGCAGGAAAGAAAATATGAAACCTACTGTACCTAAAAACATAAACATGACATCGTGGTTTTACTGATCGACCAACCAGCATCCATTACTTTACTGAAGTTTCACCTTCTTCATATTAGCTCTGTATCTTCATGACTTTGTGTGCTCGCCCGCACCACCATAGATGTTTCATTCAGTGTCCCAGCAAGGGCCACAAGAAACAGCTATTAATGTTTCAGGTTTGTGTCTGATGCCCCAAGTAGTGGCTGTTGTGTAACAGAAATCAAAGCAGGGAACATCCCTTCTGGCTAAAACAAACCTTTCATAGTGAGAGAATGAAAGATGGCTGATGTAAACTGTTCCAGAAACAGAGAAATAAAACTGATACAGACATGGTGAGACATCAATTTGAGAGAGCGTATGCAATGTTATATAAAAATATCCTGCTTAAACATTACAGAGGAATGCTGGGATTGTAGTTTATGATCGGACTTTAAAAGATAGAGCCTGGGTAAGGCAAAGATTTGACATATTTCAAAATGTAATAAAATGCAGAATTTGGTATGTATCGATGTAATGCTTACGCAGGTTCAACCACTCTTGCATACAACTCAAATTTGATGTCACCAGGAGATAGATACGTTACCAAAAGCTGCCTGAACCTCCTACAGTCACTGAAGTGTTTTGATGGGACCATACTCATTCACAGTGAAATGGAAGAGCACCACACAGCACAATCAGAATGAGATGGAGGCTTCCCTGTCACTTTGTAAACACGACACAGACTACAGATGGAGGGCGGCGGCGTCGCTTTGTGGAGAGAAGGGACACAAGGTGAAGAGAGAGGCGAGATAAATGAGTGACCACAGAGGGAGGAGAAGAGGAGGGTGACAGTGGTGAAGGGATGGAGATAGCCACCTCTGCGGTGAGCTGCCAGCGGCTGCAGTAGGTTCCCGTTGGCGTCCAAGCCCTGCACGTTACTCAGGTGGTCAGTTCCCTCGCCGTTACTCAGCCTCTCCAGGACCTCCAGGGAGGACAGGCGCTGAGGGATCGAAGGTCTGAGCTCAGGAGACAGAGTGGAGGGCCTCTGGGTGCCCGTTGTCACCTTGGTGGCTAACAGGGTTCTCCGAGTTTGGTGGGACTGCAGGTTTTTTCGTAACCTGAAGGGAGCGGGGCCCATGAGAAAGAGGTTCCCAGGGAGTGTGGTCTTCTTCTCCAGAGATGGTGCCTTCTCCTGCTGGGTTGATGCCTGCTGCCTCTCATGCCTGAGGATGGTGGTGAAGCGGGTGTAGGAGGCTGGGCAGGAACCTTTGCATTTGCTGGGTTTGTGGAGGAGTTGATGGTTCAGGTGGTGCAGGAGGTGTTGGTGGTGGTGGTGGACATGGTTGTGTTGTGGAGGGGATGCTGTCAACTGTGCGGAGGGACTCTTTGATTCATTGACATTGTGGTGGATCAGTTCTGGGGACCTTCTACTGAAGATCTGCTCGATCTCGGCCTCAGTGTTAAAGGGGGACTCAGTCCCGACAGTTTGTCCATCCTCCTCCGAGGAAGCAGAATCCTCTACTGTCACACTGGCCTCCTCCCCACAGCTCTTTCCCTCTGCCTCCACCGGGGAGCAGGCATCCGTCTGGGTGGTGTCGGCTACCAAAAGGGACTCCGCTGACACTGCAGAAGCCATGTAGAGGTGGGCGGGGCTGTGGTTGGGGCTGTGGCTGTGGCTGGAGTGCAGGGTAGGCAGGGAGGAGGAGCGGCTGGGCGCCGGGCTGGACCGCTGGATGATCATTTCAAACTCGCTGACCCGTGACGACACTGCATCTCGTGGAATGTTACCCCCGTCCTCTCCCTCTGACCTTTCACCCCTGTCGGCCTTTGCCTTCTCAAAAAGAGAAGCCAGGCTGCGGACGCTACCGTGGGGGCTGCAGCCGGCTGAGCTGGGCCGTTGGATGTGATGCATGGTCCTGTACAGGCTGGAAAACTCTGATGCACTCCTCCTAATTGCAGGGGAAACATTCCTGAGGCCATCGATGCACTCAGAGCCACAGCTGGACTTACAGTCTGCATGTTGCCCACTCTCCCTTTCCTCAGCTCCAGCAAAGTCTGAGTCACACGGCCCCGTGTACAGATCCTCACAGCTGTGGGCCTTTGGGTGCCTGACAGCTTTAGTCCTGCTTTCCTGACTGTCACCACTAGGCGGCAGCAGCTTGGGCTTGAACTTAGAAGGCAGGATTTGGGGTATGCAGGCTTTGGCAGCAGATAGAGGCTTCATACTCTTACACTGGTTACCTATTGCATTACTGGCAAGAACCGATCGACTATTTACAGAGGAGCAAGGTGAAATTATATAGCTATTCCCACCTTTATAATCCACTGGCAAGCATGCAGGACAACAGAATAAACAACATATTAGATTACAATGGTCACAGGTTCACACACACTAAAACAGAGTCAGGCACATTTCTAAAGTAAAGACCGAGTTTCATCAAAAGTAGATGAGAAGAGGAAGCAGACTTGATGCGCTGTGCATCAAGTAATAGATGACTGTTATACTAACAGCATGGCACTGTACTGATGAGTTATGCTTTGTCAAAATGGAACAAGGGGAAATTTACAGTCTGACTTAATCAATATTACTGTAAACAGCAACATAAGTGAAACATAAAGTATTAAAACAGCAATATGCCATGAAATGTTATGTGATGTTGGAGGTCATATAGGAATTCATAACACTGACTGCAGTATCAATTTCAAAATGAAAAGAAAAAAAATAACCTATTCAAATCTTTTCTGTGTTCATGGTAGAGCTAAATGTTCCCACTTGACTGCTGCCTGTCCCACACTAACCTCCTACACATATTCTTCTCCTCTACTTTTAGCAATTAGACAGACGGCTGCAGTGATAAATGGCCTGTGGCACTGCTGTTAATACACAGCTCCCCTGCAGAGTTGTAAATAAAAATTGTATCCTGAGTCAACCTGCCCAGTAAAATATGACTGTCAGGAACCTCTGAAATACTCCAGTCTCAGTTACTGACTATAGTATGCGTGTGATAGCACCACAGATGGAACTGGGAAATGACACAACACTTTGACATGCTGTGAGACTCTTGTGTATCATGAGTGACCCATCTGTCACGTTCATATCTACCAGAAAAACACACGCTGAGGAAGTTAACTAGATTTTATCCAGATCATGTGGCAACAAAAGGTTCTGGCCACTAAAAAGACTGCAGGCTCAGTTCTTTGAAACACAAAGATTAATACAGATATTTCTTTTTCATTTTGTGAGCACAAGACAGAAACACATGATGGAGTGTTTGGTTTCTAGCACTTATGTTATTTCTTTGAGCAAGAGGCTAATGAAAGAGCGTGTTAGTCAGTTGACTTTGGTGCCGAATTCATTCACCTCATGGTTCCACAATTCTCAGCTTATACAACTATATTGATATGTCTTTGTTGCAAGAACGCTAATGTAAATGATTCCTATTTTGAACCATTCATATTAAGTAGGGCTACAACTAATAATTATTTTCATTATTCATTAATTTGCCAGTTCTATTAAATCAATTAAGGAAGAGAACCACACAGCACACTATGACATCTTCATGTTGCTTCTTTTGTCCAACCAACAGTCCAAAACCCAATGACTTTTCATTTACTCTCACAAATGGCAAAGAAAGCAGCGCACCTTTACATTGAAGAGGCTGGAACCAGCTCATTTTTGCTTAAGAAATAACTGAAACAATTAATTGAATATCAAAATAGTTGGTGATTATTTTTTTTCAATCTACTTATTGATTGGTTGCAGCTTTAGCTAATATATCATTGTGGAAACATATTGAACTTGAACTCTGAAAGGACACACTCTGAGGTGACATGTATTGCGTGTCTTCCCAGATGTAATGTAATGACATATTTTAGGGCACGCGGTCCCTTCCTGTCTTTTCCTTACATCTCCTCTGGCCCACAGCGCTCCTCTCTCTCCCTGACCATGTGCACAGGCATTCCAGCCCCTGACCTCACACTGACAGCTGACTTCCTCATGCCTACCCACCCTCTGTGTCCCTCCTGTTTATCTCACCCCTGTCTGGCTGGGTTGTGAGGAGCAGAGCTCTGTTTATCTCACACGTCCCCTCCTCATCCATCCCCTCTCTGGCCCTCCGCTCCCTGGTGCTGGAGCGCTCTGGAGTCTTGCCCTAAGCCTGCCTAGCGACTGGCGACTCACAACTGGAGCAAGAGGGGGGAAAATCCCCAAGGTTAGCTTCCATCAACTTAGCAAGACAACCTCACTCCCTCCATGAGTTTTCCAAAGCAGATGGCCAGGAGGAGTTTGATGAAAACATCCGTGGCGTCAATAATAAATCAAAAGCTGCTGAGCGAATGAATGCTGCGAGAGGTGATTGGCCAATGCTGTGAGGTCTGGGAGCAAAGAAAATGTGTGGATTCCAACAGAAAGGTAAACGGAAACACATGTATCCCTGTTTGTAACTGATTGGTTCTGTCTCAGCAGGAAAGGCCTTTAATGGTTGAACTGTCTAGCCCCCACATCCATAAACATACACACACCTGCCTTTTTACTGGCCACATATGTATCTAAAGTGGCTGGTATCCTACCTTTAGAGGAGGAGGAGCTGCCGTGGCGCTTGTTTAGGGCCCGGAGACCTTGTAAGGGTATGTCGCCGCCCTCCAGGACACTCTTGTAAACATGGCGGTCGCAGTCTGGAGCCACAGGCTCGCCCGTGGATGATCCACTGTCCTTCTCCACCTCGCTGTGTCCAGACTTGCTCGAGGAGCTAGACAGCGGTGAGAGGAACGCAGACAGCTAATTAAACACAGTTGAATTCATTCCAAGAGGTTGTGTTACATGTTTTATGATAAACAGAGGCGCTCAAATTGGGTAATGTGCTGTCATATGGTTCTTATTTAGTGTATCTCGAGGTAATTCCTGTCTTCGCAGACTTGTGGGAGACAAAATAATCAGACACAGAAGAACTTGAGAAAGAAAGTGCAGAATTTAGAGGCTGATGTTGAGAGATGGCACGGCTACCGCACATATCTTGGCATTCCATAGAGGCCAACAGGACAGCTTTCTATAAATATTCTCTGAACATTCCCACATGGTGCATCAGCCCCTGCCATGCACCTGTACAACTCTTAGGTTTACTGTCTTTCACATGCCGCTCAAGTGTTGCACAGACAAACATGGTCATTAAACTGACAGAGACCCCAGTATCAGCTAGGTGAAGTAAAAAACACACACAAACCAGTTTCACTACTGCTAGGGGAGAGCAGAATGTGTTTTCCACAATGTGTTTTACATCTGCAGTGGTTGCCAACGCAGAGCTTTACAAGCTTGCACATACATATGGATACATTACTCTCCTTGTTCACTACCTCAACAAGAAGCTCTTTCATAGCTATTAGAAAAAAATATGTGCACCGCTGACTGAGAGCCATTAAAATCATGTTGATTCAATGTTACTTACAGGAATTCACTTAAATGTTATACAGGAAGTCTGCAGTACAGGAGCCATGCAAAATTTAAGACAATCTCATGGGAAGGTTCTGGTTAAATCAACAGTCAGTATCCTGACAGAGATCATGTGACACTGCAGGCTGACTGTAATGTTTATCTATTTACCCGCAGTGATTGTTTACAGCTCACAGAACACGTGAATTGCATATATAGTTTTTTTATGTTGGTCACTGTTTTTCTTGTATACTTAGACCGTTTTGACCATTCTTTATTCTTTACCCTTTCTTAACTTATTACCTCAGCCAAGGAGGTTATGTTTTCACCCACGTCCACTTGTTGATTGGTTTGTTAGCAGGAATACACACAATCTATTAAATGGTTTTCCACGAAACTTAGAAGGAGGATGGGTCTCAGCCCAGAACAGATCCTATTAATTTTTGGTCCAGTTCTGGATACAGAGAAAGATCCAGGAATTTGTTCTCACTTTCTTTGACATTGCGATTCTTTTTTTTTTTTTTTTTTTTTTTTACATTTTTGCTGATCTCTCAGTGAATAACGCATGCAAAGATTGCCAGGAAACAAAAGGTGAAGACATGCGCTCTACTGAGTGTTATTCCAGCTTGTTCAGCTTTTGTTGTCCTTCCTCTTAGCTGTATGTTTATTCCTGTGCAAGCACAATGACAGCGATGAAAAACTGGTGTCATACAACCAAAATGTGCTGTTATTTATGTCAATCCTCCATATGCAGGGTTTTCCCTCTCACTGTCATTTTTGGCACTATGTAAGCCAAATGAATGTACAATCACTGTGGAGCGCAAAACCAACTAAATGACGGATCTAATGGTTGAAGTTAGTTCCCAGAGGACTTCTTTAATTAGTTTTATCTTCAAGGTTTTTTTGGTGTTGATTATTCATTATCTTCTCTAGCTTTTCCAACTTTTGTACACAGATATAATAATAGTCTTTTTAGAGACAACGGTAAAATTTCTCAGAGGAAGACCTCAACTTCTTCCACAAATGAAGGGGAAACGCTTATGTACTTTACTATAGTAATACAACATTTACTTGCTATTGTTGTCTGTCTAGCATATTTTAAAGTTAATAATTACCATGCAAATGCAGTGGGTCTCTAGTCGAGGTCTGAAATTACACAAATTCACTTAGAGTTTCATTCATTCATCTAATGACACTACACTGACACATGTGGGTTTGCACTTCACAATCAAATGGTATCTTTACCAGAATGCTCTTTAAAATGTCTCTTATTTCAAACAGAAAACAACTTCCTGCCCTAAACATATGTGCCTTTGAAGGAAGTTGGTTTATGACTTGAGGTTTCCTTTGAAAAGTTTGGGGGAGCGAACTCCCAGACCCCTTCATCAGGAACCCCTTCTTTCCAAGATTAACAAGGAATCAATGGATTAAAAACTTGGATTGGGACTCTTTTTTCAAATAGCTGGCCATGATGACATTAATGATTGTAGCAGATGGAAAGTTTGTAGCAGAAATGGAGGGAGAAGTTTATTTTCCCTGGACTGTAGCACGAGACAGTCACCACGGCTCAGTCCTAAATTCCTTACATTTTATGACACAAACAGAAATAGAAGATGTCAATCTCGTCAGACAAAAACAAAAAAGATCAAGGGCTCGGTGGGCTTCGGTTTAACAGCCAGCATCCTCTTTCATAATCCAGCTGCTGGTCATACTTCTATATGCACACCCATTCAGGAGATAACGGTTTTTGAGTTATGCAGCAGCTGGGCGAGTTCCCTCTATCCCAGTGACATCCAGGTTGCCGTCTTTAAATAAATCACCACATAGCAGCCATGTCTCCACACTACAACCACCCACCCCCTGAAAAAACACCATGAAATAAAGGACAGAGGACACGCTGTTCTGGTAGCTTCTTGCCTTCTTAACAGGATCTCCTCAGGAAGCAGGAGTCCCCCTACGGTAGGCGGGCGAGCTCTACAGGGTAGAGAAATCTCTCACTGACATTATCCTCATAACATGCCTTAAATAATCAACAACCTACTGGAAGGAGGAAGCAAGCTTTAAAGCACAAGTGTTCGCATAAGAAGAAGGCATGGACTTACTACTGCTGCAGGTCGGAGGCTGTTTCCAGGGGGCTGAAAGAGGGGGCACTCTGCAACAAACCAAACAAAGAAGTCATTGATAGATCCACAGGAAGGTCTCCTCCAGCTAGAACAGAGGCAGGAGCATTAGCTATGGCCAGATTCTCTCTTCTTTCCCTCCGTGTCGTTCACTCGCTGGGTCTGGTTTTTTGTCTCGAGCAGCCGGGGTTCTTAGCTTCTCTGGACTGGGCTTGGCATGGAGGAGTAAAGCGTGTGTTTTGGCCTGCATGCAAGT
This sequence comes from Acanthopagrus latus, assembly GCF_904848185.1. Taxonomy (NCBI): domain Eukaryota; kingdom Metazoa; phylum Chordata; class Actinopteri; order Spariformes; family Sparidae; genus Acanthopagrus; species Acanthopagrus latus. The sequence goes on along the minus strand of NC_051053.1, from coordinate 14,070,377 downwards.
TGGAGAAAACAAGCGGCAGTGAGGAGAGTGGAGGGGAGGGAGGGGGGCAGTGGGCGGGTGGGTGTGCATCGGTCAGGGGGCGCCCATGCGGGGAGGGGGCTGTCACGGGCTCAGCCAATGGGATGCTGTCTCCCAGTGAAGCCGTCTCTTTTGTCTGGTATTGAGTCACTCTCATTACCACTGGACCAGACCGGGGGACAATTAACCAGCTGGTGGTGAGAGCAGGCCGAATTACACACAGACACACACACGTACGCACACACACACACACATACACACACACTTGACACTCTATCTCACACACTTGAGGAGTCAAAAAGAAACAAAAATGCTTGCTCAAGTAAATAATAAAGTAAAACACAGTAGGAACAGATAATTAAAACAATGTTATAAAGAAGTTAAAAAAGAGCAAAAACAAATGAAGGCAGAGAAAGAATAAACTGTGGGTGAATAGTTGTTTAAAAGGCTAGAAGAGTAAATGTAGTTGGTATTCGGGAGCTGATATTATTTCCAAAACACAGGGGTGATCATTCAGTATATGGTAGCACCCGCTAGCATTTTGAATGGTTTACAGCCAACTAATTTTAGCCCACTGTTTCTGTTGCTTTCCTCTTTTCGGACGTCACAGCAGGCAAAAATAACAGACGTGACACGGGCACTATGAATAAGAGCGCAAGTGTTGTTTGCAAATACGATTGCACAATCCCCATCCCAGCCAGCCTGGCCCTGCTGTTAATTCCACATCCACTTCCCCACGGTGTTGCCAGGCCTCCGCTTCCCACACCGATGACCAGACAAGGAGCATTCTCAACAGCTCATTTGCCACAACATGCCTTTGCACTTAGTTGCCAGGGCAGGACGTCATTAATAACCTTTCAGAATAAATGCCTATCTTTAAAAGAACATAACATCAGGCTGGCAGGTCTATAGTCTGATCTATTTATAAAGGCAAATGTTCCATGTCGACTTGGGGAACACTCCAGTGTCATTGAATAATCTGCTGCTCTACCTTGCCCTGTCGTGTCTTGTACCACCTCAAATCTGAAATATAGTGTCCTCTGACACCCCCTGGGTAATTGGGCTTACACACACACCATCAGTGGAAAGTAAACAGGAAACAAGCATGGAAGGCTTATCTGGAGTGAGGAATGGAATCTTAATCTGGTTATTTACAAGATGCCTGATTAGTGTCAGTTTGTTTGAACTTTCCTTTATATAAAAGGGTCAAATTGCACAGTTTCAAACTAATCCTACTGATATACCACCTATGACTATATACTAAACTTTATATCACTCTGAGACAGTTTCATGTTTTTAAAATAAAGGGTCAAACGGAACAATAGGCACTGAGTTAAAGAGATGACAAACTGACTCAATTTATCAGATAAAGATGCACAAAGAGGATGGAACTACTTGTAACTGTGTGAAGTGTTGCTGTATAAGGACATGAATGAAGGCCTCGGTGAGTCAGTGGAACACCGATGACAAAGTTTCTGCAGAATTTCCCGTGCATGTTTCCTAACAGGTGTCCCCCCCACCCCTCAACTCAGAGCTCCAGCTCCTGTGTGCCGCTTTCATATTCAAAATAGCAATCATGAGTAGGTCATGGTAACATGAATCTCATTCTTTCCAGCACCTTATTTGTGTTGATATGTACTCATGAAAACAAACAGCTCCCCCAGTGTGAAAGGCCTGTTATAGCCATGCGCGCCCCTCGTCTCATCTCCGCTAAATGCTTAAAGGTAAAGGTTAAGTGTATAACAGAGGTTAAATATGACTGCACAATGAGCTGGCGGGCTTACGGAGTTGCCTCCTTTAGAATATGTCAGGTGGTAGGGGTGAGGCTCTATGTAACTCAGCGCTGAGACAGTGTGGCAGCAGCCCCCCTCGTCAGCATATGCTCAACAGATGGAGTCACTCTGTCGGTTGTAGGGGGCCAAAACGCTTGTCCGGACCATAGTTATGTGTGGAATTCCAACTCCAGCGAGACATGTATATCGATGAGGCTGCATTTGACCGTAACTGTGACTGGATGTGTGTTCAGACTCATCTTGAACCCAGAACTTGTAAATATTAATCAAGAGGACCATTACTATAATTATACACAGGTGTCACTCTTACTCAGTGGATATTGGGTGACTGGAAGTGGCCACTTATTGTTGAGTAATGATGATTTGACAACACAGGATAAAGAATACACAGTGAAGTCTTGTAGGCGTCTTAAGATAAGTCTTATCTTATGTAACTAAGTACATTTACTCATGTAATGTACATCAGTACATGCTGATGTACTTTACATAAGTATTTTTTATTTTCTGCTACTTTATTATTCCACTCCACTACATGTTGGAGACAAATATTGTAACTCACTACATTTATCTTTTAACTTTAGAGAGTAGTTACTCTGCAGATGGCAGGCTGCATCAGAGCCAAAATGACCAGATTTTTGAAGAGGCAGTTTTAAGTCATACTCCAAACAAATAGGGGGCACTATATCATCAGAGTGATGCTGTTAACAGTAAACTGCTGCTGTTCGCTAGTTAGCTCTGTTAGATGTGATCCTGTCAGCTGACTCTGCCCAGACTGGTAGCTCAGAGCACCGGGGGAGGGTTTGTATTTATACTGCTAGCTAGTTAGAATGCTAACTTTAATAGACATCTCCGCAACAAGCTTCACAGATGTCTTTGACAGAAAGTCACCACTGTTGTTTCTTTACATTGTTGATAATTTTTGTCTTAAACTAACACTCTTACATATTTCGATCATCTAGAAATGCTGAAATCTGATCCAATAATTAAGTGGATGACCCAGTGTGTACAACGTATACATCCATGTAAATATATGAATAATTTACCTTTACTTGTACTTTAAATACTTAATAAGGTAATATCAGATACCTTATGAATTTTACTCAAGCACAATCCATGTGGGTGACTTTTACCTTTACAAAATTATGATTTTGGTGACTTTCACAACACTGTATAATGTAAAGTAATCCTGGTCTTTCGATGTTTACAACAGGCAAATTAGCAGTTTGAAAACCACAAGAAGATTAAGATGTGGATTATAAGAATCAGAGTAATACTGTCAAGAAATTTCCCCTTATTATAACAACATTCATTAGCAGAAGTGGTCCTCCACAGCACTTTGGGGGTTATTAATAAGAACAACAGCTAACTGGACCATAGCACCAAGGCATAGCTCTTCATTTAACTCCCTGAGCACTGTCATTCTTGCCCACTTCTAGCCATATCGCTCCTTCGGTAATACAGAGTGACTACTGATATGTCAATCAAACTCCAATGAGCCAGTGTGTCTGGCTGGGCCTTAAGGTCAAATACTGCACATACCAGATGCAGCTTTAGAAGTGACTTTGACATTAAACAGGAGCCAGTCATCGAGCCGAGCTCATCTGGCAAACATCCAGGCTGCCATGAGACAGAGTCGGGCCGCCTCCAACGCTAAACCTCCTCCACATATACACTAACCTGGATCAGGAGACTATGCCCCTGCGTCTGGTTGATGCTAGGACGTGACCTCATGTTGGAGCTACACCTCATATGATCCAGGGTGCGGCTCTGGCTGACACAGAGCGAGGAGACCCAACATCTGTTTGTGGGCGTCCTGTGCCACGCTTGTCTGGTGCCAACGAAGGCTTGAGGCATGGATCTGCCATGACACTGTATACTGCTTCAACATGCCTGCACCTGCTTGGATATTTTGGTAAATAAACCAGATCGCAGACAGGCAGCAATTATTATTTCAAGGGCCTGGGATTACCCTGGAGTCTAATGCTTGCATGGACTGCAGCCTCTCCAATTGTAGAGTGACTGGATTTATCATCCAGTCCTGGCCTCCAGCTTCTGTAAAGTATTCTAATAATCAGGGTGCACGTCAAAATGAACAAAACAAAATGTTTATCTTGGGTTAAAGAAAGGGGTGATGCCTTGGTTGGCAAGAGAGAGCAAGTTCTTTGTGTAAAGAAAAAATGACAGTGATAAACTCACAACAGCCTGGTAATAGTTTAATTGCTCCTCTATCATGAGCACCTGTGCTACAACTGGAGTTTAATAAATCAATAACCAAGTTTATTAAATATTCAGTATCTCAATTGCGCGGCGAGAAAGCCATAGAGGTATGTGGTCGGACACTTTTCTGTTGCCTGAGCCAACTGTGCTCAGTCAGCCTCACAGATACAAACATATTGCTGAGAGGCACTTTGGAGGAAGAGCAAAAATAGATCTCAGTCGACTATTTTAGACACTTTTGGGGACAAAATGCTTTTATATCGTATATGGTGAAGATAACTAAGCTTTAAAAAACTTTTGCTGCAGATAGGGTTATTGATAGACGTCCTGAAAAAGAGTGAAAATATAAACAGAGATTATGATGAAAATAATAAGGATGAATAAAAGTTGATCAGTCGTTGGTCTCATTAAGCCACGTTGATGGGACACATGGTAGTAAATTTAGTTGAAGAGGAAACACATTTTCCTCTGATGCATGCTGTCACATAACATTTTATGTGCAGGATACACTTTTCAGTAAAATACAAGTGAAGGGTAGAAACTGTAGTAGTCCTTACAGACAGACACAGTTTGTTTAGGCATTATTTGAACATGGATGTTATCACATGCAATAAAATACAATACACTGTCACTTTAAGGACAGCGACCACTTACCGCTTTGTCAAACTCCATCTCTGAAAAGAATTTATACCAAGGCTCATTCTCTAAATCTACATCTTCGGGACTTACATCCTGAGTCTAGGGGTATGGCAACAAAAAGGGGAGGAGAAAGACAAAGAGAAGACAGTTCAGACAGCACAGAATATACACACCAAGGTAATGAGTCAAGGTTTGTACCCAACACCATGAATCAGCAACACTCTAGTGTGTTCTCAATGAAGATACCTAGTATTCCTTTAACAAGTAAACTGAAGGATGGGTTCAAATGTCTTCTGAATATTGATACCGCTGTCACGTCAGTATGAGAAATAAGAAGCTACATCCAGCAGAAAATTAGCTTTGCAGGAAAAACTAGAAAAGGGGGGGAAACAACCAGTCTGGCTCTGTCTAGAAATAAAAAATAAAAAAAAGCTTAAGCTTACATCAGTTTAAGTACGAGTGTTGTTGTCATTACAAGGTTGCCAGGCAACCAGCTGAGACTACAGGAAGTCACTGCTTCTGGCTGAGGTACTGAGTGGTTTTCCACTGTATTTTATAGGGATTAAACAAATAAGACCAAATGCATAAAATATGTAAATTTAGAGGTGACAGTAGGGACATTTTTTTCTTTTTTTTTTACACACGTGAACATTGTCAGAAACATTTAAGTGAGGTAAGTATACAACTCAACAAAATAAACTACAAAGGTCCAATCGTTTTTAGACATTTCAATGCAGAAATGTAAGCAGAAACATATTATAATATGCAGAAACATATTATATCTTGGAGGGTGCTGGCTTTAGCTAAATATATAAAGGAAGTGTCAGACAACTCCTATAATAATCATTCAAATATGAACAATAAAAAATGTTATAGGAAACCGATGGAATACAAAGAGGGAATTTTGATCTTACAAGAATTCAGTTTGGGAAAATATGCACTTGATTTGACTGCTGAAGCTTCATATAAGCCTCTGCTGAAGTTTTGACATTTTGACAGATTCTCTCTCTTCTGACATTTGCTTTAGTGGAAAAAGGAAAATCATTTAGCTGCTAGAATGGACAGGAGGAACATTTTCATCCACCAACATGTTTCAGTGTATAAATCTGATTACAGATAATGTATTAAAATGAAGCCATCCTTTGAGCAAATCTTTTTACCTTAAAAGTGCCGTTATTTAATGTGAACCACATACTTATTATTTTAATTTTATTCTATCTAAATGACAGACACGTACAGATGATCACCACCGAAACATGCAAACTAATTTTTTGATATGTAATATGGTTATCTAGGACAGACATATTTTTGGTAGGTCTTCAAGTTTGTAAGTGCCAACACTACTTTAAGCACCAGAGAGTAAATAGAATGGACTTAATGTAGGAAATGACAGCAACATGAACACTGACCCATAATAACTGAGCTTGTAAGTGACAAACAACGGAGTCCATTATTTTAAAGTGGTCCCAGGATTAACTGGAGCGAACTCTCTTTAATGAGTGTGTTTGATGCCAGATCTTGGCTGACGACATTTACTAGATAGATGTAGCTGAGTGTCAGACAAACAATAATTATATAATCAACTAACTGCTTAATCACAATACTGCACATCTCTGTGCCCTCTATTATATAAGATGGAAATATAAAGGGATGTGTTCTGCTTTTGGTAAATATTATACTGCAAATCAAGGAAGCAGCTGCTGTTGATCCATTATATGTGACAAAGCTCATCCTCAGACAGCTCTCAAGGACACTGACTAATGCTGCGTTGTTGATTCAGCAAAAACTATTAAGGCCACAGACAAAAGTAGGTTGGACAGCATTACACTTCCTCTCAAGAAAAACACACAGGATCCATGTTTTGTGTCAGCACTGGGATCCTCTCACACCGAGCCGATTCACTCCAATAACCTTAAATCGAAGACAGGAAGACAATGGCTATCCTTGTAAGTGATACTCCTCCGTTGCCCAGCAGGATCATCTGTCGCCGCAACGGGACACCCTTTAGGAATGTGGTGCACATGGCGATTCAGGCTGCACATACATCGCCTTCCGAGCTGTTAGTGAAGCTACCACCCGGGAGCTTAGATACAGAGGTGGTGGGTGGGGGTGTGGATGGTGGGGGACAGCTAACACGGCATGCACACAGACAGGAAGAGAGAGACAGAGAGAGAGGAAGAGGAATAGGCAGGCGGCAAGCATACCGTTCGCTCCAGCTTCAGCACTGACGATTTCCCCGGCTCGTACTCAAAGATGCTCTTGGGCTCGGCGCGGTACTTCCTGGTGTCTACCTTTTTATCCGGGGGCTCCCACTCGTTCCTGTGGAGAGCCGGGTGTCAGGGAGGGGTTGGGGTGTGGGATGGAAGAGAGCCAATCCTTATCAAGTAGTCTCCATGGCAACCAGCATAGGCTAAGATTTTTTTTTTATTCAATCTAAACATGACGTCTGCCCTCATTATCCCTGCACTCTCTCCCCCCTCACTCACTTCTTCTAATGATGATGTGACAGAAAATCCAATTCATGGTTTAGCTTAATCAGTAATTTGATCAAGTAAACAAGATTCAACCTGATGAGTAAAAACAGAGCACAGCGTTTCCAATGAGAATTTCTTAATAGACAGCCAATGCTTAAATTAATTCTCAGAAAAAGAATGAAATAAGACTTTAAATAAGAAACAACTAATCTTACAAATATTTCTCACCACACATAAGGCAGAGTCTTTCTGGATTCTTTCTGGACATCAAGAAAATCAAGCAGCTTATTTTCAAAAATGCACAAAGACATGTGCCCCCTTCACACATAGCCACTGACGAAAGAGGAAGGTCAGTCCTCCACATGTCATCTGCAGCTCTAGTGGGCAACAGTTTATCCATCACCTGCCCTCCTTCATCACCCCATCACTTATTTCTCTGAGCAGATTGTCCTGAGTCGATGCTGAGATATATGTGGAGGGATGAGGTTAATCCTACCTTGAGTGAAAACCAGAGGAGCCACCAGGGATAAAATAACCTCACATTTGCAAATTTAGGAAGAAGGAATTGATCTTTTGCCCTGGTGTGCTTAGTCATGTTAAGTTGCAGATTAAGTATATGTAGATAAGGATCAAAACAAACTGTTTATTTATTTAAAATTAACAAAACAAACTGTTTATTTGTTTTAAATTGCGATCTTTCATCGCAACTCCGAAATGTCATGTAGTTTATAGGATGACTTAAAATAGCCTGTGAATTTCTCCATTTGCACCATTAAAACACAACACTGCATTCAAGATCCTGGTTCCTTTTTTAACACAATCTGGGCCAGTGTGACCTACGATGTACAGCAGAGCAGGTCATTCACCTATGAAAAGGTTACTGGTTTGAATATTTGTACATGAATATTTGTGTGAATGTAACAAATGTAAAACATTTTGTGTGGTGAGTAGACTGGAAAATGAATGCAAGTCTGTTTACTATCTACCATGTTGCGAGACATTCACCACTCAGCATTGCCATCTAGTTATCTTCATCACTCTATTGGTACGGGCATGTCGCGCGAATCTGCTAGTCAGTGACATTATGAGTAAATTAGAAACCGAGGTAAGAAGACATTTAACACTGCCTGTTATAGAAACAGACAGAAATAGAATTTCTCTAGTGGGTTTCATATCTTTGCATTTGAATTATTCACAGCTTCTTTCTTCATTGACAAACATGAACAGTACTGAGCTTTTTTGTGAAATACTGAAGTGAAAGTCATAAGGAGGGTTGGAGCAGATGGATGAGACTGACCTTTTGGCAGACGGTTTGAGGGAAGAGGAGCGTGTTGGCACAGGCATCGACCGGCCTCTAGAATCAACCTCGGCGTCACTTTTTGAGCGTGGGACTGTTTTCACTGCAAACAAGCGCATAAATATTGATGGGTATGCATATGCTTGATGCATCAACTGAAATGCTGCCAATGTTAAGTGTAAAACAAGTGAGTGTTATCCTGGATGAATCTCAATAAAATTTAATATAGATCATACACAGTTATTGTGTCATTTGTATAATGTGAATTTTGTAATTGAATCAAAAGACCAATTCCAAAACTCACCATCTTTCAAGTAACCAAAGGGGCTGGGACCATCATCTGAAAGAGGAACAGACATTAATTAAGAAAAAAACATTTATCACGCTTTAGATTTATCCCTTTTATATTACTTGAACAGCAATGAATATACCACTTGGCTAAATAATTCATAGGGCATTAGAAACTGTCTTTTCCTGTGTTGTCCTCCCTGCCTCACACCTTCCATTAAGACCGAACATTACAGGTTCAACAGACAAAATCAAAGTGTGCCAAATCAAAGCACTTCACAGGAAGCATTACTGAACTAAAAAGGGATCCAGGAATCGATGAGCGTCAAGGTCCTGAATAAATAATGCACTGTAAAGCAGAAAAAAAGCAATATCATCCAGAAAGCTCTCTGTAAAAGTTGAAGGATTACTTTGAAATAACATTTATAGAATCATGTAGGTATCATGTCATGCTGTGACTGAGAAACCTGCTGTGTGTACAGTATTTTCGGGCAACTAAAGACTCAGGCAGGTTTTTCTTTGGCCGCATATAAATATTGTCTCTTTACCTATAACCCAAAACTAAAACCATCAAACTCCACATAAACATCTGCACAAAACCGTTTGGTGAAGCTTGTCAGGGACAGTGCACATTCGGAGGTTGTGCACTGCCTGGGAGACTGGACTCAGGGCAGGACAGTACACTACCTCATCGCAGGACTGCAGCAGCACCTAGTGGCTTTGATAGTACACTACATCAACGCGCTACTGTATGATGACAATTCTCTTAGATAAAGCATTTATAAATAAAAAATATTTGTGAAATCAATGTGTGAAGCTTTTAATATCAGATGGTTAAGAGCAAAAAGAGAAAGGTCATGAGCAGTTGTTACATTTTTCAAGTGAAGGCAAAGTTACACTACAAGGCTTCGTGCATCATCCTTGTCGACATGTCAATACCGACGTACTTTACAAAATTGGCTAATTTTGTGCAGACCGACCCTTGTGGAGCTGGCCATGTTTAAATTAAGACTTCAAAGACACAATCTGTATTTTTTTGGTGAAAACCTAAATCCCATCTTGTAAACAGACCTTTACAAACATGACTGATGTACATCTTTTAACAGCTTTGTTGCTATTTAGTTTTGCACCTACATAAAGCTGGTGAACTTACAGGAGACACATTAAAAAAAAAAAAAAAAAAAGTCAAAATTGATGAAGCAGAGGATGTGTTATCTTGATTTTGTGTCTCAAGTTCAAAAAACAATGGCTTCTTCATTTCCCATACTCTGACTCATTTTAAAATATCACATCCCTAGTTTGTAACGCAGCACTTCCTTTAAAAGTTGGGTTGCAGTCAAACAGTCTTTCCGGGTAAAGAAGATTCCTAACTTAGTAAAATGACCTAGAAGTATATGGCAGCCATTATAAGCACTGATTGAATTCTCTGAATGTTCAGGAAAGGTGCCTCAGTGTTTCCTCTCTTATTTCATCCACCATCACATACTTACACATCCAAGTGTAAGTGTAGTCAGATTGATTATCTTTCAGGATTCTACTTCAAGTCTTTCCTTGACATCGGGACTTTTTCCATCGTGTTGTGGAAAAGACACAGGATGCAGTTTTTTTTCATATTCAATGCAGCCTTGAAGTCTCCAAGCCCTGTCCCAGCAACCCACATTACATCATTAGAGTTTCTACATCCGGACAAGTAAACTGACCTTCATGTGTCAAATAAGTGAACTGCCCCGTTAATAGCTGTTTGTTTGGTGATATTAGCCTCTCACTTAATTAAATGGTGGGTGTGCGTATTTGTTTCAATCACTGATTGTGCCTTTAACTGTATTTTTTTTGTGTTTTTTTTTGCAGCAGACATTTTGCCTTGTCATAGGAGGAAAAGTACAGATGTCACTAACAACATTAACAGCAGCTCTGTTAAGTCATGACAGTGAGCCATCATGCACAATACATGACCCTGAAGCTGAAGCAGCTAAATGGGATTCTGCCATCGTATATTTTATCTTTTATGCCTGAGGTTTTCCGACTCCGACATGTCAAAATGTCTTTTGCGAAAAAGGCCTATCAAATTTGAAAAGCCTGCTGATCTTGAAAATGCCCCAGGAGAGCAAGACTGAGTTATATCAGGAAATCTGCACGAAACCTGCAGTGTATGTAAGACTTATGGAGACAGCAGCTCTATGGTATGGAACAGATGTCAGAAAAGATTAAGAAAAGCCTTTCAAATACTTTATACATCTTCAAGGTATGCAGTATTGTACTCGCCACAGGGCCAGGTATGACAGATTATACACAGCTCAAGTATTTGAAAGATCTAAGGATGGCTGCAGATTAGTAAAGCAAACGATAGCGGAGTCACTGCCATCGGATACCTTTGGATTTCATCTGAATGTCATAGTTCTCAGGGAAAATGTAGGTGGGGCGGTAAGGGTTTTCCTCAATAGGCTCTGAGCACAGTGATGGAGAGACAGAGCACAGTGTGACATAACATACAAACACATATAGAAACACACAGAGGGCTTTGACACACAACAACATGATCGGCAAAACTGGTCAGGCACAAAATAATATGGAAGTGATGATTTTCTCTTACCTGGTATTCTGTGTATCTGCTTAAACATTGTCTTGTACCAGTCTTTGGACTTTTCAGTGTTCTGAGATTAAGAAGGGGAGATTTTTGATAACAAATGAAGAGCAATGATAGCAGAAAAACAACAGTGTCAACTTTGTGATCTTGAAGCCATCCTTAAATTTAGACAAAAGGCACAGCGGGCACAGAAATACTTTGGAAAAGACAAAACATCTTAATGAATACCATTAAGATGCTGGCACCTAAATGGAACGACGTCATTGTTTATGTAAATAATCACACTGCAAAACATAGTTAATTGCTACAAGAATTTTTCTAAAATCAGCTTAAATCGACAAAATACTATGTAACAATAAAGAATGACATGCTTTAAGTAAATACTAACTCTTTTTGTGTAAGCTTTAAACAAAACACCAAAAAAACATCTGCAGTGAGTAGATTAGTGTTCATCTGACAGGATGTTTTGTCGCTCACCCGTACAGGCACAATGGGCTGGTTGAGAGGACTGAGGACGGGGGAGTTCAGTGACAGTCGCAGCCTCTTCCAGTCCATATCAGGGACCGGACTGACTGAGTCTCTCCCAGGTTCAGGGTTTTTGTCCCTTTCCGGGGTTGGATCTGTTGCACAAAAAATGAAGACATCAAAAACCTGTAAACCAGACAAAAGTCAAGGCTCACAGCACATTTTTGTGAAATGAAAGTTCAGTTACCGCTTAGTAGTTACATGTAACCAATTACATTTCAAAAGCAATCGTCCCATCACTGCACACATAAAGCATATGAAACTTGACCCCAAAGAGTGAGATGAGCCAGGTGAGTGGAAATAAAAGAGGAACATTTAAAATCTCATTTGTGTTGTCATGGTAACCTTTATGTTGAACCTTTTAAGTGAACTGCAGGGAAAGACACAGAAAATAAAATATTTCCCTGATGATTCTGTAAAGTCTGCCACCGTCTTTAATTGTCAGATTTCCAGTGACACATAAAACATGACTCACTCACTTCATAAGGTTTGTGGCGAACACATTTCTCTGGCAGTGTTACGGCAGTGGGAAGGTGACAGATTGTTCAGTTGAAGAATCAACAATATTTGTCTGTAATAAAACTGGGACTGCTGCTGGCTAAGTTTAGGACATGAAAAATAAATTACAAATGTGTGTTAGACGTCATCAAGTCCCCAGTGCATACCTTCAAAATGAGAAAGATGCTTTTGCTGCTCTGTTGTAAGAGAAAGACACACAAGGACAGGACAGTGAAAGATGTGACAAAGCAATGAAGCAAATGTGAGAAAGCAGTGGTTATGTGAAACACAGAGCAGGACACGGCTGATGGATCACAGACAAGACATGGTCTAGATACAGCTAAGACTACCATAAAGCTTAGCTCATAAAATATCACACAGGCATGTAAAAGCATGTTCATGGCAAACCTGAGAGCTGTTGTTAATGGCTTCGACTTAGAGACTGGTGTGCTCACCTCTGTTGTGCTGCAGCAGGACTATGGTGGGGTTAACTGTGCTAGTGCAGGGATAAACAGAGCTGGACGTTGATGTGATACTGTCCTGACCGTCAGTGGAGGACGGAGGCTGATTTTCGCTGATACTTTCTGGTGTATATGCCTGAGTGTAACAGAAGATAAACACTCAAATTTATAAAAGTTAATATTTTTTTCTTGGAATTTCATATCAAACTAAAGAGATCACACAGTTCTCATTATGCTAAAACCACAAAGAGCAAAACAAAAAGCCTGTTAAATGAAATGGAAGTAAACGTACCTGGCACTGAGTGTTGTTTACAGGAGGTAAATCAGCTGTGATGTTGCTGCCTCCCTCGGCCAATCCTGCTTTAGAGCTGTCTCCATTAATCTGGCTTGTCCAGCCACCTAAAAAGAGTCCAGAGTTCTCTCAGTTTGGCAGCCAGTGCAGCAAGAATAAAGACACACTGAAGATGATGCTAAAAAATGAAGAGTATTTAGTGCATAGGAAAACATTGCAGCTAATTGCTCATCAAATAAATCTCCATTACAGTCAGTGGGGTGTGAATGCTTTACTTGGTGGTTTTCATGCACAGAGATGTTAATATGGTCAGGAAAGGAAAAAAAAAAAAAAAAAGATTCTCCCACAATCTCTGAACTCTGTCATCAGAACAAAGTGCCTATTCAGTGAGCTGCAAAGGCCATTTGTTCCAATGGCCTTTATGTTCAGGCTGTACAACAATTAAAGCATCTCCCCAAAAGCCTTGGCCAGCCTCCAGTTCCACTGTGCTCTACGTAACAAACAAGCCCACAGTCAAGGCGCCCTGCTCCAAAGTGCAACGTGGGCAGGCCGCAACAAAAAAGCTCTTTGACACTCGCATGAAAATATGAGCAATAGCCCTTTATTGCAACTCTGAGCACCACTGAGCATGCACTTCAAAATGTGACGAGTTACATAATCCTGACATCAAAACAGCACTCTGAAAGGCATGTGGGGAATTTATAACAAAAATCAAATGATGAAATGCTTTTTAAATTACAGCAACACTCACACACTGTGTCCACATTCTACAGATCCCTGTGCTTTTTTTTCACAAGGCTGTGCAACTATTACAGTCCTCCCAATATTTTTTCATCATGTGGCGAGTTGTTATGAAACAGCTGTGGCATTTGCTTGGACTTACTTGGCGTTGTGATGACATTTGGCTCTTCGCTGATGCAGCCCTCATCATCTATGTGGACGAGGGTGGCCCTTAGAGTCACCACTCCTTTGCCTTTGCACACTCTGCTGGGGTCCAGATCTGAAAACATTCAAAAACAAGAGTCTCTCTGTCACAGCTCCTCCTCCTTCAAGGCAGCGGAGTGTTTTATTCAATATCCTCAAGGTGCACTCCTGCTGGGAATCATAATAAGTTACCGCTATCACATGCCCCAAAAGACTGAAATAGAACTGTAACATCAAAACCAGGTCATTAATTTAATATCCTCCTGTCCCGTGAAGCTAATTGCCATGATCACACTGTCAGAACTGGAAGTGGAGCAGCTGGAGCTCGTCCTGTCTCAGCACAGGTTATATCAAAGTGACACCACACTGTTATCGAGTGAGTTGAAAGTGAGTTAAAAGCATTACTCTAAGTTTTCTTTGCGAGTGTGAGGGTGTCTCACAGTTGTAGGCCATGAAAGATTGATGAGACGGAGCAATACGTCACCTGCAGCAGGAATCAGGTCAGGAGAGCCTTTCATGGTTGTCAGAGGCGTGATCCTGACAGCGCAGACTGCCCGAGGACCTGATCTGACTGTAATACACAAAAAAGACGTGGGTGAAATGTCTGAAAATTCTCATCAGTTAAAGTAAAGTTACAGAGTGAATACAAAAACACCCTCTTTAGAGGAAAACAATTTAGAAAAACCCACAATCAATGAAAGATCTTAACGTATTCGATACTGATAACAGCTTTAAATGAAAGTATTTGTGTGTCTTTGTGCCTCACCAGTTTCCAAATATTAGACTAATTATCGATTACTATAACTACTCACTGGTAATTCCATAAAGTAGGCCCATTAATAATTTGTTGAACTCAAAGTGAAATGACTTACTGGGAGTTGCACTTGGTCTCACGCTGCCCTCTTCTGGAGAGGCCTGGTGGGGAAACATAGGGACACAAATATTCGACAGTGTTATCAAGGAAAGGAGCTGATATCTGGAGAGTGTACCACACAAAAATCAGGGTCATAAATCATTCAAGCATCAGCCTGCAGATAGAGCGGCGAAGATAACCACATCAGACGAGAATATGCTACAGTTAAGACAGATATGCCTTATGGTCTTTTTGTTTTTAAGTTTTCCTGAACCTCCAAACTACACATGTAAGTTTGAACTGATGAGTTCGACAAATCATGTGGTGTAACAATGTTGTAAGGCTGAACAATTTATTTACTTTTTATCCAAGCTGCAATATGGCTCCATCTATCTATCATTCTATCTATGTATCTGTCTGTCTGTCCTAATAACAGGACTGGCCCTTAATATTCAACTATTTGGATTTTCATCCATTGGATAGGTATTCAGTTTTTAATATTTGGATTTAGATATTTGTTTCTTGTTTGTGTTGTATCTTTGCGTTGTTGCATAATAAATACTGATAGCAACAGGGCGTTGTTTTCACTAAATTATTTTCACTAAATTACTTATTTTTTGGTCTCATGGTGTAGTTTTCCCCACACATTGACTTTACTTGGGCATTCGGCAAAGGTATATTTAAGTATAAAAGTATGGTTGGTAACCCATTTTGGCCTTTATTTGTATTTTTTTCACAAGTCAGAGAGAACGACTCTATCCCTGATCGACTGATGACTGGACAATCTGCCCTCGCTCTAGCTTTTCCGTACCTGCTCCTGCTCTGCCAAGAAAATAATCGCAATATGGTTGTTTTTTTGCACATTATTCAGCCCTAAAAGTGCATATCTGCCGATTTATAAGATGGCTGTAACTTCCCTTTTCTCTGCATCAGACCCAAGAAACTTCACATCAGATGGAATTCCTATATTAGTTGTAGATCAGAGTGAGTTTGGTAACCAGGCCAGTGCTTTGCTGCAGTGTCAGCCTGCAGCAAGCTGGGTGTTTTATCATGACAGACTGTGTATTGCTGAAGTAATATTATACATAGAGAACATTTCTTGAAAGAGCCTGCTTGGCTGTAGTGTCCACTGCACAAAAAGTGGAGTCACTGCAACCAACAGCTGTAATTGGGGACCTCATAAGGCTAATGAAATTGTGCTAGCGCTCCTGTGGTTCGGTTACACATTGAAATGAGATACAACGAAGGCAGACAGGAAGGTGGTGAACTTCCAGTCATCTGTTTAAATCTAGTCTGCAGCACACAAGACCATATATTCTACCAGAAATCAATGACAGACATGGCTTGAACGGCACCAATTTGTAATGTTATTGGCTTAAAAAAGCAAAAACCTCAAGTGTTTAACATAGAAAGATCTAATATATAAAGATATGTTTTCACACCCTTGTAAGTGCCACAGAAAACTCATCTGACTGATATTAAAGTTCACAGCAAAGGGAGTAAACAGCAGCACGGACCAGATGCATTTTACTGTCCAAACAGTCCAATATCAGTGTTACTCATGCCGTACACAACCATGATATCTGTGACAAGACAATCTAATCTAGGAAATCAACAGCTGCTACAAGTGAAATGAAATAGAAGGAATTTTCAATCGATAATGGTTCCGATATACCGCTTATATTAATTTGATGAGGAGGAGCTTGACACTCTCATCTCTGATGGCATTAATGGCCTCAGTTGCATTTACTTCCTACATCTTTTCCATAGTCAAATTCAAGCTTTCTAGCAACTTGCAGCAGTGCTAAATTACATATATATACACAGTACATACTGTAGCCCATGATACCATTCTACAGAGGGATGATGACAGAAAAGATGATTCAAGATTCATGTGTCACCTGTCTGTAAGTAGATTTGTCTGAGCCAATAGATGATCTAAATCTAGAGCAATTCATTTTGAAAGTAATGCAGTCACAATTTCAAGCAGTTTCAAGGATATCATCCAAAGTCCAACCACTTTTCCATCCTTGAAAAACACCACACAAAAATTCAAGCAATTTCAAGGTTTGCCTGCATCCATACGTATCCTGTTTCTTTTGGTTTAAGGAGGAAAACTGGCTTTTTTCAGACCAGCAATAAGATTTAAAAAATGCATCCGTGTTCCCCTTTAAGGAACGAGTAGGGAGGGTGTGAGAGAGAACAAACATATGTTAATCTGAGCTGCATCAGTGGAGCATGCACAAGCAACACCAAGGCCACCAGAAAAGTGGCTGAGAAACACTTCCCATTGCTCCGCAGGGCCTCTCATTGTACTCAGCCAGCACGGCTGATTTAGGAGACGTCCCCATTTAAAAGGCCAAGAAAAGGGCTGATTGAGTCAAGACACAAACACACACACAAAGGCACTCAAACAGTCACTCCAGCATACATGCGCACACACATAGACACTCACAGCTGGTGTTTTATGGCTGTGAATAATGAATTAATTTATTTTATGATTTTATTTTAAGCAGATTTTAAAGTTATACCTTCACTTGTTCCACTCTATGCTTGTGTGGGACTGTGTGTGCACTATGTTTACACATTGCAGTAAATAAGCCAACCTGCAGAACAGGCAGGGGACTCATGTTCCAGCTGGAAACCTCCGCAAATAGGCCAAAATGGATGAGGGAAAATGGGAGCGATTCCAAACAAGTCCCATGAGGACACAAAGCACAAACCTTTTAAAACATCTTCTCGTCTTGGAGCTGAGCTGTCCCTGAGCATCAGAAACTCTGTGTATTTATTTCCACTCTCTCTTTAATAAAATCAACTCGCTTCCTGACCCCCTGCATCCCAGAGAGGCAATGTGTCCATGATCTCATTTCCAAAACCATTAACAGACATTCCTTTGAGGAGTGCTTACACTGATCTCAACTGTACTTCCGCTGTATCCTCAGATGAACCCCAAAATAAATGATGAATATAAACTACAAACGAGGGACGTGGGAGTTTTGAACCTCTCACAATATGATAGATGGATAATGTGAAGATGAAGCCTGCAGCGTTCAGTTCGCTGTATAAACACATGAGTGCAGACATCACCCCTGGCCTTTTTAGGAAGAGATGCCTCAGAGCAGAGCCAGGCAAAGAAGGCCATCCATCCAGCCTCTGAAAAAGAGGAGACCAGTGCAGGAGCTGTGGGACGGGCCAAGACAAACAGGAAAATAAGAGGAGACTTTATCAGCAAAACTCCCATAAAACTGCGTTTCACCTAAATGCGCCATTACTCCTTATCATCAAAGAAGCTTTTAGATGTCTGTTCTGATCTGGAAGGTAAAAAGGAGTTATAGCGAAGCTGAGGTGGGGAACTCAATGTTCAGCAGATTGTGAATTAAGCCGAGAAGCTCAACAGCCAAAAGTGGGATTTTTTTCAGCTTTTTGTTCACGTTCTCCATAAACATCGGCAAGAGTGCAATAATATGTATAATGTCAAAACATTTCAATACTATTTTGATTCAGCATTGTTGTTGTTAAATTTGTTTAGTTATAAGAATATCAATTACGTCCATTTGATTTTTTTTTACTCATTTGTTGCTTGAAAATGCCTGAGATTCCAGTTTGACTTTGTTTTTGCCTTTTTTGACAGATTGTGTGACAATTTCAGAGGCTTTTGAACATCTGCACTACCTCAAGAAGAATACTGTTATCTTAACTTCAAAACAAATATTTATTGTTAATGCTTACTGCAGTCATTTTGCTGTTCTCTGCAACTAGTCCAGAAAAGATATGTTGTTGTCATGCTATTGCTTTGTTATATTAATCTTTGAATAAACAAACTCAAATGTTATCATTTATGGTACTGAGATGATATTACTCTACACCAAATGACCTAATGTCCAGACCAGGACTAGAGTCAAACTAAATGTTAGTGTTTTCCTTAAAAATGAGGGAGAACACAAAGGCTGCTATAAGGTATAGCAGTTCTACTGGCAGTCCTACTGAGCTCACACGTTCTCTGATCGTCTCTTCAGACTCCAAATTCACAGACCTGAGAATACGTGTACAAATTATTTCTAATAATGCAGGTGTTTTTCACACACTAAAAGTAAAAAAACAAACAAACCCACAGCTAATGAAACCCGCTCTCAGCCTGAGTGTGAGTACCTAAAAGCAGGAATATGTCCCATCAGTAGCTCAGGTCCACTACTGCACTCTTTTCTCACACACACACACAGACGCATAAATCTCCAAATGAATGCTCTTGGGTGTAACTAAAATACCTTTCCAAAACAAGCAAATCCCAAAAGGCTGTGATCATCTCAAAGCATCACTGCAGATCTAGAGAGGGGCATTACCGTACCTACTTGATAATGTGCACAGTCAGTCCTTACTCCTCAGACATCAGGTCCTTCTGAAGCCTCCTGAGACTTCTGGCTGAGCTTTGAGGGTTCCGTCTCGGCGGGACGGTCCCAGCTTTGACCTTGACCTTCGCTATGTAGGGGGTCTGTTTGTTTTTGACAACAGGCGTGCCCAGATGGACCTGTCACCACATGCCACCTGGGAATGTGGCACCCACTCAACAACTGTGCAGACCATCACATAAAATTCTCCTAGCCCCTCGAAATGCTCCTGCAGGTCCACTAGATGAGAGAGGGACAGACCACTGGAGGACGGCTGGAATTTGCTAACAGATGACTAAACTATTCCTAAGGTCACAATACCTCAGTTAACATGATGAACTACTTTAATGACAATTAATGACTGTGTGTTAATGGCTGATTAGATATATGATATCAAAATATTCAAAAATGGATTAGAATTGTAAGATAGCAGAAACATGTAGATTAATGTGTATGTAGATTCTACAGTTTGAAAGGACTTTTTCAAACTGACCAGTTTAGTCTAAAAAAACTCCCAGAACCCAGAGTAACATATTCAAAATCTTTTTTGTGCAGGCATCAGTTCAAACCCAAAGATTAAAGAGCTAGGACTGCTATTTCCCAACGTTCAAAAGAAATATTATTAAACTATTATCAAGAAATTATCATAATAAATAAAACATTGGAAGAAAAGCTGCTTTTATGTAGCTGTAATGTGGTCAAAGATCAGTGAGATAATTTTATCAGTTATGGGTAAAAACAAACTGGATGGTATCCAACAAATTGTTCTAACCCTAGAAAATAGATTTTTCCCTGAACTTCTTTATGATCTAATAATTCAAGGTCATATCCAGCAGACCAGAGAATTTTCTATTGGCAGCGATGATCAACATATTTATCTGAAGCAGGCTGCAGTGAAAACTAAACAAAGGCAGGGTGGTACCAAGTTGAACTGCGATGAATTTCATGCAGGGGGTCTCTGTGCTGTAGTCAGAGGCCGCCTTAAAAGTGAGCTATGTTAACACAAAAGAGCTCTCATCGCATGCTCAGCTGTACTATGGATGAAGAGAAAGGGCTGTTACGTAACGCCGTTTGACTTCTGCTTTGTCAACAAATGGCAGAGAGGAGAGAAGCTGTCCAGCACTGTGCGTGGATCCCACCAAACAGCTCCAAACATGGCTCGGTAGGGACGCTCCAGAGCAGCAGCTTATCCCTCTAATTGAGAAGAGACCCCCACCTACCCCTCCACCCTCCCTGCTCGCTTCCATAAACAGCTTCCACTCTGGACAGCAGCCTGGGATTCTACACATTCCTCGACCAAGCTATTTGAAGTTCATTTCAAACAACTGCAGCATAAAAGGAAATGTATGTAACTTACACACTGCAGTCATTAAAGGCCTGAGAGCAGGATTACGCGTCATGTTGATAATGGGTATAGAGCTTAAGCTGAGCCTGAATGGATGCTGCTTCTATGCCTGAATTATTTGAAACTCATCTAATGAAATATCACAGTTACAGAGACTTAACAAGTTTAAAGTCATCCTGTGGTATCACTCTCATATTTGAGGACTATTTTAAGGGTGTTTGTAAGAGTAAAATCCGCCGTTTTGAGGATGAAAAAAAAGCACCCATCACACCAGCCAATGACAGTTATGTCCCTCAGTGCCTGTAGAGGCTCACAGCCTGCCAGCATGTCCATGAGAAGCCCTGACAGTTATTGGATGTGACCATGGCCAGATCCCCGGGACAGGGAACACTTGGCTGGCACGTGTGAAGGTCCTGGGGAGGACTGCAGTTGGCCGCATGGGCTGAACGTCCTGTTAGAGATGCTGTGTTAGGGAGCCAGCCTGTTTATAACGTGCCTGCTAGGCTTTTAGAGCCAGTGTAATAAGAATGTCAGTGAGCTGACAGTTTTGCCAGGGTGGTACATCTTCACAGCAAGCGCCCCGGGCTACACTCCAAGAGTGAGAAAGCTTGGATCACCAGGCCTGGAGTAAGGATAAACATTGAACTGAATATTCAAGTAGCCCTGTTGTGTCTCTTTAGGGGGCTCTTACAGAGTTTACTTTGGTAGGTGCAAAGTGGAAAATTCCAACTAAGAAAGGAAAATAAGGAGATAACTGTCAGAGCTACAACTATTCACTAACTATTAAACCAAAATGGCACTAGCCATTCCACCAAGGCCTGCCATCCCCCTGACTTTAATCAAACCTAATCCAATATCAACTCAACAGTACGGTATCACTCTAAATTTTACACCACCTACACCTGCTAAAGTATTTAACCTAGGAGATCACAGATTCATAGATACCAAACTAAATGAAAACTTGCAATGTTAAAGAAAGTGAGAATCACATATCCAACCCTTTGTCTGGATCGGCACCAAAAATTAATAGGATCTGTTCTGGGCTGACACACATCCTCCATTCAAGTTTTGTGGTAATCCTTCTGGCAAACCAACAAGCCAGCCAGCCAATAAACATAAAAAAAAACCATACAGACAAGTGTGAAAACAACAAAAAAACAAAAGTCTGCTATAGGTGTTATATTTATATCAAAATAACTGTTAAATAGCTCTATATTCCAACAGTAACCACTGTCATAGAGAGTTTGGTCATGATTAACGCTGTGCATTCATGTTGTGACATAAAGAGGACGGAGGGGATTGGTAACTGCAAAAAAACGGACTGAAAGTTAGCTAAAACTACAATAATTACTAACTAAAAACTGTAAGTGATGTAATTGATGTAATGGCGGAAAAAAACCCTCAACGACTACAATCTAATGACAAATTCCTTGAGATAATATACTGGCATTTAATTTGGGAATATGAATAAGCGACACACGTGACGTTTTTTTAATGTCATCACTGGATAACGAGCTCAGCTGTGCACAACAGATTCCTCCGGCCTCAGATAATGGGGCGTTCTGCACATTAGGTGAACAATTCAGATGACTGTCTGAGAGAGTGCTGAAAGTGTTTCCTCATCTCTCAGCTGGATGTTTTGACTCGGACGCGGATTGGAAGCTCTGAATGTGTTCCCTAATATAACTCTCCGAGCGCCTGTGTGACAGGGCTACTCGATAATTGAGTCATAGGATATGGCGGCTAAACATGAATATAAACAGCGATGTGATAATCCAGCAATTTTAAGTGCTATGAAGGTATCCTCGTGTGAAATGAGCGTGCAGCAGGACTCCAGCGGGTCCCCATCATCTGTCTATTTCGGGAATGCCGGCCCAGTCTGACTCCGTCCCGTCACACCCAGACACAAACACAACAGCCATCAATTACCGGCTGGCTTCACGGGTGGCAGCAGGGAGTTTCATTACTGTTTATTATATTCTGCAGTGAGTGATTTATAAAACATGCTATGTGTCTCTGTCACTTAATAATTCCAGTTTAGTTTGTGTGATGATGAGTGAGAACACATGCTGGTTCTTATTAAAATATCTGACAACAACTGTGGTGATGCTGTTGTTTCCACCGCTTGCGGACATACAATACAGGAGAGGGGATGGAGGGGTGGCGTTGGGAGACAGAGGAGCGCTGCTTAAATCCATCACTAACGCATAAATTGTCTCTTCACCGCCTTGTTTACATGCATCCATGATCGGGGGGCTTCTTTGTGCCAAAGCATAACACTTCACTTCACCGACCACTTCAGCCAATGGCAGCAGATGGAGGAAGCTCACACGAGAGGCGGGAGGAGGGGGTTGCTTAGCGACCTGTTGTAACATTAATGGAGTGAAAACAGAAACCTGGTGTCTGGCTGGAACATCCGGCCTGATCCTAAGCCATCCGTTATACACAGTGAAGACAAGGCTGTTTTCTACCAACATTGCCACAACAAGCTTTGTGTCAATGTCATGCTCATATGCAGCTTCACAAAGCATGCATGAACTCTGACTAATAAATCAGGGTGATTTTAAAAACGTACCTTGACAAAAAAAACCCAAGACAATTTAATTATTTTGCTACTGTCCATTTGAGTTTTATACTACATCCATAACTGCAATAAATAAAGGCTAATCATTGGTCTACATTCAGGTAGGCCTACACAACAGAGGCAATATCTTCTCAAACATGTATACGTGTATGACACTTATTTTGCAAAGCAAGCTAATTCTAACAACTGTCCTAACTCGTGTTGAATTGAATAAGCAAACTGTACCTGGTTAATAATTGTCAGATTCCAAACTGCATAGAGATCATGTTGGAAATCATGACTGCTTGATGTGGAGGCCAGCTGGCTTCAGCAAATCTTTGAAATTCGGTTTTCGGATTTGGGCCTCCGAGGGTCTCTCCTCTCAAATCTAACGCGTAACGTGACTCTGAACAAGCTTCATAAAATATTAACAACTGCGCTGGGTTCACATCAACAGGTCCCAGTCTCACTCCACAGGTTATCATATCTGTTTGTCGAGCTCAAAAGACTGAAATGAAACACTCTGACCTTGATTTATTGCCTCTTATGAAACCGTGCACCAAACTTCACATTCTGTTTGAATATTCTTTTGCACAGCAGCACTTTGCACCCTGAAATCCTGTTGAGACACATTTAAACATAAAAGAAAATTCACCTTAAAAACCCCAAAATCAGCCTGGGTTCTGTAGTTTGCACTGAAGCTTCTTAACTCTTGAAATTCAGAGTGGTTTGGCTGCTGTCAGAGTGAACAAATGGCTCCTGGCTGAGCTGCTGGCGACCAAACATATGACAGATGTAGCTGTTCCATTTACACACGCAAACCCACTTGAGTCTCTGTGTGAACAATTCAACCAACCAACCCAGTCGAAAGTTAAAGTTAAGTCTAAGGTAAATATAATAAGAACAATCACTCCGAGGCTTTGTCACACATACACAGTCCTTGAACATGTGGGAAGCAAATGGAGGTCCTCTTCTTACTGAGTAAACACCATGTAGATACATTATCTCTGTTAAACGTCTCCAGCGTGATAAGCAAAGCAGGAGATTGTGATATTCTGAATCGTGCCATCCACAGACCGAAACACGCATTCTCAAGAAAATCAGTCAGGCTGCTTTGCCTCCGTCCTTGAGGCAGTTTGATTAATTATTTGCGCAGGGGTTAATATTTTATCAAGCTTGTTTTCGTGTCATGTTACTTGGATCCCTTGGAGTGACAAAGAAATCGTTGCTGTAGTAAAATCATGAATGAAAGCACAGGAAGAGGCAAAGACATCTGCTGAGTTTCAGAGGGGAAAAACACAGCTTACTGACAGTGAAGCAACACGTTTCGCAATGAGTTAAGTCAGATTTGGAAATACACTGAAGGCGCATGTTTTAAGTGTTTTAAATGCAGAGAAGAAGCACCATTATAACTGGTATCCTGTTATTTGTTATATACCTGTGTAGATTAAAAATCCTGCTGTGACAGTGCTCTGTCGTGCGAAACACGAGATGAGCATGTTTGCTTGTCTTTGCGTCTATGTAATATTTAAGTCCACATGCGTGCTGTGAAGCAGTTGTTCAAGTCATGTACAGTTCATTATGAGGCCTCAGGCGGACGAGCTTGTCAGACTGAAACATGAAGTTTACTGTTCAGGTCCACTGTGTCAATAACTCACACCAGAACTACTGTACAGTTACACAACACAGGTGCTTATGAAGCAGTAACTGGAGTAACACAAATAAAAAATAAATATCTTAAGTACAATTTGAAGATATTTCTCTAAATAACATTACAACCTGTTTTACTGCTACTTAAAGGTGCTCTGTATGGTCCTGGGGAAGACATTTAAATCAGAACAAAAAGATCATTATTGACTGTGTTTTTTGTATGCCTAGGCAAACTAAATAAACAGACTGTCTTTGTTTTCATGACTGAAGAAACAAAATAAACAACTGACTCTAAAGGACAACACATTGATTATGTTTGGCGGACCCTGCCACCTTTCTAGCTTCAAACAGTGTTCTTGTTTATTCAGTTATAGAAATTACAAATGTTTCTGTGTTTGTATTGTTAACTCATTAATATTTTAAACATCAAATTTCTGAGTGCCCCTTAAAGAAGCAGCACTGAGAATCCTCCTGAACTGCATAACACAGATGCTTTATGCACCTCCAACTCTTTTCTCCAACATTCAACTCCTCGCAGCCCTTTTCAGATTAAGAATCATCTAATCAAGAACACCCAAGGCCAAGTCCAACCTGACAACACTGTGACATAAATGACAGTGAAACACTATCCAATAAACTATTCCTAACACCTCCATGCCGCATAATATGCATTCCATTAAGTGTATGGTCCTGATGTCACAGCCGTATTGTATGCATGTGGAGTAGCCTGCACGTCTGCTCCCTATGACTCACAATGACAACCGCTAATAAGCCCCACTGCTACCTGCCAGCTTAAAGAAACAATCACACTGCACAGGAATAATTAGTCTTTTTGAAATTGATTCCTGGCAGTATTCTGCATGGCGTGAAGTCAGTGAAGCCTTTTGTTTCCCACACTTCAGTATGTGGGGAAATCTCCTGGGCATTGAGCCTCAGAGTGCGGCACCCATGGCGGGTCGCATTTCCACCGTATGGATCCATCAGTACTGCAGTAAACTGTCCCACAGCCAGAGAGCCTCTCTGCTCAGATGCCAGACCAGAACTGACTGACTCAGAAACATGCTGGACAAAGTCTTATGATACAAACTTGATAATTAAATGATGAATAGGAAAAACGCATGTGTGACATAAGATCATAACATCGAGCAGTTGTTATGAATCCAATGTAAAAGAAAAAAGAAAAAGGTAGGCATGTAATACTGCTGATAGTTTTTTTTTTAAAGAACCCCCTCCAGAATAAGAGCCCCAGAGCAGCAGCCACATGCGGCAGTGATCCAGGAACATGCTTACCTCTGTGTGGTGGTAATCCAGTGTTGTGCTCGCCTCTGCTGCTGCTGCAGACACACTTCACTGAGCTCTGTGCGCCGACGGCTGCTCTCCACCAGTGTCCTGTCAGCGCTTCACACTCACCGGCCCCAAGCTGCGTCAACACCGCCGCACAGCACACACACCGAGCACCGGGGGCCGAGCCGCCGTCCCTTCATAATAAAAGCCCCCACTCAGTCGCTTCATAATGAAACTGAAATGAAGTTGGAGTTGTAGCCACATTCAAATATTTTTGACTGAAAGTAGTACACATTGTTAGATTTATTTGGGACACTTTAGTGCAGCTGAAAAAGCTGTGAGGTAATCACAGCAGGGATTAGAATGTGGCTAACTGCTAGCATTAGCTACACATCCAAGAGCGAGAAAACAAAAAGCAAATATACCATACATTTGGAGTCATGTCTGTTCAGTTGATGAATGTAGGTAGAATAATTCACTCTGCCTCTAGCTCTGGTTTACACTCCAGCAATTCCTGGTTAAATATGTGGCGGTTAAGCTGCTAAATTTTCAACTACATTGACTAGCTAGATGCTAACAATCTCTATGGTCCTGTGGTCTGGTGGTGGACAGGTAGCTAACCCTCAGTGGGGATTAACATTAAGATAATACATTCACTTACAGCTATCACTACCTATCAAATAAAAAACTACAGATACAAACCTGTTATGGTGGGAAAACTTGAGAAAAAAGGAGACTCAAACCCAAACACTAAAAATTTAAACCAACCAAACGCTGTGGTGTCTGGTAATAGTTTCCAATTCTGTAAAACAACCCCACATGCAGTCATTTCATTTGTTAAAGCAACATTATGTTACTGTTTGTTTGTCTTCTTAAACAACAGCTTCAAATCATATTGATGCAGACCTGGGATTTATGTTTACAATGGTGATGTTGCACTCATAAACTCTAGGTGGCGCCATATCACACAGAATGCCAATTTCTGAAAACTGCTGCAAAAACTGCTGATTTTTTTTTTTATTATTATTTTTTTTTTATATTTGTGCAAATAGACCTTCTTTTAGGTGTGATTAAAAGGTTAACTCGAATGCATCTGGCAGTTTGGGCCAAACATAAATAAGACATATTAATACCATTATTACCAGGATATCTGTACAATGTAAGAACATGAGCTTGACTCGCAGGTCTGTATCAAATGTGTTATAGTCCAGTTCATGTTTCTGTTACTCACGATGAAAATTTATCCCCCTGATGACCTCATATATTAATGTGCTTTTGTGTTTTTTGCATTTTTAAAAATTTTTTTTTTATGATGACCATTTAAGATGCAGGCCACAGTTTCTCAGACACATCTCACAGGAAACACACATTTGGGTACCAAAGAATACAAATAATAGATCCTTTAAATGTATAGTTTAAATTAATCTCTCACCTAAAAACAGTTGATGCATAGTGTCAGCTTGTTCATACAGAAAACAAATAAATAACACCAACAGCTACGCCTATCTGCATAGGATAATAATTCACAAATCTATGCATGGTTGTAAATGTGTTATTTCCACTTTAATGCTGTGTGTTTATCAGTGAGGAATTTACTTTGAAATTTTGAACCAGAAATGCCAACTGGCTGCAGTCTTTCACACTTTGTACACGTCTCACCCCCCAGAACTTCAGAGAGCACAGCTGTGGCACTCAAGGCTCATTTATATTCACTGAAGTCATGTGAAATTTGATTAAACTGTTGCCTGCCTAATGAGATAAAATCCACCTGGAAAAGGTTTTCATGAAGATGGAAAAAACACATTAGCGGAGCCCACCTTTAAACAGAGAATATGGAGCACCACCAAGTGACCAAAGCTCATATTACAGAAGAAAAACATCAATTATACAGACAAATTCAAATGCATAAAGGAACATATTTTTATATTTCATCATAAAATTCAGAAGTTACAAGCTTGACGCCCTAAAAGGCACATTAGAAAGGTTCAATTTATCATCCATGCATACATTTTTCAAGTTTAAGACAGATACTAAGAGAATATCACAGCCAAACTTGAAGCCCTTCAACATTATAATGCTGACATCACTGAGGTAAAATAAGTAGAACATAATGTCTCAACAACTCACAATTAAGCACAAGCATACTTAAAAATAATATACAGAGTACATGTATCTCGTGAACTGAACAGCCTTGACGTCACCGGCTCAGTCAGAGAACCATCAACAAGCATGTTTAAATATTATAAGCAAGATTTCAAAGATTTCCCTTTTTCCGTAATTCAACACATTTGCAGAAACACATGACAAAAAGAACAACAATACTTTAAATCTATTATATGTTTTGTGAAGGATACTATACAGTTATCTCAGGAAAATGTTTTTAGAGGTGAAATGTCACGTGAGGTTTTACAGTAGAAACATAAAACAGCATACACACTAAATATCCCAGACTCAGTCACTAACACAGACACAAAGAAATACAATTAAATATTACTCTGTTAGGAAAACTGTTACATATAACTTACAGAAACAAACAATTAAAATAAAAAAAAATCTGTCAATTCATCTTGTTAAATCTTGATGGTTGTTTGCAGAAAAACTCCTCCATCCTACATCACTTGAGAGAATAAACCAAGCAACAGTAGACCTGTGTCGATCACCGCAGGCGGCGAGGTACGGGAGGTGCGAAGTCTCTTTGCCTTTGAGTGGGTCGCTGAGGAAGTGCTCGCGTCGGGCAGGATATGTAGCGCTCATTCAGCATCTTCTCTGGCACCCTGTGAGAAGCAGACAGCAGCTGTGAGGTCTTGGCTCAGATGCAGACACAAATAGCAAATATACAGTAAAGGGTGGGTAAACTGTGACCTCCAATTTGTGAAAAAAAAACAAAAAAAACTGAAGCAGTAATCACATGTTCATCCAGACTTTGACACTAGTGTTTTACATACAACATAAAAAAAAAAGACTGACACAACATTGAGGGCATACAATTTTAGATATTTATCAAACGGTATAGCAATGCTTGTGTACTATACTGTATATTAATAACAACAGCATCTAATCTTAATCTAATCTTTTAAAATAATTTATGGAGGAGACGGGGCTATGTGGGCACAACTGTGGTATGTGTGTCGACTTGCTGTCAGTGATTACTGCTGGGGTATTGATACTGCAAAAAATGAATGTTGAAACAGATTAAATATTCAGAATCCATGTGCACAGGTATTTTGATATTTCTAACACCATGTATTTAACCTCGGAAATTCAATTTTAACAACTGGATAAACTGAAACTAAATCCTTTGCAAGCAAATTAATATTAACTGTATGTAGACTGCCACACAATCTATACAAACAAAATATGTTCTTTCACTTCCTTATTCATTCAAATAAATGTGGCAGTTTATACTGAAATCAATATAATGAATTAATTTACAGTTTTAAAACAGTAACAAGCTGAATTAATACAATAAATGACAATTCAATTTCAATTGGAGGTAACAGCTACTGTAGGATAAAACAATCTGTCACCAGCTTGCTCTCACTTGTTTGCGTTAGATTTCTTCATTAAGCTGTCTAGTTGGGTGTTTGCCAAGAGTGTATGTGTGATGGCGACTTCTTCTGTGCATGTATCGCGAAAACTGAGTGCAGTCCCTATGGTTTTGTTTTGAAATAACTGAAATCCCAAGAACAGGTATTCACAGTAATTAAAAGTTTCTATGTCAAAATAATTTTCAAAAAGTCAGATTCTGCATTTATTTGCTTGTTGTGTAGAACTACATTTTTATCCCATCACAGCATTTCATTGTATCACTTGTATCATATTGTCTTACCAGACATGAAACAAAAGCCCTCAGTTTTACTTTTACACCATATGCAGCACCTTAAGCTTTCACAACAAAGTGTTAGTTCGTGTTAAGGTGTGTCTTCCTTTAAAATTCCCTGAAATTGTGAGCTGCTTTGCTGAACTTGAGTGATCATGAACATATTGATGGGGTTTTAAATATCACACAATCGCAGAATTGTATTAGTAGTAATGACAGGTTTAAAGAATTGAAGAAACTTTCTGTTCACAAACAGGTAAGATTCTAAATCAACAAACAGGAACCTGAACAAGATAGACGTAAGATATATATAGTGCCGTACATGTTAATATGATAAATGTTCTGAAAAAAATAAGGGTATATCAGATTATACCTGCTACGCTTCAGTACACCCTGCACTGTTCCCCACATGACATTTGAAAGAGTTAAGATCTCTGTCACTGAAAACCATCAGACTGCATGCCTTCTCAAAGTTACAGGAATTACGTGCACAGTTCAAGATGCTTTTTGAGTCACTTTTATCTCAGCTTTCATTCTGAAATGTTCTCTCACTTGTGTGTGTGTGGTAGATATTCATATATTTTTTAACTTCCTCCCAAAGGCGCAGCTGTGAATCACTGGAGGGTGAACATTTCCTCTGTGTGTATTTGTATGTGTGTAGCTTATCAATGCCTTTAAAATCTTTATCGGTGTCTTTGTCTCTGCCATAAATGTCAAACCCTTCACTTCTATTTATAATTGCTTTTAGACATTGCTGCATTGCAATATGATATGTTCGCTACATCTAATCATCATTTGTTTGGTGGGGGATGGTACACGTAGGCATTGTTGCATCTAAATAAAATGCAAGCAATGCAAACTATGTAAGAATTCTAGCTATGGCTAATTTGTAGTCCTTGTCCCTGATTAGGCTTTTTAGGATAATAATTAAGAAAAGAAAAAAAAAAGAATATCTATGCTAGATAAACCAGTATAACTCTGTGTTCATAGATTTTCCTTTGTATCATATTTTTCAGTATTGTTTCGTTCTGCATTGCAATTCAGTCACTGTTCTTTGCTCTAACTAACCTCTCTGGGACTCGTGGAGGAATCCTGGGAGGAATGAAGGCTGCAGCGTCAGATGGCCGTGGAGGCCGTGGTGGAGGTGGGAGTTCTATAGAGTCCTTTAAAAAAAGAAACAAGAAAAAAACAAATGTAAACTGTAAACGATACCTTTCACACTTGAAAAACATTTTGACCAATCCAACATTCTACTATTATCAGCCTTTACAGATGAAATAAGTACTAACTGATTTGTGGATAAACAGAATTTTTTATCTTTTATTTAAGTTATCTGTCAAGGAGAAACGTGCCAAACACTTCCTAGTAGTGAAGATCTTCATCTACTGATCTTGTGGTACAGCAAGCTGAATTTATCTTAGATTTCGACTGTTGGTTGGTTTCATGAAAGAGTGATGTCAGTTTTACTATTTGTCTTACATATAGACCAGTAATTGATGGATAAAAAAAATGCATATCAATTGATGAAGAAAGGAGCTGGTAATTGTAGGCCTATATAACTTCATCAGACAAAAGACCCTCATGATTTGTGCATGCATTTCAAAAAGAGTGTCAAAAAGATATCTGCACAAAAACCCCTCACAGTTCTGATCCCACAGTGACAAGTGATTTCTAAGAAACTATTGAGCAATGTGAACCGAGCTTAAAAAATTTCACAAGAAAGACAAGTGGCTCTCTCAGCTTGAGGCTTTTAACAAAGTTATTCTAAATGTAGATCTGAGCTTAGAGGTATTTTAGGAACTGAAGAGCTGAAGTAGCATCTGAGCTTCACATGTATTCATGTTGTGCATGTCAAAGGTTCAGATAACAACACGAGACATGCTACACCACAAGAGAAAGTGAAGGTTCAGTTTGGTGTATAGACGCTAAAACCATACAGTAACTCCGATGTGAACGGAGGTAAGTTGTGTGAAGAATGTTGTTAGCAGGGGCGCTGAAAAGACAAACGCTCGTGTTGTTTATTTGGCCTCACCTCAATATCAGGCTCTGTCCCGCTGCTGTAGCTAAAGGTGCTATGAGTGCTGAGTCTGTTGCTCTCAGTACCTGATGTAAAGGAAAAAAAAAACATATGTGAAGTGGGAAGAAAACGTGATTTCAAGTTTCTCTGAGGTTAGCTCTTATGGTAAATGATGTTGAAAGACCACCTCGCCAAATGTGGATAAAAATATCTTTGAGGCTCACAACTAAGAAGGTATAGTTGAACTACATGTCTGCGGGGACAGGTTTGAAATATCAGAGCGAGATCACATAGAGACGCCTGCAGAGAGCAGACAGACTGAACGTATCAGTAAATTCATCAACCTTGTCAACATGTCACTGCATTTCAAAGCACACTGTTTGTGCTCTTCTGATATTTGTGTGTGTATTTCTGATCATTTTTTATGTTAGTTTCAAGCAGGTTTTGTGGATTATAATAAATTTATACAAAGTACAAAGTAAGTGACTCATATTTCATAAAACAATAATATAGCATTCATAACAATATAAAAATTAAAAACTAAAAAAATGTGAGTTGTGAAAAACCCTGAAAGAATAATATAACTCAAACACTATAACCATTCAGTCACTGTTAAGGGTTAATGTAGCCTCTGTAGTCGAGGCAGCCAGGTTTTATCGTAAGATCATTAACTTGTCAAACTGTTATTCAGCTGAGGGAAATTTCAGTTTTCTTCTAAAACATTTTTATTTTGCTTAGCTGTAAGAGAGGAATTGCTGTAATGTCAAGGGACAAATGAGTCAAACCAACTTTTAAATTCTCATATGGGCCAATATAAGTATTTCAGGGAAATTTTAAGACCTCCAGCCCTTTTTTCCATGTCAGGTCAAAGGGCAAACCATGGGAGCAGGTTTTCAATTTTCAGGAAAATTTGTTGTATAATTTTGTCTATGAATAATTGAGTGGTGTTAATCTCTGACAATGTCAAGAATAATCACAAGAGTGAATCTCCTTAAGACTAAATACCCAAAGCTATCCGAAGAGATTTGTTTCACTGTTCTTTTTTCCTGTTTTAACTTATTTGCATTCAAGGGGGGGTGTTAACTGATTGAACTACATCATAGAAAGAAGGCACTTTCATAGGGCTTATTACCAGCCATGACAGCATTGGTAGAAAATGTTCTGAGTGTTTTGCCATGTGTTTTTACATTTGTCCATCTGTGGACAGATTTTTATCTGCACAATGGTGTCAAAATTGTGCAAGATACAGTAGTGAAGATAAAAAGGCCAAACCACACCCACTTTATGCCCCAAAAACGTGTTTCCCATCAATAAAAGTGTTAAGTATTTGTATTTTGCGCCCCTTCCAATTAAATATATTTTAGCAAGCAGCTTTTACACTAAGCTCTTTTAAAGCCATTTTCAGTAAACAGTCACTTCTCTAGCAGGTCATCACACCTAAACAACACCTGTAGTTTCTGTTAGCACTGACTCGTTGAACCGCAGTGTGT
The DNA here is from genome assembly GCF_904848185.1 of Acanthopagrus latus. Classification (NCBI taxonomy): domain Eukaryota; kingdom Metazoa; phylum Chordata; class Actinopteri; order Spariformes; family Sparidae; genus Acanthopagrus; species Acanthopagrus latus. The sequence goes on along the minus strand of NC_051053.1, from coordinate 14,036,960 downwards.
GAGGCCACGAGTGACTTATCTTGAAGCTTAGCATCACATGGCAGGTGATTGTGCGCAACCAGCTTCCTCACAAATTAATCACACAGCAACAAACTCTCACAAGAGTTTGGAGTCTACATTACCTCCGATGTGCATTAACACGAGGAGGAAGGCTGACAGCTGAGAACTTTCCTGTTTAGTTACAGATCTAACCTGTGAGCCACAGTGCTGACAAAACAGATAAACATACTAAAACATAAAGCAATATGACTCACTGGATGTGCTGGACGTGCTACCTGTCTTCCAGGTACCTCTCTGAATAGCCTGTGTCGGTGGAGGCGGAGGTGGAGCCACTGCTCTCGGTGTGGACTCATACACAGAACACTCTAATGTCACGGTGGATCCCCAGTATAAGTTCCTCTGCATCGGAGCACTTATCTCATAATCTGGGCGGGAAGAGACAACATCAAAGATAAGCATTTGGAAAACAACAGGATGTTATTTTATAACTGCAAGGAGACATTATTCAGACATATAGTGAAGCTGCACTACAGCTATTTGAGGAATAAAACAACAACGAATATTTAAATAATAACTTATTCTACCAAGCTCTTTCCCTGTCTTCTCTCTCTCTTTGTGACGTCTGGTGATGCTGTCTCGTAATCGCTTCAGATTTTCCTAAAGAAAAAAGAAACATTAAACACAATGTATGTATCAATTTCTGGATCACTAATCAGCACCTGATAGGTCAAACAGTTTGTGTGGTTGATGTACCTGCTGATAGCGTATGGAATTGGCCCTCCGCTCATGGTCAAACTGCCACGCCTTGAACTCTTGGACGGCCTCATCCACTGTAATTTCCCCAACTTTAACCCTCTCCTGCAGCGATACTAGCTGCCTCTGTCCAGGAGTCTTCATTCCAGCATAGGGGTCATAAACAGAAGACGGGGGATCTCCCACAGGCCGAGCTGTATAGGTAAAAAAAAAAAAAAAAATCAATGTAAACAGGAGCAAGCCAACATCATGATATTTTAACTTAAAATAAATTAATTCCCAAGAAAAAACAAAGTAAAGTAGGAATACATGTTTTTTTCATGTAGGAATAGATGTGTTTAATGTGGAGTAAGAAATAAGCTCATTGGTTGAGGTTAACTTTAATTGGCAGAGTCACTGATGTTTGGAACCCAGTATTTAAAAATCTTTATCTTGAGTGCATCTGAACATAGCTTAACAAATAAAATTAAAACAAATAAGGACTTTTGTTTAAAACCTAAAACAATGTACAGTATAAACACCCATAATCTCTGTTTCAAGGTTTCTCTCTCTCAGGTTTACATGACCACAGCATTCATGATACTAAAAGGCCAGCAGGCTCTCCGACTAGCTTATCAAAATAACTGCAGTAGATACGTGGGTATTTTTGTTTGATCTATGACCCACAGGGAGGCTGCGTATCTGACCAGAGTTATTCCCCTGACTGAATGGGTTCACATCTGTGGTCATAACTTGGTCTAAAACCTCTCTTACAATAGTAAGCAAATGAAAATGTCAAATGTTGTTTCTTTTAATACAATGAATTAAAGATAAACATGCTGGTTGAGCAGTTTGTCTGTCAGCACATCATTAGACAAAAGAACAGTATTGTGTTTCAGTGCTAATTCAAAAAATTGTTTAAACACTAAAATGTTAACAAAAAATGTATTTTTACTGCCCTAACATGCAAACAAGCTGTAACCATTACGACACAAAGGGAAATGGTTACTTGTTGCCACAGAAGAGACACCGTCTGTCTCACAGTATTGTTCATGTTCATGTATTGGTGATGTTAGGTCTGTTCCATAAACCCTTTGAGTATTTCACAAATTATCCAAACCACAGACTATCAAGTTGTGCCTGTCATACTGTACGTACCACTGACATTTCAACAATGCGTGTCATATCACGATCACATTAAATGTATATGAGCTGACTTTTATTGTGAAGAGGTGGAGTGAATAGTGCTGGAGTGACATATACGGAGAGAAGAAGGCTGCCATGCCAATGACTTCAAGACTGTGTTTCAACATTTTTAAGTATGACGGAGGCAGATTTTTAAGGATACATCACAGCAATTTTCAGCTATGTTTGTTGTGCCAAAACCAGGTATTTTAAGGCAAAAATAAATTTTAACCAATTGTGTTGGGTTTAAAGCCTGACTACATCATCAGCAATAAACACACACAAAAAAATATTCAAATATATTCATGCTTTCTAGAAATGCACATTGCCAACATTTGTTCTGGCAGTTGAACTGGAACACAACCAATGAGATTACTAAAAGTTTTGTAATGGATTTATAAACTTGAAATGTAAATGATGACAAAACAACATTTTCAGATTCATTCAAGGAGCTCTTTACCTGCAGGGTATGCTGTGGATGTCGTTGTACTCCCACTGGACGTACCTTTATCTGAAAATACTGTCAAAAATATGTGTGAATTTATAATTTGTCTGGCAAGCACTTTTATGAAATGTGTACAAAATTATTTTGCAGAAAAAAAGATCAATCAATACCTCTAGAGATGTAGGTCATAGGCTTCTCAGGCTCAGCCTCGGCCTCTGGTCTGGGGATGGGGGCTGGAGGACGGTTCATGATTACTGGGTTATAGGTGCTGTTTGCATCAACAGTATCATATATATCCTCTGGGCAGAGGTTATATGGATCCTCCTCTTCTTCAATCTGATCCAAGTCATTATGATCATATGATTTTTCTGCTTCCTCATTTTTAAGGTACTCGTTGTTGTCCTGGTTTGAGCTGGCATGTGGTTTTGCTGAAGGACATGACATAACCAAACAAGATTAAACATACTGTTTCATACATGTCGACATTTAAAGACTGTACTTAAAAAGTTGTCAAATATTTACCTTGGAAGAACTTCCTGAGCATGGCTTCCTCTGGGTTCTCATCTACCGCACTCATCACCTCATCTTGGGGGGGAGGGGGGTCAACAGCAAATGTTTAAACACCACTTTTAACTCGCCACCATTCTTAAGATCATTAATTAAATCATAATAAATCTTACATAGGTCCTCTGCACAATCAGGGTCAATCCCCAGCATTGACTCATATATGTCCTCTGAGCAACCTGAGTACTTCATCATGATATCTTGAGAGGTAGTTGACATCAACTCATACACCTCAGCAGTGTCCTCTGTGTTGATGGTGTCTTCAATGTGACACTTGAGCATGTCTGCTGTCTCCTAGATTTGTTTCAACACAAGAGACAGGTGGACAGTGACTAAAAAGAAAGAACAACATAGGAATAAATAAGAAAAAGCTTTAATTACTGGACTTACAACAAATTCATCCATAAACTGCCTGAGATCAGAGAAGCCACTCTTCTCTGCTAAGGTGTTTGGGTAGTCTCCGTTCTTGTTCATCACGCTGTAAGCTTGCAGTGCCCCGGGACACTGAAGGAGAATGGTTGTCAGCTTCTTCAATCCATACTTAGCAGCAAAGTGGAGTAGCGTGGGAAGCTCCTCAGTACGCTGATCTGAAGGACAAAAAGCAATCAGATACAATAATGTGTATGACTGAAACTGTGGTTTCATCAAATTAGATTGAACAGGCATGTCGGAGATGAAACAAATATGATTTTAAATGCTTCCAGTTATGTTCACATAATCATACGTGGCAATAATTCACACACACTCGAGTAGAAGTACAGATGCTATGAACTGATACTTTGAATCAGTCAGTGGGAGGGCTGCGTACAATGTCGCAAAATAATCACCAGTTCCCCTCAATGCATTAAAGCTGAAGTAACAAGCCTGTTTTTTAAAATGTAAGGTCTTACTTCCCACCTTTGCTTGTGATACATCTGAAACAACAGAAGACATGGGTAATGTCTCCCAAATACATATAGGATGTCCTTAAATTTTAAATAAAGTTTAATCTTAGACATGTCCACCTGTCTAAAAGCAAGAAAACACCACAAAACAGTCAAAGAATGAGCACAATTTCAACTATGTCAAAAAATATTGTGTATATTACATCTAGGATGCAATAGTTAGTAGAGTTATTAACATTATGTATGGATGTTGATTGTTTCTAAAGCAACATTTGACTAGGAAGACAAGATATTTCAGTGCAAATTATGTCAATATATAATTTGAATGTGTTCCGTTTCACTGACTGGTATTTCTGGTGCTGACTAGTGAAAGTAACAATGTTTAATCAACCAGCTGACTGCATCTATACTCACATGCCGCCATATTGTCTTCTTCAATCTGTCTTACTCCAAACAGCTGAAGACTAGTTGCAGGCATCCTGGATTTTAGGGAGTCAGTTAACATGATGTCCAATGATTCCGTTGTATTAGATGTCAAGTGGAAGGCCTGAAAGTGCAAAAATCACTTGCATAACCCAGAGAGCTTCTAAAATGATCCAAACACTTGACAACACTTTCTACAATGTGACATAATGTCTTACCTGGCAGATGAAGTTAACAGGATCAGTTGCATTTTCAAGAAAACGACTAACTTCCCCCATGTTGGTATAATATGTAACAGGCCTCAAGCTGACACAGGATTGTTCAGTGTACATGGTGAGTGATACCAGTCCAGCAGGCATATCTAGACGAAAAGAAAATGCAGGTATTTCAGGTTTAAGTTTTCAAGATCTTGCCATCAACACTGTAAAAACAGATAAGGTGACTTTTTTTCTGGGAGATACTTGCCAGGTGCAGTAACTCTTATGGTGTATTCATTCTCCAGAGTGCCCGGGACCCTTTTTGCAGCTACATTTTCAGATGAAAACTCCACCTCTGGTACCGACTGATCATCTACTTTATGAGTGAGAATGATAAAAAGTGTCTCCGACTCCTTAAAAAAAGGGAGGAAAATAGAATGAATATGGCTTCATAGCATTTTTGACTAGGCTATGACTGTAACATGCATGTTACACATAGCTGAAGCACCACTGAGCTATGCTAATATTGTCTCTGATGTTTGTATCATGCAATTACTTTAGCCTTACCCCACACAGAACTCTGCTTGGTTGAACGGTGAGACAGGTAAGGTGCGTGGGAGTACTAATTTCCTCTCTTGTTGAATTCCCTGTACTCACTGGCTCCTCATCCTTCAGGTCAGTTTCATTTTGCTCTCCTGACACCACTTCCTCTCTTTCATCAGTTGTGGGATTTTCAGTTGAAAAGGCTGCTGTATTATGCAACTCTGCCGCTTCTGCAGCTCCGCTCTCATGTTCAACCTCTACTTGCCTGCCTATGAATAAAAAAAATATTGCACAACTACTGTCAGAAATCACTTACTTGTATGGTGACTTAAATTTTCTACAGAGCTTAAAAGTGTTATTATGTAGCCCTTTAATTTTCAACGATGGCTAAAGGCTGTTACGCACAAAAGATTCCCTTTCCCACTTACCTACGCAGAAAGTTTATATTTTATATGTGAAAGTTTGAGGTGTCCACATATGAATCAGTTTTCACAGGGACTATTAATTCAGCAAAAAAGCAGTCAGAGTGAAAACAGCTAAATCTGTGGATTAACCTGAATAGCCAGGGCACTGTTTCCATTCTGGAAAGGCACAACGCTGATGATGATTTTTTAATCAATCATATCTTTATCACCATAAACATTCATTGCAGTCGAGAAGAGTTTGATATCTCAGAGCTTTTGCACATACATCCAAACTATCTCCTTACTACAATACCATTACAGGTAAATAAGATATATCTTTTTGTAATTTGAGTGAACTGACCCTTAAATTGATTATGTTTTCTTTTAGGGCCTTTTAAGAAGCTCATGTGTAGTTGAAATAGCTGTAACCTATTAGGAAGATGCTTCAGAAAAAGACCTTTAATAATGCACTACAAAAATAGGGTGAGATCTCTAAAGGGACAGGTCACTCCAAAATAAAATAAAAAACAACTATTTTATCATTTTACCTGCGTCGCTATTTATCTCTCTCTATCATTTTGGTGTGAGTTGTCGGGTTTTGGAGAGATCAGCTTTAGTGTCTGTAGATGTCTGCCCTCTCCTGAATATAATGGAACTAAATGCCGCTCAGCTTGTGGTGGTCGACCTTGTATTTTCTTTTGTATCACAGTGCAGGTGGAGTTCAGTCAGGACGGGGAGAGGTGGACTCTGTGCTTATTCCGTTTATGTTTGGGATTCACACATAGTCAAAGCTGATGGATCGTGTTTCCCAGATGTCAAACTTTTAATGTGCAGCAGCTGACCATATATCAGGTGTGCGGGAATGCATGAATGAGAGGCTAACCAAATATACAACTAAACTAGCTTATGTTACAGCTCAGCTGAGGAGGATGCCACTGATGATGGTTATGCCATTGGTTGGTGCTTGGAACACCACAAACTGAGCACAGTCTTGTTCATTTAATTTCGAGAGGAGGCAGACATCTCTACAGCTGATATCTCCATAGCCTTGCAATTCACACCAAAACAATCTAGGTGAGTATAAGCGCTCAGGTAAGAGAATCAATATCTATTATATATTATGTGGTGAGCTTTCCCTTTAAAGGCACAAAAACAGAAATAAATAAAAGTGAATAGTTTTGCGTACTGTCAGTGATGGAATCCAAAATGGTTGAAACATAGACTGAAGGGTCATCCTCAGCAGAGAGTTTTCTCCAGCTTGGCCAATCTTCAAACAACTCCATGAACATGTCGTCCTCTGACACGCCGCACAGCAGCGTCACAACTCTGTGTGGAGGATAAAGGAGTCTCTGAAGTGCTCCCTGCAGTTCAGGGTCACACAGCATGTCCAGCAATGCTCCCGTGAGGAGCAGCACAATGCATTTGCAGCATTGGAAATACTCAAAGTTATATCCGTGGAGTTGATCCTCTGGGCCGACCGCATACAGCAAAATAGACCGTTCGCAGAATTTTTTTGAGGATCTCAAAATCTGCTGCAAATACACTGCCCATTCCTGTGCGTCAGCTGTGTGCAGAATTAACAGCTCATGTTCTGAGAGGGATTCAGAATTTGCTGGAAAAAAAAGAAAATATTACAGTGTAATTAGTATGTACAGCACATGCATTCACACAGACTGAAAACTGCCTTACTTAAGCTGGAAAACATTATCATTAGTTCCTCTTAAACATAGCTGATCCAGCCTGACCACGAGAAGTGATTCACAATCCAGTAATGGGCTCAAACATTACGCTAATGATATGACACTAGTCATATTATATGTTGGTTTCCATGTTGCAGCAGGTAGTGTTTGTCAGGGAAACGCTCAACAACATACCAGCTGTCCGGCTGTGAGATGTCAAGGTGACTGTGGTTAGAGAATGAATGTCCGATTTGTTTGATATGTCAGCGCAGAGCCAACAAGGAGTTCTGCAAACATTGCACTGTGTCAACACCGGTCAGAGTAATTTTGTTTGACTCATTACAGTGTTTAATCAGGTCAAGTTCACCTCTGTACACGCTAACTGGGAAAGGAATCCAAATCGACTATTTCACCTTCATCACGGCTCCCAGTGATGACAGACCCACAAATTTAGACATGTGGGAAGATTATAAAATAACTCACATGTGAATACAGGAAGGCTTACATATGTGCTTCCTCTTTTTTTCATCAGCTCAGAAAATAATTTTAAATAACAGTTCAGTTCAGTTCAGTTCAGTTAAATTGAATAAACATACCACATTTCAAAACAAAAGAAGAAACATTCTTAAAGAGTCATATATATTGTGTATTAAATATCAACTGTTCAGTGCCGTATATAAGTAAATATATACATGTGAATTTTCACCCCTTGGAATTGGCTAAAAAGACAATTATAGAAGATATGTTATATTTACCTGATTCAACAGATGAGACGGGTTCTTCCATGGTTGTGAAGCCTCAAATGTGCACAAAATCAGCCCACCAGGAGCATTTCAAATATGTCCTTTTGGTTTCTCAAGTATGCTTAAGGTCCTCTTCTCTTCAACTGAGGTGACTGTAGCTTTCACCAGCTATACTGTAGCTGTTTGCTCGGTTGTATTAATAGCAACCCTTAGTTTCCTGATTTTGGTGACACTGCTCCACTTCCTGAAACAGTTGAAGAAGTGAGAAAAAGCACCAGAGTGGTGTCACGACCTGCAACATGTCTGTGACTACACTTGCCTGTTTTTCTTTAGTCATGTGAAAGAAATAAAAAAGAAGGGGCAGCTAACAGTGAATTAATTTTATTGCATGAAAACACAGACCGAGAAAGAAGATAATCTTAAAACTTTTTGTCTTTTTCGAAGGAAACGGTTTTGCTTCAGATCTCTGTTCTCAAAAATACACACGCCCACACACACGCACTCACCCACGAATACATTGATTCACCTGTCGTGTGGTCAATGTTCTTCTTCCGTTTTTTCACTTCCTTAACAAGGTGTTTTGTGCTACATAGTCAGAGTGATACTGGGAGACTATAGCTTAAATAAATAAACTTGCTCATCTCGAAACAGCAACAACACATACTGCAGTACACCTTAAACTCCTCAGAGCTGCTGATATAAAAGTTAAAGCTAAAATGAAAGATAAGACAAGAAAACTAGAAGGGCACTCTCGCTATCATATTCTCTTAAAATGCCTTTATTGTCATTGCGTGGTCTTGTTTAGACCTTAAAATCTGATTGGTTTGACTCCCTGATAATGACTTGGTGTTGAAACTTTATTGTTATGACAATAAAGGTATTTTTTAATAGTTTTAGTTTTTTCCATCCAAATGTATTCTTATCCAAAGAGCACCTCTAACAAACTCAATCTGATTTCAGGAAGAACTCCATCTCTTACATTTTAAAGCTAAAATTAGTTCTAAAGCCAATCAAACTGGCTTTCAGTATGCTGATAACTTGTTCTGGGTCATTATAAAGCTTAAATGTGCAATGTGTTACAAATGGCCAACTGCTGGATTTCATATTCAAAACAAACAAGGGGCAGGATACATATTCACTAGAGGATCTGCTAACTGCTGCTAATGATCCAGATGTAAGGGAACATGTGTGTTTGGTACAGACCTCAGCAGTAATCATGTCAACATTACTGTGATCAAAATATTGTTTCAACTAAAAAAAAAAACAAAAAAAAAACAAGATAAATGACCATTCCCAGTTAAATCATGACTCACATTGCAATCTTAATATCTTTCAAAAGAATCACAAAAAAATTATCTTCTTCATATCATTCAGTCATTTAGCACAGGCAAGTATTGTAATGTATAAGTTAAACAGGCAGACAAGACAACAGAATGAATGACTTGATGAACTGAATGAATCATCTGGATAGTGTCATGATTACTCAGTGTGGGAAGTTCCAGTCCCCCACCCCACCCAAAAAAAGACCCAACAGATTGCAACATATGGCACCATGCTCTACTAACCACTAGAGGGCAGCAGACAATCACTTACATCAGCCAACAAACCATCCCATTCACCAGCCGCTATGCAGACAACAGAAGAACGCAGCTGATAAAGGACATGCAGAAACAGGCATCTCGACACAGGTGTGGTAAGATACTGACACAGTAATATTCCATCATACATGGGGTTTAATGCATTATTTATATGCAGTATTTTGTTTCATATCTCTAACTGTGGGGAGTTGGTTTGACAATCTTTACTTGGCAAGAACTCTATCAGAAAAAACAACTGTAAATGCCAACTCTTTCTCCTCAGACTCAGTTAAAGTTAGTGTGGAAGACTAAACAAAGACAAGGCCAGAATGCCTCATCCACAGAGGAAAACTAGTTAGACTTCTGTAAGCCGGGAGGATGACTGAAGAACATGGACATACCTTCTGTAGGAATGTGGATACAGCCATCTTTTTTTCTAAAGGAAAAGCCTTGACTTTACTCAACTTTTAGGGAGATTTTTTAAGACACTGATCAGGGAACTATAAAATAAAAAAACAACAACTTTTACTCATGTATCACCAGGTGTTTTAAAGCTAAACTTGGAGTTTTGGTTGGATTTCTTTCTCGGCTCTGGTAAGGGGAATGTACACACACTGCCTGCATTTACTCTATATTTACTATTTGTTCTGTCTGCCATTTGATTTTATTTTCTTTCCATGTACACTAATTTCCATTTACTTTGCAATGCATGACATTTTCACCCAAGTCAATTTGACCAAAATTTAAATTCACGGATCACTCATATATAAATAGAATTAGCACAAAGGATTTAAAATGTTTCATTTTTCAAATCTTTGTGTTTTAAAAAAAAATGCAATACATTTAACTTGCACCTTGTACTCGCTCAAAAATGTTTTTGACTTAAGAAGCAGACACAGATTAGCAACTCTAACACTCAAAATAATTGAGGCCTCTTCGATATATTTCCAAGTTTAAATAAAGTTTAAGTGAAACTCAACTGAATGGAGGCTCAATCTAAAACGTGAGCAGGTCGTTTGAGCTGCAACAACAAACCTCGGAGAGGTTGCAGAGCTTAAAGCCCTTTTTCACACGTACTTATGCTGCACACAAAAAGTGTTAAAGCCTACACTTGGGTACACTTTCCTGGCACGGCTTAGAACCACTGAACCATTTGGAAGGCAAGGCAAATGCCAATAATCACAAAGCAGTCACCAGTGATCATGATGATTGCATGAAAATTGATGAACCTGAATCTGGGATTCTGTGTTAGCACCTGAAACAGCTCAACAAAACATCACACCATCACATCTCTAGTATGACTTCAACAAACCTCCAGACACTTGTCCAATCAAAGCAAAGGAGCTGTTCTTGATGGCTCATGGTTTCAAACTATTTCTTGGAGTTTTGTTTATTCTGGCCTATATATTTCCCCCTTTCCCCAATCTTCAGTGTCTTCAATAATAGTTACAAAATCACAAGACGTGTTTATTCACTTGTTTGACCATGAATTTCAGCCACAAATTCAATTTGCCTTCAGCTTTGCCTTCCTAAAATCATACAACTAGTTTTGTTCCCGCTTTGACCTCTCTCTGCAACGCAGACCTTTTAATGGCCGCGGCAAAAGTTCACTCTCTGACTTCTGAGGCTGCCTGTGAAGAGCAGGGTGATCCATGACCCGTCTTTAAGTACAATTTCCTGTAGAAAAAGAATCCCCTAATTTCTTCTAACTCTGCCATTAGCTACCACAAGCATGACCGGCCCGTTACCTTTTGTTTGGGCTCCCTTGAAACCACTATCTATTAGGTGGCTCAAATCAAATCCCTGCAGCCTGAGTTTAATAAGAGAATATTTTTGCTCCTATATTTTAACCTTGTTATCCAATATCCTGTCCTTTTAGTCTGCAGTGTGTTTTCAGCACACAGAGCGACTCTGCCAGGGAGCGTGCGTTAGTTCACAACAGAGACCTGACTTCCTGCCTCTCAGAGCACAAAAGTTCAGCTTTGACAGCTTTGTGATATTCTGTTATGCTGGCACTGGATTAACATACAGGAGGTCTAACAGTTTATCACCAACCATTATTTTAAGTTTAGCTCTACCTGTGTCATGCTCAGGTGTATGTTGAACCATTTGATATGAGGCTGCTCAAACATGTTTGGCTGATTTAACTGGAAATTTTTAATTTTTCCGCATAATATTTGAACACTAAAACATGAAATGATTTTGCAACTTCTTGTTAACTCATTGTTACTCAGAGTCATGAAATCTCTTTTGTAGCAGACAGACACATAATGTAATGGGAATGAGAAAATTGATTTGTGCCAATTTTCCTCAACTGCATTTGATTTCAGGAACATCCACACAATGTGCCTCCTGGGCCAACACTTTGTATTTCCACGAAGATAATTTTTGAGGAATGGAAGAAATGCATTTTTGAAACAGTTTCATAAGCTCATGAAATTTTTTCGGTTTCGTAGCGAAGCGTGTAATTCTGCAGTGACAGAGTAACAAGAAAAATATCAAAACTGAAGTTACAAAGCAGCAAGCAGTCTACGGCAGCAGGCTGTAACAGAGGGCTAGCAGGGCACTATACATCTAATATTGCAGACATAATGCTCATGTTACCGTCTCATTTACTGTACTTCCCCATGCCGGGAAAGCCCTACCCCGTATCTGCACTGCCTATGAGGTTGTTTGGAAGACTTTTAAAGCGGAGGAAACGGGAAACAAAGCACGGTCCGAGGACATGGAGTGCAATCTTGAAATGGAAAACTGAAATGGGGAAAAGGGGTCTCTCGTTGAAATGTTATTTGGATGATAGCCTGCATAAGAAAGGAACTGTGTTTGGTTTCTCATTGAGAGTCACCAGCAGGGCTCATTGTGATAAGAAAATAAGACTAATGTTACCTGATCTGGTATAATGTGGACCAATTACCACTCCATTGCACTTCATTACAGGACTGTAATAGGGCCGGGGGTCAGTGCTTGAGATGGAGTGGCAGAGGAAAATTGAGTCGTCATTGATAATATGATAAAAACTGACAGTGAGAGGCCCCTCCAACAAATTATTGAAATTTACAGTTGATAGGGAAACACTATAACCTCATTTGGTAAGCAGCTGGCAAGCACTTGTACAAAGCAGGTCTTCTAACACAATGAGAGGCTTATGGAGAGAGGGAAATCCAAAACTATCACAGAATAGTTTTAGGCTCCTGCTCATTGGCTTCTGGCACTCAGTGTGCATGTATTTGTTTTTTAGAAATATCTAAAGTCACACAGACTGCCTCAGTGGCCAGCATTTTCCTCTTGAGCAGGTGGATTGTGGAACCCATCATTATATGTGGCAACAATAATATGCTGACAAAAAAAATCTGGCTGAACAAACAAATCAAGTCTGGCTGACATTATTGTCATTCTTAGTGTCTCTCCGTGGTGGAATAGAGATGTGCGGAGGCTAACAAAATATAAAATCTCAGTCTCTGTAAACCGCTGTGCTCCTGGAAAAGGTACGGCAACCATTTGTTTGCCTCCGTTAAAGTGCCTCCATTTGAGGCCCCTTGAATAAATAAATCAAATACACTACCGTCAGACATACATTTTCAATCCATCAAGGTAATCAGATTCTGTTTACCTGAATGGGAACTATTCTAAAATGTTATTAAAACTTAAATGGAGTTTAGGTGTGGAATAACTAGGCGCAGGAAATGATGAGCAAACAGCAGGATAAGATTCCAATTACTATTAAACAAGCATTGCATTGACTAGTAAAGAGCAAAATAGCTTTGACATTTTCTACAGCCGGAGCTTCCCCCTGACAGGCTTTGTCGTATGAGAGCACGGCAAATTCAATTCACAGGCTTTTAGACCCGAGGTAGTCAAAGCTTTCTCCTGAAATACTGCTTAAAGTCAATTTTTCACTTGTTTGATGTGTGGTCAACATCTATATGTGTGGTTCAGCAATAGATACTTATTGTTCAACAATTGCATTGCATTTTGACTTTGATGGAAAATCTGGAAAATCTTATATAAATCTATATAATAGATAATGATGATAATTAAACATTTTATCATGTCTTGAAAAGTGAATCAAATACAAAATGTGTCTTTTCCAGGTCACCACAGCTTTTATATTATGTCTCAACATTAAGAATTCAACAAGGCCATAAAGTCATTACCTTGTACTGAGGGAAATATAATTTATGAATCATTTGGAAGCCCAGCTAAGTTATCTCACATATCTAAATAGGCAATATACTGAGTGCATGCTTCATTGATCAAAACTGTTGTGGAACAACTTATCGAGCAACCATCTTTAACTACTATTTAAAGATCATTTTGCTTTCATCTACAGTCTCCACTCAGCTGAAATCACTTCGACATGATAAGACAGTCAATTTGGATGTCAGCCTTGGCTACAGTAATCACACTGGCCACTAGATAAGTGTGACTTTATTTATTTATATTGAACCCTGTGCGTGTCTAGTTGAAGATAATAGTTTCATTTTGCAGAGAAAGTTTGCCAGCTACCCTCATTGTGGAGTAAATGTGACAGATTTCTGCTTCATTAGGATTCATCGGGCTGGCAGAGATGGAGTCGTAAGATGAATCAACAATAGCAAAAGCAATGTGCTGGACTCCATGAATCTCTTTACCTCCCTTGTACTGGCTTAAATACACACTTTACAGCTTGAGATTTACAGATCCCAGGTGACAGGAAGAGAATAAAAATGAATGCTCACACTCACAAAAGTGACGGTTTGAGAAAAGTTCCTCCAACATAGCAAATGTTTTTTGAGCAATTTCCTTTCCTTTCAAGGTTCTAAGTTGGTACAATTAGGATAATTGAGGACATTTGAGTGACACATAGATGACCTAAACAATTCAAAGACGTCATGTAAAATGCATTTAGAGGTTGCCAATACCTTTAGTATGTTTGGAATTTATCTAAAAACAGTGATCAGTATCAAAATCTGATTTAATCTACCAGCTTTCTTGAGGACTTAAATGTTTTATGATGTTCAGATTCATTCATTCACTATCTTAAGCCACTTTAAAGACAATTTAAAGGATCTATTGGAGAATATATATATATATTATTTATCCTCTATATATGTATGTATGTATGTATGTATGTATGTATGTATGTATGTATGTATGTATGTATGTCGGTAGGTTAATCACAGACTGTGAAGCTGACATTTCATCTGTCAATTTGTCCTTTAAATTCATGACATTGACATATGAAACCTCCATCTATTGACCCTTGTTTTAAAAAGCTGAATAACATGGAAACATGATTGCCTCTGAGAGACAATCAGTGAAAGACTCCCATTGTTTTGCTAGTTGGCACAATGCCAGGTGGGATTGTTCGTCCAAGTTAGCGACAGTAGCATTGAGGGGTAGGAAAGGTCACTTTCCCTGCTGCTTTATTACATATGACAGCAGTTAAAGCAATACTGACGAGGCATTCAGGAATATTTAATGGAATTTCTGCTTTGACTGTATGTGTGGAGAGAGACAGGGATGACAAGACAGTCAGAGATGTCAGACAGCAAAGGTCATGAACCATGTACTACAGCAGAACCACAGGGCACCACTAGACAAATGTAAATTAAATGATTTGATGATGACACCGACTAAAAATCTGTTTTATTGCAAGTGTGCATAGCCGTCTGGATGCACCAGCACTGGCACTGTACATGTCTTTTCAGAAACTGAGAAAGGCTCCTTCACAGTTCCAGTGTGAACAGCCCATAAATGGATCCTTGTGGAACATTTCTTTGGACTTTTCAAAATATCACCCAACCGGTTCCTACAGGGACTTTTATGACGTTTTTTCTGGTAGTCACCTGAGGGGCTCATAAGGTACTCCATATGGAGGAACTGTGAAAGGGCCCTCCAAGATGCTTTAATTTTTAAAATTAAAGTGCATACTTACAAAGATATTGCATTACAGAGCTTGTCATAACCACCACTGCCAGTGTAGTGTAAAGATTTTGCACTTCCACATTGAGGCACAAGAGGTCAGAGCTCCACTACAAATGCTATGAAATGCCTTGGCAACTAATCCACAGCTCCACTGTATGCCAGGCATGCACTATTCATCGTTATCATGTAGGCCTATTGCCTGAAAGATGTCTGTTGAAATAAGTTTGCTTAAAACATCATTACAAATCCAATTAATAGTGTCATTAAACTAGATGAAAAGAGTGACAACATTGTGTGATTTAAAAGACAGAAAGCCTACAGCTGAATACCAGGTAGCAATCTAACATGTCACTGATGTTTAAATGTAGATATTATTGAGGAAGGAACTGTTATGTGGTAATATGACTGCAATAAGATGTATTGTTATGTCACATTTACAATAATTATCAGACACACCTAAAAAATTTAAGCTCAACGGAGTAGCATTTTTAATACGTTTGGCTTGAGAGCATGTCTGATTTTGTTTTTAATACCAGTAACACCATATATATAATCTAAAGTCTGACATGAACTGTACATTTAGAAATTTATGGTATACCTCACCGTAAGTTGATCTTTTCAAGGTTGTTTTTATTGAAACTCTCTGTCTACAGTTCATGGCATGTATCTGCGACCGGGCTGATCTCTATTAACTGTCCATATCTAGCACACATAGACGACACACCATGGTTCATGACATGAGAGGATCAACAGGGTCGAAGGGAACTTGCTGAAGTTTACTAGCTGATCAGTGAAATCACTATTGTCTGTGAGCGGCTCCTGACAATACCTCTTTGAGCAGAATTGAAGTTAACATGGACACTGGCTTTAATTTAAAGACAACTGCTAACGTATAGGGTTTACAACATTATTACCCTTTAAGTGTTGGTAACAGACCATTGTTTTTGATACATTTTGTTAAAAATGTGCATTTTGTTGTATGTATTTCTTTTTATCATTTGCTTAATTTTTTATTCAGTTTATATTTTCATATGTTGATGTATTTTTTTAACTATGGAACTATGGATATTAATACAATAAGATGCCAATATGCAACTCATTGAATAGGTCACCATCTGTGTTTTGAATATTAAAGCACTTAAATAATGTTTTGGTTTAAAAGGGGATGGAAAGATAAAGTATGCTCAACATTCATTTGATGTGCAAATTTCTTGTGTTGCAATATTGTATGAAGCTATGAGAGCATTAAAAAGAACTGAATAACAATTACATTTTTTTGTGATCCTTCCTGTAACTCTAAGGTAGACTACACCAAACAGTACTTAAGACTTCTGCATTTACGCAATGCACTGTTCCACAGAAAGACAATGCAGATGTGAAAACTGGACCCAGACAGTAACCAGTCAATTCGTGAAATGCACGAATGAGGCATGGAAACTTTAGGTCAAAGCTTATTCTCAGTAAGCCACGACGACAATAGCAGGGATTTTCCATGGAAAATATCAACATGTAAGCTAATTCTCTTTGTTAGCCAAAACACTTAAAATATTGCAAATTTCAAAACTAATTAGCTAACTCTATCATGTTATACCACCAATCTAGTTTTTGCGGAACACTGACTTAGATGTAACATTTTTACATTATGGCCAGTTTCCATCTGGGAACACTTCGTGACAATGTGGTGATTATTAATTTTTTTAAACTTATTTTTTCACCTCGTCCTAAAATATATTGTTATCTTATAAACAAGATGTAGTCATGAAAAACGACCAAATCCCAAGATACAATGTAAAATGTGTATACCGTTTATCATGCTAACTTTATCAGCATTTTAAAAACTCTTTGGTCCACTTGTAGACTGAGCGTCACATATCTAAACCCCACAGGACAACATGAATACCAGTATCCCATTAAAGCTAATCTGTTGTCTCGTTTTGCTGTCAGAAAATGTCCTCCATCTGACATGCCGTTCCCATTTCCCCCTCCATCATTGACGACATTGACACTGAGAGGATTACAAGGTAAATCAATAAACACCAGCGGCTTCATGAAAGAGCACAAGTCTTGGTGAGCTGATACCTCCACACCAGGTTAGGTCTATTTACCATCCACAGCGAGATCTCAAGGGCTCGTTCTCTATAGTTTAGGTTAGATGTCACTACACTTAGCAACAGGAAGACACCTCAGTGCTCTATAGCACAAATCCACATTGTGTTGGTCAGTCATGAGTTAAACATGTTAAAGCAGGGAGAGACACAGTAGTAGTATCTTGTATGAAAGTATGTATGTATGAAACTGCCCAGATGTCAATGCTGATGTTATCCAACACAATAGAGCCTTTGTTATTCTGTTCATGCCTTCTGTTTTTGTCTTTAATAAGCTCACTATCTTCACACGTATCCTAGTTAGGAGTCTCCATTCTAAATGAAAGTCTTGTACTAGATATTCTTCACTTCCTGCAACTTTAGCAACTTTACATTTTACAGCTGGAAAGTAGATCTCTAACTTTCAGCAAATGGCATGGGACAAGAAGAGGCAAGACTGCCGACCAGACAGACGAGCGTTCCACTCTCCAGCTCTTAACAAGCATAGTAATACATCAGTCAAAAGCAATAATTTTACTATTAATGAAATTCCAATTTGCCTTCAGTGCATTTCACGTTGACATTTTCCACATTGCAACAGTGCTTTGATAAAGTTTTTAAAATGCAAAAACGCATCTAAGAGGCTAAAGACCAGCCCGGGTGTCAGCGTGCCTGGCAGAGGACTATGGTACTTAATTTTTATCGCCATGTGCCCGGGGCATTGAAAGCCTGAATGTTAACATTGGCTCCATTTTCATTATCATCGTATGATTATGGATTTTACTGCATTTAGCTGATAATACAACTAGGAGCTCACCTTAAAAGAAGTTGCTCGAAGGTTTCATTTCTGCCCAAATGAAATTTTCATTTGACAAACAAGTATAATTAGGCTGCACTTCTTGTTCAGTGTCAGTCTGTTTTCTGATTGAACTTAGACCAATTTGCTGCCACTAAATGAGTTTGAATAATTTCCATTCTGAATGTCTCGGGGACATTAGCTTTAGGAGTGCTAAGTGGCAGCATGCTTTTTGAAGTTGCTGATTATTTGATGCCACCCCTGTCTACCTATACGTTTTTCAGCTTACTTCAAAGTTAACAAGGAAATAGCCTTCCTTGGAGTACAATGAGAATTTGAAAGTGTTTTTGGCCAGGTCTGGGAGGCAAAGTGAAAATTACTTTAATAAGTGTGTAATACACTTCGTTAGCTTCAATGCTCTTTGCTTCTTCACTTTATTTCTTTCATGTGCCCACTTTTATTGTACTGAATGAGTGGATTTGTTTCTGTTGAAACTGTACACCTAATAACTAATATTGCAGTATCAGTTTCATTAAACCCGCTAATTATAAATTAATACACTATGAATTATGAAAACTGCTACAGCTTGCGCTCATTCTGCCTCTCTGTTATTGATAACAAAAGTGACAGAAGAATATTTCGATTACGTACGAACAAGTGGTAAAGCTAGTAACCACTGGCAGACAATCATATCATAACCTTTATGTACTAGAAGTGTTTTTTAACTATAAACCAATAAACATAAATATATTAGGAGACAAAACTGTTGCAGATTACCTTCTATTAATAGCACAGTAAGCCTCTGCAGCCACAAGATGAGGAATAGCAGACCACTATGGATGGCAGAGAAAAATGGGGTTATTTGTATATTTACCCCTAATGGATTTGGTAGATGACCTAAAATCTGAGTAACAG
The DNA here is from genome assembly GCF_904848185.1 of Acanthopagrus latus. NCBI lineage: Eukaryota > Metazoa > Chordata > Actinopteri > Spariformes > Sparidae > Acanthopagrus > Acanthopagrus latus. The sequence goes on along the minus strand of NC_051053.1, from coordinate 14,017,882 downwards.
CTATTTCAGTAGGGGTAATCCAGTCATCCTCAAAAATAAAAAAATAAACACCAGTGTGGAGCGAAATTGAACGGGAGAAATGGAGTGAACAAAATGGGTGAGGGCAAAAGAAAGAGAGGATCACAAATAAAGCTCAACGTAGGATTGATGAGAGGAAATGGGGATTTTGACAATGTGATTAAGTAATGGTTTCAAAATATGGAAGCATTGGTAAAAAAGAGAATAATTTACTCAAGTATAAGAGCCCTGCATGTCAATGAAGGGCGGAATTACATTTCATTATCATAAATAAGGAAAACCAAACTGTGGCTTAGTTGTGACGAGTTTACAAGCTGCCGAGGCAAAGACACCCCAGATCCTCCAACACAGCTCGAAATTTTTCCTCTAGACTTTTTTATTGGTTGCATCTGGAGAATTTGGTCGGGCGACAGAATAATGAGGGTGGCACTGGATAGTTTAACAATAATAAACAATTTAACATATGAAATCGCTGTTAAATTAATTACATGTGTAGTTTAACGACAAGATTTAAGTGTATTTTCAAAGCAACAATTCCTATCATCATCTCTTTTCATGCTTTTCAGAGTCTCTAACTCTGCTAAGAAACACAAGATCGAGCTCCACTCTGTGTCCACGCTCCCAAAGTGGCACTAAATAACAGAGCCACACACAGAGCAGTGGTGGTTTACAGTACAGAGGGCTATTGAACTAACATGACAAAGGGCTCAGAGACCACTACAAAGTGGAGATAATGCTGCGGAATCGACTCGAAAGGCAGAATTACTGTGGATCCAAAAGGATTGCAACACATCTGCTTTTCATTTGCATTGTAGTAATTTTTCCAAGGAAGGAAAAAACTCCAAACTTGTACAACAAGCCGACCCACACAGTGATACACTGGGGCACATCAATCGCTTGATGGAAAAATAACCGATTGGGAAAAATCTCCCAATCAATTAACTCATAACAAAGCCAGTAATGAATAAACAGCATTTCAACAAGCAGCAACACTGAACTGGAATTTCTTAATGGATTGCAAAACTAATTTCTATGGCAAGTTTATAGCGTGGTTTTTATAACTAACCAGCCATCCAGTGTGTATATGACAAACTTTGTTCATATTTATGTCTTGAAAATATCTGTCTTTCTCACTTCATGGTGGACAACAAGTAATTCATAAAGTCAGTACTTTAGGTTTGAAAAACAAATACACAAATCAGCTGAATTCTTATAAACGTATGCACCATGCCAATTATCATTAGGAGTTCTATGTCAAAAAGCTGAAAAAAAACCCATTACAGCACCTGAGCGCACAGAATTTTAATTGACGTGTTGAAATTTTATGCATGGTTCTATGTCTGGGCTAATTCTATGCCAGAAAGTGTTGACTTTTGCTAGTTCTACATCTGCCATAATGATTTTGAAGAGCTGCACTGCTTGGTGGAGACAGGCAGATTGCTGCTGTGTGTTCCTCTACCTGGTTTTGACATCTCAGTGTCGTGTGCCAGAACATTTTCTATAAATCTTTGGGGTAGACTCACTATGTCTCAGCAAGCAGCAACACAAGCCAGTGTTCTTCGACACACATAGTAGGATCTCATTAGCTCAGGAGAATTAACCCCAGTGGAAGCTGAGTCCTGAACACCAAGTCAAAGATGTGAGCTATACTGTATATTTAGTGGATACTGGGTACTTGCCCATCATAACCTTGAATAAGGCTGGTTGTTCAGCTATTAATCATTTGTTTTCTAATTTATGTTTTAACTTGGCTGCTTGTTCCCTCACCCTCTGCTTTTGCATTCAGTATTTGACATGGTTCAATTTTCGGTACCGTTAAATTTCCCAGAAAACTGCTTCCCCGTTGAAAGGAGACGTGGTGTACGGGTCTGAGCTGGAAATGAGAGTGCCTGTCTATGACTGGCATGCTCTAACAGCACTGTAATAATAATGTAAACTGCTGAATGTACAAATGCAATGCAACAATCTACGCATCATGAAAATTGTTACATAACTCTCAAAAGGTTCCAAATGTTTTAGATTTGGATTAATTCTTTTTACTAATAACAACTATGGGTGGACAATAAATAGGATAGATGTCATTATTGGGATATGTGACTATGTATTGCTTTAGATTATTAGATTACTTAACTTACCAAACTGTTCAACTTGTTCTAATACTTGCCTTTACCCACTTACTCATTATATTCACATTACTAACTGATGAGAAGGATCTAACTGTGGTATTATTTAGTGACATCATCAATAGTATTGTAAGTATTGTTGCAATATCAATATCAAAATAGGGCCTACTGGGCAACTACCAGTATCAACAGATCCTTTGGGTTTAGTCGCAATGGGGCATTTGATTTATTCTGATTCATGCTGCATATTCTACATTTCTGGAAATATGTGTATACACTGACTGAGTATAATGACTTCATACATATTCTTACATATCATCCTCATCTCCCTTTCATCACCTACCTTTGCTTGCTAACTGTAATGCAAACAAAAAGTTTTTAGAAGTAATTAGAGCAAGTCAGAGATGATTTGTCATCTCCCCTGGTAAGGATTTCCAAAGATTAAATCTCTCTTAGCCCACTCCACAAACACAAACAGTGAAAATCCAAAATCAGATTTCAGTATCTACAGCCCACAGTTTGCATCCCTATCCATTGGAAAGCTGCTTAGCCTTGGCAACTAGCACACAAATGAATCGCTCCAGAGTGCAAGAAGCCTCTGAACCGAGCTGTTAGGAGCATTAATGAATAAATGGGGAAGAAACAATGCAAATGATTTACAGCCATAATTACTGAAGGCCTCAAGATCCGACAGTTTAAGTAGCCTTTTCATCATTAAAAGCGGAGTTGATCACATGCTATTGCTGGTGGGAGTTTACTCAGCTTCAATATTCACCGTCTCCCTCTATTCAGATCTATGGCTAAATCCCAGGTGAGTGACAGGTGCCAGCTACAGGGCTGTTAGGAGAGAGCGTTTGTTGATATAACCGTGTTTTCCTCTCTTTGAGTGACTGATCTGCAAAGGTACACATAAAGGCCCTCCTTCAGCAATGTACACAGAGCACTTCGAAAGGAGTACATAAAAATGCCCCGCTACCCCCCACCCACCCCTCCTCCGTGCAACATTAAACAGTGTGGAGGGGGTGCAGTGGGAGGCATGCGGGGGAGGCTTGGGGGGGGGGACTCAAACAAACGCTGGAGAGTGGCAAGTTTGCATTCGCCCATACCAACAAGCTCCTATCTCATTAACAAACCGCTGAAATAAAAGAGTGCTTTTTTGGCTCACAGCTATAAAAAAAAATTATCATAGTGATGATGTTCCTCAGCCGTCAACAGAGCTGTGATAACGTTGTTTGATGATGACTTTCCCATGAATGTTAAGCAGCCGCCGCGGCAGAGGAAAGGAGCTTATCAGCGTCTAATGCCCATCTCTAATTCCTGCCCTTCTTGAACTAGCCATTTTCTAACAGCGTTAACTGTCAAATTTACATCCCGTCTTAATGCCACTAAAGAGTACGGGGGATGAAGAGTAAATGACAGCAGTGTAATGAGGAAGGCAAGGCATTCCTTCTCCCACTTTCTCTCCCCCTCTCTTTCTCTGAGGAGAAGGAGATTTCTACAATATGGGGGCTTTTTTTTCCTCCTCCTGCACCATGATGGTGAGCTTACCTGTGAACTCACTGTAGGTGCACATGAGCTTCATTAGCGGTTGGCTCTTATGTGGAGGAGGAAAAATAGATTTTTTTCCATTTTGCAAAAGACACATGGTATACAAAAAAAAAAAATTGGGGCAAGGACACTCAAAAATCAGAGTTATACATTAAGAAGAAATCAGCAGTTGGTTTAGAAACTCAGTTTGGGCAGAAAAAATGCCACTGCTCCAGAAATCCATCACTGTCTAATGACAAATGGAGGCCAGGAGGATACATGACTAGAAATCACAGTGATTACTAATTTTTGCGACAAGATTTTCAATAAACATATACATTATTATTATGATTTTTGGAGTTATCGTAATGCTGAAAAGATTTACCTGATTAGTACAGCTTACAGGCTTTAATAAAGATAGACATCCTACCACACCTCTTTAACATGTTGTATTATTAGTCCTTGGAGCCTAGTGCACATAATGAAACAAAACAACGAATTACATCAGTATTTTGATTCAGTACAGCTGAGCATTTCTTATCAGGGAAGTCACCACTTTAATTTCCTGTTTTTAAATTGGCATTTTGTCTATTAAGTCAATTAAAAATGCCGAACAATTGCAGGAGACAATCACTTCTGACATTCAAATAAAATAATGGGAAAATTGCCACAGCTTCATTGCAAAAGGAATTAGGTTTAAAATTGATAGGGTGTAACCTCTGATATACCTATAAATATATATTTTTACATTTAATGATTTATCATAATAAAATCATCTAGTAATCCCACACTGTCCTGTCAGGAGGTGACAACAGACATCATTTCATATACTGTGAGAAAAATAATCCTACTTTCACATCAAGAATAGAATCAGTCATAAGTAAAGCATTTTAGCAATTTTCTTCTCATTCTTGTGCGATTTATAATTTCTGCAATAAACTGATCAGTCCTCACAGACTTGCCTCTTTCCTAAGGAAGCCTTTGTATTTATGCATACTTCTGCTCCTTTTATGCAAATGAGACAAGTTGAAAGTTTTCTAATGTCTGCATGTAATTTAAGATGGCATTTAAGCCTCCTACCCGAGATGCTATCATCATAATTAATTCATCAGGTAATATTTCCCATTATTCCAAGGCATTATTTTATGCCAGGCAAGGTAATGAGTAGCTATGAGGGCACATGCACTACTAAATACTACGATGTCTGCAGTAAAAAATTATACATGGACTGTTGGAAATTATAGAAAAGGATAAAATATGGACTGGGTGGTTATGTAAAAGCACTTGTGATTTGTTCATAGTATTACTTGGACTGATGATAGACACATCATGTAATTTAGGTTTTCACTCACTCACTGGGGGGAAATCACATTCAGTATACAATCTTCCAGAAGAAAAGGTTGCACCTTCCATTTACGCTGTTATAATCAACCATGCAAGCGAATCTATGAATATGTAGTCCATTTCATCTGAGGGGTCGGACTCTGGCAGGGCAGGCCAGTCAAGATTTCATCTCAGCTCATCTGATTGGACCGTATAATAATTCAGACTGAGCTAATTTCATGCCGATCTGGTCGCCTCCTGTGAAACTATCCAAAAGCCAAGAGGCTACAATGATTTGGCAAGGAAGAGACAACAGATAAATGGTGAAATGAAGTTGAAGGGCCTTCTTACCTTTGAGAAGAAATATTTCAATTTAAATGTATCACTTGATCAGGGTAAAGTCCTCCAGCTTTGCAGCGCAGAGATTACACCAATTAAACATCAAATATGGTGAACTAACTGCAAATGAGCAAACGCCTTGTGTGCTTCTGTTTAAAGGTTCAGAGATTCACTTACAACTACAATTAGCAAAATCTGCTGTGTATGGATTCAACACATCTTCTCACAGGCCAAAAACACATCTACGTGTTTACACTAGTGGTCAACAATTCCATGCATTTTACTGGATATGCATGTCATAAAATGTTTAATATAACAATTGTACAATAATATATACAAACGTCCTTTTATTGCCATCTGGAGGAAGGACACTACTGTATATACTGCAATTAGAGCTGAGCAATATATCAATATTACTGTTGATCGTTAACATAATATGAGACCATCTATCATACTTTATGTTGCACACTATATCATGATTTGACAGAAGTGTTATCTTTTCCTAGTTTTAAAGGTTGTATTACAGCAAAGTGATGCAACTTCATGAACTTTATGAATTTATCATTGTGGTAATATTTTATGAAAGTACAAAAAGGCTTCAGGCAATAGGTCAAAAGTATTGTGATATTTGATTTTGACTTCCAGTCCTATCTCTGAAATGCTTTTGAGGAGATTTCAAAATATTAAGATATATATTGTGTAATGTGATACAGCCTTAAAATATTGTGGTATTATTTTAAAGACATATCACCCAACCCTACTCCTGATATATGCACATTAACCTAAAATGTATAAATCAAACTGTATTATTCATACAGTATTGTTCATACTGCAGACAAGTGACTCTCAAAGTGTAGGCCATGGCCCCCTGTTGGGGCATGAAAGTACTGCAGGTGGGCCATGAGAGGTCATTAACAAAAGAAGAGATGTTTTTAGTCATCAATTTTGTCATTAAGTTTGACCATAAAATATTGGGATAATTAAGTATTTCCATCAACCTGCACAGCTAGGTGGTATCACAGGAACCACAATTCTAACAGGAACATCAAAATGTGTCTTATATCTGGTCAATTATAGAGAATTGTAAATGCATGTGTTTAATGGAGTGCAAGTTTCAAAATTGCTGTGTGTGTGTGGATGGATTATCAACTTGAACTGCATTGCCACTGACTTCTTGTAGTCTCGTGTTGATCTGAATTGTGACTAAAGGTCTAGATGGGCCTCAGAAGATTTTCCAATTACAAAGAGGGTTACACCATTCTGAAGTCTGGGAATGGCTACTGTAGACAATTCATTGTCCAGCACGTAACTGTATATAATAGCTATATGTATATGTTTGTTCATATCTGTTGTATCTCTGCACTGTTCTGATTATTAAGTGAGTAAATTCCCTACTTCTGGTCCCAAAGTTTGGGATCAGGGACTTTAGCTTACTTTTCTATTATTTTTCACATTAAATTGAGTTTGTCTTTAATTGTATTATCAAGGACAGGAGTGAAAAAAATCATTGAAATTCTGATGCCAATATTTTGACCCTGTCCTAGTATAGTAAGTATATGCGCTATTCCAAAGTTGAAATTACTTTACTTTTATTAATTATTCTGATAATCAATACTGTATGTCATAATAATAATAATAATATGACTATATTGCCATACACAATAAATCTCAGTATTTTGAAACCTCTTCAAAGGCATTCCATAAATACTCTTACTGAGCGATAGAATCAAATATCACCATATATTTGACCAAACACCTCAATATCAAACTCTAATCCTGTTGTGAAAATCTTGCATCTAGTGGTTAATTAACAAAATATTAACACAGCAACATTTTTAATAATAACCATCAGTAATGTGGCTGTAATGACAAAGTGTTAAAAAAGTACAACAGTATGATGAGTTCATAAAATTGCATTACTTTGCTGTATACAGGTTTTTAAACCAGGAAAAGACTAACCTTATGTCAAATCATGATATAATGATGTCCAAAATACAAGACAATATATGGTGATATCATCTTATCAATATAATACTGATATACTGCCCAGTTCCAATATGACGGCGAAGAGATCACCTGACTCAGTCTGGGTAAACCAGGAAACATCCAGAGGACACAGCACTGGTTTGTCTTAAATCCTTCTCTCGCTCTGCAGTTTTGCTGCCGCTGAGCTCCGCCTGTGGGCACAATAGATTTGACACAAGAGTGCTGATGAATCTCATCAGTTTAATGTGTTTATGCTCGCTAAGCCCTAAAAGCTTATTGCTGTTCAATGGAGTGCTACAAAGTTACCTAATTTCCCCCCTGGATGTCTCTCAGCATGCTGGCAACATGGACTCCCAATAACACCATGTACTCTGCAACCTGTGGAAGACAGAAGGCACGCTGTGTCTCAGTGATTTGTGTTATCGGGCAGAGAATAGACCTTGACAGAAATACAGTGAGCACAGATATTACTGTTTTTTCCACCTTAAATTCAGCCCATGACTGTCTCTCTCCCTACACATTGATCCCTTTTTACAGCCTTTTCACAGTAAGTGCTTTAGTCTTATCTTTGCTGCCCCCACCTCGCCTGTCTCATATTTTAACCAATGAGGCTGGCTTCCTATATGACAGCTAACACCCAGTATTAATTAAAATGTCATGCCTCCAAATCAATATTGTAAAACAGTTCAAACACAACTCATCGCCACTGCTGTGATAAGTGCTTTTGGGTGACAGGTAAGTCCAAAGACAGAGATGCAGGAGAATGGTATGACGGAATAATCCAGAGCGAACATGTAACATTAAAATGTATGACCCCCCCCTATGTGTTACTTCATCACTCACAATTGCAAATTATCCACACTGTCAAGAAGTGTGCTGCGCTAAACTGACAGATCCATAAGTCAGCAGCAACAGGCCAGGAGGCTCGACGCAAGAACTCTTTAGCTTCAGATCTCTGACTGCAATGCGTTAAAAGAGACTAATACACACTCATTTGGGAAGGAGGCTGTCAGAGAGGGGATTTATCAGTGCTACTAAAATAGCTGCAATCCATCTGATTAACTCTGCTCTGTTAGGATGGAAATACAAGAAAAGGATGCAGGTTATTACCACTATTTTCAGCAGATGCATGTGACACAAGGTGTGGAATTTTGCCATGAAAAGTTTTCCATGAATAGTCAATAAAGTGGAGAACTACTGGTGTTTTTTTTTGCAATATTCAAACCATTATGAGCGACAAATAGGTTTGATTCAAAACTTTGCGAGGCTGTACGTGTTCGCACATACTCATTGAGAGACATTGTTCAAAAGCAACGCTCAGGATATGGATAGAATGTGACAAATTCTGTCAGAGTAAATATGGTTTAATAAATGAATTAGCTTCATAAATAATGGCTGTAATGACATTTTAGGGGACAATAAGCCTAAGCGTTGTCAGGAAATAGTTGATGTATGAGTTTCATGCCTCAGCGGTTCCTCAAAATGAATAGGCTTGGGAAGATAGCAGGGGCCTGCAACCAGCCTATTTCCTCGAATTATCTACTTGTTGTCAATTTGCACAGTGGAATTACACATGCAAATTGAACTGCCTGCACAAACACCACTTGGAGATGATAAAAACAAATTAACAAAGGCTATAGAAGGAGGATTTATTTCACTGGCTAACCCAGGTCAAGCAATACATGTATTTTACAATTGTGTGTACCCAATTTTGGTGTAATTATATCAGCAAATTATTCTTTGTAATCTTATTATTTTCCCCCAACCTTCTCCTTACACACATAATTAACTTCCTCCATGTCCTCACCCCCCCACCCCCTCCCAAAAAAAATCAGCTTGCGTCTGCATCAGAGTAACAGAGTTCAATCTGATTTGGGGCTCATTCTAGTCACCTTTTTGCAGCTGGAATCCAGAGGGCGGTGAGAGGTCGACTGTTTAGTGACACTGTTTAGTGTAAGCGCTTAGAAAAGAAGCAGACAAATCTACACAGCAGAAGTCACAGTGCTAAAATATATATAATCACCTCTTAACATCATCCCTCATATTGGGGAGGAAATTAAGCATCCCCGGACCTCCACGTTTGCTATTAGATATCTCATTTACTTTGTACACACAGTGCTAATCTGCACTAATGAATTCTGCCACACCAAGCCAGATCGAGATGACTTAAAATTATTACCACTTCCACAGATATGCCTTTCCTCATTTGAGGCTCAATTTGGCTGGCTCGCAAAAACAGTCTGTCACAGTAAGATACTAATAATTAGGGTTTTAAGATGATTAGTTTATCTCTGTGCTCTTACAGTCCTGCCTCTTATCCACCATGGCCAAAACTTAATAAGAGGCTCTAAGTTTTAAACAGCCAACTCCAAATTACCAAGAAATGACTGAAATAATGAACTGGAGCACATGCCAGGGAGAGAGACACAGGGAGAGAGAGAGCGAGGGAGAGAGACAGAGATGGATTGTGGGAAAGCTGAGAGAGACATTAATTCAAGTGTGAAATAGCACACAAAGTCTAGTAATCAATAAGGAAATGATTCAGACCTGTAATGCCAAAATTGTTTAGTATTAACAGGACTTTGTGACTCTCATTTACCTTCAGAAGCTGCCAGGCTCATCAACTTGTCACACAAGTAATTAAAGTCACGATAATGCTGAGTGAGTGATACCAGTTAATAGTTGCATATTTTAGAGGATGAGATAGAGATTTTACATGTTCAAGATGACATTCAATATAGCATAAGCCTTACCAGTCCAGTTTAATATGCACTGCATTTTGCAAAGCTGAACTGTGTAAATCTCTAATCACAGGGTACAGGAAGGTCAAGGAGAGTGAAAGGTCTCCAGGTTTACTTATTTTACATTTGGGCCATGGTACAAAACTCAGTATCAAACCTCAATACTTTCCTGTTAGCAACGAAAATGTGTAAAATGTGTCAAAACCTTGAATCCAATGCTTAGTCAGTGGTCTAGTTTATGATTTTAGGAATGCTACTTAATATTACTGTCACTACAGATTAATTTGTCGATTCTCTAAAAATATTCGATAAACAGGCGGTATAAAATAACAAATAATAATAACAAAAAATTATTAAATACACCAATTGGAAGTTCCCAAAATGTTTCTGTCTTCAAATATCAAATTATTGACAACCGTACAGTCCAAAACGCGATAAAATTCAATTTTAAATTCCAAATTTAGAAGCAGAGATTTACAGGTTTTCATTGTTGTATAATCACTTTCCCTTAGAGTTAGCCCTTCATATGTAGCGAGAGTCCCCCTCAGAGTCTGCCATGTTGCTACAGTAGCCTAGAGTGGACAAAACTAAAACTGGCTCAAGAGAGGGCCTTCTGTGTCTCTGCAGCCACAGTAGATATGGACAAGGCAAGGGGTGTTCAGTTGGTTGCAGTCGGCAACATCGCCACTAGCCACTACATCCTTCACACTGCACTATTAAATAAATTACATTTATTTTTCATTTACGGTGAAAGCAGTGAAAGCAGTGAAAGCCACAAACTCTCATATGAGAAGCTGGAAGAATGATGTTTTCACTTAATAATTTGAACTAAATTATCAAATTATCAAAATTGTTCTCTAATCTGTTCTGTAATTTTCTGTCCATGGATTAATCGTGGTGTTGGGAGGTTGTTTCAGCACTGTATTCTCTCTTAAATCAAAACATTGTTAATTTTAATTGTATTCTATTGAGACTAAGGCCTCTGTGAAATGAAAAGAATAGTAAGTCATCAAAAAACTTGAAGTTATCAAAAAAGTAGTTGCTTGGCATCAATATCGCGTATAATGATTAAACCAGTATCGAATAATTTCATAAAATTACTAGTCAATTCTATACAACACCGCTGGTTTATCACTCTTCCAGAAACGTTTTTCTTTCCATATACAATGTCCAGCATACCTGAGCCTGGCTATTGACCTTTATATACATTAGCGTTGTAGGTCTCACTCTTTATTCTACATTTATATGGCCCACAAAATCCAGGCTATAATTTATGTAGATTATTGGCTTTGCAATAAGATGCAACCAAAAGAAAGCTTAATGTGAATGAGTGTGAAAGAGCAATTTAAGGGTAGATGTGCCTGTGCCAGTGCCAGGAGCTATACAAGATTTGCATGCTAATCATTCTAATAATAATGTAATGCCCAGAGCACTTTGAGCAAATTGCGAACCATTGGTCATAGAAGGAACCTTATCTCGCCGGGAACATGACACAAATATAGGTTAACATTTGAATGATTCCTGGTAATTCACGGACCTGTCAGTAACCTGGCTCACCTCAATTAGAAATGCTCCACACCAGCTTGCTCTTGAATTTAGTCCTGTTTAAAGTTATTTGGTGTTTGTTACACGTCTATTCTGAACTCTAAATAACATTTCAAAAAGTAAGTTTACACGATGAAACAGCTCAGCTAGCCAAAAAGCTCTAACTGAACCCTAAAACGGCAAACATTACTGAACCAATGAGAGCTTTTAGCTCGTACTCGTGCTACACTGCACAGCCTCTGTCAGTACAGTTCTGATTGGGTCGTGTGCTCAACGGGTACTCGATATTAGCCAATCAATGCTTTCTTATAGTAAACGTCACAATGTTTACCCGGAAATGAGGAGTCGCTGTACCAACTGCTGTCGGAAGCTGTAATTTTCCGATTTCTGCTCTTTTTTTGTGCAGCAGACTGATAAATAACCGCGTAATCTGACTGTATACCACTGACGCGGAATGTACAGCGGACTCCTGCCTAAAGGTTTAACCGAAGACGACCTCAGTCCTGATGACGAAGAGGATGAGCAGGAGGATGATGTGGAGGAGAAGAGGAGGGAGGGTGAGAAGTGTTGGGGCTCTGCTGCAAAGTTGAGCTCTGCGGGAGAAAACACAGGCTCAGTGGTGGAAGCACAGTCGACTCACGATGCCAGTGATTCAGATAGTAATTCCCCGACATGCAGCATGCCTGGTATATCCCAAGAAATGTGGCAAGTATGTTGATATGGTATGCAGTGAGCATAGCATTCATTGTGAAACACAAACTAGCTGTAGAGCACCTTTGGTGTTGTTGTCTGTAAGTACAAGCTAATTCTTAAACACTGACATTTACAGCTTCTGTCAAAACCCCAGCCCTGCTTGAACCTGAGCTAACAAATTGTGATTAGAGACATGTTTGGGACTATGACGTTGTGAGTCATTATGAAAAGCTGTAGTGCTGTTATGAATTCAGTTTGTGTGTATTTAAGAAATTTAAGGACCTACGGAAGAAGAATGACGAAATGAAGATGATGAAGGTCCCCAGACAGAGAAAGAGAAGACGACACAAAAAAGGTGTCTGTCATGATACATTGAAAATGTCATGCTTGATACTGTATGTTGGTGTTGAGCCACGGTGAATGCTTCTGTGAGTTTGTATTTTGCTCACTCTTACTTATATTGGACCGCTAGGCTGCCCTCTACTGTATTTAATAGATCACCCTATTGGCACATCTGTTGTATTTGTGATTGAATTTGTGTCAAAGTGTCCTACAATCCTTAACTGTGTCTTGTGTCATCTGACAGGAACAGGAAGTGAAGAACCTACAGAGAAAAGGTACACAATTATTATTTCCAGCCAGGGAAATAAGATTATACAACAGAATGTGTGGTTCTTCCCAAACTATTCTGTAACTTCAGTACAGTCTAACACTACACTGTGTTTCAGTACATGGATTTATAAGTATGAAACTGTAAACTACATTTACCACCAGAAAGCTGTAAGACAAAATGTATGCATTGGCAAACAAAAAAATCAAGAAAATACTACACTATAATTTAGTGAATGTATTATTACAGTGTACACTGTACTTTAAAGTAGATTACAGTGGGAGACTGTAAAATTAACATGAAAGACATGTACAGTGATCTGTGGTAAGTGTTTGGCTGAAAGTTTTGACTACCAAAATAAAAAGCTTGTGAATGCTGTCATCACAGCTTCACAACTGCTGGTTTTGCAATGACACTTTCATTCAAAAATGACATTCTTTAACAAAAAAATTAATGCAGTTGATGACTATCGATGTAATCAACTGTCCGACACAAACAGCTTACAAGACTGTAAGCTGATCCTCATATCATATCCATTAGAACTAGAATCAAATGGCTCACGGTAAGGTTAAGCATCCGTCTATGGTATGATTAAGAAATGGTAGTTTATGTTCTCTGTATTAAACATGCAGGGAAAAGAGATTGTTTATAGTTCTAATCATCAACCAGTGTTGCATCATTTAGTTTTCTTGTGCTGAGGAAAGTGTGATGACGCAGAATAAGCCACCATTATACCTTTTTTTTTTTTTAACCAGCACCCATATTATCCATGTATCATGAAAAACATTACATATGACTCTGATTTAATCTAGTAAATGGGTCCATTTCTCGGGTGGTCAGTGATAGTTTGCCTTATCACCGTGCTGGTCTACATGAAATGAACGTTAACACACATTTTCTCTGTCAGCAGAGAGCGTCAGGAGGAGCGGGAGAAGCAGTGGGATGAGCTCAAGCAGTATTTTGGTGTAAATGATCGATTTCATCCCCCTGCATGTTCCAAACCCCCTCCAAAGGTAACAAAGACTTCTGCCTTCCAACTTATCTGCTGAGGTTTAATACTATGTCAGTCGTAGCTGTTAGTAACACCTTGCCATCCTTTGTGTTTCTGTGCCACTGTATCCTCTCATTGTTTTATGTGATATGACATTTTGGATTAGAAGAATCCTTATGGAAACTCAACCTGACACTAACACGAATATTAAGGATTATGTTTGGGTACGTTCAGTGATAAGATTAGGATGGCTCTCCTTTCTTGTGCAGTTGAGATTAGAGTCGAATGTAGGTGTTTCCTCTGCAAGAAACTTTATGAAAATCTAAATTTTGCTTGACAAAAGAAGAGAGGGTTAGTGTACCCGATACAGCCTCTGTGATTGCCACTAGAACATTAAAATTAATTGTTAATAAATGAGGATGTAGCACTGCTGAGGAATTCGTCATTGAAGAATTTATAACTTAACTTTCTTTCATTGGGATACACTTCTGCACTTAAAGATGAATGAAGATTTTCTGCAAAGGCTTGCAAATTGCCAATGAAGCAAAATATTTGCAAGCTTGATGAACATTATAGCTGACCTAGTGAATGGGAGCCATTCTCATTTCAATTTGCAATCCTTTTAATGATTATTTTGGAGTATTTTGTGCTTAATTTATCTCTGAGCAGCATAAAATTGAGTTTTTGCTGATTTTAGCCTCATTTTGAATAGGGCAACTATGAAAGGATAAAGGAAATGATTAACAAGCTGAATGAAACAGAACTTGTCACATCAACATAATGAGGCTCTCCTTCTTCCCTCAAATGCAATTCCTTGTAATTAATATATCATATTTTTTCTACTTCTGCCAAGTCTCTCACACAGTCATTTCAGGAAAAAGCTGTCAGGGCAGCCAGATGTGATTAATTCGTCTGCTAACAGCATTTCTTCAGTGACCTTAAAAACACATTTCATGGCACAAAGGATGATGGTCTGTCAGTTTGAGTTTTGTTTGTTAGATACAATAGATGATGATAATTGAGATCACAAGACAAGTTGTATCAGTGTCAGCCTCAGTTTATGCTAAGAATAATAAACTATAAAAAAGCAAAATCAAGGGAAAGCAACTAGAGAAAATTGTTGGACTAATTCTGCGTTTTTAAACCTGATGCTATTGTCCCTGTACTTTTACTAGTGAATCAAGGCCCTCGAACAATACATCAGAGGAGACACAATAATAATTACAGCGTCTTTTTAGTGTATTTTTTAGCATGATGAAATTTTGGGGGCTGAAGAAATCTGGTGCTCAGCTCCCTCAGATAGGCTCATCACAGCAGAACTGCCTTGCCATCAGTGACCGGGGGCTTCTCTGCACCCCCTCTGCTTAGGCCTGTAATGGAAATGTGTAATTAAAGAGTCACATTTATGTTTGGTAATCTCCTGTAGCATTTCTAAGATTTCCCCACTAATATCCAATCAAAAAGGTTTTCATTTGTGAAGGGAAATCTACATATTTGTAGTAATGGCAATCATATTAAAAATAAGGCCCTGGGGACTTTTGAAGTTACTCTTTGATTTTTTTTTTTCCTCCCTACCCCTATTTCGAGAAAAAAAAAAAATCTGAATTTTTTCCCCCCCTCTTCTGCAGTCCGGCCTAGAAAAGAGCATAGAGAGGGCCATAGCTGAAGGGGACATTGCAAAGGCGGAGGAGATGAGCGACAGACTCGCCACTCGAGAGGTACGTTGTGCTGATAAGAGATCTTTGGGGTGCTCCTGCTGTGACAAATCAAGCTAATGGATCCGTGGCCATTTCTGCTGCAAAGACATAGAGGAACAAAAACACACGCAGACACCCACCATTCAGTCCTGCAGCCCTTTTCCATTGAGTTAATGGAAAGCCCTCCCCTTAGTTTTGAAGTGCTGCAGTGTCTAAAGGACTTTTGGCTCTGCTTTTTAATGAAGGGTACATTGCTTTCAAGCCAACTGTTAAATCATTCTCCAGGTAAGAGTTTCATACCTTTGAAGTGTACATGTCCCTAAATGCAGTGCCTGAAGTTTTGTAACTAACCGCCTTGGCAGGCATCAAGGATCAAGTGGTTTGAAACTAATTTAGCATAAAATGTAGCCCACACACACATATAATTGTGGTTAAAAAGACATACAGCTGCGGTGTGACTTCTCCACTGGGGCGATTGCCGTACTTTGAGCATCAAAGTTAAACTTCTTTGTTTCATGATGCATGTTGCTCACAGCATCCCATAAGCGTTTTCATCTTGTGCAGTAATAGTAGCAACACAAACACGTCGAACACTGTGGGCTTAGGGACATTGTCGTGTAGTTGTAGTTGTAGGGGGGTCTGCTGGTTCAGGAAATATTTGCCCCCACTCTGTATTGCAATTTTACAAAAAAGATCTGTTAATAATATCCCTTTATAACACTGAAACAAGGAAATCTCCCGTTTAATGTACTGAAACTATTAGGGCTGCACGATATGATTTATCACAATTGTTCCTGACACATATTGCAATTTGATTGGGGGGAGTGTATCATTTTAGCATCACATTTTTCCTGTTCACTTAAAAAACACTTGACAGAATGTTTTAACATCAAGATCCAGATTTGCAGGCCAGAGCATCACGGCAGTGCTACAGTACTGTGCTGTCTTGTCACATGTTGCCTTCATTAGACAATTCCGATTTGTATATTGCACTTGGCAGTATTGTGATTTAGCAAATATTGTGATTAATTGTGCAGCCCCAGATCGTATTGTACCAGTTTTAATGATTCAAGCCTAGTTTCCTCAAAATCCTATTTTGTCTGGCAGCTTGTTATGGTATTATGGGTAACAAATACAATACCCATAAGCCTCTGTCACCAGTGTTTTTGTCAGAGACTTCGTTGTTGAATTTGTGAACAAATCATTGCGCTATAGTTGAAAGAAATATGCTTATTCCCTTTCTAGTAAAGAATTTAAATGAGAAGATTGATATCACAGGCATGTCTGTACACTGAATATGAAGTTTCAGCCAGCAGCCAGTCAGCTTAGTTAAGCTCAAAGAATAGAAACAAGAGGAAATAGCTAGCCATTGGTACTTTTACAAAATATAACCACAATGAGATTTTGATAAATAATCATCAGTAATGTGGACATAATGACTAATTGGGTAAAGGCAAGTATTACAACAAGTAGAATAGTCTGGCAAGTTCAGTAAAGTACAACACTTAAGCCTTATGCAGCCTTTAATACCAGGAAAAGACAACATT
This sequence comes from Acanthopagrus latus, assembly GCF_904848185.1. NCBI lineage: Eukaryota > Metazoa > Chordata > Actinopteri > Spariformes > Sparidae > Acanthopagrus > Acanthopagrus latus. Next base: position 14,000,742 of record NC_051053.1, on the reverse strand, counting down.
TATGTCACATAATAGTATATGATACAAGCGATATTTCAAATTTAAGACAGTATATATAGTCTCATGTCACAGTATCAGCGTAATATCGGTATATTGTCCAGCCCTATTTTATATCGATGATTATACCAGATACATTTTGGATTGGGTTTCATTCCAATCCAAAATGTATAGATGGTCTAATATTGACTATGGTAAAAAAAATGAATGAATTTACTTTAGTATCCAGGCTCTTTCCACATCACAACACAGCATCAGAGAATTCTAAATAGACAAAAATAAATTGAGACTAGATGTGTCTCCCAAAAAATTATATTCAGCAAGAAATGACATCACATTTATTAACAGTGAGGCTTTGTGAAATCATACTCTGCAGCGTTTTAATAGAAACGTTTTGTACTCTCAGAAAATCTTTTCCTGGATTCACCCTCTTGAATGAATAATTAGGCTCCTAAAACAAGGGTCTGTGTTGGAAAAAAAAAAAAAAAAAAAATCAGTTGAGCTATTCGTTGAATTGGCATTACATGCGTAGCCCTGGTATCTCCAGTGTGTAATAGACATTAGTGTGCAGCATCAGAGCCCTTTCATATTCCCATCTTAACAGCTAGCAGAATGGTCAAATATGGGGGGGAGTTAAAGGAAAGCTCTTGTGAGTGGCACCTGCGCTGTACTTTCAGAAAGCCTCTTAGAGCGCTGCTGGATTGGTTTTAGCCTGAGCCGAGGTTCTCGCCTCCCTGGCACCTGCCTCGCGTCTTGCCAGAATCGTGATGGGACGTGACAGCAGTCTGGCAGCCACAACTCATTGTTTTGCAGTGATGACTTCATTTCACGAGAGTATAGTCAATTGACCGTTTTGAAATCCCCCAAATCGAGGTGACGTAAAGTTCTTTATCGTTCACTTTTGAATACAAAGAAAGGCAGTGCTGAAAATATGGAAAATGTACAGAGAAAAGGCAGCTAAAAGCCAAAAAGTTTGAAGGAATCTGAATCAGTTAGTAAGGATTATATTAAACAGTGCAGCCTGTAATGCAGATAGCATTAGGACCGACGTGTTTGTTTACAGCACTCCTGCTCACTTTTGACAGGAGTACTGTGACAAACATTTAGAGGATCAATAATCCCCGCTGTGGCCAGAATCAATTTCAAGGTTATAATTGAGTGGCTCATTTGGTACGGAATGGCTTAGATGTTTAATTTGTTTACGGTCATAACACCAAGACATGATTGTGGCAGGCTTTACACCGGAAGAATGGAAACAGGTTTTCTTCGCAAAAAATGCAAAAGCATTCTGACAGCTGTGAGAAACTAAAGAGGCCTGTATGTCCCTCTAGGCATTGTTTTGTAAAGAAAACGCTGGTACATGTTGGATGATATTGTTTCAGTATATTTTCATCCTCAATCTAACGGTTTCCCACTTATCTCCTCCAAGCAAAGAAAAATGGAAGGAAGATAGAGAGCCTGCTGTCAGAATCCCCCCTTTTATGAGACGGAAATGTTTGTTTCTGCTGTTTTGAGCTCCTTCACATCAATTAATGATTTCCATTTGCTCTACTTTCTTCTTTTAATCTGAACATTAAAACAATTTGGTAAAAACCTGTTTTGAAGGCTCCTTACAAATTCAGAGATATGTTTTCTTTCATCTGTCAAACTTCTGAGACATGCTTCTTGGATATTGCAGGTTGGGGTTTTTTATTCTCATTACGGTTTTTAAACATTTCCCGAGGCTGTAAGTCTTTGTCTTAGATGAATTCATGTAGACATGCTCCGTTTCAAGTGAAAGTATTAACGCCCACGATGGTGCAAAGAAATCACATCCCCTTTTGGGTAACAAAATATTATTTATGTCTATATTGCTTAGACAAAGCTCCCTAATGTATTCCTTTAACCTGTGCAGATAAGGGTTTTTTTTCTCATAAAGATGTCCGTTGATCCTTCGAGGCACGTTTAGATTGCTTTTCAAAGGCCTTAGAAGACACAAAATAATGTAAAAAGCTTCTTTCCTCTGAGTAGTCCTAGTAGTTCAGCATAATTAAAGGTGTATGTTCTCCGATTAGGAAAACTGAGTCTCCATCCTTTGATTATTGCACATTATTTTACACTGCTGCAAGTTCCATATGGGCTAATTAATTCAGTAATTGGCATAACATGGAGTGACTGATTCATATAGAATAAACGGCTGACTGCCTGTCAGGAGGCTTGATAGCATCCAGCAGCTCATATATGACAGATTGATTTTGCAGCTATTCCTGGTAAATGAGCCAGAGCAAAAAGCTGATAACTCATCAGTACTAGCATGGTGGCGCTTCCCATGTCATCCAAAGTGTGTAGTGTGATTTATTGGAAAATTTGCATTGGTTTGGTTTTATTCTGTTTTAGACAATGCACAAATAAGGGCCCATTCAGACAGAATCAGCATTGTGGCAGATGTTGCATTGGCTACATGGAGAAAGAGGCAAAAGACAGAAAACCAGAAATTAACAGATCTCCTGTATGGCAATTGTGAAGCATATTACAATACTAGCAATGTATACAGGTCAATGAGGACCTCCTGAAGTTTTATATCGTGTGATAACCCAACTGCAATGTCAACGTTTCAAATGATCTGGGTAATTCTTACTGATTTTGAAGAGCGCTAATGTAAGTTGGATCAAATAAAATGATTCAGTGTCTCAGATTCTCTTGAAGGTCAAATTGAACCATATCATTTGGTGTTTTCATTCAGCACTGTACCCTGCTTCTACCACTGTACAGTGCTGTCTTTGTAATCTCATTGTAGTAAGCCATACATCATCCTTACAACAAATAATTACACCTTCGCTCTTTTTTCTCTTTGTAAAACAGAGCCACTGAGGTCTTTTGAAATAGTCGGGAGCTGTACTTTATATATAGTAAGTGGGTATATTTCACCACAAAAGACTGTCACGCCATGTTAGAGCCTACAGTTTCCCCATAGCACTCATCATAGCTATTAGGGTAGCATTACCACTTCAAAACAGAAACTCTCTTAGGCTGTCACAATAGGGGGTGTCAAGTCCATTCCATGACTTCCAGGAGCTAAAGAATATGAAAAATAAAGGGTAGTTGCATGCCTGCTGGCCTCTCCTAAGCCAACAGGAAACAAACAGGCCTGCAAATGGCATCATGCACACAGTGGAACATATACAGTATGTTCTGAAAGGAAGTTATTTCTTTGCAGTCCACATAGTGCAAAAGGGTACTATAGAGGGACTGGACACTGCAGACATAACTGGTGTTGAGCTTCTGAAACAGTTTTATAATGTAAGGATCAGTGCATTGTCTAACTGTACAAAGTGTCAACCATGCTAGAGCAATCCTTCTCACAGCAGTTTTGAATGGACCTTTACAATAAAGTTAACACATTGTGACTTTTGTACAATATTCCACTTCTGTCCATAGTGCGGTGAAAACACCACTTTGCATCATATTGTTCTGGATATGTTTACATGCACTGTAAATCTGTCATTTTGGAATCAACACATACTGTATAAATGTCTGAAGCAAGAAGAGGAACTTGTTTAATATGTCTGGCTCACTGTTATATTGCTTCAGCACAGCGACATCTGACATGAGCAATTTTTTTCATGGTCTCTGCAGACTCAGATTTAGACAACTCGATTTCAATCCTAATTTTTCAATCCGAAACCCGATGTTCCTCTGTCAGATAGAAAGAGCATAACAGCTTTTTTGTTTCTTACCCAGTCGTTTGTCACAGGAACAAATGGTAAATCGATGGCGAATTACAGCACAGAATCATAACGCAATCATGTTGACCTGTGCATATTATTATTGGACTATCTGTGCCTGTGTTGTGTTGGACTGGTTGAATCATCCCTTTGGCTCGATTAAAATGTGTGTCATAAAAGGTGACACACATTTTTGACCAGTGGCTTTCTGCACCCTGGATGACCTTTGACTGGAGAACCTAAAATCGCAACCTGTTTTGAGCCTGATTAACCCTGTAAGTCTGAATTGTTCAAAAAGTGCTCCCTCTTAATAGTTGGATCACTTAATATACAATAATTAACTATATGAATATGTATTAACTGGAGCCATTTATGGTTTCTGTAGCGTTTGAACCCGAGGATGGTTATAATATCCCTCATTATGTTCCAGCTCGTATTTCAATAGAGGCAGCTGCTGAAAGGGAAAGCCCCACTGTCCTTGAAATCTACCCTTTGGAAAGCCTCGCTTAAATGCTGTGAAACAAAGGTGGCGAAGCATTTTGTCGGAGAAGACATGGTGGCTTAGTTGAAACAAAGAGCTGAACTAAGAGTGTTTCATGATATTCATGTTATTTAACACCTTTTTTCTTCTCGCCACCTTCTCTCTGCCATGCCCCGTGTTTGTAATCAAAAAATTAATGAGCGGCGCTTTTGTGGAAAGTGGGCTTTATCAGATTCTGACTTTCCCCGCCCCGCATCAGAGTCGGAGGCGGACTCTGTCTCCCCTGCGAGCCCCCCCCAGGCCACCTCGCAGAGAGTTTAGGGAAACTCTCCTCTTTGTTCGTTTTTCCTTCAGCATAAGCAATTTATCACTGAATGAACTTTTATTGTATCTCTGGATGACTCACATTAAATTTTCGCCCATTAATTTTGAAATGGATTTTGAAATGGGTACTAAGCTTTTATCAAATGCCTGGGAATCTCATTTGGATTATTGTATTTCATTAATTACTTGATAGACAAAGCATACTTTTCAATGTAGATTTGTGTGCTGTTTAATTAATTAGCATGTTTTCTCTTTTAATTAAAGCCATTTTTTTAAATTAAAGCCCACAGCAAAACACATATATAATTTGTTTGTAATTAGGCCTTAATTGGTGGTAGTGGAAGCTTAGCACCCTCGGTTTCTTTTTTCATGATTGCCATTTTATTGCCAGTCACTCATTAATTAAACTGTTTTTTCTAATTAGCTTATAAAACTGTTGATGGCATATTATTGTAAGTGTGAGTTCAAAGCTTGCTAATAAGCCTACCCTACTCAGAAGAGGCAAGATAATGGAATGTGCACAAAGCAGGCGAACTTTCAGAGATTTTTTTTTTTTTGTCTACTCCCTGAAGATGACATGTCATGTGTATCTAGCATCAGATTACTGGAAGAGAAAATGGAGGCACGACTGTTCTACTATGCCCTCCCTGGAGAGGCTTTCTTTTTGCTTGCCATGTAATTCTGTTTGTCAAATTGGAGGCAAGATTACAAAATGCTCTTATGAGGCTGCCCCATGAATGAAACTCTGTGAGCACAGAATGCATTTGGTAATTATTTATATATATGTATTTTTATTTATTTATTTATTTTTTTACTTTTTATGGAAAATTGCCATATAGTAATCACATTGTGCTTTGTCTAACATGATTTTTCTGTTGCTGAATTTAGCATTGAAGCCGCCATTGTCGGAGTGAGTCAGAAAATATACGTTTCCAATAAACTCTGAAGCAAATGTTAGTTGAGGAATCGACGAGCTGCATTTACTCAGGGACTGTACCGAAGTACAATTACAAAAAAAAAAGTGCATCGACTGTACAATCATTTTGTGAAAAAAATCGCCTCACGCCTCAAGCTGTCATCAGCCTCTCACCATCTTGTCCTTTTAAAACGGGACATATACCACTGCAGCTTTAAGGTTGATGGCACTACTGATATCAACAATGCCTTGATACCTGCTGTGGCAATGGTCTTTTCCATTGATGCAACCACTGCTATCAATATATTTTGATATTAGCACTCAGACCACTGCCTGTAGTAGTAGGACTATCACTGCCTCAGATGCTAGTAGCCATAGTGTTTCAGGTACTCCTGCATTAACGCTTTTATCACATCCAGCGTCTGGCAACCATGCCGTGCTCCCTCACATCCACTTGGCAAACACAGAGTTGGAATCAGAAAACTGATTACTGGGATATTTTCTTATTAATTATTTAATTTCATGCCAATTTATACTTTGACTAGACTATAATTCAGAGAGGAACATCAAACTTTTCACTCCACTACATTATACTAGTTAGTCTATAGATTCATAGTTTCTGTGCAAAACATATAATGATCTTACAAAATATCATACAAGATTATATATAAGTAAGAAGTATTAGATCTGAAAGAATATTGGTCAATTGATTAATTAGTCCTTTAATTATGTTTTCCTGGCAAAAGTACAAATATGTCTTGATTCCAGCTGCTAAGATGTGAGGATCTTCTCTCTTACCTTGTCTTGAATTACAGCAAGCTGAATACTATTAAAGTTTTGATTTGAATGTAAAAAAAAAATAATGATAAAAAATATAATCGCAACCTTTTTAGTGGGCAATGGTAAAAAGAAAAAACGATCTCTACCATAAAATGTTGCTCACACATTCATGCATCAGGAAGAATAACCTAATGACCATTATTTAACAGTATAACACCCACAGGGTCATTTGCACTGAGTGCTTTTGTTGCCTTAAGTATATTTTGCTAATTACAGTTAAGTCTGTTTAGTAAAGTGACATATTCAATGCAGGAGTTTTACTGGAAATGGATTATTCATACAGTGTGATTTTGATACTTTTACTTAATTAAGTAAGTGATTTCCTATTATCTTCTGGTTCATTTGCATTCTTTGTGTTTTTTCTAGTCTATTACTTCACTTGTGTCAAGTAAGTGAATGAAACTTTGTATTCCTTCCCCTTAAATGCGATATGGGTGGTATTGATTGACCCCTTGATCCTTTGACCTTCCCACTGTTGCTGAAACACTGAGGCTTTAGAGCCAGAACCACATTTTTCTTCCCCCCTTCGCCTCAGCTCTAAGAAATTATGCTGAAATAACACACGAGCTGCCTAATCTGATATTCATTCCTTTCTTATATAGCCCTGCTTTCCAAAGTTGACTAAGGCCACATTATTTAGGCATTAAGGTAGTGTGATAAGGGAATTAGGCTGGTCATTAATCGTTTACACGTCAAATGCAGCAGAGCAGCTCGGGGAGGTGATTTAGCGAGGCAAAGCCATATAGCCCATGTTAATCCACCTCTCACACGTTTTAATTGGAAGAGGCTTCCTGGATAGGAAATTTATGAATGGGTTTAAGGCCATTTCTTCCTTAAAGCCATCATTTATTTCTTATTGTTAATAGGAGCTTTAACACTTTATTCACACAGAGATGTATTTTTCCTCATCTTTCATTCAGCTATTGTCTTTTTGCACTCGCTGTTTAATTGCCACAGTGTTTTTGTAAACCCTGCGCCGCTCATAAACATTTCCAAATGCTTCTTTCATTTATCACATTTTAACACCTCAGAAATGATGTAACCGAACAGACACACAAACGAAAACAGAGAGTGAAACTGTCATTAAGACAGACTTGGTTTATCTTGTGTATGGCTTATACAGCAGCAATGCAGATTTTCTTTTTTTTCTTTTTTGGATTGAGGCCCCATGTTTGGGTCTCCACTTGAATCTCCATGACGACCCAAACATGAATGAACAGAAAACGGTACTATTGACTTAACCCTCCTAGTGGCCTTAAGCTGCTGCTGCTGCTGCAGTGCCAGCATTGTGCACCATGATTTTTTTTTTTTTTTTTTTTGCCCTCAAATCTTCCAAAGGTCAGAGTATTAATCCTCTGAATAAACCTTGTTTATAGCAGGGCTGCGCCCAGGCCACACAAGAGAGAGGCACAAGGCACAGAAACATGGCTGTGATGGACACTTAATTGTATATTAATGTGTGATGGAGTGGGAAGAATTGCCTTTTAGGAGCCACATAAACAAAGAATGCAGGAGGTTTCCTGTCTCCTGCTTTTATTCCAGCTTTGTATTTTCATTCTTATTTCTTCACCAGCCTCTGATGTGAAAGGATTTGGCACTAAGATGCACGCAAGGGGAGGGGGAAAAAATCCTGAAAAGTGGATCAAAAAAGTAAATGAAAAATAATGTCATATTACTGAAAATATGAGAGGCTAATTTGTGCCGACTTTTTGCTAATTTTGTTCTCGCCACAGAAAGAGGAGCCGTCACCTGCTCGGCGCCACAGCGCTGACAGTGCCAGTGATCCATGAAATAAGCTGCCGCTGGCTTTGTTCAGATAAGAATGAACAAATCTGCACAATGTACTGCTCTCGGAATCTCATTTTCATACTTGCATGCAGGCTAAAAGAAATAAGCTGTTTGCAGGCTTGATTAATCAGACATTTGAGGGTTTTTTTTTTGTCTCTTTGATCTGCTCTGTCTCCTAGGTAACTTGGTTGACATTAATGTTGAGCCCCAGTAAAGACAATCAGGGATTGTAGACTAAACTGATAAAAAAAAAAAGGGAAAAAAATTAAAGACCTTTAATGCTTTAAATGTAGTAAACGCTATGTTGTGAATTTAAAAGAGGGGGAAACGAGGGGTATGGAAGTGGGTTTTAATTTTGCTCTTGGAATGTTTGGGAAGGCGTGCTTTCAAGACCTTTTCCATTTCAAATGCAACCCCACAGGAGAGCAGGTTAATGTGGGTAATCCCAGTGTAGAAAAAAAAGAAAAATCGCTGTCTGTAAATCTCCAAATGAAACCATTTAGCATCACGCAGTTTCATTTGATTTGCTCCCAGAATGAGCCAATGAGGTCTTTTTATTTCTACAAACACAGAGAGCAGGAGCTGCTCTCAGATTTGTCAACAATTTAATAAACGGCTTGTTTATAATCTCTGCGTGCATCACAGGCACTCAGAAGCATTTAGCACCTACACCATTCCAACAAGGAAAACCCTGGTGTGGTTTTATCCGCTCGCAAATCTCCTACAAATGTAAGAGCAATCACCCGTTATAACTCTCTTTAAGAGGAGAAAACATCATTTGAGGAATTTAAAACCTATAAAATGGCAAAGAACTGGAGAACTGTCATAGTATGTACGCTTCAGGCTGTGCAGACGCTTTCACAAATCTTCCAGTGACTGTATAGATGAATGCCTTGAGGGCCCAGCCGGAGCCCAGTACTTGCAGCCAGCCGAAGCCCTTATCTTAAATCCAAGCAAAGTACCATTAATCTTTTTGAAAGACCTTTATGGCTTTTAATGTATCCCAAATTAGAACATTTTACACCCTTGGTTCCTGAAATATGGTGATAAAAAGCCTTTAGAGTTTAATTTTTCCTGCCTGCTCGCTCTGACCTGCTTAATCCCAGCATGCATTAGGAGATATTTTAGTTTCAGTCTTTCTAATAAAGTTTATCCCACTTAATTATAATTGAAACATTTTTTTTCCAGCAGGTCTTTTTTTTTTTTTTCAAGTGGCGCAGTGGTGGCACATTTCTTCATTACCTTAAGACTTTCTTTCCCCCCTGATTGTACTGTGAATATTACAGAGAATTACCCAAAGGTTTGGTGAAATTGTTCCAAGTTGTTTATCAAAGTTTGCCTTTGCTTGAATAATAAACCTATCTCAGGAGTGACAGAGGAGGCAGGATTTTTCTCTTTGTTTCCCATGCTTCTGTGTGACTGGGGTTATTGGGATTATTCTGCTTCACAATACATACGTCCTCCCTGGGATTTGAATGTTTGCTTCTTGCAGTCACGGTCATTCTCTTCACTTCTGATTTCAGGGACTGCCTGCAGTACTCCAAACAGAAAAGTCTCTTTTACACTGGTGATGAGCGAGAAATGCCGTTGCAACGTTTTTGACACGGAGGGGAAAAATGTCAAAATGCTGAACGTCGCTTCTCATTGTTTATTTATTCACTTGTTTCATTTGCACATTAAACAAGAAAAAAAGAAGTAATCAAAAAGGAACAATGTGCGGGAGAGACTATAAGCCAGGAGCTTAAAAATATGACTTCCTCTTAAAACACCTCAAACAAAAGGCAAAATAGATTAGAAATAATTTTAATAAAACAACGACCCTGTAATTTATGGAGCTATGGGGCATTTCACCCCCCACACAAAACGTACACACACAGAAATAACTCACATATTCGCCAGTTACATTTCTGAGCACTGTTAGTGTATTTATACTTCATCTTTATTTATCACTGGGTACTGCTTGAGCGCTACTTCAGATATGTTGGGTGTTGCAGATTATAAAACCAGCTTGTAGGGTAACATTTTTAAAGACACAACACAAGTATTATTTACTTTTATCAACATTTTCTGTGGATTGGCCGAGACAGTGTTTACGCTGAGAAACGTAAAGGTGCACTGTGTAGTTTTGGGGAAGACGTTTTCATTTGAAGAGAAATAGTTACCTTTCTTCTGCCTCAACAAACTCAATAAACAAACTGTCTTTGTTTTCATGACTGAATAAACTGAATAAATAAACTGAAAAGGAACTAAAATAATAATTAACAACACAGTTTCATACTGTTCAACTTTGTTTATATATGGCAGACCTGGTTTTCAGGATGCAGTGAAAACAAAGACATATTAATATTAATACATCATTATAAATTCATTACACATATACAATCTCCTGATATTCCTTTTCAAGCACCAGCTTTGTGTTGTATTTGTATTTCTTACATTCTTGTCCTGCTGCTTCATTGTGTACATATGTTTTCATGGTGCAGAAAACTGTAAGACATCAGTCAGAGTTATTTTCTGTGACGTACATGATGTTATAGCCAAACTCCAGTCCTAATGTCCTGTAAGATTTGTTAAATTCTAAGATTTTAGGATAGCATGTGTGTTGTTTAGCTCAATAACAGTTTTGTCTGTTGTATGGAGGAGGAGGCAGCACTGAGAAGCAGAGACACTGATGAGAAGCCACCCTGACACATCAGTCAGAAAGCTTTTTCCTGCCACGGACTGATTTCCATTCTCTAATGGGCCTCTCCTCTGTCTGCCTCTAAATAGCTTGCTGTGAATATCGCTCAAGCCGCTGATTGCCGTGACTTTGTGCAACGCAAACAGGAAGAGGAAGCTTTGAGGGCAGCGCAGAAAAGGAAGAAGGAAATAGCCTGGGGGTACGACGTCTTCTCTCTCTGTCCTCGTGTTTATGTTTGCCATCATATCTCTCATGTGTGACACTCTGAGTTCAAGTTGAGTTAAGATAGAGCCACTGAAACCTGCATTAGCTGCACTTGGAATGATTACTCATGCAGAGATTGAAGTTGACAGCTAAAATGTATTCATAAGGGCCTCAGTAATTTCATGTTTTTCTGTGTTGCAGGTTTGAAGCTAAACAACGATGGGAAACCAAAAGCAACATGGGCTTCATGTGACAAACATGGCAGAAGAGGAGAAGGACTGTTTATTTATTTTTAAAGTCAATTTGATAAAAAATAATGTTTTTGATGGCGGACTGATCCCGTTTCTCTTCATTCTCTTTGTATATTTTGAAGACTTCACTACAGCAGAGTGTGAGAGGGTGAGAAAGTCAGACAGCTGGCTGAGGAAAAACCAATCCAGCGCGTACAAGAAAGAGAAGAATTATGGAGCATTCAAATTAATTCCTAAGGCACCCATTGGTGTCTGCATTGTGTTATTTTTCATTACATTTCAGTGATTTGAGCGTTCTGGCCTTTTTTTTCCCCCTTCAAATTAAATCTGGTGTACATTACTGGATGATGCGTTTATTTATTGCTGTAAAGTGGGTTAATCATGAAGGCGCTCCTTTCTTCTTGCAAGGAAGAGAAAGGAAAGATTAGGGCCCTAATGCAATGTACAGGATAATGTGCGATAGGATTTGGGAGTAGAAAATGAAATTTGGCTGCTGTAAACAGTTGTGAGCAGTTGTAAACTGGAAGTTGAGTAAACATTGTGAGGAGGGGGGGGGTGTTGAGACATGAAACAGAGGCTTTGCTGTTGGCCCTCACCCATGCTGGGAGACATGCTATTGTATATCAGCCCGAACAAGAGGCACGCGCTGTTTCTCGAAGCCTACACTCGCCGCTCATTGTGTGATGAGCTCTGCTCAGCATCTGTAAACTCGTCTAAAACCGTCGATTCCTCTTGCTGTTACTTTGATCTTTTTTTTTGATCTGCTGCGTTTGCCTTCGCAGCTACTAGCACGTCTGAAATGCTCATTCAGATTCTGGAAGTGTTAATTGCAAACAGCATGCAAAAAAGCACAAGAATGATAATTACTTTTATTCATAATGCTTGCTTATATTTTTTTTTTTTCCCCAACCATAGAAAATGATTACTTTGCTTCAAGGTAATGAGAATTAAAATTAATCCACCTAAGTTGTTTGCATTGCACATATTTGGGCACTTTGTCCCCCGGTGAGGAGCAGTATCTCGTCGCTTTGCTGTGTAGGCTTAATCTGTACGAGGAAAAATTAACTAAACATCAGAAATAAAAGTTTGTAGGCAATTATGATACAAAACACCTGAGCTGAAGAAAACCTAGATACGAGAGGAGTAGGAAACCACATGCTGAATTTTAAAAAATCAAGCGTTTTGGATCATTTTACATTCAAGTGAATCACACAACTGTGTGCCTGAGAAGCTGTCAGTTGTTGAGAATTGATGCTAATTAAACTATTAATTATCTCTGTAATGAGACGCGAGTTAAAACTGTATTAAGCACATCAAAGTACGACGTGGGATTTCTTCACTTTGATGAAAATATATCTTGACTGAGGAATGAGGAAACATCGGCAGATGCTTTATTAACGAGACAAAAAGTACCAAATTTTAAAGGCCTTCAAAGGTTTTAGTTAACTCCTGGAGAATAGCGTGCTGGTTCAACAGTCTTAAGTTTAATTTACAGATAACTGCTGCATGCAGGGGTTTCGCTTATTTCCCAAACATTGCACAACTTTATCATCTACATGGAAGAACTTGCAAGAACACTCGAAACAGAAGGCAAAACGCAATGTTTTCCATAAGGACACGTAGCCATTTTCCAACGCTAGTAGTTGTCAGTGAACGCTACCAGCACTGATCCAAGAGCAGCGCAGCACCGTATCAATAGCATCTCACTTTATTAATCTCTTGGAACACAGCATAATGCCCTGAGCAGAGATGATTCTGCTTTTAAGCTGGAAAATCCACTTTCGCCTCTCGTCATGTTGAGGAGCTGTTTTCAATAGTCTGTTACTGGAGGCCAATCTTAGCCTCTGACCTAGGCTGATTTGTTGTGAAACGCGCCGACAAATTCCTTGGGCACATGTCGAACCACTTCTAGGAAAAGTGCTTGTTGTGTGGAGCGAGGGTAAAGAAAAAAAAAACAACAACAGCAATCCCATTAAATGGTTGGAAAGCTGCTGTTGTGTGAAAGGGAACATATGTCGCTGGTAACAAGACATCAGCACTATCGCTCGCTGCTATCGCTGGCTGGAAGAGGATTAACTCAAAGGAGAGATCTCTGAGATGAAGCTGATAAAGGCAAGCAGCGTTCAAAACACCTCGCACCTGACGCAAAGTGTAGATCAGACATGGTGATGTTGCCTCGTTGTGCATTGTGTTTAATCATTTAACTGCAACTTGTTACACTTGCTCTCGTTGCATTTCCCTGTTTAAATGATACAGCTGCAAATAATGGTTATTTTCATTGTTGATTAGTCTGTTTATTTTCTCGATAAATTAGTTATTTGGGTTATTAATCGTCAGAAAATGGTCAATCAGCCTTAGGTGACGTCATCAAATGTCCACACCAAAGACATTCACCAAGAAATTTACAAAAATATACTCAAGCCGACTGATTGTCAGAATAGTTGGTGATCAATTCAGTAGTCATTTTTAGTCATTAATTGATCATTGCTGTCTTCAGTTTCAGATGCCAAGACATGGCTCCAAGACAAGACAAGACATATGGAATGTTTTGGCCCAATAAGGATTCTGTAGATGTGTTATGGTACATTTTCACAAGGGACATTTAACTTGTTCTGATTGTAACACTGAGCCACAGCGGCTCTGAGGGGCAAAATACCAAACAATAGATGATGCACCATTAACTAATTAGAAAATACAACAACATCTCACAAAACACAACATCATAGAAAACACAATATCTCTGAATGCACAATAATAGAGATAATACAGAAAACAACGATTTCTAAAAAAAATACATTAAAGGCACCAAATCATTTAATTCATTGCATCGCTACATTGTGAAACTTTGTCACGTTTTCTGTTTTGCTGATGGGTTTCATTCAATAATTTTTGTGTTTCGTGCCTCAGGGCCACCACCGAAAACTCCCAAAATGTTACTTTTCACATGAATCACGTTTCGGTACACAGGAGGTATATTTGTTCCCTCCTCTCAAAGTAACATATTGTAGGAGCGACAGGCAATGTGGATGTTGACATATTCCTCGGCTGATTTAATGACCTGTTTAATTCTGGCACGTCTGTAGCCCTCTCAGATGTTTTGCAGTTTTAATTAGTGTAATCATCGCTCTTGAAAAAGGCCACAGGGTTGTTTAATGGGTCATGTTTGTCAAGATGCACAGAATTATAACACAAAAGACATGCCATTTATGCAGCGCTGCAGTCGTTCAGTGATTATGGGTGTCACAATTGATAATTAGGGAAAGAATTGATTTATCTGAAAGCCAAAATGAACCTCTGTGGTGTGAGGAAATTAGTTTGACAGTGTTTGGATGAGCGGTGTTTACACTGCAGTGTGGCGGTGGGGGAACACTTAAACGCTCCAGCATTAAATGAAGCAGCATGCACACACACACACACACACACACACACACACACACACACACACACACACACACACACACACACACACACACTCACTGCTGTCTCTGGACAGGAGAGTCAGGAGAGTTTTGATATGACATCTAGAGCAGCAACTGGGTATTTTCACTAATCACAAAAGTTCATATGAAATTGTGAATATACTGTTTCATTCTGCAGGCTTTCGTCACATGATAAGCAGAGGTTATGGTTCCAATTCAGGCAGTAATGTGTTTTACACAGTTCCCTCAAACAGTGGGAATTAGGTCAAGCTAACATTTACAATTTGATAAAGACTGTTTAAATGCACTTCCTCCATAATTAATATCCTTACTGTAATATGTGGGTTACATATACACCCTCTTAATTGTTTCTTAGTTTGAAACTGCTTGGAAAGCATCTATTTTATCATTTAGCATAACTTATAGAGCCAAAAAATGAAAACGAACTTTCAATTAATTTCTTCTTTTGCTATCGCGAAATAAAAACATTCCCAGGCACAAATATGCTGAGCATGCACTCACTCATTATGCATTCATCTCTCTCACTCCGCAAACCACATACTGCATTTTATCTGAATGAATTATTAACCAAGTTAATGAATATTTCATTTTTCTTTATGGAACCATTTAACAGTCCCAACAGAGGTAATGACATCTTAAGCAGTGCAAAGTACCTGAAGAGAGAGGACAAAATACCAACTTAAAGTGTGCAACATATATTGAGCTGTTTTGAAGCTTTTGTTTTAGTCTGTATTTAACATTGAATGTTTTCATTTAAGTCCTTCCCTTATGTTATAGTGTATAAACACGCCTTTACTGTTAACTTACACTGACCTGGCTTTGTTTCCACACACACGGACCTGAAATCCCATTGTATCTTGAGAATGGACACAGCGTGATCTAGAGCAGCCGCGGGGAATTTACACTGAGCAAATGAATTTAATGGTGTAATTAACATTACCTTGATTTGTCCCAGGAAAGACCTCAGCAAGTCTTGCTTGTGTGGTAATTTATTGCTGAGTTCCTATGAAGAACACTCACCTACTGTAGAGCACGTAATTACCAACACTGGCTTGATTAGAAGGGGGTACAAACTGCTCCAGACTTGTTATTGATCAATTAATACTGGTAATACTGCAGTGACACCACAACAGTGGTAGCTCAGAGTAAACTGAATCAACCCTGAGATGCACATGTCACCTGAGCATTGTCCAGTGGTTAAGTTGGTCAAACATGACCAGGCTTACAATCAGTTATTTTTTATAGATAATAGTTGATTATCAGAGTTCATTCAACATTCATTATCAAAGAAGTGTAATGTTTATTTGTAGTTTTTTACACATTTTGAAAGAAAAGACTGAGACACATAAGCATTTCAGACAAACTACCTGTTTTAGTTGTGTTCAGTTGTGGTTTTTGGTCAGTTTTACTTTTCCCCTGAGCCTGTTTGTTTTTTCCTTTTTTCTGCCTTTATACTTCCTCTCCACTGCACTTATGTGACATTTCTAGTTTTTCTAATATAACTATACCTATTATCAAATATCAAACAAGCAAACATTGATTTACAGGTCTCAGAACTGACAATATAAACTTTACAGAAATGACTAACAAACTGTCATACACTGTTTTATACATTAGCTAGCTAGTTAACTGGCATTTTGCTATCATTAGCTAACCTAAACTATCCATGATGTGTTGTGTCCATGGTTGTCTTTGGATTTGGCAGCAGACTAAACTCAGTGCCTTCCATATGGTCAGGGCGTCAAGGTACAAGAGGAGGTCCCAAGTAACATCTTAATCATCCTCTTAACTTGTTTTCCTTTTCAACATTATCGTCGTGTGTACGTTTAACAGGAAACCGTGATCGAAAGTGAGAATGGAAGGACTTAGGAAGGACCGATTTATTTTTCTTTTATTGTGAATAAACCTTTCCATCATCTACAGGTTTTAACACTGATCTAAGCATCCATGTTGACTCTGAATATAGTGTTGTCTGAGCAGTGCAGCCTCTTTCAAGCACTGATGTTGCTATATTAAAGAGCTGTCAAACAGTACGGGCGGCCCGATGAGCAGAGAACCAATTTGTGTCCAAACCCCAGGAAACTCCATACTCTCTCAAGTAATTCCCTCTATTCTGACTCCTTAAAACCTTGTCTCGACATAAACAATAGCAACGCTTTGTAAAAGTGACTCTAAAACCTCTGCCAAGCATAATTTATCATTTGAATGACAATAGACCACTTAGCACTGCCTAAATTATTTCGGTGCTCTATCTGCTACTTGACTGTCTTTGTGTTGTAACAGCGGACGATCATTAACGCCACAGGGTGATGTGGTGCTCCCTTATCTCACGCTTGGTCCTCAGAGTTTACTTCAGATAGAAACTGCTCGGCCATGACAGCAACAACTTCCTTTTTTATTCTAAGACAAGTCTAAGTCATCACTTATTAGATTTAAGTGCAACAGAGTTAACAATGTAGAAAGTAGAATTATACTTTTATAGAGGTTTTGTCATGTGAGAGGCTTGGTGACTAATTTATCTTTTAAAAAGGGAATGGGCAAATAAACCATCTTCATTATAATAGTGGGCTGCAAGTAAGTTGCAGATAACCTGAAAGTTCCAATGTAACAAAGATTTAAGTTGAAGAAAAGACCATCAAGCTGTAAATCATCATTTGTCTGCGGCCGATTAAAATGTCACCTGGAAAGAAAACCTCACAGAGGTCCAACTGTTTTGGCCACTGTGTTGCTTTATGGTCACTGCTGATGACAATTCAATCCTGAGATGTTTTTAGCTGGTCATGCTCAAGACACAATTACGATTCATCTCAACTACTTGAACTCCTGATTTTCCCTAACCCTAACCCTCCTGAATTTCGCCCCAAACTATTGTCATTAATAAGTCTGATAATCTTGAGTCTTCTTCTTATTAACAAATCCGATGAAAAGACCAAAATCATCAATATAATGATCCTGCTGACAAGTATTGTCTTATTAGCCATGGCCTGATACATCAGTATATCTCTGTGCTATATTCCTCCCTTGTTCCACAAACTAAAGAGTGAGTCAGAGAAATACTCGCTAGAGTTCCGAAAATAGTCCCCAACAGACACTATTTACCCCTGTTGTACTAAGGTTTTCTAAGATTACTATTATTATTATTATTTGTTTTGAAGATTTGTTCAGGTGTTTTTTAATGAGATTTGTATACAGTTTGACATATATAGATTGATAATAGCTTTATCCTTTAAAACTCTTTAAAATTGATTTTTCCCCAAAACAAAACAGAAAAAAGAGCTTCTGAATGTGCTTTTAATGTGTGCCATTTTATCCATGGTCCTGACTGATTTGGTGTCTGTGGAACCCCCCCCCAAATTCTGTGGGATTGGCTAGCCAAAGAAATATGAGGTCCAGCATAATTTGCAAGGATATTTTAACGTTTTTGTACAAAGGCTTATTGCCTTCTTGCAGGGAAATATATGACACAACTGACTCCACTTTTTTGTTCACTGCATGTGGAGCAATGAAGCTAAGCTCTGCAAAACAACTGGAAGCAGAAGGAAACAGCTAACACGACTTTCTTTGTCACTGATGAGGAGTACGTTTTTGAGTAGGTGCAAGGTGGAATTTTAAAAAAAACTTTGACTAGGTGTTTATCCCTGCTGCCAGGCTTAATGCTAAGCTAAGCTAACAGTGTCTATAGTCCAGCTTCATATTTAATGGACAGCTATGAGAGTGGTATCGGTCATCTTTTAACTCTTAGCAAGAAAGTAAATGCAGCAAAGCCATTTTCCTGAACTATTCTTTTAAGAGGTTAATTTAAAACCCTTAAAGACAAAAATGTATTTGGTCTGTCTCTTTATTGTTGATGAACCTGAAAGTATTAAGAAACCACATCATTTTTTAGATGTGCTGTAACAATAATCATCTAAACAAAGTCCAATTTTAAATTCCCATCAGGATGTGACCCTAACAGTAAGTATCATGTTCTGCAGCATACAGGTACCAGATTCCTGCACCGCGTGGCTTTTGTGGCCCATCGCTCCCGTCTTGTTCTCCATACAGTGATAACTGCCATAATGAGATTTGCCATTAAGAGAGAAAAGAATGAAAAGGACCCCAGCCATCTGTATAGCTCACCATGGTAAAAGGCTGAATGCTATCAAGCCAGAATTCAATCGCTGAATTATACCCTCTTTGTGTGCGTAGGGCCAGTGAGTACCTCACACTATATTCATTTCAAAAAGGCCTCAATTTAATTAGTTCTCATATGTTGAAAAATTCATGAATTTGTCTGCAATTCCCGCTGCCATTGTTGGGAGTGACTTAAGCGGTGGTGTTAGGCTTTCAGGCGGTTTGGAAGGAAAAATAGCCCCCCACAAAAAAGAAACAACTGTTTATGTAAATAGACACTGCATGTTTACTTGGTGGAAGAAAGCGAGGGCCCTGAACAGAGTGCTAAGCTTAGTGTGGCTCTGCCAAAGGGGACCTCTCACCATCAACTTCAGTCTTATTAAACTGATTACCAACTCCAGCTAATTAATCAGAGACAGTGCCCTTTCTTGTCATGCAGGGAGGGAGCTCTGCGCGTCTCACAGAGTTCCTCTCTCTCCACCTCCCCCTCCCATCTGCTCGCCTCTGTTCCCCCCTTTCTCCCTTTTCTTTTTCCAGCTTTGATTGAAGTAGGGGAATGGTAATTTTCATGCATCATCTGGGCCGGCAGGATGGGAGGACAAGTAGTAATTACCTTAAACAAACAAGACCGAGATTGCTTGAGAAGCTACCTCTTTATTCAGGCTCGCGAAATAAGAAAACAGACCGAGAGCGTAATGGTTTCAAAACACATTTTACAGGCTATTTTGTTCTTTGTGTTAGATACGGTTTTCATCTCAGATAAAGAGTCAGCCCCCAAATTTTTTCGAGTTAAGACTTGAAAGCCGTTTTTAGTAGTAGTTTGGTTCATGTGTGGTAACTTTGAAGGTTCACTGCTTTTTAAGCATTATTTCACAGCCTGTGGTAGAAAGCATGTGGATGTGCTTTAGAACCAAAATGAACAAATAACCTAATTTTAGGGTGGCATATGTTTTTTTTTTTAACATGTCAAAGGTGCCAATGTTTTCTGCTGATGGATAGCATTTAGATCTGTATGGGAGTCTTTACTTCTTGGCTAGCAGCTCTGATAGCATTGCACTGTGACCAACCACCAAAATTAACAAATCGAAAAAGAAAGAAATTTACAGTGGGACAAATGTGCTCAGTTATTGTTCCAAGACATTTTTTAAGAAAAGCAACCTCGCCGTGTGACCAGGCGAATCAGCAGAAAGTATGTGTTCATTTTGCGTTGTGCATTTAAAAGTCAAAAATAATTACCGTTACAAGCGGAAGCATTTAAGAGCCCACATAGTCAAACGGGCACACAGTGATTTTTCCTATGTTTTTTTTTCCAGCTGGCTGTAAATAACATAACTCAAACAGACCTTAATTGGACATTCATTAAGTCGGTCCGTGCATGTAAACACAGCCGATGTGTTTAGCCCCTGCTTTGCACCGTGCATTCAGTCTGCTAAGTCTCCCAGAGTTCAAGCCTCTCATGATCGCTCCTCACTGCACTCCACATTCCCCACACACGCTCACGCTATAAAACTGTCCGGTGTCTTTGTATTACAGAGGTTTACGGTTAATGTGCAACCGTTTCTCACTTCAGCTACCCCTTTGTTGGTACTGCACCTTTTGCCACACGTTCTAATTGCTTTCAATGGCTTATTTAACAACATTTATCGTAATGCTGTTTGTTCCACAACTGATTCGTATGCAGTGAACTTTTCTCCTCTTTTGACAGTTCTCTGATTTTGGTGTGTGAAACAATAGACTTCTCGTCTGGTCTCTGCTTTCCCCTTCCTATCAAAAGCAGTTACGCCTCAATAAGAAACATTTTGATCAACTAAATTTAAGGTAAAATGACTGATGATTTACTACCCACTGAAGGGCAGCAGGAATATGTGAAGTTGTAGGAAAGGAGGTGAATGTGGAGCACAGGTGTTTTTTAGGCTGGATGGGAAGATAGCTTATAAGATCAGCATGGATGTGTGTATTAGACATAAGACCTCATATTAAAATAAAACAGCTGCAAAATATCTTCTCCACACTGTCAGACCAGGGTGCAGTGAGTGCAAGTATCCAGTCTGGGTTTGCCTGTGCTTTGTGTGGGAACGGGGCTTGAGGAGCTCAGATCCCCATTCTCCCAACTCACACTTCCTGCTGTTCTGTCTGATTGTGCCGTCTTTGTCTTAGCCTGATGCGCTCGCCTTCTCCTCTGGAGAGGCTAATGCAGGCCCCTTTTTTTTTTTCTCCTGCAATCTCACCAAATGCCAAGTGTAACTGGTGCCCCTATTGCTCCTAATTAATGCGTGATTAAAGAGTGAAATAAGGGATTCTACCAGTGATTTGTTTTTTCAAGGAGTAAGAAATTAATCCCCTTTGGATCTAGCAGAATCATTTAAGGATTCTCCTTGTTCTGTTTATCAAATAAACCAAGTAATTAAAGACTTTAGATAAGTAGGCTAAATTGATGCCCGCCCTATGTCTTCCCAAGCTAGTGTTCACTGATAGAAACAGCTGTGTTGCTCTGGTAATGTGCAGCATTATACTTGTCCAATAACAATGCCCTTTGTGTTTGGTAGTCGTGTAATTACGCTGGGGAGCTTCCTTGACCTTGGTAAGCACATCTATCTTACTTGTGGATCAGTGTATTTCATTTCTTAACCCACAAAGATACATCACAAGGGAGTTTACTGACATCCCTGTGAATGTAATTCAGAGTACGGACTACATTATTGGCAACGCACGATTGTGTAGTATGCAATAGTGCAGTTATCCTGGCTGATGATACACGCACAGCCTCTGGCTATTTAACAGCGTAATCCTCTGCTAACTTATTGTAGCTCTACTGTATCTGGAGAGGCAGCAGTGTGATTTTTATTACTTTCACCTGAGTACCCAGGGGAGGTATCTTATCTCCCCACTTGGTTTTATGCAGTTCAGTTCTTCAAATGTTAGGAAATTTGAATTTAGGCTGCATGTCTGACCAGCGAGACACACGAGGTGACTTCACTTCGCTCTTTTGCTGTGCCCCCCCCCACCCCCACCCCCATGGAAAGGGCTCGACCATTTCTGGTGTTGCATCAGTGTTTCCAACACGGCACCTGCAGCAAATGTCCAGTCTGAGACCTCAAGCCGACACTTTGAAGCTGAGCAGGGCAGGGCTGTTTAAATGTCTTCATCTTGTCCAGATGAAAGGGAAAATGTTGGACTTCTCCTTCACAAACAAAGATTGAGGATGTGCATTACGTTTTACTGCTTCTTGCGACATTTAACCTTTTTTTTGTTGCATAATTTGCACTCTGAATTTTTTATTTGTTGGCATGAAATAGTCAATTGTGCTCTTAATTGCTGTCATGGTTATGCACCTGTAGTTAGTAAGGTTATAAACCAATGTATTAGCAATAGATTAGCTCTTTGGATATTGTTCAGCTCACATTTATTACATTTGTCACTGTACCCTCAACTCTCTACACTAATACTAATCTAGCTGTAAAACTGCACTGGAGTTTGTTTTTAGCAACACCATCCAGCTTTGGCTGCAGTCAGTTAAATGCACACATACTCACTGCTGTGTGCCCAAATGCAGCGCAAAATAAACACTGGACACAGGTCATGGAAAGGTTGCTTTAAACCAGAGATACACTCTGGATTTGAACAGAGTTGTATTATCATGTTGTCATAACTATTTTTAAGTTTGCACAATTTATTAATTCCAGAATGAAAAACTTTCCTTCTAACAAACAAAAGTTGGGATAACATTCAGTTTTACTCACTAAAACACATCCTAAATCAGAAATGGGACACACTCTTATAGACAATGCTCCACAGTGCTAAGACAGTAGTGGTCCCAGACCCCACAGGGTTGCTTAAACCTGCAGTGCAAAACTTTTATGATGCCATAGGCTCTGCCATAGACCGAATCACGGTGATGTCATGGTAACAACTACTGTCTCTACTTCCATATAGAAAACTAGCAGCTGATTTGCTTCGTGGAGATATGTGAACTCTGCAGATGTATTTATTTGTGTTGTCATTTTCAGCCAGCACTGTAACATTTAAACGTATATGGTAAACAACAGCGATCTAGTTTGGGTTGACTGATATTGTCCCCAATGTAAATAATGTCTCCAACCTAATGTTAGTGAACTGTTGTCAATAGCTATGACAATATTGAACGGGCATTTGAGATGAATTCGATGTTTTTGAAATGGCATTATACTAAAGTAAATCACATTGTATGCAAGCTAATTTGCGATGCAGGGGTTTTCTTCCAGGAAGTTACTGTAAACAAACATTATGATTCGGTTGATGTAAAACCTGATTCAAGTGCATTAATAGCCAACTGTTGCCCACGAATTACAAATTAACAATCAGAATTGTTTTTCAGTTTTTTTCTCGACTCCTTATCTCTCTAAACTGTCAAAGAAAATACAAGTGTCCTCTTAAACTATCCATTATTAACAAACATATCTCACATATTAAATGTTGTGAATAATATTCTGTCTTGCTGATTTTGTATTGATTCTTGAGCTGACGCATTCAGTGGATTCACTGAATAGGAATTATTGTCTGAGCCTTGATATCTATCGAAAATACGTGTACATCCATCATGAAGCAATTTGCATCTAAAGCAAATCAACCTCCACCGTCTAGTTACCTTGCCTAAAAGTGTGAAGTAGTGCTTCTTTCATTTTTTGTTGTTCTTAATTCGTTTTAAAACATGTTTGTGTTTCATTCCTGGACAGATTTGTGAAATATTTTAGATATATCTGTTTCCACACATATATAGTCTTACAGGCAAGCGAATAATCTCATTAGAAGATTAAACATTTATATTCAAAACATACCACTTCACTATTACACTGATTGTAAGTAGGTGGATAAGATCATTACACAATGCTTTAAATAAATCACATTTACCTGTTCAGTTCATTGTGCGGTGCACTTTTGCACTTTTCTCCCTCTTGTCCTTTCTTCTCCTACATCTGTCTCTCTCTCTCTCTCTTTCTATTTCACTGACTTCTTATTCCCTCCTTTCCCTGGGCACACGGTCTGTCTGTGTTCTTTAGTCTTTTATGGCAGGCCTAGCGCTGAGCCTTCCTCTAATTAGATCAGGAATTATGGTATGGATTAGGTGATGGAGGGGCTTGCCAGTTCTTCTGACCATGGTAGCTATTTCAAGTCACCATTTCAAAGTTATGTGCTTAATGCTTTTTCCCCCCACCCCTTCTTGCTTTGCATTATAACACAGCTGCAGGAAGAGTGACAAACACTGTTAATCTCTTGTTTGCTGGCAGTCCATTACAAAGGGGTAAAGCAGGATTTTTCTCCAGCACTGTAAACACTCAAAATTCAGCATTGTCCATTACCTCTTAAACACAGCTGATAACAAGCATCATTAATTAAACTGTGGGAGTAAGTGGGGTTACATAAATTGAAATTAATAATCGGGCGCAAACAGAAATAGAATGCATGTTTCCGAATTGTTTCCTCGGAAACTCCCAAATGTAGCCACGTAGATTAAGAAGGTTTGGCTCCTGTTTTGCTTGTGATGTTTCCACCAATCCTAGGGATAGGTTTAGTCATGGAGTGCTCTTTTAATTTGTTTGCCACATTCTCACATTTTCCGAGAAAAAATGATCAAGTAGGCATTTAATTACTTTAAGAAAATAAATCACTTCCCATAGCCATTGTGCTGCTGCCAAGTATGTTGCACATAAGCTGCAAAGAACATGAAATATTTCACCACTTGTATTTGAAATACCCACTGTTGAGTCAATTTTGGGCTAACAATGGAGGGAAATGTTGACTCCAGTTCGTAGTTAGAAAGAGGGAGCAGCATGTAACGGCAAACCAAAACATATTCTTCATAGCAGTCATAGGAGGCTGATAGATATCATGCTGCAAAAGATGGTTATTATTAGCCATCATGTCAAATCTAATTACGTCATAATAGCTGGATTCTGGTGTGAAGTCACCAAGCATCAGTGAGAGCTGCAAGTGTCTGAGGCATGATACAAATCAAGACTAGCATGTTGTGTTTAGAGTGCTGACATTACATGAGACACCAGGCAGCCCTCAGAGGACTTCAGCATGCCTGACTGAAGTCACAGCAGCCTGTAGCTCTGTTGTCAGGGAGAATCAAGTCAAGACATGCCCATCAACATCTGACAGTAGGAGACAGACAAACTACACCTACAAATGTTTTTATAATCACATTAGTTTTACACATTCAAGGGGGTTAATTTTCTTATTTGACATGAGTATAATCCACAATCTTCATCCAATTTGAGTTTGAGATTTTACAAGTGAACAATGGCGCCGACTCCCATGAGTGACTGCTGGCACTGCAGGCGACTGAGATCACTTTCATACATAAATAACAGCCACATTGGGCCGTAATTTCACCTCTGGGAAAACACCAATCCACCTGATGAAGACTGATAATCAAAATCTGACAGAAATCTCCCAAACTCCCAAAAGGTGACACCAAATCCCCTGTGGGCCAAATTGAGCGATGGGTTGGACAAACATCTGCCAAAAGCCACAGTTGAAATCCATATGGCTGGGAGTTAATTGGCGCGCGCAGGCCCGGGCTTGACATGAGCATGGATACATAACAGCCTGTGTGGGTGGGCAGAGGTGGCTGGAGGTTTGGGGTCGAGCCTCGGTCCCCTCTCGTACCGTTTCACACAAGCGTCGTGGAGGTTATCTGACGGAGAGGGGGGATCTCGGGGCACTTCCTGCAAATGGCAAGTTAAATGTCTCATTAACAGCAGTGACCTCAGCCTAATCTATTGCCCATTTCCTTACGGGGGATTGTACTGCAGCCAGAGAGTGACTAATCAGACAGACATGAAGTGATTTAAAATATTTTCAATAGGGTTTTGTATAGGTTTTTGTTTTGCCATTGTGTTGTTTCAGTCCAAAATATGACATAAGAAGAGTGAAGAGGGAACTCTGGTGAGTTTGGCAGGTTTGCTGAAGCCTCAGTAATAAAGAGTCACAGTTTCCCCCCCCACAGGTCCTTCCCCCATTGGAGAGGCTTGATTCATTAGGACAGCAGGTCTCTTGAGGGAAATCTCAAGGGTCTTCTAACCATACAAGTGACTGGGATAACATGCAAAAACACTCAGAGAGAGGGAGGACAGACCTTGCTGTACTTCACTGGAGCAGTATACTACACTGACATCATTTGCATTTATTGTTTTTCCTGTTTTTCGCATTCATTCACAGCAAAACACACAAGTTCGCCCCGTCAACAAATTGCCGTAAGTGCTCCACCCCCACCAGCTATGGGAATTTCCATTAAAGGCGTTTGAGTCAGAATCGGCGTACAAATAAATGACGCGCTCCTGGGAAATCACGGCAACAAGCAGATACATGTTAAAACTCAGGAGAGGCTTCTCATTTGATCTGGAGAGGGCTTCCCAAAATCCAGATGTGGTGGAAGCGCAGACGGGGCTCAGGCCTCCTCACCAGTAATGAAGCAATTAGACAGACAATTATGAACACCTGTGACGCTGATTGGCACCATGCAGATCCGTCTCCTTCCGCGGCGCTAAAGACGCCTGAATGTTGCTAAAGTTAACCTCTAACAAGGCCTGTAATGACGACGAGAGCCAAAACACACCACACTGACGCTCACACACACACATACACATACACACTCACAGGAGGTTCGCATTAGGAAGACAGGCTCATCCCACACAGCCGGTTGCGTCATGTATTATTGAAACCAGCCCTTGTATAAACACAACTCCAATAAATTGGGGTCTCAATTTTTCTGATTCATTAAGGTTAATGCAGTTTTAATTAGTGCTTGATTTGAAGCCTATTAGACGCAATTTGTAAGTCCTTTTCGGGGACCTGCAAAATGATGTTGCGTGGGATTAATAAGATAAAAGGCACAAGTTGGAATTGTAGTCCCTCCTGGGTTAATGCACAGACTCAGGGATTCCTCTCTTTTCTCTGTAACGGCTTGTTTATTTGCACAACTGCTTTCAGGCACATTAAAACAATCTAATGAATAGAGAGCTTTGGCTTCAGGGATTGCATCACCCATTGGATGAACAAATGAAATGGTGGTTATGGCCTGATTAAAAGGATGCTCAGGAAATAGGTTGAAACAGCTGAGGGCTCAATAATTATAAACCATATAATAGGGATTGTGGCAGCTTTTCACCTATCAGAGCAACTTAACAGCTCATTCCTGATGATCCTGCTGCTGTTTGCAATCAGATTTTGAGGTATGGACAAGAGTAGAACTGATGCTCACCTCAAGCACCATCAGAGATGCAGGAATTTGAGTGCACATGTGCAAACAAAGAGGGTAAGAGAGGTAAATAGGATTGTTGTGACACTTAACCCCTGCTGTTACGGGACTGTATGCAAGTTATCACGGGTTGTGGGTGTTTCAAAAAAGGGAGAGGGCAATTTTGTTTTTTAAAAGGAGGTGGACTACATTGTTTTGGGAGAGCAGTGGGGTGTTAAAATTTTCTCCTATCCCGGATTTATTCTGGAGAAAATGCTGTGGTGCTAACTACCATGAACGTTGAAGCATGGGTCATGTTGACTTATGTATTACCGTTACCATTTACCATCTTAAAATAAAAATAATGGGGGCTGTATTTTCATGAGTGTGTTTAATAATAAAAATAAATTACATTTTTTTGGTAAATCAAGGTTAGGGTCCAATATATAGCCCTCACTTGCCTTTTCCCCCTAAACATATATAAAATAAAATATAGCATTTGTTAGTGTATTGGTGTGTATCACTTAAAACACCTTTACAATTACAAGCAATAGCACGATAAGCCTCTGAAATTGGTATATAAACACTTTACATTTTCTCTTAACAAAACAAGAACAAATTTGGTTTGTAAAGCTTATGGGAGACTTAAGGAGTTGTATTGACCAAAACAATATTACCATAATTCAAAAAGAAATAAATCATGGAATAATTCAAAGATTATAAAGAAAATGCACTCTGCTTCATTGACTGATACTTAAACATAACCCTATCACTCCGACCTTTATGTAATTTGTGTGTTTTTATGGAGTATGAACGTGATAAAATCATATTGCTATCACCAAACAAAATGGAAAATAAGATTTAGTAATGTAATTTAGTAATGAAAGTTCAGAACTAAACTGGCATATAAGATATAATTAGGGTCCTAAAATATAGCCTTGTGGTACACCACATGTTATATGAACTGGTTTTGCTATGTGTAGTGTATAGCCTACACTATCGGCTAAGAAAATATCACGATTAAGGATGTCAAATGCTTTAGAAAGATCTATAAGGTAGCAAGTGCACATGCATTGCTTACTTTTACAATATATACTATTTATCCATTTATTTATGTATCTATGACAATAAAGAAATAGTAAATTATGCAAATTAAACAACCATATTTAATAAATACTTGAACAATAAAATATGGAAAAACATTTAGATTGCAAATTTGTCATTTATTATGTCAATCTTTTATTATCTGTTTATACACCAGATAAAGATATGTCAAAGACATAGTTGTTGACAAACACATAGATACACTTAAATACACACACTTAAATGTCAACTGCATTTAAATGTGTTGTAATGTGTTCTAAAAATCAGCTGTTTATATATTTCTTTGTTTATACATCAACTTACATTACATTTTTGAAGGCTGTGATTTGAGCTTTTTACATTGCTAACTGGCTTTATTTTCTGAACAAACAAAGTATAGTCAGAGTTAGCAATAGAAAGACAATACAAATTAATTCACCTCTTTAATTTGTTACTGTGACATAGTGATGCTTGATTTCTAACAAAAAAAAGAAACAAACAAAAGAAAGAAAAAAAAAACAGGTTTGCTTCATCACAGGGTGCATTTGTTAATATCACCATGGTGTATCTTCAAGTATTGAAACTAGAAGCCGTAACTTACGAGGAGACCTTAAACGTGGCACAAAACAGTCTGATCATCCTTTCATCTTAAATTCAGCTGGGCCACACGGGTGATTTGAAAGCATCTTTCTTTGCTATCATGCAGTGTAAAACATCAAAACCAGAGCAAACAGTTAATAGCCCCCTCAGCTCCAGTATGAGTGATAGTGAGCAGGCTTTTGAAACGGTATCAGTGCAGTGGAGATGGCTGAAAATTACAGGAAGAGAGTGTAGAGCTGAACTGCTGACAGCAGGAGTCACAATACATTAGCAGATCCTCTTGCTGGCTGCTCTTTCTGCATGACATTCCCCACTGTACTGAGTTGAATTGTTAACACACATTGTTTGACATTGTCACGGCTACATTTTTTCCCCCGCTGTAGGCAGGAAAATTGTACTCCAACAAGGTTATGAGACAGGTGGAACTCCAGCATTTGGCTCACAGGTTGTGGTGGTGGAGCTCGCAGTTTTGCATGTTTGTAAATTGCCACCAGAAGTGAATAAAATGGTCCCATGTGTAAACTCCAGCTCTGTGGGCCCACTTCAGAGACCTGAGATCAATTTTGGTGCATTTATTCTCTGAGAGAGGCACACAATGGGAGTTCGCTGAAGATCAGTTTTCAATTGGATAATAGGGTTGTGAAAAGAGGGGATCTAGAGGGCATTGCTTTCACACATTCTTATGGCTTCATATCTCTGTAACACGAACCGTGTTCCTCCATAAGCCTTTTTTTCCCCCCTAAATCAAATTCAATTTGCACCTACAGGACTGTTAGTCTTGCACTACTACTTTGTCAGACCATATTGAAGCTCCTCTTAATGAGATATTCAAACATATAATCAAATTGAATTGAATTATGTCTCTGTTTTCTTTTAATTTTACAGTCATTTGCATCCAAAGTCCCTCTTATGTTTCAACCCAGTCAGGATGGTTAGATTGTTTTCTGCTCTATCTATGTATCTATGTATCTATGTATCTATCTATCTATCTATCTATCTATCTATCTATCTATCTATCTATCTATCTATCTATCTATCTATCTATCTATCTATCTATCTATCTATCTATCTATCTAGTACAATATGACTGTATTACATTAGTGTAGAGAGCAGCTAGTTGAGGTCTAAAAGGTGCTGCTGACTCTGTCCTCCTCCTCTCTCCTTTAACCCACAGCAGCCACTAGATGGGGTATGATAACCACAGAGCAGCTCTCCCAGTGGGACGCCTCTAGCTGTGGTGGGTGCTTCTTCTCATGGGAGAGATGAGGAGGGGAAATTGTCTGCCAAGTTTACCACAGATCCCTATCAGCTTCTCATTTGTTTTTTATTGTTTCTTTCCAATTCAAATAACTCTCAAACTAATCTAATGTTTGACTCTCAGAATAAAGTATTAATTGCACAGGGACAGTAACAGTAAAAGGCGGCCGTAAAAGACTCCACTGGCACTACTGCTGATGCAGTTCTCTTGGATGAGATTGGTTATCAGTTTCCAGTAGCTGCAGATTTGAATCGGTATAAAATGCTCATTAATTCGATTAACCTCATAGTTTTGCAATTTAGAGCTCCAGATTTTTCAATTTTTTATTGAAATATTTCACTTCCTACAAGAACAACTGAGATTACACGTTTTTTTGTCGCACATTTTAAATGTATTTGATAAGGCGGAAACAAAGCTGTCATTTCTACTGCATTAAATATTAGTAAACTGTGTCATCCAGTTGATTTGAGAAGGTTAAGTAGGGTTCAAAAACACTTGATTTAACAGTTTGTTTTACTTTAGAAACTATAGATAAATACTAGTATTAATACAGTACCTATCCATTTGAGTGATTTTATTAAATAGTTAAAAGGGCACAAACACATTTGTTTTATTCCTGCTGAAAAGGAATTTTGGAAAGTTGATGTCCAATTTAACTTAAATTTGAAGCTTAAATGTACCTTACTTTAATTCAAATTATTTGCTAGTTTTCAATCAGTTTCCACATTTGATTTAAAATGCACACACTACAAACACATAGACGGTCTTCTTAACCAACGATGTCTTGCTGTGACAACATGACTCCCTCGCCTCTCTGCTTGATCTAACACATGTACAGTGAACTGGAAAGCAGGGAAATAAACATTAAAATGTTTACTCTTTAAAACCTCACCTCTGAGTATCTTAAGTCTAATTTCTAACATCAGCAAACAAATTAAAACAAGTGAACCAAAATTGATATTTCCAAATACTTTTTTCGCAAAAAAAAACAAGGACAGTAATTAAAGTACATAACAACTCTGATGGTGATATTACAATAAATGAAAGGAGATTTTAGAGTTAGGGTTAGGGTTAACCCAGCTAACAGCTAACAACCCTTAACTTGTTCGCTGACTCCATTACAATGCTTGGAATGGCTACATTGAGATCATGCTTGTGTTTACTGTGTAAGTGGTGCCCAAACTGAGGCTCAGGGACAGCAGAGTGTCCCACAGCAGCTCCCCAGTAGACAGAGTTTTGACTTTTGTAATAAGATCGACACCGCAACTGCTCTGATCAGAACCACCGCTCAGAAAAATAACAAATATCTTCAGTTGAGGATCTCTCTCAACAGCATCAACTTTGCAGTGTTAGTCATTCAACACCATGCTGTCAAACAAAACAATTATAAAGAACTGAAAATATGTTGGAAGTGAAATGTTAATTTGTCAATTGAATTTGAATTTCATTTATAAAATCCAGCTGGGTTACTTGTGATCATAAATTGAAACCATGACTGTTTTTATGAAGAGCGTCGGCTCTCTCGGTGCTCATGATTGGTTGAAATCAGTCAAAATTCATAACATTTACTATATTTGAGCCTGCAGTCCTTCAAACGGTTAAACAAATATTTTGGGGTAAAAGATGACCTCTCATAATTGCAGTTCTCCCCTGCTTGTGAAGACTATTTTCAAAGGCTACTGTAGTGTACAAGAGTGTGTGCATATGTGTGTGTGTGATACAGAGAGAGATCATTGTTTATACAAAGCAACATGTTTTTCTTGTAAATCATTTTTAGACAAATTCACAAAATTATAATTTCCCCAGTCAGTCACCAAGTTTTTGCATGCAAAACAATTATTGTAATTATCAAAATCTGCAAAATGTCAAATCACCTTTTAAATCATATTGGAGACTGTTCAAATTCCCTCACTCTTATTGCGATGATCTTGAAATTTAAAGATATTCGCATCACAGCTGATAGTTATAACTCTGTGGTAGTTTATTCTAATGATCCAGGCAAAAGGGAACATATTCTGATTTATCTGCATCATTGCTTTAAATGGTTCACAGACAGTTCATTCACATCAATGGCCAAAATAGATTTATTTTACTTGGGGCACCTATGTCAACAGTAGTTACAAGAATTACTCTGGATGCGATCCCATTATAGGATGTCAAATATTTTGATGCTATTGGTAAATGGCAGAATGGTGTGCAGGACAACAACTGGATGGCAATTCTGCAATTTTTGGATCAGAATAGAAAAAATATACAGCCTGTCTGCTCACCTTCGCAATCTCAGGGCTCACCCCAGCCGGCAATGTAATACTGAACAATGAATTTTAAATAAAGTCAAACATTTGCTTCATGCTCCTTCACAGTTTAAACAAGACATTTCTGATGGAGACGTGTGGATTTATTGTAAGTAAGAGATATAAGAGATAACTTAATCCCCAATTGGATTGTAAACCCCACCTCCACTTCACATGGCTCCACCCCACCACACCGCTTCCTTGACCTTTTGTCTCATTTCTCGGTGGGTAATGAATGCTTTCGGACTATTTCAGACGAAAAGATCTTGCACATAGTCCCGAGCATTGGAATGTCATATCAGAAAATCACCCAATCAGCATGCTGGTGTTGAGAGCAAACAGAGAGCGAGGCCGCAGCTCGCACAGAACAGTGGTGGACTGGGTCGTCTGGATGTCAATATAATAGACTGGCTTATGATGTGTAAATAACACACCACTTAATGGTCCTCTCTCAATCTGTCAGAGCATTTTGAATCACATGGGGGCCAGCGTCTTCCTCTCCACTCCAGAGGGTCTCGTCATCCTCTATACATCCGCAGAATATCACGACAACAGCTAAAAAGATTTTTTTTTAAAACTGAGATAATGTGAATTTACAATGACATTACAAGATGTAGTGATAGTATCACTGTCTGTTTATGCTCGTTGTGTTAAAGAAGTGAAATATGTGTCTTTCCATGCAAATGTAAAATCAAAAATATCCCTGCTTCTGTTATTCCCACCTCTCTCTCTTCTCTGTCTCTTTGTTTTTATCTCCTCTCATCCTGAGGAACGCCACAGTACAAAAACTAAATAACATAAGATATATCATATAAACAAACAAACAAAAAAAGATTGATGTGGTGTCACAAATACAGTTTTTGATACATAGTATTGTGGTAGTACTTTATGTGCAACACAAAAAACATGTTGCATTCAAAATGCAAATTTCAAGACAAACTGAACCTTCACTGAAGCTACTTACCAAATTATTAATTCAAACAAATGCATTGGCAAAACTTTTAACAACTTTTATGCATCTTTAAACGATTATTTGTTATACTTGCAGATCCATGTGAATTCCATTACTGAATTAACTGGAATATTCAATGGTATAGCGGTACGATTCTTTAATCCATATAATGATTTATGTAACATTTGTGTCAAAAGTGTGAACAGATGTGAGTATAAATGTTTTAAATTAAATTAACATTTGTGCCTCTAATCCATATTTTGCATAATTCATTTTAATTCTGAATGTGCTTAAAAACTGGCAAACCTAAACACAAGTCCTTTAATTATTCACTTCTTGTTTGCCTCTAAACTTTGCTATTTGTTGTTTAACTAGAATAAATACACCTAAATAATTTTTGACTTCCTGAATCTCAACATTAAAATTCAGCATTTACTAAACATCATAATTAATTCTGCCAGATGAGTGAATACATGCAGGGTGGCAGGCATATTTAAAAAAATATTTACAAAACAAATATGCCCCAGAGATATACTCTGACACAAAGGGTAATACTTTTTGTGAATTAATAATTACAAAACATACTTTTTCTTACAAGTGTTTGATGTTGGGCGTCCTTACAATGGTGGTAAACACCATGACATTTATTGCAATAGCCTTGAAATTACAAGACTAAGTCAATGACACACTCTCACTGTGTATTTGCTTTATTTGTTTACAAATTTGAACAATTTTGACATTAATACAATGCAATCCTTTCTGTGTTAATTACACACTCTGCAGCATGCAGATGAGGTGGAGCTGCCTGTAGTTAAAAGTTAGCGGAGAGCATCTCCAACAGAATAATAGAAGTATGACTACAGTTTGACTGTAATGCATTTAGGATAAAGACACACAGGCAAATACAGGGCTGAAGTCAGTTGAATAATAACTTTCATGATGACAAGTCATTCACACCTGCTGATGACATACATCAGGCATCATTACTGTCCCCTCCACTATTGGCCTATAGTACATGTGGTACTCTCCCCCTGCAGTAATAAATAGATGTGACCTCAGTGAACGTATCACTCATGAGCCGTCTTTGATTTGGTCACTATTTCCGTCGGACCCAGGAGACAGCAGCAGTTCTCACATCCACTGACCTTGGAGTCTCTTTAGAGCTCTTTCCAAACCCGCTGCTCAAGGTTGCATCCAATCTGTCTGTTGTTTTTCTACATTAGCAAACCTCAACCCTCCGTCACCCCGCGAGCCCTTCTTGAAAACTAACACCTGAGTGTAAGGGCTGAGACATGGCGTGGGAGTGCAGGGTTGAGGCAGGTCAGATAGGGTGATCAAAAACAAAGGAGAAGGATAAAAAATATAATTTTACCTCCCCCATAATCCCGGACCTCCAAGAATGACCTTTGATCTTGCAGCATGTGTGGTATGCTGAGCCGCCTGCTCGTGCTGCATGCCGCTCTGATCCTGGGAAGCAATCACCGAGCGCGCTGCTATCAGAAAGGCTGCTGGGGAAACACTCTAAGCCCAAGTCTGGAGGTGAGCGGCGAGCAAAAAGCAAATGTGCAGGGATGGAAAAAATAACCAAGTGCAGCCAACCACATAGAAAGCCTGATGGGCCAGAGCGCTGCATGATAAAGGTAAAGTGGATACTGTATCTACAACACAGGCTGAGGACAGCTGTGATTCAACACCACACAAAAATTGAACGATCTTAACTGGTGAAATGTTGTCTGAAAGAAGAGAATTATTTCACACAATATTTCAATTAAGAACTACAATAGTGCAGTATAGTGCTAGTTTGTATGAGTCAAAATGACATGAAAATGCTACTCATTAGCATTTCTTTGAAGCGGAAAATGAATACCTTATGAGATTATAATGTTTGCTGTGGCTGAAATAACTTTGAAATATACTTTTTTAAAAGAACATTTCGGACATAATTGACACAGAGTTATGTTTCCTGGATGTTTTATATGTTTTCAAAGGTGTCAACTCCAACCAGTGAATCTGTAATCACTGCTTCACAACCTCCATCCCAGGGCCTTGGGCATGGCAAATTCCCGGCATGTGCGTTTATTTGATTGTTTAAGAGCTATTTCCGGAAACCAAGTTTTGGACGGCCAGGAGCTGCCTTGTAACAATTATGGGGTTAAATGGCAGTTGGCCACACAGGAGGGCATTTGCCTGCTGGCAACCCCTTCCTGCTCTGCAGAAGTCAGAGGTCACAGACTTTTCAGGAAAAGTCCATTTCTCAAGCACCCTGAAACAGGTGGAGGCCTGGACGGCCCTGTTTACTCAAACAGAACAGGGAAAATGGGAAAGATTAAAACCAGTGGAAGTGCTTGAGAATAACTGTACTATGGACTTTTTGTCTTTTTAAAAATGTATTTTACACAACACTGAATATTTCAGAATTCATAAACGTCTTTTCAGATTACAGCTTTTTTTAAAAAAATCTTTTATTCCGAATTTACTTTTTCTTCTGCAGGTCATAATTTATAGCAACTTTGATTGAATGAGAAAGACACACTTGTAAAGCAAAGTTGTAACTGATGTAAATTAAAATAGTTGCTAATAGCTGTGTAAAAAGGACTGGAGTAACTTTGAAGAATGACACTTGTGTTTTCACAACTGCATCTATAGATCTTCAATCAACAGGAAAGGGTTAATACACTGAATTAAAAGAAAAAAAGGGCAAAAGGCAACTCGGCCGAACTCGACCCCTCAGTGCTCTCACTATTTGGATTGGTTAAATCGCTGGGACCTGGAGCTGAACCCATCAGGAAGGGCTTAAGTGTTTAGGATTAGGGATCTAAAAGGCATTTGGAGGCCCTGAATCAAACCCACAGGACCGGGGCGGAGGCAAGCCTTGGTGTTTGGCCTGCTCCGTAATCAAACAGGGTAGCTAGGACCTTAGCACACCTGCAGGAAGGGCCCACAGCAACGAAAAAGGTCCCAGCAAGAGGGGCAGGCGAGGCGGCGGGGCTTTTTTCCCCGGCTGCAGAGTGACAACAGCTGGGGTGGTGTACGGTGGTGTAGCCCAAGGGCAAGGTCAGCACGGCGGACCGGGGGGGAACAGCGGGAGGATTGTTTTCACTCCACTAGTGAAAACAGCAACCGTGGAGATGGTGAATATGCCAGCTGTGCTTGTGGATTTCTAGTCCACAGCCTGACCCCATATTAACACTATGAAGGGAAGCTGGATCGCTAATGACCAGTGGCCTCTGGCCTCACCTGAGCTCCTCCCATACAGCAGCCAGACCTCTGGACACACTTTGAGTGCATGTTAGGAGACTTCACGCTATTAATTCACACTCCGGATGCATTACATTGGTATTTATAAATTACATGTAGATTACTTTTATTGTATGAATATTTAGTGGCATGTTTTGATTCTCTTTTTTTTTTGATACATAATTTGAAAATCCCACATCTACGTTAAACTAGAAACTGCTATTACAACTAATTCTACTCCTTCTAATAAAAAAATAATTTCATATTTTGAAAATCATATTGAAAAATGTGATTTAATTTAGAGGAAATTTCTGGGATAGGTTGGTGCGTGGTTGCAGCACACAGAGAGTCAACCTGAATCCATCCATGAAAGCGTCAGGATTCACACATGTCCCCAGGCCTAATTGGTCTGGACAGTTAACATCAAAGAAGCTGGGCTTTATATGTAATCTGTTCGCTCCTCTGCCACATTCTCATGCCGGCGCTTTTTTTATATGTTCAAACGTTGTAATGAAGGTCATTCTCCATCAATTCACTTTGATCTAAAATGGCAAAAATTTTGCATTTTAATAAAAAAAATTCTTCATTGCCTCCACCGCTCAGTTCGCTGTCTTCTTGTCTGCCCACCCTTTCCCTCACTTTTTCATTTTCTCTCTCTCTCTCTCGCTCTTACTTCTAGTCTTTATTTTTTTCCCTCACAGTGTGTGCAAACAACTCATACAGCCTGTGTGAGGTAAATGAGACTATTTTGAAAGGTAGATCACAATAAAAATATGCTGTGAGTCTCATAATGCAGCCTCTGACATGTCCTAACACCTGCAACAGATATATAATTAAACTGTGTGAAAGTACCATGCTTTATAATGATTAGCTGCTTTTATGGATAGTAGAGTCAATTATGTGTAAAGTATAAAACATTTTTCACGGTAATAAAACTCTCTGTGGAAATTCCCTCATAGCAGACTAAAGATTATCATTTAGCCTCTTAAATTGGGAGAGGTTTGTTGACTTTGTTTATTGCCATGCCAGTCTCACTCAGTGGAAAACGACTGTAATAGTCTCCTGGAATTCTCCTATAAATATTACATTTGCTCCGGATGAAAGTTGCACATCACGGCATGCTCGGGCACCATCTTCTGCAGCAGCTGTGTGTTTCTATCAGTCTGCTATAATGAGAAATCAACTGTCTGCAGATCAGCTGCTGAAATGCTGTAACGAGCCATGAGCGCTAATACTTCAGGATCAGTTGCACTGGATGAGGCAGCTTTATCCAGTTATTAGGGTAATGTAATGGAGTCTCCTAATCCAAACCCACCAAACCCTTCCACCGTAGGGGGCACAATAGTAAGGCAACACGTTATTCCAGCACAAAGCTGACTTCCCCGCTAATATAGCAGGACACTGAGGCTCGCGGCCTGTTCAAACAAGTCCTTCACACTATCTCCCATAAAATGATTTTCTCCCTTCTTCCCCCCCCACCCCCTTTTTCCCGACTAACTCTCCCTCTCTCCAACAAACGCTCTGCTGGCAAGGCATATTCTACGCTCCTTAATGCCAAATTAAACCCCAACTCTTTTATTTTAAATGAGAAAAGGCAAAAGAGAGTGCTGACAATCTTGATTAGGCCAAAGAGAAGGAGGGGAGAGAAGAGCAGCAAAAATTAAACGGTATTAAAAAATATAGAACATTACATTAATGCCGTCCGGCACAATTGGTGCTAATTGGCAGATAATC
Organism: Acanthopagrus latus; assembly: GCF_904848185.1. NCBI lineage: Eukaryota > Metazoa > Chordata > Actinopteri > Spariformes > Sparidae > Acanthopagrus > Acanthopagrus latus. The sequence goes on along the minus strand of NC_051053.1, from coordinate 13,962,625 downwards.
CAGGAGCTCTGGGCTGCCTAATGCCGGGCTGAGTATAGGAACAAGCTGGGCCTCTTGTCCTCTCCCACCACAGAGTCCTACAAGCCACGGGATGGGGTCAGAGCGCGGTGGAGGGGGAGGGATTAGCACTGGCATTGTTGGCTCTTTCTACTGGAACATGACCTTGACGAGAGTTTGGTTCACCCCCCGTTCTTCCCAATATTCCAGCAACATGAACTTTAATAGGAGCGTAATGGGCAGTTTTAGAGTGCCAAGAGAAACACATGAAACAGACAGAATAAAACCTGACATTCCAACACCTTTGAATTTGAACCCACTTGGGACACGACCTCTCGGAATAGAGTTCGCACTATATTTACGCAACCCCACGCTGCAAATAGCCTCTCAAATTAGGATTATGTACAAATCTGATGAGCAGAGTAAAGGGGAATTTGTGATTAATGCATGCACACAAGCTTATAAAAAATACATTTTGTCAAAAAGGAATGAAAACTGTTTATCCTGGATGCAGCGAGTATTAGAGCAACGACTTTAATAACACTCTGTGCTCAGAAACAGCTGTTCCATCTACAACAATAAAGTTAAAGTGTGCCAAAACAAGAGTGGTGATCCAAATTGCTGTGGGAAAGCCAGTAAATGTTATGTGTTTTGAAAATGGTTCAGATAATCTTTATCCTAATCCCTTAATTGGGAGTCAATATGGTCTCCAGTGAACATACAAAGCGGCTGGCTGGAGGGAACTCAGGACAGAAAAGAAGCTCTTAAGGGGGACCATCTACACCTGGGCGCTGAGTGTGCTTTTCACTACTCTGAGGGGGCTTTCAAGCAAGTCCTTGGCTGTGAAAGTTCCCATGTTAAAAGCACTACCTATTACGGTATATCCGAAAGAGATGTATTTCCGCACAGTGTTTGAAGATTTCCCATTTGCATGAAAAAAGGGGCTCGGCAAAACTGTAACTTGTGAACTGATCAAAAGCCAGAGGCCGTTCTCGAGTTGAATGGCTTTCCCCCTTTGACACGAAAGAGGCTCTCTTGAGGCGCCTTCACGGCGGTGGCCTTGGAGGTTAGGAAAATGTAGCCTCTCAGACCAAACGGGACTATTCTCTGGAGTCCGGACAACACTCGAGTCTGCAGTGATAGAACAGAGCCGGTTTGCCGCTGTGGATCAGTACTTCAACAGGCCTCACTAACATTCCATAAGAGGGCTTTTACTATTGCAATGGGCGGCCTTTCATGTGGAGAGGAGTGTGTGTGTGTGTGTGTGTGCGTGTTTGTGTGTGTGTATATGTGTTTACATATGCACATCTATGCATTCTAATGGCTGGGCTGTTTTTGACAAGCTAACATTACCTGAAAATGGTAAGAAATTAAACAACATATTGTTCCCAATTTGAGAACTAGAATTTTAAGATTGCTTGTGCTGGAAAAGCTATTGTTAATCCTCTTGTTAAGAGCTTTGAAACATAAGAAAGTATAGCCATGCAAAGGAAAATAAATGCCTTAATAGGGGTCTTGCAGGTCACACACATCATTGGCTAAATGTATATTGGCGCAGTCCGCTCTTGCAAACATCTTCAAAGTGGAATGAAGAGCGATAAGAAGCTGGGGCATTTGTTATTCTTTCCAGGTCTGTTGAATGTGTTTTGACTAGATGCCTTGCTTGGGAGAGGAGGAGCTGTGACGGTTGGGAGAGGGCTTCACACCGACGGCATGTTCGCTGCTCCGGACTGACGGGCGAGTGAAGCTCAGCAATTGTCAGGCCAATCCAGCCACAACGCACAGACCCTTCACACTCCCCTCCTCCCCTCTGTGACTCAGCTGGTTTCACTTAGCGAACATGGAGAGAGGGGGTCAAGGGGTCATACCATGACCTCATCAAATTAGCCCCAACCGAGTGAGGTGTTTAGCACGAGTTAAAACAAGTAATCTGAAGGGCATTAAATGCAAATGCGACGACCATATGCCCACTTCAAACACGGACAGCTCCCATCCAGCCGCGCTCCCCCTCTCGCCCTCTCACACACACACAGCGGAACCATTCACATGTCTCACAGAGTGGGGGGCTGTTAAGATGACAATGGGTTTCTGTCATGCCGACCAGGTGCAAAACATTTCAACCGCTGGCCGAGTCCTGAGCTGTTTGATATCTGTTAACAGAACATTTGCAACAAAAGTCTTCAGCTGAATTACTCTCAGCCTTTGATAATAGATATCTCTTACATATATGTATTCTGTGCATCGATATCTCTTTTCATCCTGACCTTAAACTTGAAATATGTAAATACAGGGGGAGATGCTTAGAGAGGTTATCCAGCAGTTCAGGGAGGAGAAGAAGAAAAAAGAGAGAAAATGCTGGGGTAATACTTGTGCCGTGCTTCGTAAACGCTACGCCATGTGTCCCTGTTAGGGGGAGCGAGGGCCCGGTCGGGCTGTGAAGATTATGGGCGAAGACTGATTTTGCCCCCTCAGGCGGTGGCCGGGCTGGGAACATGTGGCAGCTCATATATGCTAATAAGCACCTGTGGAGAAGGGGGAGAGGGAGCAGAAAAACCCCCGCCGGGCTCTACAACCATGCCACCTGCACAGACCTCCACTGTGCCTCACTGGGACTGAGAAACCTGACGGACCTAACCACCACTCAAATGCAGCACTGGAGAGCTGGAAGATCCAGCAAATAATCTCTACTGACGACAAATGAAAGTGGTAATCTGGGTTTTATTTGTGAGATATCTTCTTGATGTGTGTTTTTGTGCCAGAGATCACTCAAGCAAATACTTATGCGTAGGAAGTTCTGTACTTTCTTTTCCCTTTATTTATGACGTTTTGCAGGTGGTGTTATTTTCTTTTGGCTGTCACTGTTCATGTTAGACCTCGACCGACTCTGTTTTTAGGGCCGATGCTGATCCAGATACTGGGGAGTTAAAAATTCTGAAAACAACATATCGGTGATCAAACAAACACAAGGATATGTGATGGAGGCAATATGTTTTACAGTTTAACAATAAACTGTATTGTGTAAAACGACATCATTGCAATGAAACAATTAACTTCACTAGTTACTAACTTAACTTCTTTTGCATTATACCCAAAATCTAAGCCAATACTGATTCAACTGTGCTAGGCCAGTATCGACAGGCCTGTAACCGATGTCAACTGGGCTCCAGTTCATGCTTTAAGTTCTTCCTTTCTATAGTTTGAACAAATATGTTGGAAACGTTAAATGTATCACTTTCTCTGTGGCAATAGCAAAACGCAAATGGATATGAATGATGCTACCAGTAATTTATATATAGTTTTTGAATTATATCAATTTTGAAATAGCGGTGACTGCTGTGATAAGTGTGCAGCCTGTACTGTACACCGTCTGAGTTTACAAAACTCTCAATGACACAAAATAACACTTCTGAAATGTGTCATGAGTAGCACATTCAGGCCCACGGAGACTCATATAAAAGTCCCACTTGTTCCAAGTCGATAGTGTGTGTGTGCAGCGCAGATTTCCAGCCTTCATCTCATTCAAAACGGCGCACAGCTGCTGACGAGGAATGTGAGAGCAAAAAGAAGACATTGTGGGAGAGCGCCCTCCTGTCAATCAAAAGAAGTCTTATTAAATTTGTTTAAGCTGTGAAAGCATTTTGAAGAAAAGAAACAATGTTCCTCATGACCACCAATTTTCCTGGACAACGTTTCCAATCAGACAAATTTTCTTTGAATCAAGACGGGAAGAGTATTAGATTCATTTTTTCCCCATAAAAAAACGCGTACATCACCAACTGAACTCCCAAATCCACATGAATAGATTCTTTATTTCTACAGCCTTGAAAACTGATAAATAGTTATCACTGCACAAGATTTAGATGAAGTTCATACGTAACAGTGAGCCCATACGAGTTCCTCACATACTTTGTCTCATGTCAGTAATGTATCTCAGCAGCACATGTTTATATGTGTGAGAAACGGGCAAATACCTAAACGTCGGCTTAAAGAATCAGCCGTCGGTGTCTCCAGTTTATGAATCTTGCTTGCTTGTTCTCCCATCTGAGTTCTCTATAAACCACATTAAAACCTGTCACTGTTTAGAAAATATGCAGCTCTGTAATCTTCAGAAATCTGCTTTGAGCCATGAGTGATGTACTTATGCATTTTTCAATGGCCAAACGTAGCAAGCTAATCAGCCCCCAGTGATTTATGGGATTTCATATTTTTCACATCTGGATTCCATATATAAAGGAATATTTAAGACACCACTTTACTACACTCTGCATACTTTATTGACAATCGGAGTGTTTCCCCACAAATATCCTCCTCCTTAGGATTCAGGAGGTGGAGGAGGGCTGTTCTGTGTGACTGTGTGGAGATAGCGTGTCCAAACGTTGCTGAGGAGGCAACAATCACTAACATGAAGCAATAACTTTACTATAATTTGGCCCAAACTCTTTGGAAATGACTCTCAACTCTTCACGCAATTTCACGCAATCTATATAAGCGAATGGAAAATATTTATTTTCAATATTAGAGAGACGTTTTAGACGTTTATCCAGAAACTATAACCTCCTCACTCAAAATGACACTTCAAATAAACTTTTCCAGTTCTTGTTATTCTTAAAGTTAGCTGAAACATTATTAATAAAATTTCCTATTTGAATTTTAATTGAACAACAGAGCACTCGAGAGCAGAGTTGATATGAATTCCTTCTCAAGTTAAGGATGTTTGAGGAAATTAGCCTAAGTCAGCACAAGAGTTATCAAACACATTATAAGATACTGCACATTTGAGTTGATGTTTCTTGGCGCTCAACTTCCACAGTTCAAGTCGGAAACATTACAAATGTACACACACACTCACTCACACACACTCACACACACACACACACACACACACACACACACACACACACACACACACACACACACACACACACACACACACCATCAGCAAATTACATAGTTTAATTTTCAGTTTGGTCTTAATTATTAATACAAGTTCTTCCATGTGATTTTTTTAAAGGACCATAAACTTAATAATTGATCTAATAATTTCTAGTCGCTCCACCCTGTTTCTTTGCTCGTCGAACTGCTGACTTGTCAAACTTAATTTATTCTCGCTGCTGATGTAAAACAGCAGTGAAGCTTCTGCATTCTGTACCTGAGAGATACTGATGCAATTAACTGCACAAACAAATTTTTACCTTTTAATAGACACAATGAGAAAACATTATGGTATTAATTTGGCATGTAAGTGTAATGCTGCTTTTTCAAACACCAGTAAACAGAGCACTCATCAAACTGGTTTGCACTCATTAAACTTTACCAAGTAAGAGAAACTTTTTTTCAAAGATGATGTACTTTGAGGGGAAACTAAATAATAAACATCATAAATCAAAACACATTAAGGGACATGGTTGTTAAAGATGGTCTGGTAGCTAAAAATAAAAGGAATATCTTTGAAATATGCATCATTATATTTTGTTATTAAACTGGCTTAACACGTTTTTCAAGTGTCAAAACCTTAGGTGAGAACTTGTGAATTTTTTGTTTCACAAATTATAAAGTATTAAATGTTGATCTTACACTAATTGAGAAGTTTACCTTCTAAGCCACCACTAATAAGAGCCCTTTGCTTCCACCTTCTGAGCCACATTTAATAACATTTCTCCGAGCCTTTCATTAACTAAACAAAGGAGAGTCTCCCCTTGTTTACATGATGCTGATGTATTTCGGTGAGAACCACTGAGTTTAAACTGTGGACTGTAGCAGTTGTCCTTCAATGAAACTAAGCTCCACACATCTCAAACCCCTGCTCCAAGACTCAGTGGGCTTTTGCCCCTTCAAGGAGCAGAAGTCTTTGATAATGACTACATGTTTTAGACAAGTGTCCCCCTCCCTAAACTTCTAATAAAAAGCTTCAAACGTAAGGGATCCTGACCAGCGCTTTGAGCAAAGGAAGCATTGCAAGACCATGAGATCAACCCCTGGATTATTCTGCCCTGTGCTGAAAAGCAACCTCTCCAGCTCTTGGCCCAGGCATAATACCCGTTGGTTGCCACAAGGAACACTATTCGGATTAAGTGGTGCCCCTTTCACATCAGCAACAAGTGACAAAGGAGGAGATTGGGCAACTAACCTGCTGTTTAGATAAATAAAGGTACTCTATCAGCTCTAATAATTGCTAACCCCCTCTCTTCTAGCCCCATTGTCCACTGACAAGTGCTGCTTGGCCTCCTTCTAATTGCTGACAGATTTGATTTTTCAGCGACAGCAGGAGCTCTGTTTGTGGCCTTTACATCGAGTAATTACTCTCTCCCTCTCTCCTCGCCGCCTCCTATTTTGTCCTCTGCTTTTCTTGAATCCTCCTCTTCCTTCACCTCGTTCTGAAGCTAAATTTCCCACTCCCTGGGACCCCTTTAATAGTTTCCTTTTTTGAGAATTAACAATGCTTGCAATAAGTGATTGTAATGATCTAGCATTAGGTAAGTGCCATGACCATCCTGAATTACATTTTTATCAATAGAAGTGACCCTACACAGGTTGGGCAAAATATAAACTCTTATCAATCTGATCCAAAGAATATCTTTACAAGCAGACAGAAATATTATGATGCCATAAATCACCATGCCAGTTGGAGGTATTGGAGTCCTAAAATGATCTAGGAACCAGCTGTTTGAAACGTTAAGACCAAATTAACTATAACCAAAATTCTTGGTGCATTTGTTTCAAACTATTGCTGTACAAAATGGTAGTAAGATCATTTTGGAACTACACTGACAGATACTGCAATTGCACTATGATATATGTGGGCATGTCATTTTTGCATCACATTTTCCCTTTTTACCGATATAACGATGGGCTGTACCAAACAAACATGGAGAATACGTTTTGTAGGCCAACACATTTCTGCAGCACTACACTACTTCATTATAATGTTTTGTCACACATTGTATTTATTTATTTATTTATTTTTTAAATTATTTTTTAGAAAAAAAATAGCCGCTTCTGAGATTTGGATCACAATAAATTGCAATTAATTACGCAGCCCTGTTTAAAATTGAGAAAACAATGTATTATATCAACGGGAACAAACACGAAAACAGACAAACTGACAAAGAAAAACAGGTGACATTTTCCAATGACTTATGTGCAATTGTGGTATAACAAATGCTTTTGTGTGGTTTTTGAAAACACTGAGATGTAGCAGTGTTTGCAATAATGATTTAGTAGCTTTAAAGGAAAGCACTTTCTTGTGAATTATTGTATTTTGTAATTGTGAAATGTACATTCACTCTACAAAGACTTCAGTTTTGTTTGTAAACAAAAATGATCCTTATCATCAAAAATGGGAACTATCGAAATTGTGCATTAATGAACTTAATTCACTGAAAGTGTAAATCATGCTTAAAATAAGCAGCTCAAATCACTTGAATGATATTGTTTCACAATTAAGAACAACTTTGATAAAGTTTGAAAATGACACTGTGATGTGCCTGTAAAACAACACTTTGTCTAGCAGTTGGAAGTGTTTCTGCACATGCTGCTTTCTTAACAAGTGTTGCCTTCCCTCCTCTCCTCTGGCCTGCAGGCTGCGTGTAACAAGCGCTGCTACCCCATGGGAGAGCTAGAGGGCTCACTCCAAAAGCAGCGGAGCCCAGGAGAGCCTCCACAATCACCCTCGCAACATTAAAAAGCTAATTATCCCAGGAACAAAAGTGCACTTTATTTTCACTTAACACAATTAGTCATAAACTGCATTTCTGAGTTCTAAATCGACACAGGCTTCCATTCTCTGCCAATTATTCATAGTTTCATGTTCGTGTCACATTCAGAGTTTCAAAGCAAACATATTTTCAGTGCTGGTGTCTGTGTTAATCATCCCACCCACACATTTCATGGATTAGTCATTCACGTTGCATGAAATATGAACCGGAGTGCAGCTCTGCCAACTATATACGTACGTATTATCCAGAATATTTCTATTGGGGAGTTTGAAAGGGTTAGGTAGACACTATATATACACTGAGAGAGAGAGAGAGAATCAATGATTCCTAATCCACTCAACAAGCGGCTGAGATAATTATGCATTTCATAAATGATTAGCAAAATACAGGAATATTTAATCCGTCTTTGCATTGATGTTCTTTAAACAGCTCTTAGGTACACCAGGGCACATGATGAGCATCAAATTGGCCTTTCTGCTGGAAAATGGCATATTTGTGGCAAAAGCCATGTTTGAATGTCGCTTTTTTTGCAGGCATTAGAATGAGGTTTTTAACATATTCATAATTGAAAATGGAGGACTATTTACAAACAGATGGAAGGGCTTAGAGCCCTGATATCACAGTCGATTCAAATTTAAGGGATTATCTGTCAGGTGTGCCATCAACACATGTGGATTGAGTTTGTTTCACTTATTATTGATGGTCCCGGCAGAGCCAAACTGGAATTTTTGATAAACTCACTTTGCCACATGTACGTTGATGAAGACTCTGGATTCCTTTTGAACTGTTCAGTGTACACTATTAACCATTTTTAACAAGCAGTTTGTGTGTTTGTGTGTGTAAATGACGTCCTTCCTTTCCAACTGCTGCTACGGTAACTGTGGTTGTGTGGGAGCAGCTGAGGCAGCTTGGTGAATCACACACCTCAGCTGACTTGAATAGAAATGTCTAGAAATGCCTTTCACACCTTAATGCTTACAAAAAAAATCTTTTTTTAAAGAAGAGATCTAGTAAAAGTAGTCATTTTAATATCAAGAAATTGCAGTACAGTACAGACTGTGTACATCACAAAAGGTCATGAGACTCAAATTGCCAATCAGAGATGTCGACTCTGCTTAATGTCATCTAGGTAACCTTTTGGGGTTGATATGACACAAAAATGAGACAATACTTCAGCATTTCTACATCACAGACCTTGACCTTTGTTGTCACACTGACTATGTAAAAATGATTTCCCAATTATCAATATATTATCACCTCAGAATGGTATGAGGACTCATGTCAATTAAAATACACTTTCTGGTAACAACTGGAATGGACTTGCGCTGACAACAAATAGCAAAAGGTGGTGAACACGCTAAAGCTGCCATGCTCACAGCATCTGGAACACATGTTAAGCCATGTGAAGATGTAATGTATGGAGATAAGAATGTGTCAGTGATGAGTCCTGGAGAAGAAGTACAAGAAGAAGAGGAAGAGGGATGATGACAGCAGCGTGTCTGACCTGAGCGAGGAACGACCCCAGGGAACGAGGAGCAGATACCTTCAACAGACAGTGGTGACCCCAAGTAACACACTCGATTTTAAAATATAAGGCATCAAGCATGAGTATTTTTATACTTCTGGGGCTTAAAATATGGACCCTGCGGTAATTGTGGCAGGATGATCGCCCATCAAGTTGCGTAATCTATAAAATGTGTCATTCCAGATTGTCAATGCTCACACTTTCTTGGCCTTTAGCAGAGTGAATACAAATGTCAAATGATGGAGGGATACTATCTTTTCATCCATGACCTTACTGACATCACGCTGCCAAGAAAACATTTACAGCTACATTACCGTTTTTGTCATAAATTGCTAAAGCTAATACAGTTTAATCATGCACCTGTGACATTTGTTAAATTGTTGAAATTGACTATCTATCTCCATCCAACTGCATACTGGACACAGTCATTAGGGAAACTTTTAAGGTGGTTGTTCTAGGGGAAAACACACACCAAAATCATCAATCATCCATTATCCACACACATTCTGGTATTAAGCACTTTAGTGTGTGCTGTGTGAAACGGTTGCCATTCGATTTTTCAGTTATTACCTACAGATGTGTTTTAATATAAACATCATTCACTCAATATAGAGGATATTACTATATTTTGAAACACTTTTATCATAGCAAGCATACATTTAAAGTTTCTGACAGCACAGTCTCTTATCTGTTATTTAAATACTATTTCAAGTTATAATTGATATAAAGATAAAAAACAACTCAACCTTTGTTGTAGATTTTTTTTTTTACATTATCTCAAATGTTTCCAACAATGTTCAAACCCAGAGAAATAAGTAATTTCATTCAAGGTGATGGTTTCTTTAATTCGGTCGCTTGTCACCATAACTTCAAGGAAAACATCTGATGACATGTCAGAGAGTGATGAAGGAAGCTGATGAACGTGACTAAACATGAACAAAACTTTAATATATTTCCTCATCTGTGAACATTTCTGCCAGAGTCACGTCATATGGCTTTCATCAGCAATTGTGGTTTAACAATGAAGACAACAAACTCCCATGATCCCATGCTACTTCTCAACATCACCAAAGTACATCTTTTGTTTTCACTGTTTTGATTAAGAGACCCCCAGTGGCAGAAATCACATTCTGAATCTCATTTGAACACAAAACATGGTTGCTGCTCTTTAAAGCAGTATACTCATTTTGTACAAGATTTTATTTAAATTGCATCTCATTTGTTGAGAAATTGGGCTGGAATGCTACTAATGCACAAGTCATCATCTTCAGTATATACACATTATCCAGGTGGTGTTACATTGTAGTTTAAAATGCTTACATGAAACACACTTTCAGTGCTATTTGTTTGATGGCAGGATATCTCAAATGCTACCCTACAGATTTCAGTGAGTTTTGGAAAATTGGGGCCAAGGGCCAAGAAACAGGCAATACAACTTTGATGTAAAAGTCAGGTCAGTAGTGATAAAAAGTGTCCATTTTACAGAATTTCACCCGTTCTTTTCACAGATTAGTTGGTTTACTGTGCATTTTTTCCCCCAACTACACTTTCTACAAATTTCATTGAATATTCAACAAATTCGTTACACATCTGGAACAGTCCCTAGAGTGCATCCCAGCGGGATGAGGAAAGGTGGACTCACACACACAGTGAGAGAGGATGGACATCATTTCCCAGATGACAAACTTTTAATGTGACGGTGCCAGCCATATTATCATCATCATCTTTCTGCTGTTGTTTACATCTAACCTGAAGCAATTTTTAAATGCATTACATGTTTACGTATATATGTGTATAAATAATTATAGACTGTAAATTGTATTTGTGTAGCATTTACAAACTTTTTTTATTCAACCCTTTTTTGTCAATTAAATCACCTTAAACCTTAAAATGTTCATTCTTTGTACAATTGCAACTAGAGGAGACATTTACATATTAAAACTGAGTAATGTCACACAATTTGCAGATCAACCTAACTTATCTTTTAATTCATATTCATTAATTGGTGAATTCTGTGGTTGCAGCTTTCAGCTGCACTTTAATGTCCCTACAGGAGTTAGAAAGTTTCCTCTTATCTATATGCAGGTCCGACTTTGCTACTTTGTGTAAGCTGTGTCTATGTGTCTAGAAGAAAATGTTAATTTGATACTTAATATAAGCAAATTGCTATAAAACTGTGCAGACTGAGTAGCTGTGTGGGATGTTTATCCTTGTAGAAACTGGTAATAAGCTGATTCCATTCTGCTTCTAGCTTTGAAGACTGGTAAATGTAATGATACATCCCACTCATTTTTTCTGTAGGGCTAAAGTAATACTACTTTATATTTGTGTGTGTTTTTTTAATGTGCAGTCTCTACAAATGCAACGTTTGTTTTACATTTTAATGTCTCACTGCATGTAACTGTTTAGCCATATACTCATATATCCTATTGACTATGCAAATGCCGGTACAAGATACGGGCACAGTATTAGCAAAATGGTAATCTGGAGAGACTCATTTAGAGCATGTTCTACATTCATTACTTTAAATTACTTTAAATCATTTCACTGGAAAATGCAGCAACATTTTTATTTCAACTGTGGAAAACTCTGTCTTCAGCAGCAGGGTTTTACAAGCCAAAGTGGCCCATATGTTATATTTTCAATTGATAGAATGCATTGACAGGGATTGCAAATAAGCAAATTCTTTCTTTAACATATTTCATCTTGGAATATCCAACAGGCTGCCTGGTAGTAGAACTGGACAGAAGAAATCCACAAAAGCCAAGAGAGCAAAGCGTAATGCATGCACCATGTGCTACAAAACCACCAATTTCTTTTGGACATTTGCAAGCCCTCCACATGGATTACACAAAGATATAAAGGAGTTTGAAATGGCCTAACCTCTGTTCTGCCGTTCTCAATTCATTCAGAGCTGACAGTTTTCCTTTTCTCCACGAACATGCTCTTGTCATTAGCATGCCTCTGAACTTTGCCTCACAATGTCTCTTCTGAACAGTTCTGATGAATTATTTCATCCTGTACGAGGCTGACTGCAGGGCATACACATGTGGGTGCTTCCTCTGGCTCGGGTAGAGTCTTTCCATACTGGTGCAGGACGGACACCTGTTCCCCTGACCCGCTAACATGACCTGAGAGCGTGCTGCTGACATTAAACTGTGCATGTAAGAATGCACTAATTTAGAGGCCTACAGGGACAGGGACAAGGCTACTATCAGTATTTCTTTCTTGTGCTGAGAGAACATAAAAGTAGTGTTTTCTTAACTATACATTTGCATATAATCGATATTAATGAGGCAATGATTTAAAATGATAGCGTCACAATCTAAATGTGACACATAGTTTACTGTCTTAATGTGCAGGATATGTAGCAATAGGAGACAGGCAGGAAGGATTGGTCTGTTGGTGTTTGGTACAAAGCGAAATATTTAGTTCAATGAGTAACAACAGCGTTGAGCTCGACTGAATGTTAACTGAAAGATGTGTGCACTGTTACATTGAGGTATGTTAGCAATACTGCCAGGTTCAATAGTCCAGTCATGTTTTATTGATCATGATGTGATGGTTTAAGCATCCAGTGAATTATCATTTATGTGCAATGCAGTGTTTTATGTAAGACTTCATGTTCACGTCTAATATGTTTTACAGCCTCATTGGTAATTTGTGCGTCTTACAAGTCAATGTGGGCTGGGCAAGCGCATGATAAAATTCCTAATGTTACTAGCTAAATAGTATATAAGAAATATATCTGGTTTAACATGTCTCTGATTATTCATTGCTCATTTACTTTCAGCTCAGTATGCTATAGTTATAATCAAACCATTTGGAGAAAAAAAAGAAGCTGCACAAAGAAGCTGGACATCCCTCTGCTCAGACACTTTTCCCAGCGGCTTCCTAATGTAGGGGATCTGAAGTTGTTTGCAGGAAAGATGAAAAAAGATGTTTTCAGACTGCTGTGGGACATGCCTAAATCATTTTATCACTGAGGTGTTCGCAGGGCATTCTGCTCAGATGCCTAAACCACCTCAGCTCCTTTCAACTTCTGCTCCTTCACAGCAAAAGAGCTCCTTCACTGGTAAGCTTGTGACAATAGAAGAGAGTTAGAACATAGAACAACACTTTCCTAAGCAATCAAGTTTACTGTAAACCATCTTTTAAAGGGTACTTCTACTACTACTCCAGAGAAAGCTGCATGTAACATGATAAATTGCAATGATGAGACTCAGTGATTAAGTTGCATTCAAAATAAGTTAAAAGTTTAAAAACAAATGATCAAACTTCTCAAGATCTGGAAACTGTTGGAGTTACCCTTTAAGATATCCAAGAAATCTGCACCCACAGTCGCTGTCCAAGACGGTCACAAACAGAATATGGGACAAGACAGAGCACTGCTATCCCTCTGTCACTGCTGAATATGCAGACACAACACGTGCAGACACAAGCGTTCTGGTTACACAAGGGCCGCAACACACCCTGACATACAAGACCCTGAACTGCTTAGACGGAAAAAGAATTTTATGCAGCTTTGTGCACAGTTGTACAGTCTAATATGGTAAACCAAGGACGAGGGTTATCTTTTGTAATTACTGGCTGCAGAGCTGAGAGCTCTGCACATAGTGTGACTGACAGGCAGGAAGGAACACCTCCTGCACAAACAAGTCTGTGCTAATTGGATGGTTAGAATCAGAATTAGTGGTATTTTTTATTTATTCATATTTAAGTTTTGGGATGTGATTAGCAGTTCACCCAATATGTTTATTCACTGGTTAAAACAGTCACTTTAGATTTCCACATTACTTTTCTAGATGTTCCAGCTCTTCGCCTGTTTTTGGGTTTGAAAGAATTTGTCAGTAAACAACAAACACACATAGAGCTTATTGCTCAGTAAGTAGCGGATATTTTTACGGAGTTAGTTTCATTTACTCTTCCTGAGGTTACAAGGTAGAAACCAAGGCCTTAAGGGAGTCACCAGGCTGACATGTTGCCCCAGCTTAGCAGCCCCTTTTTAGCTCTGCTCGTCACGCTGCAGTCGCACATCTGCACCTATATATCAAAGCCGTGCACAAAAAACATTCCTGAGAGCAAAGCGGACGTGATTTGTGTGCCTTTCTCCTTCTTTTTTTATTAAAATTCATCTGTGATCTAACTGTTCACTCGGCTAAAAGGTATACCTTTTAAATCAGTCATCTGTCCAGAACTTAGACCTGCACCACATTAAGACCAGCACTGACATCACAACTGTTTCCCCTCTCCCCACTGTGCCTCATGCCTCTTTCATATATATTCTCTTGTCCTCAACAGATGGACAATTTTACAGCCAGAGCTTTTTTTCAGTGTTTAATAAATGTAATACAACATATCTAGTGTTGAAGAAAGGGGCCTTAACCAGAACCATGTGCACAGAGTGGCTGGCGGCCGTTAGGGGCTAGAGCTAATATAGTTCAACATGTGGAAACGGACATGCAGGCAGGTTCACTTGCATGTTGGGCATTTTATGACCTTCACTGTTGTTCCCTCAAAAGTCTGGGGTCTTACGTTACTACTCTCTAATTTATAGCATAACGTTTTGTTTTTAAATGCACCAATGCATTCTCTACAGCAGGAGAGTGATAAAAGGATACAGGTGATGTTGGAATGCAGTCTTTCATGTTTTATCTCACAAACGAGTCATACAGTGGTATAATGTTCCCATAAAGAGTAATATATGAAAGTGTTTGACTTATTGCCAAATTAAGGGAGAGTGTCATGACCCGGCTGGTGTATGTGCATGCCTCTGGTCATTATTTTATTCAGCTTAACCCGACACTGCTAACACAACAGATAGTAAAGTATTTGTGAAAAGGAATGTGAGCAGTGATAGGAACAGATAAATCCCATCACTTGGAAGACAACCAGGTACTGTGCAGTTTGAATTAAACACGTTATACATTGAAACCTTTTCAGATCTTGTATTCAGTTATTATTAACAAAACTCAGTGGACTTGTAATAGTCTTTTTGGGTTTTGCTTGTCTTCAGACTTCCCACCCCCTCGCGCCCCTGCTGGCCATCACAATAAAAATCAAGAGACAGTCAGATCTACAAAACTCTTTCTTGTCATTTCATTTTGACTCACTGGTGGGTTAGCAGTCTCTCAAACTCATGACATGCAACCAAATTCTGTGCAAACTAGGGCAGAACATTTAATCAAAATCTTAACAGAATCACAATATAGCCACTTGCCTTTTTTATGTGATAATTTCAAAATGGTCACAACATACCTTTATGAATGAAACACTGTGGTGCAACAAATCATGTTGTCCAGACATATGTGAGCATGCTTGTTTGGTTCACACCCTAGCAAAAATCACATCATCATTATATTTTTTTCAGAGAAAATTAAATGCAAATGTAGAAAATCTTGCAAATAATCGTGACTGGTGTTGTAATTGCAATTTCTTGTGCTTTGTTTTGTTTTGTATATTTTTATAGGGATAGGGATAGCGGTTTGAATATTTCCCATTAGTTAAGTGGAGAGGCCATACAAGAAACAGAGAACCTTGGATTTGAATCTTGGTATGAAACATAATATATAATACAAGTGTCAGACGGAGTGTAATAATAGGATTTGTACAGCCTCAGTTATTTCAGGGAGATTTAAAGGGGGGGGGGAAGTATGTTAAGAGGTAATGTGGTTGCATTTTATGATAAGATATAAACCAGAATACACACTGTATGCTGTATTCATGAATGTATGTTTTGTTATCAAAATGTATATTAATTATTCCTTGGGATAAAATAGTTGTACTTGTCTGGTGAAAATATTGTTTTGCTTAGCCAATTCATTTTAGGGGAGCTAAATATCCT
Organism: Acanthopagrus latus; assembly: GCF_904848185.1. Taxonomy (NCBI): domain Eukaryota; kingdom Metazoa; phylum Chordata; class Actinopteri; order Spariformes; family Sparidae; genus Acanthopagrus; species Acanthopagrus latus. Next base: position 13,946,544 of record NC_051053.1, on the reverse strand, counting down.
TTACACATTTACAAAGTGACATTGTACTGTAATTATTCACCTAATGCAAACACCAGCATGAAATCCTCAACTGTATTAAATGCTATCTAACTCACATTTTTGTACAGCCTAATATTTCACTATAAGCCTTAGCATTTCATTCAGAGATGTACTCTAGATAAGTGCAATAATCTCAGTTTGATGGATGGCGCAGCCGCAGCCTCAGGCCGGTGCTGTGTACATACTGCACTGGTTGTGGCAGAACGATAAAACCAACATAGGCAGGTGTGTTTGGTTAAGATGCACTTGTCAAGTGGGGTGACAAGCATGTCTGTGTTCATTCAAGTGAACCCCTTATCTGCACCTCCTTGTCCCACTCATGAGACAAAAGCACTTCCCATGTTTGTATGATTTACCTCTCTCAAATAAAGTGCACACACGCGCGCGCGCGCACATGCGCATACACACACACACACACACACACACACACAATTAAATGCACATACATGAGGGATATCTCTGAGGAGACTGTGTTAGCCAAAATTATTCATAGCCTATCGTTAGCCTCTCATTACTGCTTACCTGTACAGTATATAACCGCAACTCAACAGGGAGACTTCGTCTTCTTTCTTTCTTTCTTTCTTTCTTTCTTACTTTCTTTCTTTTTTTTTCATTTTTCTTTCTTTCTTTACGCATTTTTCGATATCACATTTCTTTAGATTTCTAATCGACGTTCTAAAGCCGCTTGTAATGCGCGAGCATGTGTTACATTAGTTTGCGCGTGCGACCACCGCTGACAGTTGAACTTTCACCGGGCTGGTGTGGAAGTGACGTCAGACAAGGAAGTAAAGCTCGCCGCTGGCCGACAGCAGTGAGCAGCAATGGATAGCAACAGCAGCAGCGGTTACAAAAGCCAACATTAGCTGACGGCATTTGCCCCAGAAACCGTCGCATGAATGTATTTGTGTAACCAGTCTCTGCTGAGCTGAAGTGCTGAATGTCCTTCCAGTGTCTGTGAAAATGACACCGAGGTAAGCACCTCTCTGTGTGTGTGATGCTCTGTGTGCTTGTTAGCTCAGCAGCTAGCCGCATGTAGCTAACGCTGTGTTGGAGCCGAGCAGAATGTAACAATAGCAAAGCTTCTTCGAAACCTCAGGAGCTAATGTTGCCTCGTAATGTTTGATATGCTTTAAAACACGAGTCTAGCTCAGCAGTGAATTGAATAAAAGCCCAGGTCGTTATGACAAACCTGTGGAAAGATGCTCACTTAAAGGTAAATTACCTCATGTGGGTTTGTCAGTTCTGTACAGCTGGGGTTTCTTGTAAATGTGTTCAAGCTGAACAACAGAGACATATTATTTATAGATAATCCAAATATAACACCAAGAGATGCTCACAGGCAGCGAAAAAAAAAAAAAGATCAGAAAAGACAGCACCAATGGCCATTTCATTTAAAAAATGGGTACATTTTCATCACAGTATGGTTAACTTGGAAGTAATATATGGAATCATCATGCCACCATCCCAGTGAGTCAGTCACTGATTCAGTGACACCAAAATGTGTCATTGGAGGAGATAATCAATTAGGGACTTGATACTAGAGCTGAGGGAGACTTATTTATAGGTACTGTACAAAATCATGAAGCACAGTCTAATTTTGATATTTCCTCTGATAACTTCAAAATCACACGTTGGTGCATGTCACTGCCATCAAAGCTGACTGAAATCATTAGCTACTTTGATATCAATGTTTCCTGTGTACCCACATGAGTCATGTGTTGGTTCTGGGAAAGATACTTACGCTGTTTCTGTGTTTTTTCAGATGACTCACCAGTGGCTTGGACATCTGTGATTTGACAGAAGATGAGGCTTGCTGAGTTTTTCAGACTTTTAATTGCTTGTAATGATTGCTACTGTAGGCACATAAACCACACTGACATGGACAACAAACTATAGTGAATCATGTTTGTTGCTTTTTGCACATCACACACACTCAGAAAACTAACCACATAAATTATCATTTAGTTTGTTTTGAATGGCTTTCAGTTGATAACCAGTGCTGACGATGTCACTGGGCGAGCAGTCTCAAAAGTGGTTTCCAACCCATGTCCAAGCCACTGTTCTTCAAGCAACCGGTTTACAGCCCAAGGGCAAAAATGGCACCAATGATGCCTACACTATCATCCAGCTTGGCAAAGAAAAGTACTCAACATCAGTGGCGGAGAAGACACTTAACCCCATCTGGAGAGAAGAAGCCTCCTTTGAATTACCCGGTTTACTTCTGGAGGGCAACCCTGAAGTCTACGAACTATGCCTTATTGTGATGCATCGCTCTTTAGTTGGGATGGACAAGTTCCTGGGTCAGAGGTCCATCAATCTAAATGAAATCTTTGATAACAAGGAGCGGAAGAAAACTGAGTAAGTATTAGACCTACTAGGAAAAAGTCAATTAGTTGTCAACTATTGAATTGAACTATTTCTAATCTTTTAAAATTTGAATATTTTCTTATTTCCTCACACCTCTGACAGTGAGCTGAATATGATTTGGGTTGTGGACAAAGAAAGACATTTGAGGGCATAATCTCAGGAGTTTATAAAACACTGACTTTTTTGACCATCTTTAGACATTTTATCGACCAAACATGTAATTGATAGATCGAGAAAATAATCAATAGATCAACTGACAATGAAAATAATATTTAGTTGCAGCTGTAGTTTCTATATACTGTAACAGTTAAGTTCAAGATCTAACCTCAACGCATATAATTTCATGGGAAGTAATTAACTTGACATTGTAATTGGCCAGCATTACAATTATTTTTCAGGGATAAGCACTTATCGCCTATTAACTCTGCTGTGGTAGGCTTAAAGCTAAATTATTTTCAGGTAAGACCTGCGTACCCATTATTATGTGGCAGTATGCCTCCTTTGGACCATCAGGGCGGCATAAACTCTCTTAGTGCCGATGAAAATGGCATTTTTGTTATCTATGGAGTTGTTGCAATGGCTTAAGTTTACAATGTTACACCCGCATAATGTTGCAATAATGAAGGAAGCCGCAGTCAAATCTGTACTAGAGAATTTTTGGGCACACTTAGAAGTTGAAATCTGGACACTGGGATGTCTCTGTTGTATTTGGATGCCACTAAATTGAGTTGGCACGTTTTGAATTTTTATTATAATACTTTCCACATGTGGAGCATCACATGTGAAGAATCACATGTGCTGCAGTTCAGCTCTTTTATAGCATTCAACTGCTTTTCAACTCCAGCTGACTGTCATGCACCAGTGTGTTGTTAGTCGAGGAATGAACTTGTGAGAGGAAGTGGAAAATATTTGCAGAACTATTCCAGTCATAAGTGGATTACAGCATGGGCTAAATAAGTTGTTATTAGTCACAATTTCTGCACGTGTTATTGCAATATTTGGCTGAATGGCAATGTGTTGTGTTTTGTGTGTTTACATATTCTTTGTTCTCAGTTGGGTTTATGACCCAGCTCCTTTACACCACATGATTTAAATACATTTGCACTGTCCTTTAAATCACTTTATGTACTGTTTTAGAAGAAAACATTTTATTAGGTAGCTTTTCTTTAATTTAAAGAGCAGAGAGTAAAAAAAAAAGTTTACAGTCCAGAAGGTTAACTGGTCTAACAGAAACACCAAATTATTTCTTAAGTTTTATAACATAGCTGTCACAGATTAGATAATGTTCTCAATTTCTGACCACAGATTGGTAGGTTTTTTACATTTTATCATCCCTCTGTTGTTTAAGGCTTAGCCTACATTGTTGAGAGATTATTTTTAGCTTAATCACTGACATGGTGAGCACCAATTGGCCAGATTGAAACTAGTGGAGCTGGCCAAACATGTCTTGTTAGTCACTCCTGTACAGTGGCTGTGAAAAGAGATGGCATGTCCTGTGTAGTTTAATTACTCTTTGTGTTTTATTTTTTGTGTGAATGGGTGTTTCCTCAGACAGCCCAAAAGGAATGCGTGTCAGGTGTAGTGGAGACTCTAACTGGCATATAGGTGTGATGTTGGGTTGTGCAACTGAGTCAGCCCATTCATTAACAGATGACTTGTCTGGGTGTTTTACTTGCCCTGTGTCTGTTGAATGCTTGGGGTGAGGTTTGTGGCGCTTTGTGAAATTATTGTATAAAAGGTTTGATTGGAAAGATAAATTTAATAATATATAATTTATAATAAATAATAATAGATTTGTAATAAACTAAAGATGAACTTTTTACATTGGTTGCACTGGTGCACAACATTTTAATTTAGGTCCACCAGCACAAATTACATTATTGTAGCCACTAATGCATTTTAGTTTAATTTCTCAATGGAAATTATTTGAACTGTTGCAACTGTATTTATTTTTTTTTTCATGTGGACCGGTGCAACCAATTAAATGTGAAGTTGACAGATTTTTGGGCCCATGTACAACCAGACCAGACACATCCTCGAGCGACTGGGGACAATATTGTCTGAGAAATAATTGAGATAAATGTTATGTCATGTTAATACTCAGACACTGGAATTGGAATTTAAAAAGTACACCTCCTTAAGAAATAAATCATGAAGAAAATAAAACCCACACAATGGAAATAATAACTCTCAGGCCCTGTTAACAAAATATGCACTAAAACAATGCGAAACATTTGGCACAGGTTTATAGATGTTCCTTACTGTCAGTCCAGTATTTGTCACTTTTTGTTGGTTCATATTCATATAGAAGTAAATACGTTGATGCATGATTATTTTGACAGTCTAACCACCATCATAGTGTGAAGTCTTATATTTGGCTGAACTTGGGACTTTTGACCCTCACAAGTCTACATTAAGCAAACAGGAACAGAATAATCACATTGGATCTGGTGTTAATTAGCTCACTGCACATTTGAACATTAGCACACTTCCTCTTTGCCCATCAGTTGGGAGAATCACAATATGTTATAATCACGGGTTTTATTTGTTTTACGTGCCTGAGCATTGCACCTCGAGGCCGTGCACTTTTTCAGCAGAGCGTCTGTAATGAATACGCTCATGTTGCTTGTTGGCCTAATCCCACACTGCAGGCATACTTGACAATGACGCCAGGACCCTCGATACTATATCCACACTCCACAGTGGGTCTGTGTTCACTGTGGCCCATCCACAGTGTTTTTGAACTGACATATTGGGAAGGAAAGCCCGTCTTGATATCTGAGTAGGCAGCCCATAATTATCGCACACCTGTGTTTGTTGATTGTGAGGAGTTTCCCAGCGGTCCAGGCCCGAGTGGGAGGATTGTGGTTCCAAGCACAGGGAGGTTTATCTTGGCCTTGAGACACACGTGAGGTGCAGCCCCAGCCCCACGGCAGCGGCATGCTGTGGCTGCTGATCAGACCAAGCGTGGCGCGCAGCCTGGGAATCAGACCCAACAAGGCCTTTCATGACTGGGCTCCTGAGCCACGAGCTAGGTGGTTTAGAATAGCGTTCAACAGCTGTGCTTTTTCAAAAGCTCAATACCAACACTTTTTATGGACTGAACTGATGACTGATTTTTCCTACTGGAATTCAGCTGATCTCCATTTAAACCCAGGAAGAAATATATGTAATTGTGTGAGTGAAAATACATAAAGGTGAAAATTGTTTAAATTGATCAAACTGTAGCATCATCGATGTGGGTGAGCGCAAAGACCAATATATTGATGTGACCGCAGTTTGTTATACACCCACAACATTTCCCAGATGAATGTGTCAAAAGCAGACGGAACATTTTCAGTGATGTTTCATCCTTGTGCTAGTTTTCTAAAGGAAATTATCACCAGCCCTAACACAGAGGATATGCCTCATTAGCATGTATGAACTGCTGGGTTGCCCTGCGACATGGCTTTGCAATTTCCCAATTGCTCGTCGTTGCATTTCTGAACAAAGGCCAGATTTGTGCAAATGCCACTTTATTTCGCTCAGAGTGAATGCATAAATCCCATTACTTCCAGTTGAAAAAGCAGAGATGTTAAACAAATGGGAGCCCAAAAGCAGCCTGAAATGGTCTATATAATTCAGCAGCAGGCTATTTCTTATGTTCTGTTTGCAAAGAATAATGTTTATCCTCTGAATGATAAAGTGTATTCTCACTTGTGTCAAAAAAAGTTCAAACGATTTAAGCCCCTGTATGTGTAGCCTCTGGATTAGTCTGCTCAAATTAGCCTTTTCTGTGATGTCCACAAAGAAGTAGGTAGAGCACATTAGAAAAATGCTATTTTCTCCTTTTGTCATATTGTTTGATAGTGTAAGGACTTCTACCACGTTCTGACTTTGTATACCTGTCTTTCTGAGTCATGTTGAATTACGTCTAATTACCCCAGATTTTCATAAATCCTGTTCTTTTTATATAAATTGTCTCATTGAATTTGCTCAGCCTAAGCCTCCTCCACTCTCATTTTAGCTGGTATTCCTTGGAGTCCAAGCTGGGGAAGAAGAAAAAAGAACGAGGCCGCATCCAAGTCAGCATCCAGTTCATGAGGAACAACATGACAGCCAGCATGTTTGACCTCTCCATGAAGGAAAAGCCCCGCTCGCCTTTTTCCAAGCTGAAGGACAAAATGAAGGGTCGCAAACATGACAGCGGCTTCAGTGACACATCTTCAGCCATCCTGCCTCGCTCTGCCCTGTGCGACTCGGAGCCCAACCGCCAGATCTTCATCCCAGAACCGCAACCCCAGCCTGAAGCAAAGGTCAAGAGACCACTGCTCGCTGGGACTCATAAACTCTCTGCAGCCCATTCCATGTCAGATCTCATTGGGACCCACTTTCGCCCCAAACTGGACTCCATGAACTCCATAGAAGAGACTGGTGAGGACAAAAGCTTTAATTTTTCAGAGTTTTTGCAACTGTGTGTTTCAATATTATGTTTTTTTTATTATGTCTTGGTAACATGTATTACTGCTTGCCACAAGTCTGCAGGGACTTTAAGGTTTTTTAAATCACACCAATCTAACGTGATAATAAGTCATTGCTAGCTTCTTATGTCTTCCTTTTTCAAAGATCCATTGCAGTGGAACAAGCGAGACTGGTGAGAGACTACTGAGAAGCCTACTACTAAAATTACAAAGCAGTGCTATAATGTGCTGTAATTGTGACTGTCATGCTCTCAAAACAGGATGCAATTTCTACTGGCCATCAGTAGAGGCTGACTAAAAGACAAAGCGCTATAGAGATGTAAGGGATATTAACTAAAATAAAATTCATTCATATCAATCTGTGACCTTCACTGATCTCTGATGCTAAGCAGTATAAGACTGGCCTGAAACTATTTGCCCTCTTTGTCCTTTAGTTACTGAAGCTTTAACAACAGCAACAGTACAGAGATCCAACAGAACTGGCTAGTAAAATGTAAGGCATAAAAAAAAACAAGCAAGCAATCAGATGATTATCAGAATTAACTGATTTTACAGCTCTCTCTAAATGTAGAAATAATCATAAAAAGTATATCTGTAAGCTCATATGTCAACTTGCAGCATGCTCCGTCTTCACTTCTCAATCTGCACTGCACATCTATCTGAGGCACTCACATTATGATGATTATGACTTTATCTTATAAGCATCTGTGATCATTCAGATTGGCATGCAGGGGAGGGCAACCAAGTTCTGGAGGTAAATGGGACACAGTCAGAGATTTGGATTGTTTAAATACTTTAAAAAAAGAAGAAGAAGAAGAAAAACAAAGTTGTCCTCACTGCTCCCAGTGAAATGTTTTCATTGTGGTGTGGTATTGGCTTGAACGATTCATCAGCTCCTGATTCACCCACACTGATGTCATCACATCAGACATCAGAATGGTCATTAAAAAACCTGATTACATCTGATAATCACACAAATAAAAACAAAGCAATCACATAGATTTTGGGGTATTTGGGTTATTTGTTGTGTGATTGTGGTTTTGCATGGATATTTCTTTATTAATAACTATGTCACAAGTTGATGTACTGCTTTTGGTTTCTCCTCTTGGGAGTGCAGGTCCTCACAGGCGTTCCCAGAGCGAGGTGCCAGGCTACCAGGACAGTGAGGCACACAGTGACCCTTTCACTGATATCAGTGACACCCTGCCACAGAAGTATGCCACGCTCCCACGCAACCGCAACCCATTTGAGGGGGAGCACGGGCAGCTGTGGGACCGGGCAGAGAGGAAAGAGAAAAAGGAGAAGGTCAGCCTACTGGAACGTGTGACGGGAAAGAAGGAAGGCCGCAAGACCAGCAATGGAGGGCGTTCGGGCAGCTCTGGAGACCTGCGTTCCCCAAACCCCTTTAGTGGAGACTCGCAAGCAGATACTAACCCATTCAGCTCCAGCTACAAAACCAGGTAGACCCTGTTGTGAAAGCTTCTGTGGCCTCTTTTCATCAAAATGAAAGCCTCTAAAATCTGTCATAAAATACAAATATCAATCTTAGAGGATGCAGAAATTTGCAGGAAATAAAGGACCACAAATACAAAACATTCAATCCCTTAAAATGTATGACTGACTCCAACTTATTTTATAGTCAGCCTACAGTGCCATAATCCATTCACCCCTTAATTTGATTTTAAGTTGTTCTCAAATATGTCAGTTCTCAGACAGCAAATATAACTCAAATGATGCTACCAAAATAGCCAAAAGTCCCAATTCCTCATTTATCCCTCGTACGTCTAGAGTGCTCTTTATAGCAAATACAGAATACTTCCCTCTGGGGGAACAACTTCTGTAAATGTCCCTCAGTCTGGTCAACATAAACATACAAAAATGCTCACAAATATCTAAAGTTGCCTTTATACATCTTGCATCAGCCAACATTTTTTAGAGAAAATACAGCAGAGTTATGGTTTGCCGAAGACATAATCTAACACACATAATCCTAAAAAATCCTGCTAAGATATCTATTTCTTCCTTGCCTTGAAGGGTGGTTCCAGAGTATTTAAACCTGGGCCCTATTTTTACATATTTTGGCATGTAAATGACTAATGGGTACAAAAATTGTCTTGGAATTGGTCCGACAGATCTCTTCAGCCAGCAGACACTAAACGGGCTGAAATAGCTACAGTTTAGTTCTTTGGAGTAAATGTGCTGGTCAAAGTAAGTCCACCAAAAGTGCTTGTTTTTGCAAGTAATGGGCTGTGATTGTTACTAAGTGTCTCACATTATTAAAAAGATCCCTGCAGAGTGTGACCTTTTTAGATATCTAAAATTGACCTTTAAAAAAATTATAATAATTTAAGAAATGACCCTTACCCTAACCCCTTTGTGCTCTGCTCAAAGCCACCAGACTCCTTTGACAAAAACAGTCATTTTACTTTCTAGAACACAGGAGTTGCTGGTGGCTGAAATCTGCATCCAGCACCTGTATAGCAGCAGTACTTATATATTTTTAGAATATCACTATGTTTTCATCATCTTCCTCAAACCATCTCATAATAATCCCAAAACGTGATCTTGCTGCCCATTGGCACAGCTGCTCTACTACAGGATATTGGTTACAACATTCCCATGAAGTTTCGAATACCTCGCTGATTGAAATCTACAATCTCATAGACCCCCTTGTCTCTCATTCTGTTGTCAAGTATTGTTGCTCAAACCTTTCCACCGAGCCTGTTCCATCTATTTTCCGTGTTACATAAAGAGTTGGTGAGCACTGTGGCTAAATTCTGGTTTATCACAGTGGAAGGTGTCATTAGTGGCTCTTTAGAGAGCCTGGGCTTGATAACAGAGCCCTCTGAGCTATAGTAATGAGATCCTCTGCAGAGATAGACCACCCAATTAACCACTTATCTCTGAAGGCACTAGTCCATCATCTTTACTGCTGCCTTTGTCATACAGCAGCTCAGTGGTCATTTATAATGTGGTGGTGGAATACGAAGAGATGTTATGTTGTACGTTATTTGTCGATGAATTCATTTGCTGCTGCAGCAAAAACAGGCCATAATTTACTCCTCAATAAACTGTCAGTCACCTTAAATATCCAAATGTGCTTTATTAGCCCCTCAGAGGCAGCCTCTATTGTAGTAGAATGGTAATAATGCCTTGCTTCATGCTTTTACTGACTTTTTCTTTGATTGCCTCGCAGTGATAAAAAGTCATCAAGAAACGAAGACATCTCCTTTGGCCAGAAGAAGAAGAAGGACATCAATGGCAAGAAAAGTGTAAGAAAGACAGCACATCCCTTTTAGAAAATGCAAATGACTTATCAGGTGATACTGTTGCACATTGTCAGGTGTACGTGACAATGATTGAGATGAAAAAGATGAGAAATGACCCCAGCAGTTGCAACTGTGTCATTACTTCCTGCATGGTGTCATGCAGAATTTTAATTGAGAAACTCCCAACTTTCATTTGTCACAGCAGCTGGTGACAGTGATCTCTGAGGTTACAGAAGATTCATATGTGCCATTCAACTAATTAGCAGCTGCACACATCAGTCATCATGTCAGATCTGGTCATAATTTGAAGCGGTGTGAAATTTTGGGCTCTAAGGTCAATTTTAGTGGTGTGTTGCACTGATTCTGTAATTGGAGGGCTTTGCTGAGAAAAGGCACAGAGATGTCAACTGTTTTTTTTTTGGTGATTATTCCTTTATTTGTGCATGATGTTTTAAGCCTTCATAGTTTATGTTTAGTTTAACTTCTTTTGCCAACTATTACACAGCAAAAATGGTATTTATGAGGGAGCAGTGGGAGCAGTAGCTAAAGTGCTGCCTAAATGAGAAGGGGAATGCTGATAATGGCTTTCCTCACCTTTCTTTGTGGGTGTTGAGGGCTGTCGGTATCCACACATGTGCCCCTGTGCATGCCGCAGTGCCTCGCAGACATGGCAGCTCCCATTTCCTCCGCTTCAAGGCCCTAATTAACCACACACAGGGGGGGAAGGAGGGAGGAAGGGCAGTGAGAGATTTCAAAGGACTGAGCTTTTAGATTCTCAAAGCTGAGCTCATTAGAAACTGTAATGACACAACTGGAGAATGCCAAGTGTGCGCCTTATCTTCTCCTCACTACTGATCGCAGAAAAATGGTCATCATTACTTTGCCAATTCATGGTCATTTCCAGGCCTTTGTCACCAGCCACTAAAGCTCCTGATTATTATGCTATGTGTGTGTGCGTGTGCATGTGTGCGTGCGCGTGTGTGTGTACACACGTGTGTGTGAAAGAGAGGAAGGGAGCACATGCTTGTATCTGAAACCAACATCCCCTTCCATATGGCAGTCAGTTCTCTTATTCCCCCTCAGATGGCTTAAGTGCAGTGTCTTACAGTGAGATGCCTTTTTTTTTCTTTCTATCGTGTGTTAGGAATAGGTTACTGAGCTCTGTTCTCAAAACCCTCCTTATATTGGACATTTAATCTCAGTGGCAAATATTTCATTTTGGTTTGTGTCGCCCCACAGTAGCCTCTACGCTGTTAGACGCGATAAGATACCTGGTAAGCAGTCCCGCTCCAGGTCTTTCTGCATTGTCTTTCCTCAGCAGTCGAGGTTTGAATGGTGCATGGGAGTGGAAGCTGATAAGTGTGGTATTTTAAACAGGGTGAAGGCTTTGCTGCTCTATCCGTTCGGGGGAGGATGCCCAGCACTGAAGCGATAAAGTGGTCCCTCATTAAAAACGATTACAGCTCCTCTTCTACCCGCGCAATATGATCTGCACATACCGTACCTCACTCCTCTGTCCAAGCAGGTTGTCCACAAAGAGCAATACTTGGTTTCGGTTGCATCCTTATTTTGGTATGTATTAGCCTGACCTTTAATTGTTGAAATATGCAGCTTGGCATTTCCCCCTCTTCTGTAGGAAATCTTTTATTTAGTTCTGACATGCTTGTTAGAATGTTTTTTTGAATCTTGTCTATTTAGAAAGATCGTGCTTTTAGATACTTTAAACTAAAGAGAAAGAAAAAACACATTTCCCGAGATTTCAGCTGCTCGCTGAAGTGTCAAAGTTAAGTCCTATTAGAGCCTATTAAAATGCTCCTGATTTGTTATAAACACTGTTACACTGTACTAGATCACAACATCTGCTATAGACTTCATTGACATGTCAGTACTAAATCCCGTGAGAAGGATCATCGTAACAACTCTCAATTAGCCTTTATTAGCAGCAGAGAAGAAGCGATAAACACATGACACTTAATGTCACGTTAGGCCAACACATCTAATTAGTCTATTTTCTCTGTCGCATTGTGATTGAACTTAAAGGGTATCTTTGTTCTTGCCTTTGTTGTCAGATGCTGACATTTCATAGATCATTCACCCATTTGAGTCTACTTTCACAAAAAGAAAAAATAACCATGCAAAATATGGTGATTATGGAGCGTGTCACCTCAGAATCTCCTGGGATTAAATTGAGCTTTTTCTTGTTTTCCATTTTCAGACACAGGAAAGCGTGGCTGCTTATAGCAGCTTGTCCTTTGAGGAAGTTGTGCAGGAACTCATCAAACAGAAAGAAGTGGTGAAAAAGAAAGACGCCCACATCAGGGAGCTGGAAGACTACATCGATAACCTGCTCGTGCGCGTCATGGAGGAGACGCCAAGCATTCTGCGGACGCCCTATGAGCCAAAAAAGAAGGCGGGTAAACTCAGTAAAAAGTAGAAAGAGTAGACACAGGATGAGAAGTTACTAATGAAAGTTTAGCCGTAGCACATGTATCAGTATCATGTGGTAAAATGAGCAGGAACAAATGGGATTGATCAAAGCCAAATTTATGTTTTAGTTGTGTATTTGCTTAAGAATATTTGTATTCAGTGGATGTAGTTTTGACAGACATTTTTCAACGTTTTTCTTATTTTAGTTCATACAGGTGTTTTGCCCTCTTTGTTTGGCATGCCAGAAGTTCAGTTTTTTTTTTTAAAATGAATAATGAAATTAATACTTTGTGCATTTCAAGGCACTTAAATGGTATACTAAGAATTAATCAGTCGATTCAATTAAAATCCAATCCATACTTCAGTCATACTTGACAAATTAAGGTTTAGCTACATTGTATGAACTTGTGAATCTACAGAAGTCTTTTGCACACACAGGTTCCATCATCCTCCCAGAAGCTCTTAAGGCACATATGCAGCTAAATTCAAGTTTACCAGATTCTGTAGTGGCAGATGTGAGCTGCTGGCTGAAGGATTGTCACGTGGTTGATAAGATGAAAATGTAGTTACAGGGTTTGCACTACAATTGCCACCTAAAGTACGAAACACATTTCGCCTTTGTTCGGAGCTCCTTGTCACTCTTCTACCTAAAAAGAATGAGTGATTCATGAGTATACTTTAAAAGACTGGAGGAGAGTTACAGTAAGGAGTTGCTGGACAGTATCTGGAAATCTGGTTTCTTTTGAGCTCATGGAGTCAAAAAAAACAAAACAATGGTACATTCCTGTCATCAGTTACTGATGTCTCATTCTTCATTTTATTTGTGATGACTATCAATTAGTTTTCCTGGGCCAAGGGGCCCATGGTCATTCTCTAAAGGTGATCATTTTACTTACTAAGTGCAATAATCATAACTTGAGTATCTTGCTTTGTATTTCTGCTGGTTCTTGTTTACATTATAATCACAGCTTTGATTTGATTCACTGGAAGAGCTTGGAGATTTTTGTTTCTCGGCGGATTGCCCAGCCTTCATCTCTTTCAAATACAATTTTTGCAGATGATTGCATTATTGGTACCTAGCTGCACATGTGGACAAATTCTTAATAATCTGTATTTATAAATGCTTCTTAGCACATTTACATATGAACACTATTTTAATGTATTTCTGCGATACTTTATGGTAAAAAAACGATACAGTATCCCAATACCCTGTCTTCTACCATCTCTTCTCTTTATTAACACTGTACAATGACAACAAATCCCAAAAATATGGGCGCATTTGATTAAGTATTCATGTATTAAAGTAATGCAGTTTGTAATTTCCATTAGCATTAAAATCTGTTTACCTTTAATGAAATGCTAGACACAAATTAATTATGATCTGTGCCTCAGTATATTTCAGCTTTTTTAATTTTTGTATAATCAAAACAGTCTTAATTCTCACATTCATATAAGATATAAGTGTCTTACCAGTTCACTGAGTACTAATGAGAGCCATTTTGTACTTGTTCAAGGTAAACAGCCAAGTGTCGTCAGGTCACAAATCAAACAGTTTGACAGCCTGTGTCAGAAGCTAACTGTCCTCATTTCACAGTTTTATGTCATCTCATTTGTCGCCTCAGTCTGTGATGCTAATGTCATAACAACATATGTTGTTTCACTGTTAAGCAGTGCTTGATTCACTTTAATTTATCACTTTCTACTGAACAAATTCAGAGTGAGGTTTGGGGCAGCTGTTAGATTGCACTGCTGGTACGAATGACTACTTCAATTTTTATTTTCACAGAGAGGTTAAGTTTCCGTACCAGTGCTTGTGGTAGATGATCAACAATAGTATAATCACTAGCTGATGTTTAGGTTTACATTTTTAATTGTTTATTCCTTAATGTACAGTGTTAAACATGCTTTTCATTATCATAGTTTACTCAAGGTTGCACACCATTTTAAATGATATGTCAAACCTCTTTTATCAAATGATGATCCACCTCATCATTTTGCTGGTATTTATATCTTCTTTTGTAATTATTTTGTTCAAAATATTTGACCTTTACACTGTATGATACCAAACCACAACTCAGACAATGTGCTACACTGTATGTATGGAATGTCAACAGTCAAAAACACTTGTACATTTTTTTCATTTTTCATGAATGTTGTACCACTCAGACACACACTTTGTCATGTGCTGGTTATTTCTGCTGCTGTTAAAAAGTAGTTATTTCATTGGAAAGTATGTGTTCTCTTTGTGAACTTGAGGTCAAAATCTGTTGTTACTGAATGTATTCTGGTTGGCTTTGAAACACATAATCCTGAAATGTATAGTAATACACAGTACACTAACAAGGCCATTGAACCTTTCATGCCTTTAAAGTATTTGGTGTATCCAAAGAGATCATTTCATCTGGGTTCTTCTCTCTATTGGTCTGACAAAACTCAGACATCTTCATCATGGATGTGCGATGATGTGATTCAGATGTCTGGTAAATTACTTTGTATCGGAGAAAGGTTATCTGATTTGAGTACTTTTTGAAAAGCCAAAAATGTTGGAATTGGTACATAATAATAATAATAATAATAATAATGAGTATTATGTGATGCTTATTAAGGAGATGTGTGGATAAGAATCTGTTTTCCACTGCTGAAAAGCTTCTCACTGATGGCCTTCCTTCTTTCCCTTTTCCCCTCATGTTACAGGCTTTACCAACTTTGACTAGGCTGTATTGGTAGTTAGCCACTTGATCAAGGACCTTGAAGAGCTCTTAATACTTCCATTGTACATACCGTATAGTCACTTTGTAATATGACTTCACCTCCTTTGACTTTTTGCACCTGTTGCGCTGTAAAATGTTTGAAAGTGTGATTCCTTGGGATTTATTCTGTCTGAAATTCAATCAAAATCTGAGTTCAATTTGAAGGAATCCAAAAAGTGGGGTTAAAATTGTAAAAGTGAAGGAAAGTATTCACCACCCATTTTTCATTTGCGTGTAACTGACATTAGCAAACTGTGTTTTAATCATGCTTTTTAATAGCTTTTTTCTCTCAGACCTTTTTGGAGCTATAGTTATTTTTTCTTTTTTTAGCAGAGCAAATGGATTTGTGGCAGTGGTGTTTCAGTGTCGCTCATATTGTGCATCATAGAGTAATACTCATACACTGTTAACCAGACACTTAGGTCTAGGATGTGCCCTAAAGCCCAATTGCTTTGCCTGAATCCTGAAATAACAAAAGATAAGGTCTTTAAACAAATGTTGTATTCATTTGGACCCTGAGGTTATTTAGTTCAAATGAAAAATGAGGGGTGAGTAGTTCAAATTAATTAATTTTGCCTGTCATTTTTCCTTTTAGCTTGATTGCTACATTTGCTTTATGTTTTGATATAATTCGGTGCTTTGCTAGATGTCAACCTAAAACACAAATCTAAATGAAAAGCATTTTCAAATCATTTTCTCGCACCGCAGTGTAAAGGGGTACATTGCAAAATAGCCCTGCATCATTATTACACTTCTGCCTTGCCACTTTGCATAATATTTGTCATCCAATTAATGCCAGTGCTTGACTATGCAAAGCACACAAAACGCTTTGAGGCAAAATTTCTTACAAAATTTGGCCATGGCCTGTGTCATAATTTCAGTCTATGTGGTTGTTTTGCACATGCATTAAAATGTAATCTAATTGTTGTAGGTGAATGTCCGCCCGTTTCCGAAAAATAGCGCAAACATACAGTAATTTTTATCTTTTTCTCCCAATGTTGATGGAGCATGCATCGAACCATTCCATGAAGGTGACATAAAGCTTGAGTCGGATCGCAACAATCCTCCTCTGGCAGTCGTTAAAGTCTTCTGATAATGTGATGCTGCTTGCCATAGGCCACATACAGCTGCCAGACACTAAGACTTAAGCTCTCGCTAAATCCCCTGACGGTGCTTGTAATGTGGCACACACTTTGAAGGAAATGATGACTGTTTATAAAAGATCTCGCCAGTTAGCAAAGCTTCATTGAGTTTACAGAATTGTATGGAGGCTGGTGTACAGAGGCAAACACAATTGAACACAATGTGAGTTGAGTTTGGTGCCCCAACATGGCAGATATCTAAAATGACATTTTGATACTAACATACATGTTGGTCTACTTCTGGAGAAAACATGCCTTGTAATGTAACAATGGATTTGTTCAGATTCTTGTCATTTCTGCATGTCAATCACATGTTTTAATAATGCAACACTTTATATTATTGCCAAATTATATGGCATTTTCCAGATCCAGAAAAAAACATAAATCCATCCATCGACTCTCATCACACAACCTCATTGTAATGTATTAAACTCAGAATTGTACAGAGTGTAAGTTGATTAGCAAACGTCCTTTCCTCGAAGAAGGCAGACAAGTTGTTTTTGTGTAATATTTTACACCTAATAGACAATATGCAAGACTTTCATACCTGGATGTTTGGGGACAAGAATGTATGGGTTTTTTTTAACAGGGTCTCGAAGATGTATGTGTAATGATAGCAGGATAATGCTGTTAATGGTGACTACATGTTGAGTGCCAACACAAGCACTAATTCAGTTTGGTGATGCATTTCTTCATATTCACACATTCTCATACAGGTTCGAACATTAGCCTTTAGATTTGTCCATCATCATCATCAGCATCATAATCAAATCTAATCTTCTACTGGATGTAGTTTGAAAGGCACAAGAAGATTGTATTGTCCTTTTCAATAAACTCACTCTAAATGAAATCTGCTTTTTACAGTTTGTTTTTCTTTGTTTTTTTTGTTTGTTTTTTTTAAGCAAAAAGATGATATTTTCACCACAAAGTCACCTCACAATATGCAGCAGATCTGCTTAATCCAACGCTAGGTGTGTAAATGTGATGTAAATCTTCCATACAGTGGATTGCTATGCAGCTGTTCTTTGGTTCGACACCTGTCCAACGGACATTCCTATGGATCAATTAAAAGCCCCTCTCAATTAACTCTGATCTCATGAGCAGTTAAACCACGATTAGCGTTTTGAATTGTGCTGATTTGTGTCAAGCTTTTGTTTTCCCTCTTGCTCAGAGCGACTCTTCCTTTTGTCCTGGAGAAATTCCCATGCCTTCCTAGCGAAAAGCGAGAAGTGGCATCGTTTGACAACTGAGTAGCGAGATTGCTTGTTAAAACTCCACTCTAATTTGCCTATGTGTGCGACAGGACTGTGTGAAACCTTTTGGGACAAGAAACACTTGTCTTGTTTACCCGCCGATGCCTTTGTGGGTCGGCGTGCTTCCCTGTCAGCCCGCCGCATAGCAGGTTAAAGCACGACCTCTCCCCAGTTGCTTCAGTCTGGTAGTCCCTGAAGAGGCGCACCTCAACACCGCGGCAGCTGCCACTGCACACCACAGCACCACGTCACATCGGACAATGACAAGAAGCAAAGCAGTGGTAACCACGGACACCAAGAAAATACAGAGTAAACACAACTTCAATAATGAAACAATCTATGAATGCTACAGGTGGCTGAAATGGTGATAGAACCACCTGTGCGGATTGAGTAATTAAAGTTTGCTAGGGCTACATTTAAGAGGCAGTCACATTTAGATCTGGCCATGCTTCTAAAGTTAATTTCAAGATGATCCTGCCTGGCGATAGAGTTGGCAGCATGCGTCATGATTAATTTTTTATCTTCCTGTGTTAACTTACAGTCTGCCTGGGAGACACTGAACACAAATAAGTGTGTAATTGGGCTTTATGTAGGTGTCACCTGTTGTATTCATAAGCTAATTGGCATACTCATTGTCATCCTTACACATTCATCAACAGATTGGATTTCACAGAAACCAGCTTTTGTGCGGCGGTGGCACGTGTCATCTGAGTGCCTCCTAGATTAAAGCCCCTCAGTTCATTGTGCATTATATCATATTGCTGTAATTTGAGGAAATATCCGACAAACGTGTTATGTAAGATTCTGCGGGTGCAGGAGAGCCCAAGCGTGCCAGACAAGGGCCACCCACAGGTCACCTGCACTCCCTTTAAATATGGATGGGCGTCATAGCAGGGATCAGTGTCACCCCGCACGCGTCTGTGAATAGACGTGCCTCAGGCAATCATGGAGAAACTTATATGAGGAGAAATTCAGCAGATGGATGAGGTGTTTTTAGGGGAAAAAGCAGACCTATTTGGGCAGCTGGCCTGAACTTGTTGGATGATCGGGGGCCAGATGTCAAGGTTAACCCCTCACACTCCCCAGAGTATCACACCCCACCCACTCCTCCAATGCAGGACTCTTTGTTGGATAGTTAACTCATCTCAATAGGTGCTTGAGATAAATCAGGTGTCAAAGGTGCCGCAGATCTCCGCGTTGTGCATTGTATTGATGGTATTGTCTTCCTCTGATAGCTGCCACGCGTCTGGTATCAGGTGAACAAAGCCAGATGACAACTAGAGGAAAGAGGGGATCTGTCAACACAGAACAGCAAAAAAGGGAGAAGAATGTTGACTAGGACTTGTGTAGCTACAAAAAGGATGTACAGTCGAGTACAGTCAGTTACAATCAATGAATTCATACATTATATATTTATATAATATTATATATTATATAAATGTTCTCTAATTCTGGTGTCACTTTTTTTTGTTTATACAAACTATAGGAGCGTTGACTTCGAGTCTTTAGACGATACGATGTTTTTGTATTAACAGGCATATTTGTCGCTATTGTCCATATTATCCACATGTGTTATTGCTTGAAGGTCAGATGATCACTCAGTGTTTATCATAAACTGAATAACTAATAGTCACATTAACAAAAGGCCATGCATTCATACATTTTATTTCCTCCGTTTTCCCGAGATAACGGGATGGATTTCTCGAGATATTGAAAGTTTGTTTTCCCGAGATGACGATATGATTAATTTGAAATCTTGAGAAAACAAGAAACGATAGTGTAGTATATTAAATCATTGCAGGAAACATTATTCATTGTAACATTAAAACAATGGGAAATTAACAAAGGGAACAATTGGCAAATGCACATAATATGTACAAACTATATATTTTCTGTCTCTTGCTCTGTGTTGATGTTATTGAACAGATGTGTTAAAGTTAAATGCCAATTGCCTCATGTTATCTCACTGTTTTATTGAAAAGAAGTCGTAGCATACCTTTGATCAAAAGAGTGGACTACCAGTAACTTTAACAGTAGTAAATAACACTCATTATTTTTAGTTTTAGTGAATTAAACACATACACCTAACATGAAAGATTTCTTATAAACTCAAGTCAGATTACAACTTGTGTTTTAGACCTTCCTTGAGACTTGGATATGTTGTGCTTCCTGCAGGCCTGGCTGTTCTGGGGGAATTGTTCAAGCTCATAGGACCACAGTGTTTCTTCAGGAGGCTGGTGAGTTTGGCCTCATTATCACTGTCTGAGCCGCACGTGCCTGAGACTTATCACCTAAAAGCTGGGAAACTCGAGCTGTCAGCAGTCCACAGCTTCACATTCAGTCATTTTTTAGACTGTAATTGACACCACAAAGAAGCTGAAGAGGAGATCGTGACTGTGAAAACATTGTGAAACCGTAACTGTTTGTCTTATTTTGGCATTACCAATAATAAAGAATAACATATAATTATGATTAAGGAGAATAGTGCTATTACACCACCATGTCAGACACTGTGTTGATAATGGATCAGGATTCGTATTTGCCCTACTCTCTCTATTTTTTTCAGCGGAAGGAGGTTACAATTGTACCAAATCTAAAAATACATCAATCAGTGTGTGTATTGTTATTGCTGTGGGTTACTGTCTGATGTTCAGTTCACTTTTTAAATATGATTTGTGATCATCACAGCAGGATAACCCAGCAGCAGGCAGGCCGCTCACTGCTAACGTCAAGCACAGTTGTAGTTTGCAGTGGATAGATCACATTAGAACTTC
Source organism: Acanthopagrus latus (assembly GCF_904848185.1). Classification (NCBI taxonomy): domain Eukaryota; kingdom Metazoa; phylum Chordata; class Actinopteri; order Spariformes; family Sparidae; genus Acanthopagrus; species Acanthopagrus latus. Next base: position 13,926,063 of record NC_051053.1, on the reverse strand, counting down.
ATTGCAATAGCTCTGTAAAGCCATGCTAAAACTAGAGTAATACAATCAATCAATCAGTCATCTCCTGACTTCACAGCACAGGAGAGCTCTGCTGGAATGCTGCTAAGCTGCAGATGTACCAGCCAAATTACTCCAGAGGGGAATTACCAGGCCATAAATCCAGACGTCAGGAGGATGGCTGTAGCCTATTTCACGGTAAAAAATCCATGCAACTTGTTTCCATTACCTTCATAAAGAATGTCTCACTGTGCAGGGCCCAAAGTTATCGCTGATGACAGATCTAAACATGTTTGCATCCAAACACGGCCTCAAATCGCTGGGACTTTAAACAAAAACATCATGAGAATCTACTCTCGTCATTCACCATGTCCTGACAGGTCCTTTAAAGTGCATGATCTGTGACATGACAAACTGTGGGAGCAACTAATAATTATCTCCTCATTCATAATCTTCTGTAAATCTGAGGCGTGCTGCAGCCTGCAGGTTTTACCTTTCCGTAGATATAAGCTGAGTTATCGTTAAGTGACGTAACAAGCTCATTCAGACTAAATATTTTCGCTCTTAAGTGTTGCCGGCATTTGAAGAACCATCATCATCACGTCTGTTATCAGATCCAATGGCTTTAGTCAAAACGCAGGATCCTTTCTCCTATTTTTTTTGTGCGATTCTCATGTAAGTAGCAGGCAAACAACAGACATACTGGCTAGTCAACACGACACAGTAACCACTGGCATCAGATCGCTGGCAGGTACTGGGCTTCATTATTGCTAATTAAGATGTATAAATATGCTGTCTGGCACTTGACTTGTCGTTTGCAATGGGCCATTTTTTCCATCAAACTCAAAAAGTGCCAAGGTAGACAAGGTGAGGGCATGGGTGCTTGTAGTGATGCTGCAGTGTGTACTCTGTGGGCACAATTCAGCTCAGCTGGCATACATCTGACTGACGCCTTTGGATGCCAGCAGCTAAACAAGCCCAGGTTTGAGGGGAGCGTGTTGTATATTGGGCTGAGCTCAGCAAAGTCTGCCAATGTCTTTGAGTGTCTGGCTTCATGGTCTCTCATACAGAGCTCCTTGTTGAGCTGCACTCTGTGGTCATCTTACAGATGATGGCAATGGACAGTTTACAGTAGGAAGCAAGGCCAGCAGGATGTGACATCACTGCACACTGCACTAATAGAAAGTATTAACCTGTTACGTTGGTGAATCAGGATTCAGTCCAATTGTTGTTTTTGGGCTGAGTTAGACATTTCAGAGAATTAACATTAGTTTTGCCTGCCACCACTGTCAGTTTAGTTGGACGTCAGCAGTCACATGTCATCTCAGTATTTTTACAATAAACAACTGATTTAATTTTTTGAAATTTGAAATGGAAAACCAAAAATATATATAACAGGGCTTTGTTTGATTGAACTGCACTAAACCACTTTGTATAACCCTGATTCCCAAGAAGTTGGGACGCTGTGTAAAACATGAATTAAACCGAAAATGATTATTTTCTAATTCTATTCGACATATGCTCAACTAAAAACAGGGCAAAGATGATATATTTGATGTCTTGCAGCTGTAATTGCCAGCAACACATTTCAAACAAGTCGGGACAGGGGCAGCAAAAAAAGTTCAAAAACACCTTAGATTTAGATTCCACATTCCACAGGTAAACAGGTTCATTGGTAACAGGTGTCAGTTAAAAGCTCAGGCATTCACAAGCAGGGATGGGGCGAGGTTCACCACTTTGTGAAACACATGATTCTATAAAGAATTACAGCATGGGCTTGGGTGTATTCAAATTTTCAGTAACAGGAAATCAAATTAGAAAGACGTACTAAAGTCTTCCACCCTGACAGATTGGTGAAGAGCAAGAAAGGTAAAAAATTAAATTACCTCAGGAGAGTCTAAAAGAGCTATATGATTAAATTTTATCTTCATATGTAAGTCACCGGAGGACTAAGCCAGATGTCAGCCGCTTGGTTGGTGGAAGTCTGTAGTTTGCACACTCGGTCTATAAGTTGAGATTTTAGGCTTCTTTCGCCACTAAGCAGCTTTTCAAGTATATAAAGGGCTCCACATGTGTTCACATTTCTCATATTAGATCTACTATAATATGTGTACTTTCTCAGTTTTGACTGGTATTGACAGTGTTGGGACAAAACTAAAAAATATAAGGTGCAATTATATTATGATTACATGACATCCTCCCACTACATACTGAAGATTAATCGTAATTTCTATACTTTGCTTCCTTCATTTTGCATTAGCCAGTGCGTGATAAGATTTATGCTATGGGTCACTGGTATGATTAATGATTTGTATCTTCATTTTGTAATTCTCCAACTCACATGTACTGTAATCACACACATAATGTATTTCTGCCCAATAATTTAGATCCTGGCTGGTGTGTGAATCCTTACTAATGTGACAAGCACATTACTGCAAATGAGGGTCACAGAACAAAGCCTGTTATTCCTCTGCGGTGACTAATTAAGAAAAAGAACAATTAGCCAAATGACCAATTAATAACAATCCTCTAATCTACAAAAAGTGATCGGCAGGAAAGATCTATTGGCGTTTCTTCACTGTGAAAGAGAAGCTCCATGGGCGTTCTGCACCAGACGAGATTTAAAAGGTCTTTAATCTAATTAATCTGCGATAAATAATGGTTTATGCTATTACAAAATTGCTCATAGAGAGGATTACAATACCATAAAATACAAAGTAATAAGTTTTAATGAAATGAATTGAAATATCTTTCTCTTGCCTTATTCCCTCTCTGTCTCTTTTTCTCTTTTTTGGATGCACAGTAAGTGTCATCTACAGTCCCATCAGCACAATTCTTGGTTATAAACCGTTTACTATGTGAACAGACATACAGTAGTTTCACCTCCTTTAACATGTATTCCCAATGAATTATTCACATAGGAGTTATGTATGAAAAAGACGTATGAATAACTGTCACTGGCACATGTTTCAGCATGTCTCAGTAATCTATATGGGGTGAGGGAAAATCAGTCCTTAGTAGCGATACACACACGACTGCAATTTTTTTGGCTGAACCTGATTTGGGATTTTTTAAAAAGTCCTACCAATTCCAGGTTTCTTTCTTGTCTAATAACTATGATTCACAGCATACACATTTTTGTATCCTTTTTCAGTGTAAATTCAGCTTATATGTTCATAATGAAACACTGACCATATATCATGTCCCGTTACTGAAATGTCGAAGGCAGGGCACGTTTATTTATGTAGCACCATCAGACACAAGTCATTTCAAAGTGCTTTAGGGAGAAACAGAAATGCATTTAAAAGACAACAAAAACAAAACAAACTTGTGTGCTCCCTTTTTTTTCAGGCTGTCGGGAGGCGGGCAACAAGTGTGTGAATGTGGCCCAGAATCGGATATATCTGACAATGATTGGCTGGTCATGCTGAAAACTGTCTGATTCCTGTTCTTGGTCAATTGTGTGGTGCATCTCTAATTATGAGATACATTGCTATTCTCTTAAAACATTTTGTGATGATCCAGATAAATAATCTGAAATTAAAAACCTAATTCTTGAGATTATGATTACACGCGGCAGTTTGCATCGCAGCCCTCTGAATTAATGGAATCGAAGCGTTAGGTGCCAAAGATTCCCACCTCTAATGCTGCTTTACATTTTGCACCAAAATCCTTGTCTACGCAACTTTTTCAACGTATGAATAAGATTCTTCAGACTGTGTATGCACATGCTCACCACCAGCCTATGAAGTTTAACTTTTTTTTTTTTTTTTTTTAATCAATCGTATATGAACCTTATTTTACAGAAAACAAACATGCCAGACTTGAGTTATTTCACTGCAAAGCACTTCTCCAAACATCTCAGAGTGTGTGACCAACACTGTGCTCTTGGCCATATGGACTATCATCATTAGGACTTTGCATGTTCTTTTTCCAGCCTCCAATATTATGACATGTCTCCACTGTTTTCAGAGTGTCACGTAGCTGCATGAGTACCTATCAAGCCTTGGCTGAGGAAGAAGCTTGCTAGCGTCTGCGGACTTCTTTGTAGGCGAGTAAAATGCCTGCAATTTGCAAGTGAGATGAGTTGTCAAGTTTTGAGACATGCAGGTGGCTCAATTTGTCTCCTTGTTTTGATATAGCAAGAGCAGCGAGTATTGGCGAAGTATTGGTAAAGCCTTGCAAGCCTTTGTGAGTCCAGGGAGTGCTGCAATTAATTATGTTGCCCGAGTTTTGACACACGTAACATTATGCTGTCACTCCCTCAGAGGGATGATGTTGATGTCTTTATCCCTTGAATGTAATCGCTGGCTGTCCGTTACTCTTACTCCCAATAGCAAGAAAGAGAGATGGTCGGGTACATTTGATAAAACTTAGATCAGGTATCCAGAACAGACAGTTTGATACATCGTAGACTTCCCTTGACTTGCAAGTGATAAATCCACTGGAGGGTTGTTATGTCTGTGGTAAGTCAACAAATGAGACATTACAGTAATAATCCACGACATTTCCATATAAACAATTGTCCGTTTTGTTCCAGTCTGACTGCTTTAACACAATCGTGACTCAGCTGTGGTCAGAAAATCTGATGGCACAAAAGGAAGTTTTAGTAAGTAGCAGTTTCTTCGAGATAAACAGACACATGCTTGAGTTGTCAGCGTGAGTCTAAATCACCATTTCATAAGTAATCTCTTGAGAAAACAATAATCTTAGATAGATTCCCACGCTAACAACTCAAACATTGTTCCAAAGTCAATGAGGATATGTTTTGTTTGCATTATTATCATGACAGATATTCTGAAGTACTTTCCTGTATTCTTGCGGCTGTATTTGACGTGACTAGCCTGTGGACGAGGAGATGGGTGCTGGGGAGACAGCCGTCGTCGAGACGTTGTTAGGCTAGGTGGTGGTTCGTCTGGGGGTACGAGTTTGGAACATGCAGTCCCCTCTCCTCGAGCGGTGAACCAGAACCAAGTGGAGTGAGGCTGGCGGGCCACAAGAGCACCATTGTTCTTCACATTAATCAAACTGAGGAAGGGCAGGTAGCATTTCCCGAGCCCACCCCACATGCACACCCTGCCAACCTCCATGAATGGACTGCTTTTTTAGCTGGCAGCGATTGGCCATCGGAGCTCAGAGAGGATGTGTGTCTGTTTAATTAGTGTGATGAGCTCAGCGGAGTTTATGTGCAGTGTCGGACACCAGGTATTAACCCCTCGAGTTTGACCCTGCGAGGGGGGCGGCCGACCTCAATCTTGACATCTCTTTCTTTCCACTGTTCTCGCTTTCATTCTCTTCATTAGAAAAAGACAGATTAGCCAGGCGAAAGCAGACTGGAAGGAGGGGAGACTGGACTCAGCCTCTGCCTGCCTTTTTCAACCAGCCCCTCGCCCTCAGATGAAGAGAATAATTACTGCTATGATACTTCTAATGATGCTGTCATTAGGATGCAGAGTTGTGGTCTGCTTCAGCGCTAAAAGCGGCTTCCTCCCAGATCTGAACACATGGAGCTTCCCAGGGTTTTGAAAAAGCTTTTCACGCTCACAGTATCATATGCACAGACATATGTTTGGTTTTACAATTCCTTGATTGTGGTGAAATGCCATAGGATCTGTCGTCAGTGTGCCTGAAATTCATCCCAGAATTATTAAACAAACCCTGCCAAGACAAAGGAATAATCTAGATAGTGAAAGACGCATTCAAAACCATAATTAGAACTGTGGTCTCTTTCACTTTGTACCATAAACAGCCATATAAATGACACATACCGTAGATCATTCACTGGCAGCTGCCTTCCATACACTTCGGAAGAGAAAGTGCAACGTGTTAACATTACCCAGGGGCACTGTTTTCTAATTCATTTAACCACAGCAGTGTTTTCCTAACAGCTTCAGCTGGCAATTAAAAACCATGAAAAGATACGAAAACATTCTTACCATGCCAGACGCACTTTCCACAAAGGTAAAACAACCACTTCAGGCACAATCAAAGCTTAGGATATCATCCTTTATCCGATTATGCACTTTATTAGTTCAGTGGAACAAACACAAGCACTTGAGGGGCATCTACTTTAGGATTATAATGCCTCTTTTGCACACAGATGGTTAGTTTATGCAAAGGGCAATTAATTAGTGAAGCAGTTTTCTGTCTTTCTAATATTCTGGGTCGCAGGGAATGTGACATGCCAAAATGGTCAACGCAGGAGCACAAGTCCAAGGGTTAAAGGGCACATGGAGGGCACTTCCACTGATGAGTTATGGTAATGATTTAGGAAACTAGTTTGGATTAATTCAATAAATGGTTAATTTGTTAAACCATCTGGCATTCATTTGAAAGCGTTTAGCTCATGTTGCCCAGTCCAGCTAGGGATTTTTATGGGATTACAGCGTAAGGACATCCTATAAGCACATTATGCAAGCAAGTGCGATACATGGCAGAGTGAAAGGTAAAGAAAATAAGTTATTTTTGTCAGAAAATTCTTGGGATCCATATCAAAATGTGCTTTTAATAATTAAATCTTTTCATTTGATAAACATAGATGTTTCACTTAATTTTTATTCTGCCAGAACAAGCACAAAACTGAATCCCGTTTTTTTTTTTTTTTTTTTTTTGAAGAGTGATTCAGGCTTGGGGTTGTATTTATTAATATCACCCTTGCTACTAAGGGAGGGAGGAACAAAGAACTGGAGTCACAGCATGTCAGCTCTCTAAAAGGCAGTGTTTGCTGCACCCCCTCTGAAAACACTTTATTAATTGGATTTAGATATTTGCAAAATGATCTATTTAATGGGATTACCACTCGTATAATGATCTTATTTATGAGGGAAGCAATCCAAGCTTTGGGGCGGGCTGATAATGCATTTCCAGCTCTTTGGCAGTTAATGTTGTGTTACAAGGGGAGATAAAGTTGAAGTCCCATTGTAAATGAATAGGTAAGTTAGCCCGGTGAAATGGAGCTGGTATGGTGGCAGGTCAGATGGGCTTGAGTGGCCGCACTCACATTCCAGAGGCCTGTCTGGACTGTAGGCTCAGACCTGCTGAACTCCTTACAAGTTCAAGGCAGACGTAAAGAGGGAAGGAGGAGGGAACGGAGAGAGATAGAGTCCCCCCACCTCAGCAGCATAATGGCCCTTTCTTACATCTTTATCCACCTCAATATCTCGCTGAAGCTTTTACAGGCCCTGTTTCCACTTAAATGCCTGGAGGTAATGTCCTACCTTTTCCTCTTCTCACCAGGAATATTGATTTAATCTTGTCAACAACAGCAGTGGTATCAGAAGAGTAGAAGAAACTGGATAGAAATTAAATGTGTGCATATATGTTGAGCAAAATAACACAAAGAGAATATTTGCAGTTGTTTATTGTAGCTCTTTAAACGGATGTTTCATGTTTGCCAAGACACTTAAGCTGTTGGATGTTTTCCCTCATGGAGGTTTTAGCTTTGTTTTGTATCTTTTCATGTAGTGTTGAGCCACTAATGCAAAAAAAAAGTATATATGTAAATGCACTTCTTTTCTGCAGAGCACACAGACTTTAAAACATTACCATTTCAATATAACATTTGATTTATATGTGTTTAAAAAAATAGGTTATAATCTTTTACTTTAAAAGGATGTATTCTCAAATGAGATTATGCTAATAGACTGTAATTTGCATAAAACGGGTGGAAATGTTAAACCAGATTAAAAATTCTGAATATTTAAGAGTTTTATCCATGCTGTTAGTCAACAAATATATTCATTCTCCCAGAGAATATTAGAGGCTAAATGTGACATTGTGGAGAAACACAAACTGTGTTGCAGTACCCATGATCCCCCCCAATGGGTTGGCTTACTTGTTTATTACTAAATATTTACAGTATGTAAGAATATCTCTTGTGAAATAAACTTTTCTTTTTTTTTTTTTTAGATGCTCAGCCCGGTGTGGTTTTAGGGTCTTTGGAGCATTAGTCTCAGGTGAGGGCTGGGGCACAATGTGAGGTCTGCGACAAAGAGCACCTTAACAATCCTCCATTCAGGACATTAATCTGCAAACAAGTGTTTTTTTGTCTCTCTGAGTCTTATTTTCATCGCCATCAATTTAGTACATAGATTGAAAGTGATTCAGGTTGTGCTCTCAAGTTCCGCACCCATACAGCCCCCGAGCTTCTACCTCGTCCTCTCCTTAGCCTTTTTTTTTTTTTTTTTTTACTGTAAACAGATGAAAAATGAACCCTCAACCTACAACCCTCACTCACACATTGGTAATCCAATTCAGTCTGCGATTTACAGCTTTTTCTAATATACAGCCCAGTGTATAATATACAGCCCAGTGTATATTATACAGCGCTGAGCACCTTATTTAAAAATGTTTTTCCCCTACAATGAAACCATCTAATGAGGAATAAAAATAAAATGATAATTAATGTGATCTAAAGGATAAATACAGTAAGGTTTCCTAATTGCATTAATTTACTGAAATATATCAATATCAGTGGTAAATGTAATGTTATAGGTTTTATTACAAAAAACAATACAAATGCATTTGAGCACATTTGTTTCAATGAAAAATTATGCCAAATAAAAAAATCCCTTGTCATGATTCTCACTCATGCTTTAAGCAAACTGTTCCTCTAATTGTTCAAAACAATGAATGTGTGTCAAATATAAAATTTTTTGAATAACATTTTTATAATCAAAATATTAAATTCAAGTATATGCATGCCCAAGCACACATTGTCAGTACTGTACCTGCTGAAACTTATTTCCTTTACTGTGAAACAATCTAATCTGGGAAATTAGAGAGGTGAGCGAGACGGTGCGTTCATTCAAATAAAATCCATCCACTTAGAAGTTATTAATTGGTCATATTAAATATTCAGCATTCCTCTCAGCCCATTTTAATGGCATATTGTAAATTAATAGTTTGCCATTTTGGAATTAATGGACTATTGCTCAGGTTTCTTGTTAATATTAGTACAGTATATTGCTCTGGGAACATCATTTTAACTGTGCAGGCTAAAGATCAACAGCAGTTTAGGTTAGATGATGTTTCAGACCGACCTGAGGCAGCCTGCTGCATGTTCCACAGTAAAACACTGCCTCCTCTCACACAGGGAACTATGGACATGTCTTGTGTCACAAGAGGTGTATTTAATTCAGACGGTGTAAAATGAAACATGCACATTTCTGTTTGAGTGGTTTTATTTTTTTCACTACTTCCTGTATTATCCTATTACCCGTGTAGTTATGGAAAAATGAAGCCATAAACACTTGATAACCTTAAGTGACTCCTGTCAGCCCACCCCTGCAGTGAGTGCATGTGTAACAGCACTGCAGCCCTTGTTTGTCATGTACTGCACACTGCCCCTTGTGGTGCACTACAAACTGAGATTGAGATTGTGACTTGGCAGCAAGATCGTCTCTTTGCCCTGAGGCTCACACATTTGTACTCTCATTTATTTATTGGTTTATTTGAATAGCTTTGCTATTGTGAACTTTGGATACGTTTTTTATTTTCATTTTGTCTCGCTATAACACAGTCCAGAGTGATATTTCTTCCATCTGGCAGCGGCTCCTTCCGTGACAGCTTCTCTGCGATACAGTTTAGAGTTAAAATTATCATTACAATATGTTATGCAAAAGAATCCTTCTCATAATAGCCAGGGTCAGGAAGACCCTGTATTAAATTAGTGTGAAAACTTGACATCCCTCTTCCGCCTCGTTGTAAATTTGTGAGGCTTTAATCGACTGCAGATGTCTGTGTGTCCTTTCTTCTTTATCAAGGAGTTATGACTTTCTAAATTATTGCTCAACGGTTTAGTCTTAATGTATATGTGAACCATGCCTATTTGACCTGTACTCAATTTCTTTAATTGAAGCAAACATATTAGACGTGTTTGCTATATTATGTGTGTTTTGAAGTTCCAATTTTGTTCATATAGATTTATGAAGTGTTGGCGACTGAGGTCACTGCCCTATTAGAGATTTATGAAATGCCCATGAGGCACCATTATTCAAGCTCAATAAATCATGCCATCCACTTGTGTTATTGCACAATGTGCCGTAAGCCTGATCATATGATTCTCCTGGTTCCGAGTCAGAAGCGATACGCAGCTTTTCTCCTTAAGATGATTCCGGTTCCTCTGCTTGGAGGCCATTGCGCATTTGTCAGAGCAGAGTCATCGTGAAATTCTTGTTTGGTTTGACTCATTTAATCACAAAGCGTTTATGTTTCTGAATCTTTTGTACTGACTGTGGTGGTCGCCATCTGAGAAGTCCCTAATGATACAGCTGCTGTAAACATTACAGCCCCTGAAGGCTTTTTATTTCAAATGTTGCTGCATAAGAACTGAATCATTGTAAAGTGGAGCGTTGTCCAAACATCCCACTGGCAGTTTTCCTGGACTCCATTGAATAAGAATATCAAAATGTGCAGAATTGCTGTGGATTCCTCTCGTCACGCAAAAGTAGTGCCGTTAAAGTGTGTATTTAAGTAAGGCATGTGTCTCCATAGTGTCGAGGTTGTAGTCTTAAGGTGACGGGGGTTGTCGATGTGAGGTGTAAAGGATGTGGATCAGTTTTTTATCACTCGCACAGGCTTATAATGTAGGTTTCTTTCATTGGAAGCAGTGGGCGTAAGTGTTGTGTTCTGGTGGGCAGAGACAGTTAATGTCCCAGATCTACTGTATGAATAAAGTCATATTGTGAAGTGTGTGGGCTGATATGCTTGGCAGTCAACCCTGACAAGTAGATTAGCTCTTACTGGGCCACCTCTGAATGGCATGCACACGACTCAAGCGTTTCCAGTCACAACGCTACATATCAAACATCTAACGCCCAGCAACACAGATGAAAGCACATCAAAACACGAAAAAAAAAAAGAAAAAAAAAAACCTGCTGTATGTTATGTGGCTTCTCCACAGCTGCAGTGGTTAACAGGAGTCAAAAATTGGCATGTCTAAAAAGTGGGATAATGATTATAAATGTGACAGGCTGAAAAGTAATTACAATTGTCTCACTGTGTTTTCCAATAATGCCTCTAACATTTCTATAAAACTCATTTAAATCTTCCACAAGTCCAAAATTCAGTCTTGCTCTAAAGCCATTTGGCACATTTTTCTTCAGTTTACATTTAGAGAGGATTAGCTGAAGAGCTGAAAATAATCATGCCAGATGTCTGCTACAGCGAGAAAACTGCCTCCCCGGTGGGCATTTGATTTTATTGAGTTTTTATCAATCTTAAGTGAATACACTCTGGGATCTCCATAATGCACCGCCTCATGTCACGAAGTCGTGTACACAAATCGAATATCATGTCCCATTTTACAATAACAGTAAAACAACAAACACGCCCTTCACTCATGCGAATGGATGAGGAGGAGTTCAAACAGTCAGCAACAGTCTGTTTATAGCCAAGTTAAACAGACAACACGTAGCTTAACTGGGCAGACTGGTGGAACAAACAGCATTATAAATAAGCCAAATTCAATGACAGGTTTAAATGCTAAACCACATCTGTGCACTTTATAAAAGCCGTGGCAAATGTCACTGTCTTTAAAACGTGTCTGAAAATTCAGCTGTCAGTCACACTGACTCATTGAAGTTACTGAGATGATGAGCAAATGGAATTAAGGATTAGGAGAATTTTGTGATTTCTCCAGCTTCTCTTTTGTGTTGATCAAACAATGGAAGTAATGAAATTATTAAAAAGTAGATACATAAATAAAAGTAACGGCAGGCGTCATTTGCTGCGGCCTGTTTCATGGCCCTCCTCCGAGACTGGGGCAGTGTTTGTTGGATTTGTTTTTTAGCTTTAATGAGCTCCACTGGAATGCAGTGTCTCCCACATGTCTTGCGGAGGGCGGGGCCATCTTATTGCTGCCACATGTTGGGCTCCTAGTGACTCTTCCAGGCTTGTGTGGTCAGCCAGTTCAAAGAGCCCAGGCTCATTTGTTATACAACTTTATGTAACAACGAGCCGATGCTTCAGCGTGTCTGAAGAGGCAACAAAGGATTGCCGCCATTCTTTCTTTGTCCTAACTAGCTCTGCCCGGAGAGACTTTCAGATCGTCTGTTTCTCTAATTAGCATGTTTGCTGGACAATATGGGGTATTGTTCTCCGACATAGCGCAGAGATTCTTTATTTGGGTCTGCTCAGCGTTTGAACTCTGACGGTAATGTTTGTTGGATGGTTATGGTGAACGGTAGTAGTTGATCACTGTCATTGCCAGAGTGGTGCGCCGTGCCACATATGGCAACAATCTGACATGGTAATCCAGTCTTGAGGTTATGAGTGACTAGGTGTGGGCTCCCCGGATCAGACCGACTCCATCAATTCTTCTGTTAGCCATTTCAGTGCGGGGAGTCAGCGGCAGAGCGCCCGCTGGTGCTTGACAGGACATCTCAGCATGAGCACAAACTTGGGCCTCACTAAATCCCCCTCATGCAGTTTTTATGTATTTAAAAGTAACATGTTCGCTTATTAAGAGAAAGAGAAGAAAGATGGAGGAAGGCTAAGCTACATGTCAATTCAGATTCCTGCTGCAGCATCAACTATTACCTCAAACTGGCTGTCCATCACTTTTGCTTTAAATCCCCCCTACTTACACCCTCATCAAACTCATGCTCATTTGTCAAAGTGGACCAAATTACAGAGGGACTCGACCACCCTATACCACACACTCGCTGCAAATAACCTGTTTTTCCCTTTTCACACATCAATTCCCCAGGGATGTTTTCAGCTTCACTAGACTTGCGAGTCTTCAGGGACCAGGTCCACTGCATGTGCTGGCTGGTAGGCCATTTGCAATAATCTCCTTTTTACCGTTTAGAGGCTAATTATGTAACATTACACCTGCCTCCCTGAGCCTTGGCTCTGGCATAGTGCAGAATGAGTTGCTTTTTCCCCCCACTCCTCATAGGGGTGGTTAGAGTTTCTTAATGAGATTAGCCCAAAGCTGAAATCTGCTTTGTGTCCCTTGCTATATGGCGAGATACTGGATCAGCAGAATCAAAGCTAAGAGGGGGAATCATTGGAAGATGCAGGCGGCCGACCTCGTTTCTGTCTCCCCACCAACCCCCCTGCGTGTGACTTGGACGGGATTCGTCGCTATCACACATGACATTGTGTGCGAGCTTTGCATAGGAAATATCTTTGTCTCACTGTGATGTTTGCTTGCTTCAATGTTTTCGTGCTTTTCCTTTATCTTGCTGTCCAGTTTATATTTGCTGTTGGATCAAACTTCTCAACAGTCGTTTTCAGAATTGAGGACAGATGGGTTGAATATTGAACAAAATAAAAGGAGAGCTTTTCCACCAGTCTGGGATATAAACTTGTCTAGCTGTGGTTGCTGTACTACTGTCTTTTTGCCTTTATTAACTTAAAATATCTTGTATTTTACCACAACTTCTAAGGCCGTGCCTTAATTCTTATTTGTCACTAACACCATAATGTACAAGACAGATCTATATAAAGACAAAACTACACCACCCACGACAGCCCATCCACAATGGGAGCCTTTCTTCCCCTAATTTATTGGGACCCTAATGTCCTTGTGACTTTCAACTCAGACAAAAGATGAAAAACCAACAATGGAGCCCGGACAGAATAACACATGTATCACACACTCATGCATGCACATACTGTACACGCAAGCCCACACACTAACATGCACGGAGATGTACGCAAGCACGCAAACAACTTCAGCTGCGAATTCCCAGAGTGAAAGCAAAAATTCTCACCGAATGCTGCGAGAGATAACATGTAAATATTTTGCCCACTTGCTCAGAATATGATGTTGATTAAGAGAGTAAAGGTTAAGGTTAGGGAAGGGGCAAGGATTAGTAGTATGGACTGCGTCTAGGGTTACCATAACAGCCTGGCTGCTGGGACTAGTAATAACAACAGAAGTAATAATAATCACAGACTAATTGATTGAACCCCGTGGCTTCCTTGCAAGAGTCATATTTGCCTCCACTATGGCAGCTAAAATAATGCATCACTGGCCAGTATTGCTTTCAAGTGAGTCTCATTTATTTTTCCAAGATCCACCTTTTTCTCCATTATGAAATACATTTGCTTTTTTATTTATGATTTATGAATTCACAGTTTTTCGTCTCTACGGTTTTATTTACTTATCTGTAATTTCGATACTGCACAGTCTGGATTCTGTGTATGTGATCCTATCATTGCATTGTAGTTTGTTGAATTTACAAAGAAGCCCAGAAGCCCTGAAGCCATATACTGCTACAGAGAGCTATTTGCTCTGCGTCAGCGGAGTATCCTGTCATGGAGAGAAAATCCCGTTTGAAGTATGGCCCCCGTCTTTCACACTGACGATAATGCTCCTGGCTTTATCATGTCCTCCGTGCAAAGCCCATGTCTTCTCTTTTGTCCGGCTCCCTCTCCCCCACTCCTGCACACCCCCTGGCTTTCCTCTTTTGTGTCACTCTCTGTCACATTGCTACCCGTTCACTGTGAGAAGAAGCGGTCCAAACCTTATCCCCCCGAGGCATGCTGGGAAGTGTAGTCAGAGTCTTGGGATTGTTGGTTCCGTTTTTAGGGACTATGCTGATATCAGCATCTTGAAAGCTGTACAATCTAGTTTATATTTCGACTGAAAGTAAGAAATTTGAGTGAATTTGTAATATAGTGTAAAGTAAAAGGCTTCATAAAATTAAAATAAATCACCATTTGCTGTAAACACACCAGTATAGATATTGAATAAAAATGTGTCTTTTGATTTTATTTGTGAGGTTTTTTGGTTGAGTAAATTCTAAGGTAAATACTTAGCATTTTAAATTAGATACATTATTAGTATTCATTCTGCTCTAGCTTTTCCTAAATCCACAGCTTAAATGCAAATGCACTGCAGTCTTTTCCATCCATGGCTTTGTTGGCCTCTCAGAAACCTTAAGCCGGTATCTTAAATAGGGGCCTCTCATGGCATATGCATGTGCAGTATCTTATCTGGTGAATATCACAATCATTCTCTAGGACATCAAATATTTAAACAGGCCATCCAAACAAGAGACAGGAGGGAGGGCATGGAAACAAACCTTTTGTGGACCCTGTGTGAAAACAATAAATGTGCTACCAGCCTTCAATATTTTCATATTCAATGACTCTGTATGATCCTTATGATCCCAACATAAAGAGGGTCTGTGAACCCTCTCACTTAAACTGTAGCAGGCATATATTACCAGGCTTAGAGCTTGGCAAGCTCCGTATCCCAAAATAGATTTCAACAATACTCTATGAGGATGCATTAAATAAATCTCTGCTCAGCTAATCCGTGGAACAGTTCACATTTTCGAGAGAGACACTCCGGTAGGACAAAAGCGCTGCTCTGCTCGCCGCGCCTTCATCTAGGGACAGACATACATAAAGAGAGATATTTAGAGAGAGGGGAGGGGATTGGGGTGTGGGGGGGAGAAATCCTCCACTAATGTGACAGAGAATTCACCCAAAAAAAAAAAAAAACATCATTGTGTGCTCTTGCAGTGCAAAGCAGATTCTGTATCACTCTATATTTTTTTTCTTTTTCGCCAGCAAGTGCAATAACTTAATCTTAAAGGCAAAACGTGGACATGAGGGCCATTTCGAAACATGTTGTAGATAAATGTTAATCACATTAGCATTTCCCAGACTTCCGTAAATCTCCATAAATAGCATGCTGAGGTTGATCCCTCTTTTTTGCCCATTGAGGCAAAATTACAGTTGATGAATTGCCTTTGCCATGCATGTAGGCTAATGAAAGCTTTGCTCCTGGGCCTTCCTCAACAAAGGCTCATAATTTTTCCACTTCCCACTAAAATAAGAACCTGTTCCACTTTTAATTAATAGTTTTACCCTCTCCTATTCAGGAGTGTGTGCATAGTTTCAAATTAATTTTTTAGGTGATGCTCGGTTATTAATACTGAAGAAACAACCCCCCTTTTGTGTTAAAGTAACAGGGAGGTAATGTTAGCCTGCAGGTCTATAAAAGAATGTCACCTCACTGCTTAACACAACTCGTGACTTTGCTCCGAGACGGCAACATTTCATGACAGGTGGCCATTTCATTCATTTGAAGTCATCACTTGCACATTTGTTCAATGAGCTGCAGTGGGGCTGAAGATACAACTACTTACATGCACACTTAGGATTAACCTGTCCTGACTTTATGTTCATTTAAACTAGAGCCACAAGCAATGCTTAAAGTATATGAAAGCAGACATCAATCAAACCGGTAGGATTTTAGTTCAACATACTTGCACAAATCCATATTCGCACAACCTTTCTTTAATCGCTATCAGCAATTTGAAATGACTTCTGTATTGTTGATATGTTAACTCAAAATGGGTTACCTCTGCTAATGGAAGTATTAGGTTAATAAGCAGCAATTAGCATGCATTAGGGTGCATGCCACACTTAATGAGTACTTGGGTGTGATTACTCAGACAGCTTGGTGTTTGAATGTGCAAACAGCCTCATCCAGCCATATGTGGTTGTGGGACACTCACTATCCCATGACAGATCTAAGTGAGGCAGCTTTGACATTGAACTCCGACAGTATCCTCTCCCAGCAGTCATTTATCACTGTCATAATCACTTGTCTCCCGCTGAAAGGCAACATATTTCTTTGTATGAGGAACATATCTGGAAATATTGTGACATTCTGTCGCCCTTTCGCTTTCAACTGCTTGTCTTAGTTGTCAAACAGCACTCCTGTCATTGTGTTTGAACCATTTCATCTCATAATATTTAGAATAGCTCCCTTTGCACAAGAGAATATCTGCAGCTTTTATGTGTTCCCCGATAATGAAAGCAAATAGCACTTGTATTCTTTATTGCTGATAAGGAAACAAAAAGCAATAGAGAAGATTTTCTGGTGGAAATCCATTCCCTCTTTGTACCTGTGACTTAAGCTCAAAGGTGGGCGATCCATATGGCAATTTTGTATTTGTATTTCCAGGCTGTCACAAAGAATCGGCCCTGACACAGAGCAGATGCAGCAAACCAAAGCGGTAGCTGCACTTGAGCACTGTGGGTGATTTCATACCAATTAGTGCAAATCATGAAGTACTTAAGATTATTGCCCAGTGAGTTTAACAACACTTTGACACCTCCTCTGTAACTGACCCCTCTTAAGTTTATTTTTCCCCACAGATTTCTGGCTTCTTCGCAGGACGTAAAAGTAATTTATCCAGGCTGGGACTTTTCATTTCACCAGCTTGAGGTTTTTTAAATATGGCCTCCGGTGACAAATCTGGCTTCCATCTAAGGTCAGACTGGTCCCCCTCATTTGTAGTAAGGGAAGGGGGTGGCTGGACTGGGGACAAACGAACAGCCCCTCTGTGCTGCCCCCTCATCTCGGGGCTTTAGCAGAACTGCTCTGGCATGAAGTACAAGCTGCCGTCTCCATGGTGACAAGTCACTTCGGCTCCACCAGCTTTACCCAGCACGATCAGGGCTGTGAATTGACTGGCTTTAAAAAAAAAACAAAAAAACAAAACAAAACACTGAGCGAAAATATACCGTTTCATTCCTCTCTCCATTATGTCAGCTGGTGAAAAACAGCCCTAATATGGTGCATTGGCTGCTAACGCGAATAATGGCTGGAGAATATGCGCTGAATAGCTGTTCTGCTGCTGAAAAGCTAATGGAGGGAGTCTTTGGCAGTGTGTGTCTCATTGAGGAGGGAGAGAGAGAGAGGCGGTCCCAGAGGTATGGATGGGGCTGCTGTGATAGTTGTGAACTCTCCCAGTGTTTATGTGTCAGCCAACAGCCTCCGGAAGGAGACTGGAGACATTCTCCACACCGTCTTGCAGACAAGAACTGGTCCCTTCAATTAAATGAGTTAATTTGAAACCATAAGCTTGTCCTTAATTAAGAAGAGCTTAGACATCTCCTGAAATGAAATATCTGAAATGAGCTATATTGACGACATACGGTTCCCCTTTGTTCAGATGTTGCGTTCCCCATCCTCCTCCATTAGTCAAGATTGTCCGTATGCTGAGCTCGGTTCATTCGAGGTGTAGATAAATGCCAAAGAGAGACATAACCTCAGCAAAATGTGCATCGTTTTGATGGAAGTTTCAATTTCAAAGTGGATCCATTGTGGACTCCCACCACGTCTTCTCTCACACCGTATTCCCCGTCTGCCTGACTCTGTGCATCCCTGGTGCCAGAGAGAGGAGGATGAGAGAGGAGGAGAGGGAGAGAGGGAGAGAGATTGTGGCATTAAGTAAATAATTTGTATGATAATTCATTACAGCGCAGTCTTTTTCAACTTTAATTGGTCTAAATGAAGAGACATTTCACACCATTTAGATAAAAAAGAAAAAGGAGGCCAGCATAATGAAAAGGGGCCTGCCTATCGGACTTCAGAGGTTTGCTCTAAATGAAAATGTAATTGCAGGCGGAATGGTACAAGAGGAGAGACCCGCGCTGCAGATCCGGGGGTATCTTCAGACAGCCGAGCAAAAGCTAATGACTGAGCAATTTGGAACATTTACTCACCCCAAAGACTCTCATTAAGTCAATCACAGGCTTAGCCGAGACCCACTCGCAGCGTCGGAGCCGGCCCCGCATTTATTCCAACATCAATCAGGAGGGGCCGGCTTCTTCTTCTTTCAGAAGCCATGAAAAACGCCCAAGTAATTTATTCGGGATCTTTGAGAGGATAATGGCCAATTATTTGTTTATAACACTGGTTAAATTTTCATTAGGCAGATTAATGGAATATCATGTACTGTCAACACTGGACTGAGGGGTGGTGTGTCAGAGATAAACGGCCAAACAGATGATGTCGCTCTGTTAGTAAATTGGTTTTTCTGCAGCCCTTTTCCTCCATATGAAAATTTAAAGGTGGACAAGGCACTGGGGGTTTAAGTCTGTCTCCAGCTGGAGTGGAGAGGCAGCGGGGAGGACATTGTGACGAACCTCATCTAGCTGCAGGGTTTTTTTTGTTCTTAATGTTTGGCTGCAATGTAAAATTTCAGCGCAATATTAGGCTGTTTAAATGTTAAATATTCTACAAAGTTTGACTGTGCGGCGGCTCTGCACACATTTATTCACATCCACTTCATCCCGAACCTTAAATTACCCATTCTATCAATCATGCACAATCCATAGCCAATCCCTGGAAAACATATTTCATACAGGCACTATTTGAAATGATAATTCTGGTGAGTTTTTAGAAGCTAACTTTTTTTTAATGAACAGAAAGAGCTACTTTTTGCAGTGACTGTGGGTGATAGCTTAATCTGACATTATGCAGGCGACACAAGATACCTGTAAGTGACAGTTAAGAGTGAAATGACAACTACAAGGCAGGCAGGCAGGTGATTTGCTGACCCCATATGATGCTTAAAGTTGATATAAAGCAGTTTGAACCTTAAGTGGTGCTTTCACAGACCTCTACCTGAAAGTGGTCTGGGAATTGTCATTTTGAGCATTGCATATTTGGGCTTCAAATAACCTCTCTTTTCCCCCCCAAATGCAGGGTTTTGAGAATTGAGATAAAATATGGCATATCAAATCTTAATATGCACGCTTCAACCACTAGTGTGCAAATGATGCATCGCGTGTCCACATTCCCAGATCTATGGAACCAGAATTTTAATGACTGTTTTTTTGTATGACTTGTAGCTTAGGAGACAGAATATTTTTTTTATGACAGCTCATGGTGACTTTCTAAAAATGCATGGTGTTCTGTAAAGCTTGGGTCTCATCGCAACACATATCTGTTACATCTGTTATATCCACATAACATTATGATTACTTACATTTCAAAGAATTTATCCGTCATTTTCCTCCATAAACCTTTGCGTCCTGGATGGGAGTTAATTTGGACACCTGGATCACAATCTGCCAACCTTAGGGCACCCAAAGTGCCCACTAGCTCCCCTATCAAAACAATCATCAGCTGAAGGAGGTTATCGTTGGGCTGGGCTATCTGTCACCCGGCCACCGGCAGTCAGCGGGACACAAGGGCCATTTAATTAGGCCTACTGCTCCTCTCTGGTGTGAAAGACTCTCAGGCCCCTTTGATTCCCTGCTGCTCTCCCAGCAGGAAGTGGTTGGTGATAATTGACACAGGATTTCCTTGTTAACCAGCGGCAGACTCTGTGGATTAAAGTGACAGAGATCTCCAGAAGAAAGTGGGGAGCAGATAAGGGGGAGGGGAGGAGGTGCAGTGGGGGGAGTGGCGGGGGCAGTAGCTATTTACCGCTCTTGAGAAACCAGGGAGGAAATAGCAATATCAGACTGGTGCGCGGTCCTGCCGCGAGATGTAGCTCCCACTTATCTTAGCCATTTCAGCTTGGCTGATCAAAGATTGGCTTTCCTTAAAATAACCTGGGCCCAAGGTTGAGTACATGCTTCCACGCCACGGGTTTTTTTGGCAAATTATCAGTCTTTTCCAATCCCCCCCTTTAAAGCTGCATGGCTGTTTGTGGAGGACTAGAGAGATAATCTCATTTCATTTGTACAATTATACACTATCATGGAATAAAAGCATATTTGCAAATGACGTAATTTCCCGCTTTGTACCAACTGGGTCACAAGCCTTGACAAAAGCATTATCATGCAGACAGGAGAGGTACCCAGTCGGCTGTAGGGCAAAGATGGAGCTTTCAGAGGATGTAATCCACTTTATTTATTTCTAGGTTTCCTTTCTGCTCCTCCAACTACTACACAGCTTACCAAAAGACATTTTACAAGTGATCATTGGAAGGGTTTAACATCACTCTTCTCGAGATAAAAGATGAAGGAGCTACTGTACTCTTCACTTCCCTGAGTCCTCATCAGCTTGCTATACCGTTGTATCTAACATAGGACGATATAACTTCACTTACACAGCAGGGATGGCCTCTTCTTGGATTTTAAATCACACAGTTTGTAAACTTGTAAACTTTATAGCCATAACTATGTCAACGGAAATAGCTTTTCATAAATTCTGCTTTCTGGCCATGCTGGTAAGGGTTCATAAATGAAACTGCAAGTACATGAGCGCATGACATATTTACTCATACACCTGACAAAGTACTCCACTCTTTAACTGCCCAAGCTGCCCAGAATGACCCAAACGTGGCGTAAAACCTTGTCTGGCCACTTTCAAGTGCTTACTGATAACTGAATGGGGTGATGGCAAGTTTCCAGCAGTAGGACTGGGTCAAAACAAGGTCCATCATATAAATCAAACGAGAAATTCCTTTCTCTCTCATCCCCCAGCCAATACATACATGCAGCTGTGGATATGTGAGATGAAGAAAAAAGGAAGCTGTTGCTTTATCGTAGTAATAATGTATGAGAGAGTACTCTAGACCAGATGACAACGATGATGTTTGGGGT
This sequence comes from Acanthopagrus latus, assembly GCF_904848185.1. Classification (NCBI taxonomy): domain Eukaryota; kingdom Metazoa; phylum Chordata; class Actinopteri; order Spariformes; family Sparidae; genus Acanthopagrus; species Acanthopagrus latus. Next base: position 13,904,748 of record NC_051053.1, on the reverse strand, counting down.
GCTTGTAGCTCACCAACATACCCAGAATGTATAGGTTATTATATATGTATCATAGCTTTTATAATAGCTCCCAGTGTGCATGTGCCTCCTCTGTTTGTTTGAAGACAGTAGCTTAAGAAGTCAAACGTGAACAAATCAAAGCTTAAAACACAAGTTAGCCCAAAAGCTAATGAATTACACATGATCTGATTTAAGACCTCATCAATCATATGGGAATTTCAGTCTGACCAATCAATAGCAAGTGGTCTTAAGTCAAAGAGCTAAGGCTGCAGCAATAAGGGTCCATGTGTATACTGTATATAAGTATATATTATTTATACCTTTTTCTCAAAGATTAATCAGTATGTTCTCTACATTCTCCTGTGATTCTGAACAAGGTAACACAGAGAGAAATGGCTCCATATTTAAACATGATATTAGCATCAGTGCTAAGTCTGTACAGCTGGGTGCATATATAGCTTGTTAAGACAACTGTGTTTGTTTTTTGGCTCCTTTAGCTTGTCGGGTGTAGTGTAAATCTTACTTTAATGGAAACTACATAGAATAAGACTTAGAGGTCGGATAGTTTCAGATGTTCATTTAGGAAGCTCGGTATGGTAATCAAAACTGAAGCAATGGCAAAATATTCATATCTTGCTGTGAAGTCCAAAGAGTTACCATACAGATGCTAATGTGGGCCACAAGTGAGGCATTCCTGTACCTGCCCTCCCATAAAAGCATTACTTTTGCTCAGAAAGTTGACATATCTGTGTATTGTCCTCAGCTGTTTAGATGATAATACTTTTCTAATGATGCATCTTGATATTGTAAATTAAAGCAAAATAGCTGTCTTCATATAAGTAGCTGTGGTGAAGAGGAAGTGATATTCAGATTATGTACAACTAAGTGATATATAATAAGCTATTGCCAAAACAACTATGCTGGCATACACCAGACTCAAAGAACTTCACAAGGTTTTCTGGTTTGTAAAAATATTATTCAGCTGCATTTTTCAGTGAAAAACCTCATGCAGAAATCTTCTCTAAAGTGCTCCCTAGAAAGCTCCTAATCCAGAGTTGATTCTGGGATAAATATGTACATTGCTGATTGGCTAAGCACAAGTCAGGTGCAACGTCCAGAGATGTGTCACACCACCTTTGAAGTGTTTAGATGCAATATTACACAAACATTCTGCACAGAAACTTCGCATCACTGTCCACACCTTCTTATCTGTGCTCCCTCGTTGGTACTGTATCTTAACCATGCTGTAAGACTTCAATATGTGAGCATTAACACGCTTCAAGGTCCTTGATTTCTCTACAGGAATTACTGTGCGGCAACCAGGAGGAGAAGCTGGAGATTTGTTCCCTTCAGTCTAAAGTAAATAGGATAGGCAGGGGAAGCAATCACATAACCAACGCGTGCTCTGCTATCAAGAAAACACAGGAGTCTAGATTAAGATTTGGTCTCAACCAGAATCATTGCTGTTTCATTTAATCTGCAAGCAGATAAACTCTTTAACCTTTTCCATCCCCTGGTGATGTTTTAAGGATGATAAGTTCAAGCTGAATCACGGCGTATTGAACATGTCGCCACTTTTGAAAAGTGGTCCTCGGAAACAATAAAATCTGCCCCCGTTAGCAAATGAGCCATGAGTATTGAAGTGGCACGGAGAACTGTCAATGTGGCCTGAGTAAAGGCAGCGTGACACCATTCAGACAGAAGATTTACTGAATGAAAAGAGAAGAGAGCCCTATAACTAATCCAGATTCACTGACCCAGTGGCAGGTGGTTTAGTGTTTGATACTGACCCTCAGTAAATCTTTTCAGTCATCTTAGTGTTCACCACCAGCCATCAATATTTAAGTTTGGTAGTTACATTTTAGTTATTAGAGGGCTTGCTTTTATTAGATAGAAAATATAAAATTAGAATAAACTGTGTATAGAAAAAATAAAAGTAAAGACTTCTTTACAAACAAGAGAGTTTGTCTTAAGTGATCACAATCAAAGAAACGTACTTTCTTTTTTCAAACTTTGATTAAAAACTGTTTGTATTTGGCTATTAGGCTTCAAACACTGCAGAGTAAAGATTGCAGCAGCAGCCATAACTGTATGATCTGTAACTTTCTTTTTTTTCCTCCATGCCACTTCACAGTCAGGAAAAGAAGGGGGTCAACTTCTCGTCTTTGTGCTGCCGTCCAGCCAGACGTTGTGGTCTAATCTACGAGCGTCAGTCTTAACCTCATTATTAATATAAAAAAGCGGGCTACTTTCCATAGCCTTTGTTGCATTGGAATATGTTTTACAGAGATATAGGAGGGAAAGCTCCAATTTCCTGCAGGGGTCGAGTATTATGTATGAACTGCTCCTCTGGGACGCAGGGGCTCACAGTGGAGGTTGTCAACTTTTCCTCAGGCTCAATTTGATGTGTCTCCACTTAGCTTTAATTCCCTGTAAATAACATAAAATCCATATTATTCATATTGATATTGTTTGGTGTAGGTTGATATGCCAGTAATTGTTTTGTTTTTTTTTTGTTTGTATATATATGCGTGTATTGTGTGTGAGCTCTGACTAATGGTATAGACATTTTTAGAGAATGTCACCCACTGATTCACTTAAAAATAGAAACAAAAGCTACTTTGGTTTCCTGGAGCAGTTTTAATCTCTTAGTTCAACCACAACGGGTGGAGCAAAAGAGCCACAGTTTTTCTTGCTACTCTCCAAAGAAATAAATCGAGCCATACTAGGTCAGCTGGCTGGACTTTCAGGTTTTAATCACCAACTCTAGCTCTTATAAACTACTGCAGGTGAGCTATAACTAGCCCTGTTAGGCTGACTTTCCAAGAACCTGACCACAAAAGTCAAACTTGACATTGCCAAATGTTATTTGTATTTTTCTTTGCCATTCATGTTTGTCACTTGGCTACTGTTACACGTGCTGTATTTGTAACAGTGTTACCAGATGTTCACCATAAAGCTGCAGCATGGTGTGCAGATCTAAGAGTATTGTGTTTCAGCCCAGACCATCACACATTTTAAATCCAACCACAAAGCAGCCTGTCACTGTGTGTACAGAGCGTATATCTCACCATGTGGCTCAATGACTGTGTTACTTGTTTTGGCTCTGATTACAATGTCAAAATACTCAATGTAAGTTATGTACAGTAGCCATAGCTGTCTTCTGTTTACTCCTCAGAACTTCTACCTCATTTCCACTGCATGATCCAGCCGACTGCAGCTTGAATTGATTTGCAACTTTTTTGGTTATCCGGTGTTAGTACCTTTTTTTTGGTACAAATCTATTTAGTTGAGCCAATACAAAAAGGTGACGTGAAAACACTGCAGACCACTGACTGATCTTCACTTGAGCAAAATGTGACATCCTGCACAATCCTTGTATTTTTAAAAAGCCAAGCTACCAACAATAGAAATGTACAGTTTTATTTTTTTACTCACACAACCACTTTTTTTTTTTTTTTTAAAAGAAGACCTGCGAAGCAATGCCCTGGTCGATTGACAAGGTACAGAAATATCAAGAGTACCTTTAATATTCTCCCATATTATGAGCGGGAAAGCACAAGTGACAGAATCTGAGCAGATCAGAGGAAAAGGTTAGGAGTGAAGTGATCACTTTGTCAGTAAATGAACAATGTATACTCAACAAAACTAAGCACAACACTCTTGTTTTGGCCTCCATTTTTTGTTACGCATTCCAAAAGATTTATATTCTTCATATTTTAACAAAATGCAAAATTGCTATACTACTTCTAGTCATATCTTTATACACTCTCTAAAATTTTGGTGTAAAATTGAACATTATCATGCAAAGAAAAACCACAAGAAAGACACCTTTAGGAACTGTGAACAGTGTGATACAAACTTGAAGAAATCAGACAGATGACAGGGAGGAAATGAGTCAAATGGAGGAGAAAGGCATGACCTCTCTTGGCCACACCAACTTGGCCAAAAGATTAACTAAACAGCGGCCACTGACAAACATTCAGGAAATCAGAACCACATGCTTGAAGGGAGGTGTACCGAGATGCTTATTTGTTTTTGCTAAATTAATGGGGGCTAATTGATAATGTCATTACATCAGAGGAGGGACAAGAGGAAGGGCAGGGGTAAAAAAAAAATAAAAAAAAAATCAAGGAATGCTGCCCATCAATCCTCTTTGAATACCACAGATGCTGCGCTCAGTCTACCCAGAAGATTAAGATCTGTTCTGTTAACCAGAAGCGGACCTAGGTCAAATGCACGGCTTCACCCTGTGTGGATTATGACACAGACGTAGCAATATCACTTATTTCAGTTAGAGGACCTAAAGTTGTAAACACATATTATTTAGGACAACACAGAGCTCAAAATGAGCACCAGGATAGACTGTTTTATTGCCATTGTTGCAATTTAGAAAATAAAGATACACATGGTGGTGACTACTAGGGAAGACCAAGTTAATATTACTTCCATACGTGGATATACTGCATAAGGATGCTCAAAATTGTATAAAAAAGAATAATTTTGACCAGCTTGGCGCTTAATTACTCTGAGATCAGACCTCAAGATCAGTAATGTGGGGAATTTCTGCTTTAACAAAGTTAAACTGAGAGTAATGCACCATATATCTGTCAGCCTTTTAGAAACTTAAAACAGACATAAAAACAGAAACTTTGGGGCCAAATGACGGACAGGATTTACTACCATGAGAAGAAAGCGCAGAATGATGCTACAGTTAGTGTCATATTCTATAATAGTGTCCATAAACAACATGTACTTAATAGGAGTATACAGAAACGTAGAGACACAGGATGTCAAACATCATCATGGTTTACAATACTTGGTAGAAAATAGTTTATGACAAGCTGCGTCTGTTCTGTATTGAGCAGTAAAAGATAAAAGAATCGATACATTCCGTCGTCACTAAGATTGTGAAAATACAACTTGCATCATTTAAAATCTACAAAGCTCACAACTGAAGAAAATCTCCTCGGGGTCAATAATTCAGCACTGGACTGGACAGCACGTCTGTATCTGGTTACAATCAACACCACTTTGTGTATTTCAGAGCGTCAGAGCAAGTGCAGCTGTGGGAGAGAGGATGGTGGCTCATGTGCTGCACAAGTGATTTAGGAGACAGCAAGAGGCTTTAGAGAAGGAAAACAAGTTCATTACACTTCCATACTTGCATATCACTCCCCAAAGACCTGTCAATGAAGACAGTGGAGAAATGAGTGGGCCTCATCCTCTCCTCGAAAACTTATTAGAAGAAGCCCCAGGGTGAACATGTCATTTACAATTCTTACCCCGAGACCCTTGACCTCAAACTCTCCGGGGTCACTGCTTCATTTCAAACAGTTTGTATGACTCTGCCGCTCGCCAAGCTTCAAGCTTCAGCTTCCAAGTTTCATGCTTCCTCCCAAATAGCATAAGCCGGTTTATGTGCGTGTATCTGTGTAGGATGCAGGGGTGGTGTGATGGCAAATGATTACAAACGTCTCCGTTGTAGCATAATTGGATCAAGCTGACTCAGAGCTTATTGAACAAGATCTTGGTTGTTTCAAAGCAGATGGATTAACAATTAAATTTGTTTGGTAATTCCGTGGAATACACCTTGAACAGAAAATAAGACGCATTAACTTGAATAAATTACAGTCTTCCCACAGGGAATATCATTAGCGGGGAAGTCCTTCTTATAGCCTCCCAAAAGACTTTGTCTTACTTTTCATCTTTTAAATGGAGGGGGGGGGGGGGGGGGTGGGGGGGGGGGGGGTGGGGGGGCGCTCATCGCTTTCATGATGCCTCGCATGCCATACTTTGTTTTTGCTTAGCGGTAATCTGTTCTGCAGTAAATGCTGTAATGCAATAACCTCTTCTTTCGCAGGAGCACAAAGGTCACTCAAATAGCTTTCCCAGCTATAATTAAATTTAGAATTGTTTTTATTTCAGTATGTAATTGTGAATTTATACACTTGTCAGATATCACTTGCAGTTGATCTCTTTTTAAATGCTGTTAAACACAATAAACAGTGTCTTCTAACACCAGAGCACTTGACATTTTTGGTGTTGATTAAACTGTTGAGATATGAGGACAGCAGTAACAGACACCAATGATATCAAGTGCATATGGCCAGGGTCCAGTGTGGGGTAGAGTCCAGGATAAATTCACCCAAAAATGGAAATTCAGTTATTATTTACTTGCCCTCATGCCAATTTGGAAGCCTGAAATTTGTGCGGCGAGCTTATGCACCCACTCCAGACAGGGTGTGCATCAGCTTAGCAGCTACAGTTAAGGTTTCAGCTTTAGAAAGGGTGTAAATAATGTCTTTTCAAATCAATTTAGGATCTCCGGGCTTCTGAAGACTTGGCGGATTATGCCGCACAAACTGTATGGAGCCATACTCGTCAGTTCTTACCTGCCCCTATACAAACAGTTTTATTCATTAGTGCTTATCAAGTAACACGAATGACTGAGGTTAACTGTTATGTTCAATGTGAGAAGAGAAAATGGACACAATGTGCCATAGATGTCAAGCAACAAATACTCTCAACAGAGATGATTAGAGAGATGGCTAATTGTAGCACTACTGAATTATATCGGTGTCTGCTTCACCTTGAAAACATGCAGTATGCCAGTTATTCTCAGAAATGCTATCATAAAATGCTTGAAATATACGAAAATCCAATAATAGAGCTGAAAAGAAAATCAATATGTTAACAGTATGCTTACTACTTCTGTAATCATTACGCAAAATCACTGTCAAAGGTTTTATGGGTCTCAATTTACTGTGAAGTCAATATCACGACATGACGTGAAAATGTTGACGTTCCTGTTAAAATGCTCCCATCCTGCCAACGCTGTTAATAGTTTATTTCCCTAAAAATTAGTTATCAGCTAAAGATTCCTTTATCGGATTTGCAGAGTTGATAAAATTATTCATCTCGAAAAGAGGAGTCGACTGCCAATGTTTAGGTTTAATGAGGTAAAGAGGAGTGAGCTTATTAGAAATATGTGCCTTGGCTGCCGCTGCTGTACCTGTGCACAAGCAATACTTTTCACATTTAAATCAACTGGCAAGTCATTAAACCGGTGCTGAGCCTCCCAACTTTGACTTGGCCGGTGAGTCACCAACTGCACATAGATAAGCCCTCGCTCAATAGAGCCAAGCCTGCTGTTAGCATATTAGCTTGACAGAGGAAAATAATTTGTCAAAACCTTATTTTAAAGCGCTATGAATGTCATCCTGTGTTGCCGCTCTTAATTGAAATGTAGTTGGCCAAACAAGGAAATATATGGGCACACATGGATGGTGTCGGCAGGATGTTTTATGGTAATGGTAAACACACCTGGTTCATATTAGCATCCTCTTTACTGTATACTTTACATTCCTCACATCAGTTTTAGTTTGATTTATCCAAGAGAGGTTAGCAGAAGATAAAAAATAGAGTTGAATGTTTTAGCAAATCAGAGATGTTCTGATAACTGGAGGGAGATAGATATGTAAAACATTTTTACAGTTTATTTAGGTGCGAGGTCAGTTCTTAGACAACTGCAAGCACTGCAGTAATATTACGATCATGATTTACGTCCGGCCACTCATCTGCAAATGATTCAGGCTAAAGGGACCAAGCCTTTTCACGTGGCTCAGATCTTCAGAGAACTTTATTCAGAGAGGCTGGTTGGAAGTTTAACAGCTGTAGTGGAAAAAAATATTTACTTAGTGCGCGCTCATATTTAGAGAACTTGTCTGTCATTCCCAATGGCTCAATTAAACAAGTTCATCACCATATTAGAATATCTGAATGTAGAGATTTTCATTGTTTCTTTGTGGACCTTTTGGTTTGAGATCTTGCATCAACAGACACAGCTCAACATCAAGCTTTGCAAGTGCACGTCCAGCCCTTACTTATCATAATCTCTGTTCTTCACAGAAACTACAGGTTAAAATTAGTTTTGCCCTTCCCCCCTTTGTGAACCTTGCCACAACCCCGGGCTCCTGAACCCACTTGTACATTTTAGGCCTCGATAATAAACCAACATCTGCAGAACTTACAAGTGCTTTACCAGAGTTAATTGAGTAAATTGAAGCAAGCTGCAGAGCAGTGCTGATCTATGATCCCCTGTTGAGGGCCCAGAAGGGAGACAACAGATTTACTGCAAGGACAGTGGGCGGCCTTTTGTTCAGGCCCTGGTTCATGGGAAGTTTGAGGTCAGTTGGGATTAAAATATCTTAGGGAACAAATGGAGTAATTTGAGTGCAATATACGGAGTGCTCTGCCAGTGTGGACCAAGGATCCAGGTGTGATTTATTTGATTTTAAGCCCCATGTCCCTTTTTCATCTTTCTTTTTCTTTCTTTTTTCTTTTTTTTAACCCCATCCCTATTATTTGGGATTTATAGATAACATGAAGATTGGCCCCTTTTAACAAGTCTTTTAGTTCTGGTTGACTTAGCTGTGAGAGAAAGGGAGTCATGCACATGAGCACAGACAAATACCAAATGGGAAATATCTGTTGTTTCTCTTGGGGCAATTCTGCATGGCCACACTGATGTGGTCTCTCAATGACTATGACTTAAAACTATACGTATTAATAAAAAACACCGGATACAGATTGAGGATGCTTATGTCACTCTTCTTTTGTTTATCAGTGAATCAAAGCTGTATTTAGCCGTATTACCTCACCTGCATTGTCATAGGAATTTGGGAAGGAGTTAGCTATACCCTGAAAAAAAGAAAAAGAAAAAACCCCAAATGAACCAGGAGCTATGGTCAGAGGAAAGGAGATATGTTAAGTAAGCATGCATATCAGATTCATTTGTAAGGGGGCATAACAAGTTTAGTTACCAGGGTCAAGAGTTTGATCCTCAGCCTGGTTTTCTCCTGAAGGAATGAGCCAGGTGGCGAAGGTGGTCCTTTCATGCGATGATTGTGTTAAATTGAGCATTAAAGAGAACCTCTCAAGGGCCCTCGTAAAATGCCATTGAGGAGATGTGACTGACACTGATAGCACCAGAACGACTGGGTGTGCTGATAATAAGAAACCCTGTTACTCCTCCTTAATGTGTTTTGTTTGTTTGTTTGTTTGTTTGTTTCATTTTGTTTGATTGTTTGTTTTACCTCATATGTTTCTAACTGATGTGGGCATTTTAATTAACCACTTCTTAAGTTTTCAGCCTTTTCCGGAGAAGTTCATTGGTGAGAAATAGAGCACTGAAAAGCTATTTAAAAAACCTTTTCCTTTGAACCTCCATCACATATGACATTTCACATAATTGCAGTTGTTTGTAGTCTATGCCTTTAAGCCTGGTCGTTTGGAATGGCCAACAGAGTTTGCAGAGTGGGAGGCAGACATGTGACTTGGAAGAAGACAAAGGCTTGTGGATTTAGATGTGGATTTGAGTCTTGAACAATGGAGTGATGGAGCAAATATGCCTTGATGGCTCAGAAGGCCTCCAACATGTAACAAAGAGAGCGGCTGCTGATTTCAGTTCAGCCTGCATCTTCTTTGACGATGCAACCACCAAAGAAGACCGACTCAGCAACTCAATACGGAGAAAAGCACTCAGCAATGAAGTTATTTTTCTTCTCTGTTTTCTGTGATCATTTGTTAACTTAAAGCACAACTTAAAGCACAGTATGTGCTTTGATGAACTTTGGAGGCTTGGCTCTGCTTTAAATGGCATTCAGGAGCATATTCACTGTTTTTTACTTTAACAGACAGATGACCACAACTTTTCCGCTCAGAGGTCCAAAATCAGTACGACTTTTTAACTTTAAATTTTAAATCTTTTCCCCATAGCCCACAAGGAGAAGCAGATTCATGCATCACTGTTTCACTGAATGTCTCAGGGTGAAGCGCTTCAGAATTCACGTTGTCTGGTTTCAGTTATGAGTAGTAGGTTTTGAGGGAAAAACAGAAAGTGTGCAAACATTCGCAGCTTGGATAGTGTTTGGCCAAATATTGTGCTGCAGATAGTGTAGTGAGTTTTAAACTTTCACATCAGTGTTTTGCTCCTGTGTGTGTAGTGTGTCTCACACTTACCACCATTGTCCTAAACAGCAGCTATTATACATGCGTTTGAAAGCTTTATATCCTTCTTGGAACTCTGCTCTACTAACTTTTGCCTGCTACCATATTTTATTCCTGAGTTTATTTCAAACAGTGTCATGCAATACAATGTATGTGCAGTGATTCCTAAATGTATTCAAGTCATATAAAGCAGCCCCCCTGACAATGCCTGTCTGCCTGTTCCACATTTTAAATCACTGTGTTAACAGCAAAAATAAACTGTAGAATAAGCTCTGTAGCAGATATTCGAAAGCGCTGGGTAATGCTTTTTGTGCTGCAAACAAGATGCATACCTGCATCTGTAACAACAGCTGTCTGTAAAAGTAACATCCTCAGTCTACTGCTGTTGTTGCACACACTCACAGGGATTGCGGCGTACAAATAGCCTGAGCTTTTGGGGCAAATTGCCCTGCGGCATTTCCTAAGCACATTTCCCAGTGAAGCATCCTCTGATTCTTGGCTGTGTCTTCAATGTGTGTAATAATGTCTGTTAAAAGTTTCCCGGTCCAGGTGAGCATTCACAGGTGAGGGTAGTTATAGTGTGCGAGTGCCAGGGCTTCATCCATTAAAGCCATCACTGTGGAGCATTTCATCACAGTGTTTATTCAATATATATTTTGCTGGCATCTGAAATGCCCAAATCATCTGAACCAGACATTGGCCTCTGTGGTTCCGATTAAAGGATAATGTAAAACATAAACAGCTGTTTCATTTGTAGAGAATATTTCTTATATCTCCCAGAAAGTTCACAGAACTCCGATAAGAAATAAAAAGCCAATGGATTTATCTAATACATAATAATCAAATTACAGTTGTGAGAGAATTAACTCTAATTGCTTCTCTTCACTCCCCCTTGGACACACAGGCACACACACACACACACACACACACACGCGCGCACACACACACACACACACAGGCACACACACACGCACACACGCACACACAGACAGACAGTCCCATCTGTCTAATAAGGACATTCACAAGCAAAAATTAAAGCATATGCTATTATCACAAGGCTGATTAAACATTTAGGCCAAATCTGGCTCCAATTCCAACTAGAATTTATAACCAGATCTTTTTCATGTTCCTTGTTGAAGCACACAAGTCTCATTATCTTGCCCAAAATACAAAGGCTGTATTCCCTCTGCCAAAAAATTTCTTCATGATTGGACGCAAAAGATAATTAGCCATGTTGTATCAATGGGCTGCCAGCCACACCATCTCTTGAAACCTTTTACGCCCAGACGTGGCCAACAATTGGCTCCATGCCTTCCTCATTCACATACAGTAGAGTCTGTGAGCAACTGCATGAGGGCTTCACAATGGGAAGGGGAGGGAGTGACACACACAGAGCAAAACAGAGAGAGAGGGAGAGAGAGAGAGAGAGAGAGAGAGAGCAAGGGAGGAAAGGTGGGAGGGTAAAAAGGGAGGGAGAAAGAAATAGCGGGCCAAACTCGTTTTCCGCTTGATGGGTTAGCTGCAGAGAATGCGCCTTTACTAGGTAAATGATTAAGGGGGGTGGGAGGGGGACCTGTGCTGCTCTGCTATTATGTACTTCAAAGGTCTCCAAAGGCAGGTTAAATGAAAAGCAAATGTGTTGCCCTGCTGCTCAAATACCTCAAATGTTTTAGCAGGTGCAACCAATGAAGAGGTGGGCAGTGACAGCAGTGTGCTGCACCTTGCTTGGGAAACGTGGATCCTCCCGTTTGGGGAGACAGATAGTGTCTGACCAGTGAAGGGTGAGACAGGGTGAGACAGGGCCAGTGTCCGCCATGAGGGAGGTCGAGATCTGCTCAACGTTCTCATCACTCCGACCTCCATCTGACACACAGGTGAAAAAAGGCAACTGGGGGAAAATGATGTAGCTGAGGTGTTATTGAGATCTCTGAATTATTCTAAATCTACAAATGAATCTTTGAAAAAGAGGCAAGAATAGATTCAATTCATAAGTTTCCATAAATCCCGTTTAAATTGTGTCTCAAATTACACATAGTAGTTTTGCAATTTAAGAGAGTCAGAGTTTGTCCTAAAGACAGTAAATATATCATTTAGTTTGTGTAAAACTGCTCAGGGAACTACATCACCCTGCTCAATATACGTCACCAACACCAACAAGGCCACTACCTCGGCACAGATATTAGTGTGGTGTGAAGTATTTAAAAAGTAAAAAAAAAAAAAGTAAACATATGAGAAACATGTCGACAAGTGCAGTAATGTGTGAGGAGGAGAGTGAGTCACTTCTGGGAGCAAGCAACTATACAGGACCAGCTTTACAGGTTTCAGTTTTTAGTTTTTGTGAATGTTAAATGAGGTGTTGATTAATGACAATTGGGTTATTGTTAGGTTTAGGGTTAGGGTCACCACACATTTTTACAGTTCCAATTTTTTTAGAAAAACTTTAGTTATTTGTAGAATTAATTCATTGTTGGTTTTGATTTTTTTCATGTAACTTGTTGTCAGGAAGAAAAAATATACAGTCAATGCAGATTATCACCTGCCTGTGACTTTAGATTCAATAAGTCTTACTGTTGTTAAATTGACAGCACACAGTGCAGTATTGATTACTGAGATTGGGTAAGACAACATGGTCATTAAGCCTAACCAGAATCAATAAAAGACACTTCTTCTAACCACTCGTGTTTCAGTAATTTAAGCTTCATCATGTTCCTTTATGACATGTAAATAAATACACATCTAATGATCAGTGGTGATAAACAGCATCGTACTCTACATACGTTGCTGTGATCACACATTCTCATATTAAGGGCTTAATAGCACAGACATAATCAGTATGAGGTTTACATAGGTCCTGTTGTTCTGCCTTTATTGTCCTTATGGTGTAACAGTGTAATCTTGATTTTTGTGCGCATGTAAATGAAGTCCCTGTTGTGGATGCTGCAAACGAATCAACTTGCTCTTGGCTCACCTGTTTTATATCAGTATTCAGCAAGGTCCATTACATAATCACAGTGCAGTGATTACAGGTCTCCTACTGGCAGAGCAATTACCCAGGCTCGGTCATTATCACCTCATAACATCATCTGCTCTCTACATATCAGCACAGACAACATAGCTGTATATTATTCAGTGTTAGGTCACAAAGCACGTCTGCTGCACTAATGCACCATAATTTGTTCATTATAAAAAGTGTGAATGTATTAGAAGTACGCTCTGATAAGCACATTTGTGATACTCAGGTGTTTTGGTGCCCAACATTTGGAAGAGATTGCGCAGTACAGATTCTTGCTGAAGGTGCACATGAAGAAGAGAGCTACAGCCACTATAAGAAGTGGAACATGATATAACTCTGCAAAATCTGTTGACCATCACACTACAAGACGTGTAAAGGCAGGATGTGAATATTCCATCATTTGTTTAATACCTAATTTTATTAGAGATTCACATTAGTATTTCCTTTTGAGAAATAATGTGGCAGATAGAATAATGTATAAAGTTGACTTTATCATTATTTTGTAGATCTGCATTGAAAAACAGAAAATATTGAATTATTGCTGAGGTATAATCACTGGCCATTTTATTAATGTTGTGCGCATTTGCAGTGCTGGCATGTAACAAGATACATTTACTCCTGTACTTTATTTTGAAGCAGTTTTAAGATATTTTTACATGACTTGACAATCTACATCTTTTTAAATCTATTCCAATAAATACAAATATATATATTATTTTGACTCCACTACTTTTAATATTTAACAGCAATAGCTACAAATTACTTTTCAGATGAAGATTTTTCCTCCAAACGTATGATAACTTCACAATAATGGCCCAAAGCAGGAAGCATTCTGCATATTGATTCATTTTACTTGATGATACTTCGATCTGAATACTTCCTCCGCCACTACACATATGCAACTGGCCTGTGGCACTATGCGAAAAAACTACATGTAAAAGATGTTTTTTTTTTAATAAAAAACAACTTTACGTTGAGGCCCACTCTGGTAATGATGATAAACTTGTGTTAATGCATTTACCTTGGAGTGCACATTCATATTACAGATGTATTCAACTCTAACACGTATATCACTTCAGAAAAAAAGTTTAAAGAGAAACACAATTCACTGGTTTCACTTTAAGCTGCTTGATAGAACAAACATCATCAGTTTCTGCACACTATATGATGAATGCAAAGGAAGATGAAATTCAGGGGTCTTGCTTTGCATAGTTTGCCCTGTCTCTTAGTCTGGAGCCATTTGTAAATCCATATCCAAGGAATACAGGTGTTGATTAATCCTCTCGACATTTTCCCGAGACATTCTTTCATTCGTATTGACATTCTTGCGGCTGCCTGGCGAGCGGTTGGGAAATGAAAGCGCTGCCATGGTATTTTGGAAGCCCCTCAGAAGTCAGACTTACACGGACTAGCTGCTGTGATGGCCTACATTATGGAGTTTATGGCCTGTGGGGGTCTGCTCCCACTAGCCCGACAGGACTTCGGGAAAAAGCCTGTCCCTGACTGGCTCAGCGCATGCCAGACTTCAGACAGATGCTGGAGTTCACTGCTGCTCTCACTATCTTCATGAATATAATGAACTATTTAAAAAATCATCTTACCCAGTAAAAGCACAGTACAGTAAGGATTAAATGCATTGTTGGCCTGAGCTATCATCATTAAAACAGTATTTCATATTCTTCAACATTAGAATACACTAGAAGTGAACCCTGACTTCACCGAGCCGGCACAACCACAGCTCGCCCACTCCTTTCACCCTCGGGGCCGGACACAAATACAGTGGCTGCCCCCACCGCCTGCCCTGGTGGAAAGGGGTGGTTTTATTGTGGTTATGTTCTACAGCAGAGCAGTAATGAGTTGCTTTGCTCTGTGCTGCAGCTCTGACATGGTGTAACTGTGTTATACTGTGGTTGACTCCACGCATAGCCAAGAAGAGAATTTCATGGTGGTGGTTCAGCCACAGATAAAGGCTTTCTCTTCATTAAGAAAATAAATAAACAAGGGAAGAAAATTATATGTCAACACTTTATTGACATAACACTTTCTCTCCCCCCTCCGCGTCTCATTACGATTCCCCAGCTGTGTTGTCTCCAAAGTGTCAGATGGAGAACTGCTCGCAAACTAATTTAAAAGTTCAATCACGTACGGTAGTAGCAGTTTGTACTTTGACGAACTCCTGGCACATCGCAGTTAGTGATACACGCAGGCACACACACACATACACACATATTAGCACAGAACTAGCACATGACTGAAAAAAACTATGTTTAAGTGTTGTATAAACAGCCCACTGTGCAGCCGGATTGTTTTGAACAATTTGGATGCTGTTTCTTCCCTCAAAAAATAGTGTGCGGTTTAGAGTTTTATAGTTGGGGGTGGAATATTATGCAAAGAGGCATCTCTACCAAAAGGTTTTTTTTTTTTTTTTTTAAGGGTCAGGTTGAGCACTTACTGATGGAGCAGTGAGAGGAATCTTGGCTTTCTGCACTTATCTGGTGTGTGGAGTGTGGGGTACTTTCCTCCCTCTTTCCTCCATTTCTTCTCTATCTCTGGCACCAAACTTATCAAAATAATGTGCAGTAAGATCATTTTTGGCTTGCGCCTGACAAACTGATATAAATTTCAATCTGACTCCGACAGAAGTTTTCATTTTGCCAAGAGTGCAAAAAGAGGCGTGTGTGTGTGTGTGTGTGTGTGTGTGTGTGCGTGTTGTACTGTACACGTCTTGTGAACAAGTTAAAATGTGACCATAGGAAAAGAAAAGTCGTCCAGAAAATGTTTTCACCCATGATGAACAAACATTTTCATTTATGAGTCAATCAGTAAACCACAAATTCTTTCACGTCTTACATTACATTAGCTACCTTTGAGCCAAAGCACTGCCTCTGTTCCCCACTTGAGAATCACTTGAATAACTTTATTATTATTATCCTCTGGATCATTATTAGCAATATTATTATTACCACCTGTTGGGAACCGCTCCAGTTCAGCTGAGAAACTATTCCGAAAATTTTCAGCAACTTGAATACAGGCCCCCTTTTTATGTGACGCAGCCGTCTGTCAGCCGTCCACTGTCCTGCTCCGAGCCACAGATAGAGACAGCGAGGTGGCAACCCTGCTCTGGCTCAGATGCCACTCGACGGTGTGCCATCGGCACCCCAGTCCAGTTTGGCAGCGTCTGCAGGAGCAGGAATCTTGCACCCTCATTACACCTCAGCCACTCTAATTACAACCTGCTCAAGAGCTGTTATCCTACACCTCACAGTGACAATGACAGCGCCTCCTCTTTAGAGGCCTGGCCGGTTCTCTGTACTGAGGCGCAACACAACACCCCTGTAAATAAATGACGGTCGTGCTGGAAAGAACATGCAGCATGTACCAATTACTAACTAAAACCTGTGATCTCTTGGAGGCAAACATTTGCCTGGATTTTTTTTTTTGTTTTTTTGTAAGTAAACACTGCTTTACTCGATGGTGATGGTGTGGATGGTTTAATGTATTCAAATAAACGATGATGAAACCTAGCAGAATTCTTTCTGGCCCGTTCGCTCGGTTTCATGGAGGAGAAATCCATTTACACAACAGGCAGTGAATTCGGCTATGAATGTGTTCCATGGTGTCCTATCACACACACATTATTGTTTGAGATCCTGTGTTATGCTGACAAATCCTCTCGTGGCAGCAATCACCTAAGCGTCTTCCATGAAAGGGATGTACATATTCCTCCACTTATTTCAGAATTTATTGTGTTCATCACTAATCCAAAGATGGGTTCCTCATGTAATACCCGCCATCTAATCATTCTTAGTACTCCAAGGGCTTGTTAGACTAGATCCTGTAGACTGTAATTGTTTTGTCAATTGATCCCATAGAAAGAGCTGCCATAGATTAGAGAGCAGGAGACAGTAGAACATTATTTTGGAACATTAAAAAATCCACATCAATACTATTATTCAGAATAGGTTATAATTCTTTCAAATTAAAATCTGCTGTAACATGAAAAACACTACATTCAGGGGATAGAATATGCATCTATGCGAACACCTTGCTGGTTCTCTTTGAATACAGCGCATACATTGTTTCGCCTGACTTTTGAGCTCTGTGACAGTGAGCTCTGGCTGCCTACTGTATGTCCTTGCTGAATCCTAAACATATTACACAGCACAATGTGTTTTTTTTTTTTTTTTTTTTTTTATGAAAGTCCATATTAGGCCACGCAGATCTTAAAAGGTTTATGACGACCATTTAGCATCATGAGAGCGAAGCTTAACATGGCCATGTCAAGATAACATGGAAGCATCCGTGTTGTTTTCATTGGCTGTCAGCACAGATTTTACACTGGCTGCGGGGAAAAGGGGCATATGTGCTTAAGACGCTCCTGCAAGGGCTGTCACCGTAGGAGAGAGCGGGGACGAGGAGGCGCAAAAATAGAACAAGAGAGACAGAGAGCTCTCCTGTCCAACAAGATGATGAGGAAGAATAGAGCACAGTGGATAATTTGACTGGAGTAGGGGGATAATATGGAAGCAGTATTTTATTTGAAACGGCAGATCTTCTCTCATCCGAGCCCCATTCAGACGTCTGTACCGCTCTGAAAAGGAGCGCATGGGCGAGAGCCACGCTGCAGAAACTAGGTGGAGCTATTGCTTACATGTGCGTCCACAGCTTAGGAATCAGGGCCAAGAGAGGGGAGGGGAGAAGACAATGTTTAAGAAATGAATGCGGCGTAGGGCTGGGTCACAGCCTTGAATAAGACCCCGGGGGTATAAGAAGAAGACTAGTACTGTGAACCGTGCACCTGTCACACAGGATCTAGAGGGTCTCAGACTTAAAGTGCAGCTTTAGGCCTGCTTGTTACTCCGGAGGAGGGCGAAAATATGAGAAAAATGTCTGCGCGGTTCATTCTTTATCGAATTGGTGCTCCCCTACACCCCTAAAGATGACACCCAACAGAAATTAATCTATAGGGAGATTGTGTTGCAGTAATGCTGAGTTGAAATGTGCAGACTAAATTACTCTTTGGCTCTTTTGGCTATCTCCCCCATCATCCATGCATCATAAAAGCAGGGGTTTAGTGTGAGATGAATAATCTCGCTCCAGCATGCCTCTCTTCTGCCGCTTCCCCTCACGCCATAATCGTCAGAAGGCAAGCCAGCTTAGTCAACCCTGTGCTACGGGCCAGGATAATAATTGCTGTATTAATTGGTGTTGTCCAGGCTAGACAGAATATAAGAGATCCCACTGGGGCTAATAATTAATGTTTTTTTACCCTCTCTTTCTCTCCTCCTGCTCTACCTCCACCAGCACAAGCACCCGTGTACACACACACACACACACACACACACACACACACTCCCTGCCTCCATTTGCTGTATCATTAAGAAAGCACTTCAATACCTCCACCAATCTGAGTAGCAGGGTGATGACGTCTCACAAGAGTATTTTTAGATAAGGCAGCGGACAACAGGACTGTCGCCTGTGTTGATTATGTTTATTTAGCCTCTTTAATCTCACGCTGCTAAAGGATATGGGTATCATGTATTCCTGGCTGTTCACAGCAGACTGTGAGGATGAAGGGTCACGTTAAGGCCTGATATAAAAGCCTGGGTTGGGCTGCATTATGCTGGCCTGAGGGGTTGCAGAAAACTAATGCCATGAACCCATAATAAATGTGATACCTCACTCAAATGAAAAAGTTGAATAATGAAGGTCTGTCCAGTAAGTCGTAGGGAGGTGTGCACTATATTTTACCGCTCTTTGTTCTCCTCCAGATGGCTGCTGTGCTACTGCCCCTCCTGGTGTGAACCTGCTTAAGTTCCTTGTCAAAGCCCAGTGAGTCAGTCTGTGCGAGTGATTGCCAAAGAGGAGAAAAGCGTTTTATTGAAGGCGCAGAGGAGCTCATGGCAGTTTTACGCAGCCCTCCACCTTCAGGAAACAGATAATTACAGGCTGCATTATGTGCTGTAGTATCATGTCAGAAAGTATAGTGACTGCACAGGACTGCTGAATGCACTATTACAGCATGTGTTCCAATTGTAAAACGATGATTATACTCCCATGATCCCTTTAATGACAGATATGGGGATTTTTTTTTTCTTGCTCAGCTGGTATTTAGCACATATCTCAGTGTGGCGCTTTTAAACACATCTCACAATTTAAGGGGGAAGCAACACAAATTTGGATCTAGTTTAGAGGAAACAGCCTAATAGGAATCTCACTGGGTTATTTCCAAATTGAAGCCAAACCACGCAATAACTTATAGATCTGTCACAGCTTTAATTTAGTGACCTCCCATGGTTTACTTGTTCTTTTTCTCTCCCTCTTTTCTTTCTTTGCTCCCAGGATAAAAAAAAATTATTGAGGGAATAACCCTTTCTTTTTGGGCCTTGATTGAAGGTCATTCAAACGTGACTACCTGTGCTGTGGAGATTAGGCAGCTTGGTATTAACAGGCTTCATTTCAAGTCATTTAAGGTCATATCTGGCATGTCACAGAGACTGTCGCCTAAACGTCCTCTCTGTTGTCCTCAACCAAGTCTATTTACTGTACGCCTTAATTGTAGCCTCAGTTTTAATAAGGCCCAAATGGAGGGAAAAACAACTCCTCTTTAACAACGTGCAGGGGGAATTGGCCGAGGCACATCGGCTCTGCAAACGGGAGGGGAATTAGGACCATGTAGAGGCCCTACTTTGTGAACAGTCCTGACAGGGTTATTTGACCATCTGCTTTAATTACAGGTACTGACACACTCGCAAGCTATTGCCTGAGTGTCACCCTCGCAAAGGTGCAAATTAGTTTCCACTTGAGGAACCAGGGTGTGCCACAAATCAAACTAACGACATCAATTGGCCTCAGGCATCAACCACAATCAGCTAAAGTGTCTGCGCTAATCAATTTCATTAGCGTTCTAGTCATTTAATTGTTGGAGCTAATTTGAAGATTATATACGGATAAAATGTATCAGGAATAAATATGTTTTTTTCTCTCAAAACCTTAAAATTTGCATCCCGTTCTCTGGTGAGAATTCATGTTGCATGAGAAACACTAAGTTACATGTGTACACATGTAGACGGTAGCACAGAATGTTGCCACCGTGGTTGGAATTTCAAAGGCAAAGGTTTATGAAGCCTGCAGGGCAAATTAAACAGCTGCATTCCCGACATGCCTTGTTTTGCACCACACTGGCAGTTAACTTAGTGGGAGCTTTGCATTTGATTTGATTCCCACGTTTCTGTAGGACGCCATCATTTTCCTAATTTCATTTGAACTTGGACGTACTGCATCCAGTTAGACTGACAGTCCTGGCCCCATAATGCACCTCTCTGCTCCGACGGCTTTCCCCCCTTCAACATCTGCAGCAGGCCAGCACCTCTGCAGAGGGCATGACACAGGGGGAAACCTACAGTATTACTTTTCACTTTTCACCCGCACTCACCTCTGACTCATGGGTGTTACCGGAGCGAACTATCAACTAATCAGCTTTCTACACATATCGGCCCAATGTCGACAGTCTGCCTGTTATTCTCTGTTCCTGCAGAAAAGCGTGGACTCTGTGGGGCCTAAATCAGGCAGTCATTAGCAGAAGAACAGATTGTCTTTTCTTCCACTGCCTCTGTCCTTCAGATAAACAGGCCTGAGTGCAGACATATGATCCCTTCAACTAACACAGCCCATCCTGACCCAGCTGATGGGAGGAATAGTAATCAGGCAGTTGGTCACGTGGACGATACACTATACTGCCCATAGGATGCAAACTATAATCTATTTAACAGGATGTAATGCAAACTGTAGTATTTGTTGTATAAATCCTTGAAGAATGTTTAACGTCTGAGGGCTTGATTGTTAGTACTTTAAACTAGAAAAACATTGTAATAAAACGGTAAATTACACACGTGGATTAAAATAAGCGCCAAACAACTGAACGCATTCTGTATTCTCCACAGCACTTTGAAATGTGATTGTTAATCATCTGAGGTAGTCTACAGAACGAGAAATCAAAAAGGGGTGGCTCTCGTTCTTGGCAAATGCCTCCTAATAGCGTGTTTTCATCCAAGCTAAACGTCTGCCTTTGTGATCTCTTCCTGCAGGAGCCTGGTGTTCTGTCAGCCGCCCAACCCAGGCAATAACTGTCATTAATTAGTCTGATAAATTACGTCCAAAACAATGACATGTTTAAATGGTCCAATTTAGCTCAAATCCTAAATGAGATATTACATCAAAAGCCAGCCATTTCTCTCTTTTAGCCCATTTAAAGAGGCATACTGCCTTCCTGAAAGCGTTTTAAAGGTTACGATTTCCTCAGATGATAAAGCAGTACCTTTTAATGAAATTCTAATTAGTAATTTCATGGACTTTGTTACCAACCATATCTGATTAGTGCACATTTTCACAGCCCACTTTAATTAAGCACACTTACAGTACAGTTTCAAACATTCGCCACTTGAAGATGGAGCTTAGCACGTCAAAAAACTTACTTTGTAAACACAAATGTTGCAATTTCCTTTTTTAATTAGATCAAATTTGAATAAATTCCTTTTTTGTGTGGGTTTGAGGAAATGTTGTTTTTTTCCACTTCTGTAGCACATGCCCTTCAACATGAAAAATGATGATAAGGTTCTCATTACCTTCGATAATTCTGGGTTATTTTTCAATACGATGACAACACAATTAGTTGGCCCCAGCTTTTTTTTAATGTGTGTGCTTTGTGTGTTGTTTTTTTTTAAATGGAACTTTTGCTCTGAGCTCATACTGTGCTGCATTTGTTCAGTTGTAAATGCTTTCCCAGACTTTAAAATTCACTGATTTACAGGTGTCGACTTGACAGTGAAAAGCTCAGCTATACGTGGGAGGGGCTCTCACAGGTCGACGCTTCAGCATGTCTTTATTTTTAAACAAGTTTGCGCAACATGAATCATGATCACATTACAGTTTCCAAGTAAGTCGCTTGTCTCCCGTCCCATTTTTGTCAAAGCCAATTACACAGTGTGGGTGTGCTGCTGAGGCTTGGGGACTGTTGACCAGAGAGCCCCAAGACATAATCTGATTTCACTTTCATTCAAATCGTTTTCCACTTTGAGATCTAATCCTGGTTTCACAATATGAACTCTGACCTTGAATATCAACCGGACTGCAGTTGGTATTTAATGTTCATCAGAGCTCGATGTGGGAGTCTTCCCCTCACAGCGGAGTGCTTTTGACACAGCCTTCACCCAGCCGCCCCACACTGGGCCCCAGTGGACCCTCTCAGGTCCCTAACCACACAAGTGTTTCCACGGTGGCGAAACTGTTTCAGTCTGACTGACATCCCAGTGTTAGGGAACACAGTTAGAAAAGTGCACAAAGGGTAACAGACCACCTTGGCCCTACCTCCTCGCCCCATCTCCCCTTTTAAACATGGAGTCCACCCTGTCAAGTCACATGCCAGAGCCGTAATTTAGACTAATAATTACCAGACATCACCACAATGAAACATCAGTGTCTGAACTTCTTTGGACCAAACTGAATTTTAATACATTTGGAAAAGGTTGGCCGGAGGCAGGAACCCTGCACACTGGGAAACGCAGCGCACATGTGGAAGCACTTTGGGAAGTGATAAATGATTTGAAATCCACAGCGTCCCCGAAAATGGAAATTAGGGCGAACAGGTGTTAAATGGGAACCACTGGTGCATTTTGAACAGGGGAAAGAAAACGTCCCGGGTCTTTGGGGCCAGATGTGACAGGGCCGGGCCCGGGGATGAGGAGGGCGTTGCTGAGTGGTCATGGCCCGAGGTGTGTGATGTGTGGAGGCCCCATGTGCCTGACCTCCCCTCCATGGAATAACGGATCGCTTGTGTCAGCTGTTCTGGGAGAAAAGGGCTGTTTCTAACCCTCCCCGTTGCTACAAATACACTGCTCCTCTGGAGGGCATAAATAGAAATGTTATCAATTTAGCTTTAGCATAACTCGCCTTATAGATAACATATGTAAGGCCACTTTTAGCTGTGATCTGCTGTACATGTGAGGTACTCAAGCTAAAGAATATGATAATAGCAACATCAGCTTGCACATGCTCACCACCTCTGGCATTTTTGCTGATTTGTATGGGTGCCGTCTTTAACATGGATAATTGCCATAAATTGGAGTTTATTCACAGTGGGTCAGGAAATGGCCAAGTATAACAGCCATCAAGCGAGGAAGACTAATTTTCCCTCTGCTCTGCCTTATTCTCTAACTGGGATTTTCAGGCCAAGGGAACTGGGCTGTAACCTAAATGTCCGTGATTTCATTCACATTATTCTTGGGGTCTGTTCACCTAAGGGAGCCATTTTGAATGTGATGAGTCATTTACATTGTCAGAGATAATGAATGAATAACAAAATGACCGGTGTGCTGGCGTAAGAGAAAATAACTCAAGTTAGTAGGAAGAATACAGGATTGGGTTTCATTGTTGGAGCGACAAAAATATTCTCTCATTTTGGATAATCTGAGCGCTGACGCAGCTAACATTAAGACAGCCTCTTTACTGAACTAAACACCTACAATTTCCTCATGCACACACACACACACACACCTACACATATATCCTCACACTGTTCGGCACACTTTCCTGGTGGGGTTTCTTTTTCCACCCTTCCCCCTGTCAATCTCACTTTCTCTGCTGATTTCATGGAAACTCTCTCCACTCGTTTTAGCTCAAAAACTCTCAGATTGTTTTCTCCCAGCTGTCAAAACAAAAGGAGTCAACATTCGGCATGTTCCCAGTCTCAGGTGATGTCGATGCTCCGCTACATATCGCCTGGACCCATGAAGATCCTCAGATGCGTCAGTCTGCGGACAGACAGCTGTTGTGACTTCGTGGCATGCTTCCCAGATGGAGCCTAATCCTATCTATACATCAGCATAAGTTAACCATTTCATTAACCCTGCTATACTAACCACTGTGGTGGGAAGGCTGGGCGGCTGCATTGTTTTGCCATGACACCACTGTATGGGAGTTTAATTGACAATTCCATTAATAACACGGGCAAACTAATTTAGTAGAACCTGTCCTCTTTAAACCGCGGGAACAAAGAGTAGGAGGGTGGAAATCAATCTCAGCTTTGTGCCTGAGCCACTGACCCGTTCATGCTTTGAAGATTGCTGCTGTAAAAAAAAAAAGCATCTGAGAAGTTATTTAACTACAAACAGAGCCTACCTTCCCCATTCCAGCTGCATAATCAGGCATAATAAGTGACTGCAAAGGTCCACTTAATGTATTTCTAACACTGGAGACCTGCTAATCCTGTCAGGGGGAATGAAGTGGAGGGGGGAACCGTGCAGAAGCCCAGCCATGGAGCTGAGCATTTAACTCCATAACCATGCAGGCAAATGCCTGGGCGCCTTTCACACAAAAAGAGAAAGAGAGGGAGAATAAGCCCAGCTTCATATTTCAACCCAAAGTGGGGATCCATTTTTCCGCTTTAGTGGCCATCGAGGAACAGTGGGAATAACAACAACAGCAGCGGCGGCAGTAACAGCCTGTCTCACTGGGCTGAGTCCTCATAAACCTGTGCCATTATCACTCTTTTTATGGGCCTTTAAATAGAGAGCCCTTCAGATCAGCCATGTGTGCTCACCTAGGTGAACATCAGCCCCACTCGCTTTTCTGCCGTTTGTTACATGAATTTTAATGCTTTTTTGGATTGGCTCTTCGTCGATTTAAAATAAAGCCAGGCGATACGGCTTTGGAATAATATTGTGGTATGTTTATGCTGTACTGCAAAACACAATATTCATCTCAATATTTTGAATTCTTCTCAAAATCACTGCTAATGCTAGGACTGGGCAACAGATTCAAATATCACGATATTTTTGAGCAAAAACCTGATAAATAACTAATAGATAGTAATCTTGATATGGTGACTAAGTGGGAGAAAGCAATTATTGGAACAAATAGAACGGTCTGGTAAGTTCAGAAAAATGACATCATTGTACTGTAATGCTGCCTTTAAACCAGGAAAAGATGATATAACGAATTAACATTATATCAATATTTCATAATTTTATATCATCATTATTGGGAATAATAACAGAGCCTACCATCCCATATTGCAGTAACAACCATATGTTGCCCAGCCCTATTCTAAAAAATGTTTTGTGCAGACATTGTGTACAGTACCCTGCATGCACACGCGCAGGTGTACTGTGTTTAGTCAGCCTTTGTAAAATATCTTTATCTTCAGCTTCATTTAATTTATCTTATGTAAATGTACCTTTAATGCAAGTTCAATAACTGTATGCTTCAAAATGATAGAAAGCAAAATCGGACATAACCAGACTAAAATGTTGAGCCCTCCAGCTCGGATGCCCTGTGAATAATGGAAGCATAAAAAAGGGAAGAAAACAAACAAAGAGTCCCAAATCAACAAACACACTGAGACTCATCAGATATCGTGTTTTCCCCAGCTCTGTTTGTCAAAACACCTTTTATGGTGGTCTTTGAAATTCAGGGGCCCCATTAACAGTTCAAGCATATAATCACATCTCCGTAATGAGGTATTAATTAAGCGAGGGGCATCTATTGGCCCGCTAAACAGCCTCATAAACAATTGACAGGAGATTTGTGATTTTTGACTCTCTGACACCATTAAACAAATCAATATTGGGTTTTGCAGACATGCTCTCCGGCTGGCTCTCTCTGGTCTTTGCCAATCAGCTCTGTGGAATACTAATGAGGGAATTAACTGCCTCATATTCCGCATGTGTCCCATCAAACAGATCCTTATCGAATGAGTCTCATTTGCATGGAGGAAGACTCTGCTTTGTAGGTAAAGATTTCACAATATGTCACTCATTATGCTTGCCCACCCCACCCCAACGCAATCTCCCATCCCTCCACTTGTCTCTTGTTTTCATTCAGACTCTTATAATACCCCAGTGACCACCACCACACGTACACACAACAAACGCCCAGCCACGCTAGACATTCATAGGCCCTGTTTGGTCTTCTGGTCCTGCAAAGAAATGATGATGTAACATAATAAACAGAATAATGGTTTTCAAGTGGCGTGTTTATCCTCCATATTACTGCTGAGATTTCCTCCCACCACGCCCACAGTGTGCTCTTCTTTGAAATGACTGTCTGTTTGTTGTCGCCTGCCATTGCGCTCCTTTTGAGTGCAGCAGTAATCTTGTTTGATGAATATTGTGCTTAGAGTGCTTAATGATGTTTGCTGTTCAAATTGCAATGCTAAGTCATCCAAGCCTGGTTTTCCATGGAGTGTTACACAGTCTACAATAGTGTCACATATTGTGGTGGACAGCTTTTTTTCTCCCACATGAGGCAATCACCGGTGGTAAAATAAGAGAACTGGTCCACAAATAGTTTCAATGAAGGAAAACGTGACATTTTTTTGATCATCAGTTGCACCATGGAGTAATGTTTTTGAGTGTGTCCCAGTTGATGGCGGTACCACAGCAATAAGCCAAGTGTAAATCCATTGTGATGTCACCCATCTGTTTGTGGACAACAGTTTTGAATTGTTTTTTGGGGGATTTTATCACGAAAGAGTGGAGCTGGGCAGCATACAGATTGGGTCTGACTGAGTAACTGAGGACACGGCGTGGCAGTGGCTTGTCAGTCACAAGGTGCCCACACCTTGAAGCACACCCTGCTTTAAATGGGCCCATAGTACCATACAACTTTATTGTCAGTTTATACACAGATAAGACATACAGCTACACATATGGCATATTCACAAAATTCTGATCAAACAGTCATAACACTGACATAACACATGATATCCTTGGATCCAGATTTTATTTAGCAGTACACTGAGTTTGGTTTTGCAAAAGGTATAACTGATGCATTCAAGAATTCTTCAGCTTGCTGTATTAAAAATGGAGGGACTCCATGTTAATTGACAGAATGAACATCGAGCTGTATTTAAGAGGTCTTGAAACAATTAAAGCGATTAAGACCATAAACTCAATAGGAAACTGCTTACTGAGGTAATAAATCAAGTGAGAAGTTGGGTCAGTTTCTCATAAGCTCTCATACAATTGTACTTATTTTTGGAACCAATATAATCAACCCCTCATGGCCATCAGAAAGAATGCTGGTCGAAGGCATTTCAGCATTGGCTTCACTTTTCAAATCTTGAAGGACCGCTCATATTTTATAGATTCAATGCTACAAATGCAACAATGTGCCAACAAATTCAGTGGACAAGAAACTAGTTAGCTTTGAGGAAACAAATATGGATGTTTGACGCACATTTAAGATATATACAAAACCTCCTTTTCAAATGTTTAATGAGGAATGTGTATTGGTGAGTAACACTGAATATGTTGTGAACAGTATACTCAGCGTCTTTAATTACATAACAAGCCTGTTACATGTAATACATGTACATCATATAACTATATTTTACCAAGAAATAAGTAACACACTATTCTGTGCCTCTGATATATGATATATTGAGATGTCAGGAAAAGCAAGTGATAAAATTAATGATGGTTCAATTCCATTCAGCTGGTTTAGTTCCTGGTTCCTGGTTGTGTTTATGCTAGCTCGCTGTCACACTGTCTTCACTTCCTGTTGCATGTAAATAGAGTATTGTCAACATAAGTAGTGAGTGTTTTTTCTGCAGTGTCAATTCACTATGTCTACTGTCAATTAAAGGCCCATTGTCTTTGGTGTAGGACTATAATGTATCTAATCCGACACTACCTTATGATGATCATTGTTACATGATCAAATGTTCAACAGAGTTGGAGCTGCACTAATTGCAGTTCCTTACAGTGTTACATTCCCAAAGTTTAGGTTTCAGCAGGTGAGCCCGGAAGGACAGAGCATCTAATTTAATCTATTTTGGGTGTGCTCTCCGCACTGCTCACCCCAGGAAAATGAGTGACAGGGGATGGCCTGTTGTCTTTGTGCTGTGTGTGTGGCCGCGGGGCGGTGAGTTAATGCAGGAGATTGACTCTTAATTGCAGTGGGGAACGCTCATCTCTTCTCATTAATGAGACGAAGCCAGAGCCTGGAGATTTTCTCATCACACAAATACTCTCCTCTGCTGGCCAGGTTAAGTGCTGTTTAGATTATTGGCTTCCTTGCATATGATTTCTCCCGAGCACTATGTCTCAGATTGTGAACACAAGCAAAAGATGAGATGGGTGTAAAGCAGGGGTTAAGGCAAGACTGTGTGTGTGCTTTGCCGGGGAATTGGTGGGGGGGGGGTATCTCTGAAGTGAGGCAGTCACATGTGTGATACAAGTCCAGAAGAGGCAGGACTCAATCCAAGGGGCTGGTGAAACCTCTTCATAGAGCCTAACGAGGCAGATGAGAAGACTATTTATGGGATCATGTTTCATTTGCATTTTGTCCAGCCTCCAGATCAAAAGACAATCATAATTTGAGGGCTGCACCAATAGAAAGTGAGTGTTTCCTGATGCATACAGATGTTGCGGGTGAGGCAGAGCAGAGGCAGTAGAGGAGAGGACTGGAGCAGGGCTGCGGGTCCGTCTGTCTGCCTGTCTGTGTGTCTGGAGGTGGGGGTTAACCTCCGCCTAAAGAACGACCACTGGCTCCCCATGATGCATAACCGTGAGGGATTAGAGAGCACAAAGCAGCAGACTGTTTGGTGGAGCACTAAAATGTGCTCCTCTGGGGCTCATTGAAAAATGATTGCCGATTAAGTGTTTGAAGTCTGCCAAAGACGAGTGTGCGTTTTTAGTGGGATGACGATGAA
Source organism: Acanthopagrus latus (assembly GCF_904848185.1). Classification (NCBI taxonomy): domain Eukaryota; kingdom Metazoa; phylum Chordata; class Actinopteri; order Spariformes; family Sparidae; genus Acanthopagrus; species Acanthopagrus latus. The sequence goes on along the minus strand of NC_051053.1, from coordinate 13,876,012 downwards.
ACTCTATCTTTCCTGCTTATGCAGGCAATTTTCCCTCTCTTTTTCCACTAACTGTACCATGATGTGTGTTCTCTTGTCGCGCCTGGAGTTGAGGTTGCCAAACTCATTTCACCTCTTGGACCCCAGCTTGACTGGAAGCCAGACAACCAAAAGTGATAAGAGTGAATTAAGCTGTTACTCTCCAGTGGGAATGTTATTATACTGCCAGAGAGAGGCATTGATTTCCTTATGAGAACAACAGGTGAGCTTGTAGAAAATAACTCTGAGTCTACCTAAATAGCAGGTAATACCGAGTCTATAAAGATAAAATTATGTTTATGTAAATAAAGAGGATAAGACTCCATAACTCAATTCACACATGATAAATTGGGTCATGTCTTAATACCACATTAAGAGCACCATAATAGTAATAATTTCTAGGGGAGTCCTGTTTAAGCAACAATTGGGATTGCTAAAATGTTTTAATTCTCAAATGGTATTTTTCCAACATGATTTGCAGTTTTCTTTGGTGTTTACTTAGAGCACAAAGCAGTGAGTTGTAGCTTTAAAAAATTCAGGAATAGAATAATGAGGTATGGCTATGAGTCCTCAGTGATGCCGGGGTCAGTCAAAGTCACCCTGCGGAGGCATATGGAGCCATGCTTCCTTTGATTAATTGAGCCCCTAAGAAGACTAATACTCTGAAGTGAACTGGAGGAAATAATTTGTGCAAGAGACAATGTCGAGAGTGATGACAAACATAGCTTAGTGTTTCCCCGGTTGCACCTCAATTCCCCTCGATGTCAGCTTTGAAACTGCAGCACTCCTCAATATATTATCATGTTACACTCATTTGTTTTCATTATTGCATCAAAGAGGATCTGGTCATGCAGCGGCCATTTTCTGCTGTACAGAGGCCTAGAGAACAAATGTGACTCTGGAGTCACTTTGGGGTTATACAAACAACGAGGAATCTGCAGTTTAATAAAGGGTTAGACTCACATTCTTATGTTACTACCTAAAGAGAGCACCAGCCACTGGACTTCAGAGTGAAAAAAAGTCCTCAGTGTTGCCTCATTTTGAACTAATATTTTACTACCTGCATGAGGTTTAAGTGAATTCATAGCGTCATTCACTTCCTATCACAGAAATTCAGCCATTCGAACTTTTACATCACAGCATCAACTAGACTTGAAAGCAGTGTTTTCCCCTTACTAGTGTTGGTAAACAATGGCAGAGTTTTGTTGAAGAGCTGTAAAAGGAGCTGAGCGGGGTATGTTAAGTAGTCTCAGAGAGACGCTGGAGGGCGAGGGGTGAAGGGAGAAGCTGGCCCCAGCGGACAGGTGGAGGTAAGCTGAGAGCCATACCACCCAAGGGGAGGATGAACTTGAGACGTGTCCCTCACCGTCCTGTGAAGATGGAGGTCAGCAGACAGCTACGCTGATCGGCCGAGATGCCCCAGTCAGCAGAAGGGACCGGACCCTTCTTCCCTCAGATGAAATGAAGCCACCGGCGGTCCGGGTCAGTCACAATTAGGACTCATAAAATATAATCAAAACCTCAAAAGCTGGGCTGCAATACTCGGGTGGTCAGCACAGAACAGAGCACATCTTTGTCCTTCGTGAAACAGACACACCTTGTTCCAGTGGCTGAGATGTATCTCCCAATCAACTCACAAAACAACCTCCTGAAAACGTAGTGTGGACTTCTCTTCTAAAAAGCAAGAATTAATTAACTTTAGGAAGCCGCGATTCTCACATTTTTTAAGTGTCATAACCCCGGCATAGGCCCGCTTCCACAATATATATAGGCTTTTGCGCTAATCTCCCTAAGACATCAGAATATGACGATAACTGTCTGTAAGCCCAGAGGTTGTTTGTTTTCCACCAACGTCTCTATCTATAGCAGATGTATTGTTTGTTTTTGAAATCTGGTAATTAAGGCAGCTGCAAATTTGTATTTCTGTTGTCTGAGTCCTCGGGCCAGGATTAACAGCATTTAGCATTGTGGAGTGCACCCCGCCCCCCGTAAATAGGGTAGATAAAAAAAAACAAAAAAAACATGAAAAGACGAGTTTGTGTCTTGGTGATACACACTGAAATAATGCTATGTGACATGTTTATGTAATTGTTTAAAAATGAGTCAGTCATTAATTGATCATTCACACTGCAGTGTTTGACACATCATGAAAAACAGGCTGCCTTCAACTGCTGTTCATAGTAGTTAGGTACTGTACAAGTTATGTTACTTACACTAATAGCGTTCCATATTATTTTCAGCAGGCAGCATTTTAGTAACGAGTAATGTGTAATACATTTCTTTGTTTAGTAACGACCCCAACACTTGTGACAGAGTACAGACAGTCCACCTCATCCTGTTCTTCTGACAGACAGGTGTTCATATAACATCTCTTGAAAAAAAGATGGCTTGGAAATGACTAATAAGGAATATTTATGCTTCTAGCACTTCAAAGCTCACAACTGACATAAATCACATAGTCTTAAGTGAAACAATTACAGCTACACCTGCGTTTGGATTATGGTTTTGACACTGAACTGAAGCATGTTGCCAAAAGGTATTTGGAATGGCCATTGCTTTTTGACGCTCATTACCCCGATATTACAAGAACACATCAAGCATGAACATATTCTCCATTTCTGCAGTACAACTTGAACAAAGAGTTACATTATAGCATAGGAATCTTTAGAGGCTCGCTAGGCCTTATTTGCCCTAGGCTGCACCCATGGGTGACATCTCAGCTCCCTGGCTTATTACACCTGCCCATCAAGCGTCGACTCTCAACCTCTTGCACAATAACGAACATGATTTTGGCTGTCACTGGGAATGACCCGCTGTACAGACTTGCTTACCGAGAGGAAGTTTTCTGTTCAAAACGGTGCTTTTCAAAGCAGATCAAGGTGATAAGCCAAATTGAGCAGGTAATAAGTCATTTTAATTGAGTCATCATTCAACTCATTCTGACGTACTGATATCCATACTGATAATATCTGCTACAAATTACAGGCTATGAAAAGATTGACTTTACAGGTTCACTGATGTGACAGTTAAAGATTTTGCCTGCAGATTATGGAGCCTCAACTATGCCTCTGTCTCAACCCTCAACTTACAGAAGGTCGTAATTTACACATTTTTCAGCCAATGTTCCCTCGCTTTGGTATGTACAGAGACACCGTAAATTTTAAAACTAACACAAGAAGACACTAACATATTTTTATCTTTTTTACAAATTTTGCCCTTCTTGTTTTCAACGTTGTAAAACAGGAATTAACTCAGGACTCAGGTGCACAGCTAAAAAAAAATGACAAGGCAACTTCTATCTATGAGTTTTCAGAATTCAGAATTCTAACCGATTCACACTTAGAGCTGGGTTTTTATACTTCATGGAGGAGACAATACTGTAAATGAAAAACACAGTTCTTAGGGGTTATCATATATATGACAACCACCCAAATAAATTATATATATGGACTGCTTAATCAATTAAATCACTTTCCGTTTTCAAACTCTTGCCAGTAAATGGCCATTTCATTGAGTATTTCTGTGTGGAGTTGCAAGCTTGTCCAGGGTCGAGATGAATGGAAGGTCAGGAGGAAACTGGGGGCTCTCCTGTAGTCAAACCTCAGCATGCTCTGATAACAGCACACAGTCATTTTGAACAAGCAGGGACTGATACAATTCAGCAATTAAGAGATGCAAATCCCTACAAAATTCACATGCACAGCTGTCAAGCCTTAGACATTTTTTGCAAGACGCTGCATACATCATCTCAGCTTAACAAATATAAAGAGGAATTTTTGTTATATTTTGCACAGTTAGGACATTAGTACTGTGAGGCTACATTGTCAATCTGCAAAGGTAGCAAGTGTGTGTCAGAGCAAAAGTTTATTTTTCCTCATACATTCCTCCACCTTAGCTCTGTCATAAGCTATTTTCTGCTCCACTGCAAATCCTAATTGATCGAGCTCAATCTTAGCTTTACATTACATGGGCAGATGACATCATTTGATACCGATATTTTGCGCCGCTCTCACAGGCTAATGTTGTTTTGCCAGCTTTATGGCAATGCACTGTCTAGACAAAGGCGTATGTACACAGAAACCGAGTGTATAAATGTTTAGACAATCATTATTTTAATTTAAAAATTTTAAGGTTGACTTAGCTTTGGTGCAAGGTGCCAGTCATTGTTGGATGGCGGCAGCGCGAGTGTTATGCTAAGGCCTCCAGTGCTTTGGTCCCTTTTCAAACTCACATGCTTCAAGAGGCTAAGTCAAGAGTGAAGAGACAATAGTGTAATTTATTAGATAGCTGAAGATCGGGCTCAGCTGTCAATCCTGGCTTGTCTCAAAGGTTATAGCATACTCCTTCATTGTTTCAGTTATGAAGCAATGATGGAAGTAATTTTGCACGTTCTCATCTGTGTCTGTCAGTGCTGACAGTCAGGATTCTCATCTAATAATCCCGCTATTTAAATGCGTGACGTGTATAAATGGTGTGAACTGGTTTCATACACAAAATATTACTGCCTAATAAAAACAAGGTATTGCCGAAGTTTTTCTTAAAAAGCACAGAGGTTTGGGTTTATCTGCTGGGTTTTAATAGGTAATCCTAAATAGTGGAAGGTAACTAAGTACATTTACTCAAGTAATTTACTGAAGTACAAATTTGAGCTACTTGCTTGAATGTTTCCTCGCTATGACACTTTCTCCTTCTACCTCACAACATTTCATACAGAAATGTTGTACTTGCCACCTCACTACAGTTATCTGACAGCTTTAGTTGCTTAACAAATCAAGTTTTTTGCTTATAAAACATATGAAGGTCTGATGTTTTGTTCTGATGTTATAAATTGAACTGCTCATCAGCATATATTTATGAATTAGTCAATTAGGAGTTATTTTTTATATTTCATATATTAAAGTTATAGTTCCAGCATCCTTTGAATTATCATAACAGTTGTCTTTTATTCTTTTATGATTAATATTTACAAGCCAAACAATCATTTAATCAAGCAAATGATCAGCAGATTAATCGATGATAAAAACAATCATTAGATCTATAGAACATAAATCAGAATGAGCTCCACCTCAACCAACACCAGTGATATCCTGCTTTTATGTTAATGCACCAGTAATACTAATATGTTAATACAATGTATAATAGTATAACAGTCACAGCAATTTAACTTTCAGCACTTTAGCTCGTTTTACTAAAGTAACATTTTCAATGCGGGACTTTTATTTGTTGTGGGTTATTTTTTAAGTGTTGTAATACTGAATACGGAAATATTCCTTCACCACTGGCAATCCTAAACCCAGAGGGAGAGACTTCTTAACCTTTAGAGTTCTATCCATATTATCATTTGAGTTTAACATATGACAGTTTTCTTCACAGTACAAACACACAAGTTTTCTTCCACCATTGTGATTCAATACAAAAGTTGTTTGACAGAAGCATTTTTCAGCTAAAGTGTCTTTGTAACACCTTAATGTGTATTTGTTTTTGCTATGAAAACTCACATCACCAAGAGCACATTTTCCCCCTACATACCACAGTCTTTCTTTTTAACAAGACAATTAAGACGCTCTCAAACATCAGTCACTGCAAGCTTTATTGGCATTCATTTCTTCAGGGTAGTACAGCAGCCTCCCAGAGGGGCTGCTAAATCAACCTTAAGACCTAAGACTAGTGCTTTAACCCCTTGACTACCTCTCTCCAGCTCCACCCCCTCTCAAAGCTTGTCCTTTAGACATTTACTAATAAACAACAGGTCAGCACCTGTGGTGGCAGGTGATTTATTTGACCCTGAACAGCCGTGACGAGTACGCGGTGGGGAGGGCGGCGGGGTGGAGGTTAAGGAGAGGAAGATCCTCAGCAGAAAACCAGCTCCACGGCCCCGGAGGCCTGGAAGTCGACGCCCCCACTGTAAAGCACTTACGGCTCACTTCGTTCTGCTTCTCATCTGACTGTTTTCTTTATTCCCCTGTAAAAGACGGCAGAATGGTTCCCGTTTATCACCATGAGCTCATAAAAAGCCTGGAGGATAAAATAATCACTTGTACAGCAGATGGGGGGTGGGGGGGGGGCTATGTCCCCAGCGTGTGACATCACTGAGCCTGACCGCATTGTCCGACTGCCTCCCAAGTTGCTACACCCAGTACTCTACCTGCCAGGCCAGTCACGCAGGGCCACCATGTCGTGGACCAATGATAAAGGATTAAAGCATGTTTCCCCTGCATCTGTCCAATGGATTGAGCTGATCAGACAAGGTACAGTGCAGGATGTTGTCCAAGGACCTAACTAGAACAGAATTATTGAGTAACAGGAAATTAAAAAATTCCTGCAATGCCGATCCACCACTCAAAGCAATTCTTTTGCAATCTGGCCTGCCCCCTCTCTGAACTCCAGCCATTGGGGGTTCATTTTGTTGTTGCGGCCAAAATATCTGCAAATAAAAGGAAAGAAAGAGGGAAAGCAAAGTCATTGTACCTTTGCTTTTTTTTTCATATTGAAGTTATTGTTATATGCATCATAACATCAATACTATGTGTGCTGGATTAACATCACCACTGACAGGATCCCACAGGAACAACACTGAACCTGAGCAGCAACAGAGCTCCCAGAAGTTAATGAAAATGCAGGAAAGTTTAATGATTGCATTTGGTGTGTTTCTAGGTTGTCTGGTTCATCCATTTGGGGTGTTTACTTAGTTCCTCTTGCCAAATGCAGATAGCTCTCTAGCTGTTAATTCCCTGCATAATACATGGGATAAAGGCCTAAATGTTCCACTGGTCCAAATCTCCCCTGAATAATTACGCTGAAATTTTATTCAACATCTATGCCGCTTGGAGACTGATCCGTTTCCAGGAATTACTGGAAAAAGGAACCAATATCTTACAAATCAGAACTTCATCTTACGGCGTGGGAAGGAAAGGAAAGTAGCCGTGTTACCAAAACCACACTGTTTCGTAACATGCACAGTTGGTTGAAAATAAAATGTAATAATTGTAACAGACATGTTTAATCAGTCATGTATTTTCACTCTTGTTTTCACATGAACAAAATCCGACAGACGGAAAGTTATTTCGCCTTGAAATGGGTTGCTCTGTGTGCTTTCATGTGGGAGTTATTATGAATTATGTGAACACATTACACAACCACATATAAGTTAGAGCAGTCGGTGTCTGTAAAACTGTAAGCAGGTGTGAATGAAAACCGAACAGAGGTATCAAACTGTGACCGCACAAGCCCCTTTAGACTCAGTAACATCGACCTTAAACCCGCATGTAAAATATTAACAATCAAAGGAAAAATTACAGGTGCATTACTTTAGATTTCAGCAGCATGTGGGAACAGTTAACGCAGCACCGCTAATGTGGCCTAGCTGGCTGCTCTCATTAGCAGGGACGGCTGAGGCAGGAGGGCTGGGGCGCAGGGTGATGGAGAACATCCAGGCCTATTTGTTCAAGACTTCTGCACACCTAAACGCTACACGAGGATTTGGTGCATTCACTTCCTGCTCTGACAGTGAGAGAGAGCTACTCCTCCAGAAGGCAGCGCAGCTGGGATCACGCACATGCTCCATCAGTCCTCTGTTACCTCATTTTAACCCCAAACAGAGCGAGGTCATAAAGTGTCAGCAAGTAGTTCATTCGTTTGAACCATCCTGGAGCACCAGATGGGTGGGGTTTACTCAACTGGAACAATCCAGACAGCGTCACAGAGTGTTTAATTCACAGTTCTTTCCTGTAATGGCCAAAACATTTTGGCATCATAGTGTTAATGTTTCATCTCTCTGACCTCAAAACAAGACAAACGTCATCATAAAGGTCAGAAGATGAAACATTGACACAGGAATAGTCGACAATTATGTTTGTGCTGAAGTAAATATTTAATTTAAGAGGGAACATTACTTCCAGTACCACAACTAAGGAAGTCTTGGGAGTTTACGTGTTGTTCCCTTCTCTTTGTTAATTATATTGTTCTCTGTGGTGGACAATTTTAGACTCCTTTTACAGAATCCACTCCTGGTGAAGTTTTTCACTTCTTTGATATATTATGTATGAGTTCACACCACTTGCCTTCTTGTGACAGTAAAATCAAATATAATAATACATTGGAAACTACAAAAAAAGAGAGATTCAGGGCTTACTCAGTATTATGTCAACAATGACTCGGGGGCAACTCAGCAGAGCAACATTAGCATTAATGTGGAGTTTACTCTCCTTATAGTCCTGTTTAAGTTTCTACAAACTCAGCAGCTGATTGTTTCTCTGTGTACAGTCCTTTTTGCTTAGATTAATTCCCTGCTACTTCTGAAAATTATGTGGATGAGAGCCATGGGACTAAGTATGAAACAGTAAAGATGCAGGCTATAAAACTAAAACAGCTGAAGTAGCTATAATGATTTGCTCCATAGACCCAAGAGGAACTGCAGAGAAGTAATCATCTGTGGGTTGACTATGACTGTGACCTTTTACATTACATGTCATCATTTGACCCATTCTTAACATAAAAATATTCAGTATGGCAGCTAGATAAAGGTCTGCTCCTGAACTTAATCTGTGTTTTACACAACCCAATCATCAGAACTAATGTCGGCAACGTTCCTTTCTGCAAATTGCATGTTGAAACTTTACGTTTCTTTACTGTTTATTGTGTTACTTTTTTTTTCTTACATTTTTATTCTTTGTTAACAGATTTTCCGTTTAATGAAAATGCTGTGCTTATGGTCTGGTCAGGTTTAGGCACAAGTTAAAAAACTTGGTTAGGGTGTAGAAACGATTTCACCTGTTTTTACAATTTTTCTTGTGTAACCGGTCATTTCAGTTTCTTTAAGGTGAGCAGAAAGTTTAAATTAGCTGGCTGGGAAGTCAAACTGTCCAACAATCTCTGAGCCTACATGATACCAGAGCAAATTTAGTGAACGGCTCACACAAAGTATCGCTGTGTTTGGCTCTGTCATGTACATTACATCAACTGCAGCCTAATTCTGTGCCATGCAAACAATCATTTGGATTAATTGTCAGAGAATATCTTCTGTACGGAAGCGCGACAGTGAACTTCTGCCCTGAAAGCCTGTGTGTGTGTGTGTGTGTGTGTGTGTGTGTACAGCGGTAACACACAGTTATTTTTCTCACTGTCACAAATGTGAGGACTTGAGTGGAGTGTGAGTTGTGTTTGAAAGGTGGTAAACCTGCTGAGGCTCTTTAATTTCCCCCCTCTTCACCGGCATGAGGGATGGTTCAAAGGGTGACTCTCTGACAGGGCATGTGATCGCTCCTCCATCCTTTATCTGCCTCCCCACATTAGCACGTAAATGAGGCTGCACTTTGGGTTTTGGGAGCTGAAGCGTGCTCAGTGTAAACAGGAGTTGTACTGTTATCATTATTGGACAGATTTCTGACATCCTAACACCTCCGTTTCATTAACATTCAAAAGGGCTGGGATTTTGACACTGCCTCTGTTTATACAGATTTTTGAATACTTTGCATTGGGGATTGTATACGAGGTACTGTATACATAGTATCTCCACCGTTGAGCGGAGCTATACACTTCCATATTGGCAATCTAAGCATTGTGGTGTAAACAGATGATTGTCCCACTAACGCTGAATATTTAAAATGCTTCTTTGCTTTAAATATTTGCTATTGATTTAAAGTGCTACTGCCAGACCCTAAAGATGATTCAGAAGAAACCAGCGCTAGAAAATCGAGATTTGAGCGTATGTGGGATCCAACATGTTATGTCTAATTAGCTTCTGTGCTATATTTCCATGCGACATGCATATCAGTGTTGATGTGTATGCTGGAGTGTGTTCTCAGGCCTACAGTGGGGTGACTGCAGGGTCCTGAAACTCCATTGTGATTCGAGCAGAGCTTATCGCATGGGAGAGAACTGGCAGGCTCTTAAAAGGTATTATATGTGCTCTCGTTCTCCTTCCCTCTGTCTGACAGGAGCCCTTGGGATGAAAGGGAAAAGCAGTGGAAAAAGAGACATCGGTTCCCGACATGGGGAAGTCTTTGTTTCTATTCTCTCCATCCAAAGTCTCTCCAGGAATCCTAATTTCCACCATTCACCTACCTATCGGCAGATAAAAGCTGGTTGAAGGGGGGGATTTCCTCAATTGAGACAGCTTGTAACCAGTCTGCATAAGGGGGGAGCCGCACAAAGCTCTGGAGTGAGAGGAGGTTGGAGCACAGATTTCAAATCGCTTTGAATTGGAACACACTGGTGAGCGAGTTGTTCTAAAGGACATTTTCACAGAGGCTGAACTGAAACCTGGCTGGGAATCTCTGAGCCGAGCGTCCGGATAAGAAAAGTGACACACGACAGGAGAATTTTTCGCTAAATATTCCCAAGAAGCGGAAGCGAAGATGTTGACACTGCTTGTTAAGAGACTGAGCAGGCCATAGCTTTGTTTCTCATTATGTTGGTTTTTGAAACCAGTCTTATTAAGGCTGTTTTCTTTTTTCTGGGGGGGGGGATGGTGCTTAGATGGTGATGTCCAAGTTCAGGGAATGCCAGGCTTGGCAGCTGACGTCCTTAATACGGCTGCTTGGCATTAGAATGAGGGAGGGGAAAGTCCATGCCAGTCTCTGGGGAGTGGGAGGTGTTAACTTCTAATGGCTTTCTCTGCCACAGCCCTGACATCTGCAGGGCTCCCAGCAAAAGAGAGTGAGGCCTTTTTGAAAAATTAATGGAGCTGAATGCATCTCACAGCAAGGAGAGGGCTGGATTAATCAGCACATTAAGGGCTAGCTCCGGATTGGAAATAATTATTGGAGCTGACAAGGTGCAGAGGTGCCAGTGCCAGCTCCTTTCAGGAATGCATTTTAAAAAGCAGTTTAAAAAGCCTTCAGATGTTGGCATTATCTTGCGTGACCAAATTAGGAGCAAATGAGAAAAGTTTATCTGGCATTTTGGAGTATTGAAAGAGCTTAGGCTTTATAAATTATACAGTGTGTGTCTGTGTGTGCGTCAGCGTGTGTGTGTGTGTGTGTGTGTGTGTGTGTGTGTGTGTGTGTGTGTGTGTGTGTGTGTGTGTGTGTGTGTGTGTGTCTGCATGCGCGCAAGCAAAAGGGGTGCAGATGTGTTTTCTGCAAGTGGGGGGAAGGGATGCAGGCAATGAGAATTATGGGTAAATCCTTTTTCACAAAAAAAAAACCACCATAGGTTTCAGATTAAAAGTGGGTGGTTTGTTTTTTTATTTTCTAGAGGGACTGCACAAAACTTTAAGGGGGATTAATTTTAATGGGTGCTTGAAACTATCATACTGTTTGTGCAAATGAAAAGTGGATGTCTTAACACCCTGAAAGAACCAGACGGTAAACTGATTACTGTTGACCACCCATGAAAAGCATGAAGAAGGAGGGGGGAGAGAAATGATTTAATAAGCGGCATGTTTTTCTGCCTTTCAGAAATAATCCTCTATAATTTTTCCGGGGAAGTGATTGGGCATGCGTTACAGTCATCATTAATATTCTCGACATTTCAGACATCATTTGCCAGATAATAGCTGCTTCCATCTGAACAGAATCAAGGTGACGCAAGCCAAGTCAAAGATAACACCTATTTTCTCTACTAACAGACGTTATTGCTATTTTTGTTCATTTATTTTCATTTGTGAAAAGTGAAGAAAGGCATATTTGAAAAGTGGCTGCAAAGGTTTCTAACCTGCCCTTTGTAGTATATAAAAAATATTTTCCATCATCAAGATTTAGTCAGATTAGAAAATATTTATTTCATTGGTATTGCAAGTGAGCTGTTACAAAACTTTCTTCCTTTTTTTTTTTTTATTTTGTTGTTGTCCGAAACTGCTATTAAAGCTCCGGTGAAGCAAAAGGCATTTATCTGTGCAGCCACACCTTGTGATTCCTTCACCTTTTATACATTTTCATTTTTTTAAACAATGTTATGAATGATCTGAAGCCTCTCCTTGGGCATTTCTGCATAAAATGAATATGGCCTCTGCTCTGAAAGCGAACAGAATATGACCAAATGGATTAACAGTAATAATGTTTACATCTTCACGGTGGTATGAAGACAGCACCTTTGAAGAGAGGCGGTCCACCACATCAAAAGAAACTCCGTGAGGAATGCCAAATGTTTGGCGGACTGTTTGATCTTTAAAGCCCCCCGATCAGATATGTAACATTGGATAGAGATCTCCATTATGGCTGTTATTCTCTTTTAACTACAGCAGCTCTCCAGGTAATGGCAACGCACTCAATAACAAATTGGATGGGCTGAGTGGCAGCAGTCATCTTTACAATCTCTGTTCCGCCACAATGAAAAAGTCGTAAACTTCAGGCAGCAGGGGAAACTTTAACACTGTGAATGAACGATTACTCCAGCCAGCATCGATGTAATTCTGTTGTCTCGAATGTCCTCGGCCATGTAATTACACAAAGCATGACTAAAGTCAAACCCCAGAAAATAGGTGGATTTGCAGATGCAATCAGGTTAGTGATATACCCAATTCAAGGGATACAAATTTGATTTAACTATTTTCAGGGGTGATGTATGGAAAAAGATATTACTGAAAAGGCACATAAATTGAAAAAATAAATAGGAAAGAGATCATCTTAATTACCTTGAAATTAGACTCATATTCCATGGTGTAGATATGAGAAATTGACATAGGTTAGCGATTTCAGTTATTTATCCACCAGTTGAGGTGCTGATTGCCATAGATTGCGTATTATAGTTGTGTTTTCATACGGTGTGTCAGTGAAATTGTGCTTGTTTCAAGATGTAGTAGATTATCCACCCAAAGGTGTGAAAGAATTATACAAGTGAATTGCTTAATATTGAAAACAAAATCACTTCCAGCGTAAATGTGTGTGTCTGTGCGTGTGTGCTCGTCTCCACTGCTCCATAGCCTGTGGGTGTAATGCTTAAGCTCTTACATTCGTGAAATCCAACAGGATATTTACCACCTGTAAATGCTTACATTTATGTGAACTCTAATTTCCCAAATCCATGTGTGTATGATTGTATTTCTGAGACCTCACCTCAGCTCCGTCGCCTCAGGGGCCAGGACCGGGGCAGCGCTGCTGTACTCTGTAACTCTGAAACTAAAGTGCCTCGGACTTACTACCTACTTTTCCCTTTTTTACGGTGCTTATTAAGAATCACAGTGGAAATGCTGAACCGCTTTTGTAAATAAAGATAGTATGTGTATGTAGGTGGTTTCGTAATGTTCACAATGAGTCAAATCCAATTCATCTCAGACGTGAAACGGAGGCCCGGTGCTCCCACAGATGAATTATGCCTTAAGGAAATGACAAACTTCACAAAAAAGTGGGCGTTTTTCGCGAAGACGTGTAGAGCTTTGTCATTACTGTCTGTCCCACCCACTATTTCCCCCCTCTGTCTGCGGAGCAACCCATCTCTGCCCCGCGGCCACAGCCTCAGGCGCGGCATTCTGGGTAATGTTTGAACACACCTTTGTGTCCTCAGTTCAAAAGCCGTTGAGATGCCAGAAATATTTATGGATCCCTTTTGATATATTTGCATATTACACACACTATTTGTTTTGTTTTGTTTTTTTTCCATCATCCACACTTAAAACAGAAGATGGTGGGTTAACATTTTAATGGATTAAAGAGCTTGTGAGAGCACCGTGTCTGTGAGAGCGAAGGCTGTTTTTGGAAAAGCTTTTGCCGTGATGATCGAGAACAAAATCAATCCCAGCCCTCGTGTTCACCTGCTGAGTAGTTAGTCACGATCCACCACGAGGTAACATGTCTCTAAATAAATTATGTGTAGCTGGAAAAATAGAGAATAGCAAAATTGCATACATTATACACTATACATGATCTATATTTTGGGTTTCCCAGCTATGAAGGTGTTATTGATAACATTCAGCCACTAAATGTGCCGTTCCATCTCCGCCCATCGTTCATTCTTGTTTCTGCACTGGTTGTGTTTGAATCATCTGCCCCCTCAAGCGGTTGGCAGTTTGTGGCTAACGCTGTAGCCAGCCAACACTAACATCACTAACTCTAGCTAATGTTAACATCACTACCTAACATAATGGTTGCTGAAACGTCAAACGTCGCTAATGCTAGCTAACCTTTAGCATTGCTAACCCTAGTATGGTGGGTGCTTACTGTAGAAAGCCTCTTTGTTTGTTTTTAACCCCCCAGAAATTACCAAGACTCTTGTTACTGATGAAACATGGATTAAACGTGATACCAACCGCATTAAACTATTGGTAGACAAACCTTGTTAGAATTCTTACACAGAGATAAACTATCTTTGGACCCGACAAACATTAATTAATTAAATCACTGAATCATTAATTTACAGTCGTTATAATCTTTTTAAGCAAACTTTTATTGACCTTTCTACCAGCTGGGTGGATTTATTTATTTATTTCAAATGATTTGTCTACATAAATATTATCAATATGACCTTTATCAGTCCTTCTCTGACTCAACTCACATCCTTTGTGATCTAAACATGCAGTAAATGTAATGTTTTGTTCCTTCAGTGTACATTTTTACATAAAAAAAAAAAAAATACGCCAAAGGGGGTGTGTGCGCGCACTGACTGTAAGAAAAACTCACTGTGATCTTCACAATAGCCTGCAATTAAACTTTCTGAAAGCTACCAGAAGAGATTTCATAAAGGTCAAGGGTCCTAGACTGGCACTGCGGGTGCTGTGAGGGTGCTGATGGTACAGTATGGTGGCAGAGCAGAGCTGTGATAAAGGGCAGCTGCTGGCGATTTAATGAGGGAGCAGGGGATGTGGCCTCCCACCACAACTCATCGCCACTTAATGGCACCACTAATCCCTGTGGAGACGGTGCTGAACACACAATTGGTCTGCCCTCCATGTGGCGAAATATCCCAGCAACACTTTCTCACACCCAGCATCACCAGTTAGCTGCTCAAAATCACTATGAAACGGTGCCTCTTTCAAAAACATTGACAGAAGAAAGGAGCTGGCTCTCACAGGTGATTCAGTATGGAACTTTTGAGTGTTGTTCCTTGCCAAGATCACCACTTCATCCAGTTTACAACTGAAAACTTGCAGGTGTAAAGGAGCAGAGGGTGTGAAGATGTGCCCATTATTTTTCACTGCAAGACTCCTTTGTGTACGACTGCTGTTGGCCACATGCTGTTAAACTGCAGGGCAATAAGCGCTCCTACTTTCACGGCTATAGCGTTAAGGGGTTACGACAGATCCCTTCGCTAACCTTTTTGGTCATGTTCAGATGCTCCCGACGTTCAATCTGAGCTGGCCCTGAGCACGAAATGTGATCTATGAGCTGCTGGTTCACGTGTTTCTCACAACACTCTGACATTATAAAGTGGATAGTCCCTGACCTGTTAGCTTTGCCAGAAATTCTGTCCTACATTTTCTCGCGCAATATCCTGAAGCCACGATGTGCACATACAGGCCTCAGGCCTCCTTTAAGCTCACTCATCAAACACAATGATTACGCTTTATTTATATATGGCACGAGCAATTCTCCTGTCTATATTTGAACAGAGACTCATTAGAATGGCTGGGAGACAGAACTTGAATTTTCGGTATTGCTCACCACACGTCCGCATCGCCCTCAAACTCTTCGTCATCGGCGTTACAAAGCACAGACAAACAGATGGAAATTTATTTGCAAGTGAAATCCAAAAGTATGGAAATCCAAACCGCACTGCACAAAATTATTCTGCATATGAGTCTGGTGGTCTCGAGGAGAGGAAGCACTTGCAGCGTCACAGATCCTGAAAGGTAATGCGTCTAGCAGGAATGTCAGCAAGCATGTTCCCCTTGTAAAGCATCTCAATATGTTCACATCAGCGCGCGATTAACATGACTCATTTAAAATATACGCATGTAGAACACAATCAGTTTCATTCCCAACAGGGAGCTTGCCTCGTTTTCTAGAAGAGCGATACTTATTCCTCTTGTCTGGATAATAATTTACAGATTTGCTGTCTCGCAGAATACACCCATTCTTTGACTTAGGTTGAGTCTCAGTGGGACTCCGGGCCAGCGGAAACAGAATCTTTATGATTCTTTGCTCCTCCATGTGTTTTTGTTTATGAGCAGCTACCCCTGCCTGGGAATTCACCCCATCATGTTGGGACACAGAGGGCATTTTCCTCATAGTTCAGAGGCTATGCCCATACATGCAGTGCTGCCCACCTGCCCAACACACACACACAAATACAAGCTCTCTGTCTGTAACACACACACACACACACACACACACACACTCACTCACTCACATACTCTATCCCTCCCTCAGCCTCGGATCCAGATGTGCTGTGCTCCCGGCGCAGTCTGAGCTGCCAGCTGAGGGGAGAGCATTACCCTGGCAAAGAGCAAAAAGGCCAGATGAAACAGGCAGAGGAGGAGGATTAATGCTCGCCTCCCATATTTATTGGGAACCTGCACTTGCAACCACTCACCACATACAGCGTGACGACCCATAACGCATTAAAAACTGGCTTGTTACTGACTTTGATAAAGAACAGACTCTAGATGCTGGTCTAATACACCCCAAGAAATGAGTGTTTCTAACTTTGACACAATTATTGATTTAGACATCTTTATCCTAATTTTAAAGCTGATGAAATTCTTGCTGCAGTGAATTATTGTTTATGGTTTGTGGAGACGGAGCTGCCCGCTCTGGATCTCAGTGTTTTATGGTGCAAAGAAAGAGAGGAGGAGCTCTAATCATTCTGGCTTTATAAGTTAAAAGAAAAGCTCTTGATGGCACCGATGAATCTCATAGTGCATGAAAGGAAGACGCAGGGCCAAAGAGGGCAAACCTCAAGGGGTGGCGCTTCACATTTCTCTCCAAGAGGATTATGGGGGATTTCGTACGCAGACACCTCTCGAAACCAACAAAAGAGGCCACGGTGAATCAAGTTGTGGAGAAAAACAAAATCTGATTTGCTTTTTGTTTTTTCTTGGGGTGTGTTACATTTATTCAGTTCTCATAGTGTAATGGCTGCGCAACACATGAGGCGTGCAGAACTCGCCCTGACTTAATTTACAGCTGCTACACAGACAGACATATGTACTCCCCCCCCCCCCACAAAAAATGCAATTTGTTTGCATTTGGAAGAGATTTACTGGTAAAAAGACAAATCAATGTAATCTTTATCCTGTGGCGGTGAGTGCGTATGATGAGCCACCAGTGAAAACAGAAAATGGAGCGAAGCTCTCGCTGCGATTGCCCCCATCATCCTTGACAAATGGAGCAGCGGTAGAAAGGCCTCTTTGAGTGAGTTGTAACTTTCGGCAGCCCCTCGCAGGTGTGGGTGATCTTTCATCCTCCCAGCCCTCCTCCTCCTCCGCCTCGGCGTCCTATCTCTGGCCTCCATCAAAAGTGAACGTGCTGCCCCAGGTTCAGATTAACTCCACTCTGACAGACCAAAGGCCTCCCCTCCTCCTGCCCCTTTCCACCTCAACTCACACATCTCCTACAACAGGGGAAATTAGGGCTAGTTTAGCAGATCTTACAGCACCACTAAACACCGCCCCAGATCGCTCACTGATTGCCTGGCTCAGGCCATTGTGTCCCACCACCACCTCCACTCCCCTTCGCTTATCTTCGCCTTTGGCCAAAAGCAGCTTCTCTACTCTGAACTCACCTCCCCTTTTACTTACACACACACACACATACAATCCTCCCTCCAGCCTGGCCAGGGAAAATATATAACTAACTTATTGTGAACAGTCACTCAGCAGGGTCAATAGATAATATCGCTCCTGACTGTTGCCACGTCCCAATGTTTTCTTTGTGGTTTAGCAGGAAAACACTCAAAGTTAATGTTTCTTTTAATTGTGGATTAAGACGTACTGTTTGCTATGTTTAGGACAAACTGGAAGAGCTCCTTTAAAGGTTATTATCCTCTACTGGTGACGGATTTACCTGGATGGGGATCGCTCTGAGCAAAGCGGTTACCTAACTCAGTGGTAGACAGTGGAAAATTATGGAGGATAGACGGAGCTTTGGCAACCGCCTGAGAAAAACTGCTTGATTTTCAAATTAAATCTCATTTAAAGACTCTTTTAAGTGTTACTCTCACAGCAATTATGGATGATCGACCTTTGTAGCGAGATGCTTAAACGCCCGTGGTTGGGTGAGACGTGTCATTTGTCTCTCTTGTCAGTTTCCTGTTTTCCTGAGCAACTCCCCTGACCTGGCTGGCAGGCCCGCCTGCCCTGAAGAGCACTTTCCCTTTCCTCATTCTGCACTGGGCCAGCAGGGAGAAGGGGAGGCAGGGAGGGTGGAGGTGGAGGTTGGGGTAGGGGGGTCTAACTTAATCTGACCCATTGCTCAGGTCAGTGAGCTGCTTACTGGGTCTATCCAAACATAGGGGCTTGTTTTGCTAAAGCTGTGGAAAGAAGAAGTACCCTCTTAAATCAATGCTTTACTCAGAGCTGTGCACATGCAAGGTTGTTATGCGTGAAACCACAGGAGGCAGAGCTGGCACACAACCAGCAGCGTGCTCCTCTCTTTCGTACTCCCCTCACCATGAAGGCGAGGAAAAAAGAAAGCTCGCCTCTTTACATGGCCAAAACTTTTTCAACATCACAAGCTGTATTGCTGCATTTTTTTTTTTTTTTTAAGCACAGCTGAAGCCTGTGCAACAATTTTCCCCCACAATTGCTATGGTGCACTCAAATGCAACAGGGTTTTGATTTAGGCCTTACACAGTGTGTGCTCTTCCTATGACAAAGGGGAATTGCACTCTAAAATGCATCCAGCTGTGTGTACTTATCTTTTTCTCTTGACATATTTTCCCCCCAAAAGTCCAGCCCTGATCTAATCATGACGCTGCAGAGAGCAGACCGAGCTGCACACATGTATGTTTGTTGTGCACAGACTGGAGCAGTTTGAGTTTTTACTCAGGTATCATATGATCTAAAGAGGAATGTAGAAATCAGCCAGATTTATTGTTCCTGTTTGACTGAGCGTTTGCAAAGGGAACGAGAGAAATGTTTCTCCTAGCTCGAGGAGGCATTTCAGGCATCTTTGAAGTGGCTGTAAGACTTTTCGGGGCACTAAACGGTCTTGTTACAGAGAAGACCAGATGCATTGCACACTATAGAGGTGAATTGTCATTTAGATTGAATTTTTATGAGCGCCCAAAGGCCCTTTCTCTCAAACTGACTCAAGGTTCTTGGCTTTCAGCAAGGTAGGGGCGTCCTGCATGACACCGGACAGAATAGGAATTCACATTATGTTGTGTGTCTTCATCCGGTATAACTAAAACACCTGAGCGACGTATGTTCCCAAACTGAAGTATCACAAGTGGCTAAATTAGATGACTTGAGCTCAGGTTATATGGGACTTCTGACAAACATGGCCACTGGTAAAAGGCTCCTGTTGTGGCTGTAAACAAAGGCTCTAATTCACCATAATGGTTCTATGGGTCCAATGCTCTGGGAGATGCAATGGCCAGTCTCAGTAGCTTAATTATCTTTCTAATTTGTATTAGCGCTGGCTATCCTCTCAGGGATAATTATGTATCTAGTGTGAGAGCGGGCTTAATGAGGTTAACTTAAGTCTTTACATGGAATAAGGGTTCAGTCACCTTATAGAGGGAAAAAAAAAGCCCCACAGCTGCTGATTGCTGTGTTTTTCTCCTATATAGATGATGACCATTAAGTCGTGCAAATCCCAGTGGAGTGCAGAGGTACAGTGAACTCATTCTCAGTGGTAACACCAAGCAGAGGAGACGAGGAAGTTAGTTTGTGTTTCTGGTTGAAGGATTATAGGTCAGTTTAATCGGGTTGAGAGTGGCGCTCCACAAAAGCTAAACCTTGTGTCCGTGCTGACCTGTTATAGATAAAAATCAAAGAATGTTCCTATCAGATCAATATAACCTCGCCATCATTCACCACATTGCCTCCACTCCCACCCCTCCGGTGACATTTTCAAGAAATCCCCGCACTTCCACCAGCCGAAAGTCACCGCGCACTGAAGTGAATCATGTTTAGCAGGTATTGATAAGGCCGATAAGAGCTCTAGCTCGCCTCTTGATATCATCTGAATTCCCAAAGTCCTGTGATCATGTCCCGTTTCCCTCTCACATGATATACTGCGCACCGCCGGCACAAAAGACTACATATTTCCTCTTATGACTGAGTGTAATCCACCGCTAAAGAGCCCTCATTTATTTGCTGCACCCCTCCCATTTTTGCTTGCTCAATACTTAGCTGTTTTTTACTGCAGGTTAGGAAGGGAAACCATCTTATCTGTGACTTGGGGGATTTATTAGTGCGAAAAAGATAATTGCTATTCATAGGCCACTGGGGGCTGATTTACAACCACTAATATTTAGGATTCCTAGAGCCGTTTTTCAGCTTTTTTATCTCCAGCCCTGCCTGCAGCGTGCAGGGGAGAGGGGTCAGGTTTGGACGATGAAGGATGGGCTGGGCAAAGCCTCCACTCAGAGCAATTTGGCCGAAGACTAATGTGTGAGGAAGTAACCGACATGAAAAGGCCTATTCCACGTAGGTCTGCCCGGAGCTGACAAACACCTGTTCTACTTAACCTCTAATGAGTCCACAGCTCAGGGCTGTCTTGTCAGTTTTTGTTTGTGCGAACGATCATAAAAATAAAAAAAAAACCATGAAGTGGCAATAAAAAGCAATCACTTTGAAGAACAGTATCACTTTTTAAGCAAAGAGAAAAATATCTGGAATGACCACATCAAAATGTAAGTTGAATATTACTAAAATCCCCTCCATGTTCCATTTTCCCTCGAGCCATTTTTTTCCCGAAACTATTTTTTCGTCAATTTGCAGTGATAACATGACTTGTCCTCACAAAGGTCATAGCTTGGTTATGTTGATTGTATTACCTGAAACACAGGTAGCCTTTTTTTTCTGCAGTTTTGGAAAGGGTTTGTTGCAGGCGAAACAGGAAATGAAGAGTTTTGGGCCTGTCTGTCCACGCTGATCCTCCAGCTGACCGGGAGGCAGCAGTGGCTTCAGCGGAGCACTCTGATGTGAGGTCATGGGTTCAAAGCCCAGGTGTTGTGCCTCGCAGCAGGACACTTCCCAGTCTAAACAGTGTAAATGATTTGAGAGAATGTAGAGGTTAACCCCCGATCAAAGACATCCATCTCTGGAGAGGCTTTTTCTACTGTATCTGTCGAAGACATCGGTTTGTAAACACGCTAATCTGCTCCTATCTGTTGTGTGGGCGTCCCTGCTTCAGATGTAATAATGCTTTACATATTAGTGTTTGAACACGCCAGCTGTACAGTTTCATATGTACCAGATCACTGTGAATCCAAACAGCAAATTTAAGTAAATCTCACCACTGTCCTTGTCATGTTTTGGTGGGCAAATTTGATATTCTAGATAACTTTAGATAAGAGTTTAACAATTATCAAATTTAATTTTCAATTTGTTGTCCGGATGAAAAGAGCATATCAGTGGATGTAAACTGTGATATTACAGCAGAAGAGGAAGAAGAAAAAAAAAAAAAACGTGCGCTGCCGGAGAATCCCAGGAACACGCAGCTACTTCCTTTTGATTCCCATTTCATTGATTTAATTTCTCATCCTTAAGAGATGTCACTTTGTCTGAAAATGTATTCATCCTGCATATGCGACTCTTAATAATGCTAATCTTTTTGCCAGAGCAGAAATCTCATGGAGGGATAATCTGAGATAAATATAGTTAATTGAGGCCAGGTGAACTTTCTTTATCAGCAGCACAGTCAACCAATCTGAAGTAAATGTGATAATTAGAACGGAGATGTCTTCACCGAGAACAGAGCGTGGTCCTGTCCCGCAGCCATTTCCCTCAAATTATATCTGATTTCACAACACATCAGAAATCTATTGCAAATTAGCAGGCTAACAGCTGCAGTAGTGTTTCCTATAGACGTGTAAACACAATAATCTGGAAGCTATAAGTAAGGAAGACATCTTCTGCAGTTGTCCCTCTAGTAGCATTTGTTTTGTTCTTTTCATGTTAAATTACGCTATAAATCATAAACATACATTTTATTAAATAACGAGTGCTGAACCAAGTGAAAGCAGAGCCCTCCTCTTTCCCTTTCATTTCCTGGTGAGGTATGAAAGGGTGCTCTCTTTAGCCATACATGCAGCCTGTGCCCCAGCCTGACCACCATTAACACCCCTGAGAAACCACGTCCTAATTACTCATTCAGCCTGACAGAATCTCCTTAATTACAAACTTCATTAGCTTGCAGGACTTTGTTTTTCTCCAGAAAAGGAGTGAGCAGGGGACGGCTTGGGCCAAGGTGCAGTGGAGGCGAGGGGTAGGGGCTTTAACACCTTATTCCACCATGCATTTCTTTTCTTTCTTTTTTTTCCTTTTTCTTTTTTTTTTTTTTTTTTCAAAGGAGATGTTAAGACCCCAGTCAGAGATCTAATTAGATTCATGGTGAGAATCAGACACCTTTTAACTAGCCTCTGGAGTCCC
Organism: Acanthopagrus latus; assembly: GCF_904848185.1. Lineage (NCBI taxonomy): Eukaryota > Metazoa > Chordata > Actinopteri > Spariformes > Sparidae > Acanthopagrus > Acanthopagrus latus. Next base: position 13,853,577 of record NC_051053.1, on the reverse strand, counting down.
CCTAAAAGGACAGCGAGATCCAGGGTAAGAGAGGCACAGAGAATTAAATGGACCTACTACTGCCTTTCATGTGTGAAGTGGTCTGATTTGCCATGTCCTCACCTCCAAATACAAAATAACCTCCAGCACTTACGCACCCTGCTGCCATTATACCTCGCCTATAAACACATAGCGCTGCCCCGTGGGGGGGGGCGACAAAAGCCGCAACACGGCCATGTGCAGTGGCGTTGGCTCCTGCAATAATTGGACTTGAAAAGACTTATATTACCATTACCTCGTTTGTATCTTCCACACTCAGCGTTGCGCCTGTTTCCTCTTAATGCTGTTTGTGAGCACAGGATCATCAGTCTGAGAGGGCGATGTACACTGGCGCCGATCATCACACATCACATGACATCAAAGTCACCTGCCAGTCACTCCTCTGGGTTACACTGCATGTAGAGTTCATATGTTCACACTGCATGCAATTATGTGGTAGGCAGCACTTTAGCCAGCGAGCATTACCACCAGTTATAGAGTCAGGTGAAGCAGAGTGCTTCTCACTTGCTGCTAATGCATAATGGAGTGCTGCACAACCGTCAATGTTGGAGAGCTCCCAACCATCGCTGGTCCAACTTCAAAGTCTCTCGGTGTGCGAGAAGCTGCTGCCGCCGCCGCCACCACCACTGCAGCCGGAGGAGTAATTATTTCACCTTAAGCTTACATAAACCCTCAGCAAGAAGTTATGCTTGTTATTAATTAGGAGGCGGCTCTCGGAAAAACTCCACTCCAGATCGTTAGACAGTGTTAGCATCCCTCCCCTTCAATGGCTAAGCTCTGCAGTGTGGACGAAGAACACTGTGTGTGAATGAGAGTGAATGATTAGCAAGTATAATTTGGGTTAGTTTCTCAGTGGAGGTGTTAAGGTTTTCACTGGCCCATAATAGATGTCACAACCTGAATTACTACCACCAATCATTTACGCCGCCTGTCAAGCAATGCTCCAACTCTGTGAGCAGGCCTACTGAAACCCTGTGCAAAAAACCAACAGCTAAACGCCTCTCCTTCTCTTTGTATATGGCTTTAACATGTCAGCGTTTGGATGTCAGACACATCGGCACACTGTATTTTTCCCCTCGTAACACATTTTGAACACATGGCTGCACTCTTTTTATGACAGGGAATTTCGAGAACATCTGCCGCTTAAGGAGAGACGTAACAAACATAAACCATCTCTTACTTCTTCCCACCCTCATATTCCGTATATTACTTCCATGTTTTGTGTCCAACTTGTGCTTCTCCTCCACAGGCCCATGAGACAAACCGCGTCTTTAGTTAGGTGTTTGTGCTGAACATACAATCAAAGTGTTTAGTCGCCGCAGCCCGGGACATCCCATTTCTTGAAACAAACCCGCAAACTGTTTTGTCGGGCAGCGTTTTTCCACTAGGAAGAGCAGAGAATGCGGGGATACCCACTGACTACCCACAAATGCACATGCACACATACAAGAGAAGCACACACGCAACCCCCACAGGAAATATTGTTTGTGAACATTAGTCATGTTGAAAGAGACTTCAAGTGTCTGTTGTGCTGGGGGGAGGAGGGTATTATGACAGCACTGACCAGAGAATTGGCACGGCTTCGCTTCGACGCCACAAATAACTTGAGTGTTGCATGAAAAGCTAATGAGAGTCGGCATAAAAGTTGGTTCAGCGTTCGTGAAGACGCTGCATGAAGCTGCGGAGAGGCTGAAACTTCATGAATTACCATAAATTTAAAAAAAAAAAAAAGAAAAGAAAGAAAAGAAAGAAATCTCTGCTTGTGTGTTATGAACTCTGTCTGTTGTAAATTAGGTTTCACAAAGGATAAAATGTTCTGGTCAGTGTCATCCTCAAGTTGATACAGGGAAACATTTTGTTATCCAAATTAAAAATTAGATGTTAATTCAAAGCATTAAACAATACTTTAAAAAATGTTTTGCAAGTTTTTTTTTAAATAGCTGCCCTTGATTTTCTTTTCAGTCTTAACAGTGAATTATAAATGTGCTTTATTTCCTAATGCATAGATCAACACAAAAACTTTTTTTTTAAAAATTTCAGAATAGCCCAGTCTCATTGCTCCTTAACTGATTGTTGCAATTGTTTCACAGTCAGATTTGTATTTTAAAGTCTTATGGTAATTTTGTCAAATATAATCAAATATATGTTTTTATGCAGGCGATCCATTGTGCAGGTTTAGTGCTGCTTTGAAGGTGTAAGATGGAAGAACTTTGGCCGAAAACATTCAATGCTTTACTAAAATGATCAACAGAGTGTGTGAGGGGATGACAGTATAAACATTTTACCATCTTCATATTAAGTTTCAAGTTATGTGTGCCGTGCAAATCCAGCTAGCCCTGTCCCATCCCAGTCTAAAGCTCCTGTGCTAGCAGTGTGACGACAAACACTTCCCTGAAGCTCTGAGCTCCCAGTCCGGACTGCTAGCTGCATGGCTAACTGAGCTAACTATCTGCAGCTGCTGTTAGCTGCTGTTAGCTGCAGTTAGCGGTTACTCCAGCGACATGTGGCCTATTAGCTTTTTGAGTTTGAGTATGCCTTTAAATGGTGGTCAGTATGGTGCATATTTCCCCTTTAAATGTCTTAACTTTTTAATATGGGACTCAAATTTTCAAGCTGTTGTCGAGGTAATTTGTAACAAGTTACACCAGAACAAAAATGTTTGTACTAAACCAGATGCATTTTCTGCTAAATCAAGTGCATGTCTTATCACAAGCACTCCAATAACAACATAGCAAGAATATGTTATATATGTTATGCTATAAATGTATAGGATTTCTAGTGAGGGGTTTGTTTTAGTTTTACGTTTCACTTAGTCGACACCAGTCTATTTCAGAGCCCTCAGTGAATACCCCAAAGATCTAAAATTGCATTTTAAATATGTGTCACAGGCTCAGTTGACTCTCACGGAGAAAGAGTATAAGGAAAAGCGATGCGCCATCCACTTTTCCAAGTGCACAGAAGCCCCTGTCCAAGAAGTCCACCACTAGTATTTTATGCCGCCTCACTTTCCAGACACTAAGCACTCAACTGCCGTCAGACTCGGCCAGCAGTAACTTGATATTTCATGTTTTTTTGTGGGGGGCAGATTTTTTTTTTCCTCCCTCCCAGCTACCAAGAGGGGGAGACACAGCAAAGCTCAGACGGGTGCAGAGCGAGGACAGAAGAACAGGTGCCCACAATTTCACCTGTCTATTCAATAACCCACGCACGAGCAGCTATATTACATTTCAGCTCTAATTGCTGCCACATTTGCAGAGATGAAACAGCAGGCGAGAAGTGGACCAACACTCCCGTTTCAGATGTGAGCTAATTTCATTGGATGTGATCAAAACGTCGGGCGAAAAATATGTGGCCTTCATGTGGGTTTTAGCAGAGCCATACGCAAAGGCAGCTCCATCAAACTCCTACAACCTGTTTCGCCCGCAGCAGGTAAAAATAAGAGCTTCTAAAACCTGTGGTATTATTTTCAGAAGTACCTGCTTGTTGTGCCATGGCACTGGCAGACGGGATCAGTGCTGATGATGTGGGAGGGGACTCGCAGGTCAAGAGACACAAAATAGTTCAGCAGGCACATGTGATATATTTAGTGAGGCCATTGTTTGTTTTATTTAGGGAGCGAATTGAGGATTTTCCAAACTGCAGGGCCCCTGAGGTATTTTATCAGGTGTACAGTCCGCCATGTGTTACACATTAGTGCACTGAGGGGAATGCTGGTTGCAGATACGGCCTATAAAATGTTTGGAGGTTGGAACTTCTGCGGACGCGGGGTCGACAATTGCTCCACTCAGAGCTGGTGGATATGTGGGAAACACTTATATGCAAATGAAACTGCATCAAATTACAACCTAAACTCCCCCTATCGTTAAAGAAAATAAACCAAAGGAATCTTTGGGCCGGCAGCAGCAATTCATAGGAACATTAATGCATTGAAAATAAGTTCACTGTTGCAGCCAATGAAAATAGTAAAAGGAAAAAAACAGCTAATAAAGGCCTTAAACTGTCTGAGGCTTCCCTGTACTGAGCTGTGCCTGTGCAACGTTGTTAAATGCTGGAGCGGGCTCGGCTCAGGCAGATGCTGGAGGTGTCTGCCGACAGCACAGGACATTGTGGGACGGAGGCCAAGAAGAAGAAGAAGCCTGACAGAAGGAGAAAGAGGCGTCTGTGCAGGTGGAAAAAGTTTAGTGTTTCTGAATCGCAGCTCTCGATTAATATTTCATCGTGAAATGGCAATTTGTCACTTGTAGGTCTGCGACATGTCTTGGTCGCATGTTGTCTGCGTGGTGACCTCAGAGAACACGACCAGTGGAGCACCAAAACCTACTTGTAATGTGGCTCTTGGCTCCGTTCATCTATTACCAATCACATTTTGGTGCCAGGCTCTTAGTGTGTGTGTGTGTCTACATGCTGTAACTCTGCTCTCAGTTCATTTACTGTCATGAAGTGAATTAAAAAAATAAATAAATAAATAAAAGAAAGGGGGGACATTTAGCAGGCTAAACATAACATGAACAGGAAAATTAACTGCATTCAATGTAACTTTACACATCATCGTTTGTCACCTTTTTCACTTAAAAACATGATTTTACTTTATTTTAGACAGTAGAATCTATTGTCTGCCTCAGTTAAGCAAGAGTTTAGGCTTTTACATGAAAGGGTAATGTCAGTGAATGCAGCAGGCCGCTATATGGTGCCTTTAAGGGCGCTGTGGGAGCGTCCCTGCGTGCGTAATCGTACATTTAAACGCCACATCTCCGTCGAAATCTAAATGAGACGTAAATTCAAACCTGTGACAATGAACACGAACATGTAATTAAAAGGATTTTCGCGCAGTGGCGTTCACGCCGGCAGGAAGTCAGTCCGAGTCAATAAGTGCTGACTGTACCCGATGGCGAGTTGGAAAATTGCTGCGTTTGGAAAACATAATCATCAGCGCACATCATGGCTGCGAACGCCCCTCCCTCGTTATTAATAATAAAGACAGAAACTGAATCCGAGGCTCCGATGTTTAATTTATTATTATGTAAGCTATTTGAAGGGTGATTGTATGGTAATTGCTCATTAGTCTTGTATATTTATCGCTGCACCTTATGTCAAGGCCAAGGGAGTTGTGTAGGCTTCATTCTCTCGTTTCAAGGATCAGTTTCAGAGGCAATTTGTGAAACAGGACAGATCAAGTTAGTCCTGACGTCTTTTTTTTTTTTTCTTTTCAGTGGCGGGGTCGGCCTGCAGGTGCCACCCCACGAGCCTGCTGCTGGGAGGCCCGGGCAGAGCTGCATCCTCGGACAACATGTTGACAAACTACCCAAAGCCATCCTTTGAAAAAACCACTTCTCCGAACTTAACAGATCAATTATTGACTTTCTGCACTAATACGAAGCCCGTCCTCCGCCAATCTCCCCCCTCCGCCGCCATTCACATTAGTGGTGTCAGCGGACGTAATTATACCTACTAATTGCAGATTAGAGGTTTTGGGTCAGTGGGGTCACTTGATAGGACCGACTACTCTTTTCAATGACGGATAATCATTTCACGTTGCAGACTAAATGTTTCATGCAGCGGAGGGGAGGCGAGGGGAGGGGAGGGGGGCTCAGGTCCAAAATGTCCAAACCCGGCTCGGTCGTGAATATTTCAGCAGCGATGAAACTGTTGAGGAGCTGCGGTGCTTTGTGGAGAGTTTGGCCCCTCGGACGGAGCGGAGCGGAGCAGCTTAAGTTTAGATAAGCGGGTCAGCAAAGGTCCCCACAGCTGGCCCGTAACGCACAGCACGAGCGTGTGGGAGAGGGACGTGATACTGCGAGGGCCCACTTCACATCGCGCACGTACACACATTGTTTGAGTTATGTCCAAACCAATTATGTTCATGTGACCTCAGTCCTCAAATTACGCGTGATCGCCTTTTAATAAGCGCCGAGATCTGAGAAAGAACGACGCGTTGGGGAAAAAAAAAACACAACGATGTAAATACTGCACCTCACGCGCGCTATTTTATAATTATCATCACTACTATTAATTTCGAAAAAAAACGTATTATTTTAGTTTTGGTTTTTCTAAACGCGTGCCTTCAGAATAAAAGTCATTTGCCATTATATTTAGCAGTTTAGCTCTAACTTTGGTAAATGTGGATGCTGAAAATCTCAAAAAAAAAAACAAAAAAAAAAAGACAATTTCACACACAGCAACATTCAAAACAAAAAAAAATGTGAAAATAATAATAATTTAAAAAAAAACGCGACAAATACGTCCAGGTTAAAATCAGACGCGTCCGGATGGATCAGAGCGTGCAGGGCTCTAATGAGAAGCCTGTCCTGTCTCCTGTGTGTCCATACAGGCGCACAGAGGGGGGGAGAGTGCGCCAAATTTGTTTGCGGCGGATCAAGGCTCACCGCCTCCACTGCACTTTCTTTATCTTAATTCCAACTTGAAAAGATATAATTATCTAGTTTGAACAGGACTGCTATCAAATCCTTCTTTAGAGGCAGGGTAGGGAAAAGCTCGAGTGGATTGTGAAGCTCTGAGCCGCTCGGTGTTGCCCGAGATAGGAGTAATGAAGTTGTGGAGTCCGGAGATACAAAGGGCATTAACCTCATTAGCATGAAACCTTTTCTTCTAACTATTGTGGGACCCTTTCAGTCCTCTAATCCCCCCTATTTCAAAGCTGGGTTTGTAATAAAGCTTTAAGGTTTTTTTTTTTTTTTTTGCTTTTTTTTTTTTTTTTTTTGCTTTTTTTTCTCAAAGCTAATGGTATTCTCTAAAGATTTTTATTGCCGTTATAATCTATGGGCCGATTAAGAATTCCCTATATACCATGAAGAGCCCCTCCTCCTCCTCCTCCAACCCAAACCACAAAAACAACTCTTTTTTTTTCTTCTTTTTTTTTTACTTCATGAAACAATTAAACAAACGCATGCAACCTCGCACCAGAAAACACTGGAGCTGGTGCTTGTTATGCATTCAAAAAAAAAAATCATAATCCAGTTAAAATGTGTCTGATTTTTTTTTTTTTTTTTAAACGCAGTGCTCATTGTTGTGCTGTTGGTTTGTTTGTGTGTAAATAGGGAATCATTTCCTGCTCTAAATAGCATCTTTCTAGTTTTCGCCTACAGGCTCCTAAAGAAGCCCTGCGATGTTGCAGCAGCTTGCAGCACGACGGAGCCCACAAGACAAGATTTTAAACAAAGATCCCATTTTGCGGCACATTGCAACCTTCCCTTATCGCGTCGTGAGGGGTAGTCAGATTGTACTAAATTATGTCCAACCAAGCCCCCTTGGATCCGTGGATTAAGAGATTAAAGTGGACCACTGGGCAATGCATCCCCTTTCCCCCCTCATATTACTCGCATGATAATTGCCTAAACTGATTTGCACTTTCACAAAAGCTTGTAGGGACTCTTTGTAGCCGGAGCGGAGCAGACGCTGCAGCCCCTCAGAAAAAAAAATAAAACTAATGCCGTCTATATCAGACTGAGAAACAAATGCAGAGCCGAGGACAACAAATTACAGGCTGCAGATTTTTTTTCTCTCTTTTTTTCTTCTTCTCTGTATGTGTTTTTAAATTAAACTGTCCAAACCTTCCTGCGCACTCAGTCCAAACTGTTCTGTTCGGTGGCACAGAAGAAGAATTTTAAAAAGGCCTCCATTCAGCCGCTCTGTAATCAAAAAGTCTGTACTTTTACTGCGCGCAACATATTGATAAAACTTTATTGACAAAATATTGACAATTACATACTTCTTGGAAGTATACTTTGTGTTAAAATTGTAGCAAACTTAACACAAACACAAAAATTATTTACATTCTGTAAAAGAGGGTTTAACAGAAACATTAACTTTTAGCATTTCTGTACATGGAATACGCTCAGTGCTTGAAGGTTTTTATTTTCTCTCTCTCTTTCAATCTCTCTCTCAATTCTTGCATTTAGTCCTTCGTGGCAACTTTCACTGGAGGGTCAAAGTCCTGACAGAAGGCTGCGTGGGGCCACAGCGACACATTGGTAAAGCTTTAGGTTAAAGGAATGTCCTGATGCCTTCCCTTTAAATCTGTGGTCTGATTGACTTTTTAGAAAGTTGTTGGTTTTTTTTTAAAAATCTTTTTTATGAAGTCGAATTTTTTTTCTTCTTGTTTTCTTTAAAAAAAAAAAACACTATAACGCAGCACCGCTACTTCATATGTTTTCACAATCACTTTTACACGAGAATCATTAATTAAAGACTGCACACTTTGTAAAAAGGAAGAAGCACGACATCTCTCAGTTTGAAAATAGAGTTAAAAACAAAATGGATTTTTTTCTTTTCTTCTTCTTCTTCGTCTTGGTTTGAGAAAAAAAAAACTCGTCAAATTAAAAACAACAACCAAGAAAAAAAAAAAATCTGTACCATGCAATTCAAGTTTTACAAAAGCAGTTTGGTGTTTTGGTATCTTGAGTGGAAACGTTTTGTTTTGTGTGTGTGTGTGTTTTTTTTCCTTTTAAAAAAAAAAAACCCTCTGAAGTGCAAACGTCCAATATGAATTGGAGTAAAATTAGGTGGTTGTAGATAGGAGATTGTAGTGGTGGCGGTGGTGGTGGTCGGTGCGTGGAAGGGTTCAGGTAGGTGGACTGAGACACTGTCAGTCGCATCTTCCTGGGCCATTTGGACTGACAGACCCAGCGCGGTGACAGCAGTGCCACCAGCCGGGTTCCTCTCACCCTCAGCTGCCGATCTCCGCAGATCTGAAATGTTATTGGCTTTAAACCCTCTCACTGTCTCTACACGGCATCATTTATCCAAGTCCTCCTTCAGTCAGACGCTGATATAGTTTGTTTTGTTGTTGTTGGTTTTTTTTTTTAATCGTCCGAAGTGACATCAATTTCCTCTGGGCTCGACTGTTTGGTCGCCAGTCTCCACCGGTTTATGTGATGCGATCCTTTCTTCTTCTGCTGAGACTCGGAGCCCTCCTCCTCCAACTTCTGTCGCTTGAACTTCGTCCTCCGGTTCTGAAACCACACTTTTACCTGAGGAGGGGGGGAGAGAGAGAGAAAACACAAAAAGCTCAGGATCAGTGTCACGAGATAAAGCGCGATTGGCCGGTGCGTAAAAGCACGCGTAAAAAGGACGCATTGTTTGGATGGCAGGGCTGAATACAGGCAGGCAGCGGCGCAGTGGAAATAAAAAGGTAAAACTGTGACTTGCAGCCGGTGAGCATAGAGCAAAACAGCCGGCAGAATTAGCACAGATGAGTTATAATCTCAGAGGAGCGCTCATCTATGCTATTAAAGTGACAAACTCATAGATTCATAATTGTTCCTCCACTGAATAATAATCATTTAACGCACAGCGAGTGAACCCAGCCCAATGAAGGTCAGACAACTTTTCAAAATAAAACGGTACAAGTAAGCAGTCGTTACATCCCATAATAAGCCCCCAGGATTTAAACAAAAAGTGTAAACAACGTAAATGCCAGGACGCGAATACACCAAACGTGTTTTTATTTATACTCTCACAAACATTTTGTCTGGGAAAACTTTTGACGCTTCATCCAAAGTAGGTCAGACTATTTTTTTTTCTCTCCCCCCCCATTACTCTAAAATATTTCCAGGCCGACATGTGAACGATAAAAGAATTTTGTTTTTGCAGGAGAAAAAAAAGGCACGCACGCCACACATCTAACATGTATTTCCACACGCTCCCCTGAATCGACTGAGCCCTGTTTAAACGGTGCCGTGGGGGAATTAACGACATCTAAATCGATAAATTGTTCTGCTCCTGCTTTGTCACTCCGCGGCCCCCTTTTTTTTAAGCGCTTAAATGGCAACTGAGGTGCATTTAATAAGCCCTCAGTGGGCTAATTGAAGTAGGTGACGGTTCATTTCTCCCTTCAGTTCCTCCAAAGGCCCCGCCGTCCAAAGGAGACACCGCGGACAAAAGACAGCGGCTGATGGGCTCAAACAGCATCTTAAATATGGCAGGGGGGGAATTCACTGAACCCGCCGCGCTCTTTGTATCGCCTATCCCATAAAATGGTTAACTGGTTAATTTGCCCTCCATTTTGAAAGGCAACATTCTCCCCCCAAAACAAAGTAATCCAACCCCTCCTAAAATGAGGTTAGGCCTATACAATGACAGTGGATTCGATCCAACAGAAAGCCTCTGTCTCCGATTGACAACAGGCGTTTATGGACTCCGCCGTGTAGAAAACAATTTGCCCGGCTGATTTATTTAAAATGACTGTTTTCCTAACGACGCGTCTCGTCTGTATTGTCACGCGTGAACGTACATTTATTTTATCACAGCGGCCTGGTTTTAAAGGGGCGCCGTGACGCACGTGCCACGATGCAGAAGAAAAAAACAGAAACAAACAAAACAAAAAATATATATATCGCTTATATTCCACGACAGCAGCCTTCATCGTGGGAGAAATACCGTCTTTATAATGACATCAGAGAAGGAGACTGTGACGTGAGAGCAGGCCTGGTGCCACACAGCAGCAAACAGTGTAAACATTTCAAAATAAAACCAGCGCGCTGCCCCCCAAAAAACGACGGCGCGTCAGGCTGAACGGTGATCGGGGAAATGTCGTGTCTCTTACCTGAGTTTCTGTGAGGCTAAGGCTGTGGGCGAGCTGTTTTCTTTCTGCTCCCACCACGTAATGGTTTTTCTCGAACGCGTGTTCGAGCCGCAGGAGTTGCGAAGGTGAAAAAGCTGTCCGGATTCTTTTGGGCTTTCTGGCCAGCGCGTTGTGCAAAAGGAAGCTCTCCGGACTCGTTTCATTGCCTGGGAACGAGCAGAGAACGAGGGTCTGTCATTACCTCTTTTTTTTTTTCTTTTTTTTTTCTTTCTTTTTTTTCCCTCCTTAAATTCACAACATAATAACATTTGTAATGCAAACAGCAGGGCCTGCGCACAGCTGTGGGACAATAGTCCACAGAGGGCAGACTGGAAATACAGCAGGATGATGAACGTGTGAGGAGAGGCTGGACATCAGCGCAGAAGAGAAACACGTGTGTATTTTAAATGTCATCTTATTGTTGGTTTGTCTAACGTAAGAGAGACCACCGCAGGAAGACAAGAAGGAGTCAACACAAAGCAGAGGGATATAATCCCGGGCCTAATTAAATTAGCTCAAAAACGTCCTTTGTAAACAAAATCACAGGTGAAATGGAAGCAGCGTGAAGACGTTTAAATACACAGCAGCAAACGAGCACTTTAGAAATTAATTTAGCATTCATCCACATTTAGAAAAGGATCATTTTGCTTTAATTTGTCCGAAATGAACAAATAATGTCGAGTATAAACATCATAAAATTTACAACCAAAAGTAAAAAAGTAAATAAAAATAATGATCGAATTATCTGGTCTAAACATCACGCAGGTAAAGTCCACTTAATAATAAAGTAATAATACAATTAAAATGACCCCAAATTTGACTTCTGTCAGCCTTTAAAAAATAGCAATAGTCTCGTGAAATAATCATCAATATTGTTTCATTCTTTCCCTTTAAAAACAACATTTCTTATCTGAAAGCAGCCTGAGCTTAACCTGCAGAGCAGCGACATCCATTAGTTTCGTTTTACGCAGGCCATATATCATGTGCTATATGTAACCTGCAGGACCGGCAGTGTACAAACATGTCAACATTACTTGTAGTCTTTTTTTTTTTTTTTTAGCCTTGAATAGACGCTGGAAGCAGCAGGCAGCTACACCCGCCGAGGCGACAATTATTCTGTTTGTTTCTTCTTAATGACCAAATTAATTAAACGTCAGGGTCATTTTAGAGAAATAATCCTTTAAATAAATTTCTGTTGTGTCCGGAGAATATAAAGAAGACAAAAAATAAATAAATAAATAAATAAAACCTGCGCTGCTACAGCTTCGCATATTTTTAATTCCATCTACATCTGCTGTCTGCGCTGATGGTCAGGGAGAAAATTACAGTCGCCACTCTCGTGCCGCTCGGCACGTTTCGTGCGTAAAAGTGAGCCAGAGGAAGCACGGTGATAACTTACCTTGAAATCTGTGACCCAAGTACCTATATCTGTGTAATAACCAGGGGTAGAAAGTTGATGGGTCTCTTTGCTGGCTGGCAAAAAGAGGGTGCGGACTGTGTGAGGATGAAAGCGGGTGAGCGGCCAGAGCGTGCGGCGGGGCCACCGGATGCACCGGGACGGCGGAGTTTTGCTGATGAGAGACCGCCTCGGCGAACACCAAGTCCGGGTTAGAGTAGACGCCCCTGCCGCCGGAGTGAAAGCCGTTGAGAAAGGGGTTCATCTGGCCGGAGTTTGCATAGCTGAGAGCCGCTGGCCTGATGGGCTCCTCGGTGCGGGACGCCGGTACAGGATTATCCTTCGCCACTAAAGACTCTATAGTAAAACACCTCTTGGGTGTCGGTTGAAACATGGTCTGATAGTCCAGATTCCCCAGTTTAAGTTAAAGTTGTCGGAGGCGCTCTCGCTTGGAAAATACTCCACACCCAAGAAAAGGGGCAAAGTTTCTGCGCAGTAAATAAGTTGGGAAAAGGCGGCAGTGTCGAGGAAGCCAAAATAAAAAGTGCTCGGCTACTCCCAGACTAATCCATGGATGTGATCGTTTTCCTCGCCGTGTTCGTGCAGGCAGATTTGTTAGTTCATGAGCCTAATTAGCGCTGCAGTCCCATAAACAGCTTCCTCTGAAGGCTGTAATGGCATGGTGATTGGTCGCTGCCGCTGCTGCTCGCCTTAAGGTGGAGAAGGGGAAGACGCTTAAAAAGTGCGTCAATGGGAAGCAGGGGCGCGGAGAGGCGGACTCGACGCGCAACACGGAACGGATTCGTCCAGAGACTAGCCCCCCGCACGCGCGCGCGCACTCACACACAGACACACACACATACGCGCACATGTCTCCAGGACATTTAACACACTCATCTGGACCAGTAGAAAAGCTCAAGGTAGCCTGCTTATTTGCATTTACGGCCTATGACAGGTTCAAACTGATTTTTTTTTTTTCTTTTTCTTTTTTTGGGAAGGGGGTGTAAGTGTGAGTCCAGCCGGTGATTGCTTTTAATTACGCACAACAAGGTTGCGCAAACATCAAATCAGCTCCATTAAAGTCTATTTTCGTTGCCATGCGCGCGGATAATATTTAGCACGAGCTTAATTGGTCAGTCGGCCTTCATTTAATTCTCTATTCTCTTCCTGTTTTGTTTTGGTTTTTTTTTTCTAACTGGATCCATGAAGAGAAAATTGTTCGTTGTATCGTTATTCAGTTTTCTCCAGATTGTGTTAGGATGAGTTTGGAAGTGACGACTCTTCACATCCTCTGGATGAGGCGACTGGGAGACATGAGCAAGCTCTGGCCATCCGTCTCTTTTATTTTATTTATTATTTTTTCTTTTCTTGTCAACCGTGCGGGACACTGCGTGAAAACTGACAGAGCCTTCAAAAAAAAAAAAAAAGAAAGAAAAAACCCACCTTCCCCGCTGACGAGTCGCTGTGTGTCAGTGTCCCTGAGCGCAGGCTGCTCAGGTGTGTGTTGGAGGGGTTACCTGTGACGGCAGCCTGTCAGCCCTGTGTGGATCACACAGCTGCAGCCACGGCCGCGCACCGAGGCCCCTCATAAACACATGATACACACGGATTACACTCACGGGGCTCCATCAAATGAACAGAGGCGAAACTGAAGGATGCTGTTTCTTGTGTTTGGAAAAAATAATTAATTTACTTAAATACATTTTCACTTCTATTTTTTCTTCGTACATTTTTTATGGAAATTTTCAAATATTTTTTTAATTATGTTATTATCACCCATATCATAAAATAATCTAAGAGCGAAATTATTATTATTATTATTATTATTATTATTATTATCATCGTCTCTTACTTTTAGTCTTATCTATACGAGCCTTGTGTACATGTATGCTTGAGGATTTATTTGTTGCGGTGGGTTAAGGGTCTGTGGAATAAAATACAAACTACAGACTAAAATGGGTTCTTGAAGCTGTCAGAGCACCAACAGCTGTCCAACACATAATACGGCCGGTTTGACATCCAGTCCAGATTACATTGTTAACATGAACAGTGTGAGGAGTGACTGGGGGGTTGGAGGCTTTAGATGTTTCATTCGAGGTCGCTCAGTCAGTTTCATCAAGGTGTCGCCTTATATTTGTAACGTCACCTAATAAATATCGGTGTCTTAAACATGAGAGACAATGTTATTATTATTATTATTGTTGATATAATTATTATTATCATTATTAATAATAATACAAAGAACGTCGCACTTAATGGGGCCAACCAAATCCAAAGCCGTCTGTTGTTGAAGATTATTTTGTATTTCTTTTTCCAAGAAATCGAGCATGTCTGAGGTTTTCTTTTAACAGCTTGTTACTGGTCTGTTAATTGACTGCACACTGACTGACCACTGCCAGCATGTTTTTACTTCATCCGAGTTTTCCACCGAGGGAAGCGTCACTCCTCTCCGTGGAGCTTTACCGACCTCTAGTGGTCACATACTGGTACTGTGATTAAAACGGTCCGAAAACTGGGATTTCGAGGCGCTTCGGAGGCACCCTGAGAGCAGAGAGACCCACAAGGTCCTCGGCGAAATGAAGAGCTTACAGTCTATCAGGGTAACTACTGACATCTTCAGTCAGATGACCCAACAGGCCTTTGAAAGAAAGCATCCTCTCTACTCAGATAATTATAATAACGGTTACATTCACACAAAGTCTCACATCCAAGTTCCTCAGTTCTTGCACATTTTCTGAAGTCAGCATTTATCAAGTGCTTTCAAGGAGCACTGTCAAGCTGTTCAAGCACATTAGTTTTGTAAAATGACATTCATGCACCTGAACAGTAGATAATCTAAAGGACTGTTTCACTACATATTAAATCAGATGTTATTGTGCTAGCAACCACATTTCTATTTTGAGATAGCTTTCCGCAGCAAACAAGTTAAAAATAGAAAAAAAAAGTTTGTTTCATAACATGTCTGTCTGTAAATACACTTGGCTGGATATCATTTAAAACAAACAATCAAGATCATTTTCCAAGCTTTCCGAGCATTCTCAAGGATTTCCAGCACAACTGCGTCACTCAATTGTTTCTGCTTACATATCACACCCCATCAGATTTACCCTTGTGTCCCCCTGGTTGGAAATCTTGTCACAAATATTAACACGACTTAAATTATACAAGAGTGCTGCAGTCTTCAATGGTGACAGCATGAGTCAAAATGAATGAGTAGGTGGTGAGCAATCATCTTTATTAATAAAGGCTTTATCTGTACACATGCAACCAGGTTGGATACCGTTGACTGCAGCGAGATAGAACCACATACAGAATATCAATAAAGGCCAATTGAATACTCTAAGCATGCACATCAAAATGTTATTTCCACTTGTTCGATATCAGGTTAAGAAGCATCTGAAACACAAGATGAGGAGCAGAGATCACTGAAGCAGATGACATATTCCTGGTCATTGCCAATACAAGAGTTGTGGATCAGTGCTGTAATATAACATCTATGCAAAGGTTATTAATTTAAAAAGAGGCAGTTGGTGATACGCTGAGATTGCATTGAAAGTTGGAGCGGGTGTGTTTGTTTTCAGTTTAATCAGTTTCACGTCACACAGTGTAATGTAATAACACTCCTAACCACTGGGGGAAGTCATGTCTACACTGATGGTTTGCATGAGGCCAAAGTGACTAAAGTGAATCGGTTTATGATGTTTCAGTTTGTGAGAAGCCTCGGGTTCAAAACTGTAGAAAGTCAAGATAAAGATAACGGGACACAAAATCCCCAGGAAATCTACTGTCTCATTCAAAAAAAGAACAATGCACATGAGTATCAGGAACTTGGAGCCATTAATGAAACACTGGCTAACTGGCTGATGGGATATTGAATATTATTATTTTTTCCAAAACCAATTAATCATTAACCGGGCCAATTGGATGTAGCGGTTGCTGCTCAGCGGCGGACAGTGGTCCAGCCATCATCATCTGTCTCGTTCTTGGTGCGACGAGCGGCATCTTTGTCACCACGCCAACCCTTTTCTCCGTCAGCATCACGCTCGCGCTCCCTTTCCCTCTCTCTGGGTGGCTCCCTTTCCCGCTCCATCCTCTTCTCATCGCCTCCACGACGCCAAGAACCTCCTGAGGAAACAGAGACTCATTAGGACGTGTTAAAGCCATAAACATATTCAACTTATAGTATGGCTCCAGTTAAAAAGTTTGTGGGACTCTTTCCAAGACACCTGCTGTAGCAGCAACTTGACAGGTCAGCAGCGCCCTCTGCTGGCTGAATGCAACACCTCTATATAATTTACCTGATGTTTGTGTTGGACACATGATAAATTATGTTCACACCTACTTAAATGTGATGTGTTGTATTTCATGGAGCCCGTGTCAGTATGCTTGAGGACAGCTAAAAAAGTTTTGATGTGAGGCTAAATAAAACAAATCTGAAGGCTTTCTACAGCTTCTAAATATGTCCTACAGGACATGTGACGCCTCCTACATTTATTTCTGGTAAGTATGTAACAGCTCTGCACACCTTCATCTTGATCTCTCGGAGCTCTGAGTTCACGGTCATCCCTGCGGTCTCTATCACGGCGTTCACCACGGTCACTAGTGTCTTCTCTGCGAGAGTCCCTCCAGGAGCTTGACTCCTCTGTGCCTCCTCTCCTCCAGCTAGACTCCTCTCTGTGAATATACATGACAACGATTAACAGAACTGTGACAATTCAGTGAAAAACAGACTATGACATCCTCTGCAGTTATTACTCTGAAGATAAATGCATCAGAAATTTTGGCATCACCTCGGTGGACGACGGTCTCTGAAGCTGCCCCCAGATCTTTCCTCTCCTTCACCCTCATCACCGTCTTCTGAGCCACCGCCACGGGGAGGACCCCAGCTTTCCTCTCTGGCCTTCTCCCGCTCACGCCAACCACCTGACAAGGTTGAAACTTCTAATTAAAAGTATTTGCTTATGATCCCTGCCCGAAATTACATGTCAACAGAGCTGCGAAGCACCCTGATTCTTCACGTACATTAAAAGACATCATCAGTCATTAGCAGCTGAATGGCTACAGGCTTACCGGGTCTGCCCAGAGGCTTCCAGGGTTTGGCATCATCACCACCACGACGTGGCCTGTCGTCATCCATGCCTCTCCTTCCACCTCTGTCATCATCTCCTCTTCTGGAGCCCCAATCATCATCAGCCACACGCCTTGGACCCCTCAAGTCTTCCAGGTTTCTGCGTGGACCTCTGTCATCATCAAAGCCACGTCTTGGACCACGGTCATCATCAAAGCCACGCCTTGGGCCGCGGTCATCATCGAAGCCTCTACGTATAGGACGGTCATCGTCCATTCTGCGTGGAGGACGGTCATCATCAGCACCACGACGTGAACCTCTGTCATCTTCAAAGCCTCGCCGGGGTCCTCTGTCATCTCCACCCCTGCGAAGACCGTCGCCCCGCCGGAAGGGTGGCTCTTTCTCCTCTCCATCCTCACGGCCCTCCTGCCTCCAATCCCTGTAGGCGGGGGGGGAGCACAAGCATAATTAGAGTAGCCTAAATCAGTAATTAATATTGGTTTAACAAAAGTAGGATTAAGTTTCCAAAACATACTTTTCAGGCATGGAACGACGCCAATCCGATCCCCCTTCCTCTGTGCGCTTCCTCCATCCTCCCTCCTCCTTCTCACCCCAATCCTGTAGAAGCAAAACAAAATCGGATCAAGACACACTCTGTCATGATGCCACTGTACGGTCTGTAAACCTGCTACATGAAAAGGCACTGTAACATTAAATGGTTAAGCCTGTAGTCTTCTGCTCTGCTCAAGTCCAGGAACTTGTATGACTAAATTATTCTATCGCACATTCATCTGATATTACACAAATCAAATGAATCACATTATTTTACGACAAACTACTGTGATAAATTGTCTTGCATTATGTCAGTGATAGACAGGCACTAACCTGCAATACTAACAGACAGGTAAAGACTTGAACTTTGTTTCTCTGCCTACAGTTCAGCTCATTTAGAACATTTTTTTTGTATTCTAGGGACCATGGTATCACAATTATTGTGGGTAACATGATAAAAAATTCTTTAATTTTTAAACAAATCCTGTGATTCCATCCCTTCATATTTGCATGGAACCTCAACTAATTAAGAATCAATTGTCAGCTCTGACCATGAGTAAAAAGAAACAAATGAAAAGAACTGTACTTTGGCTTTCTCCTCTGGAGGGCCCCTTCTCTCCTCCTCACGACGACGTTCTCGCTCTTCGATCTCCTGCTGGCGAGCACGCTGCTTTCGTTCCTGCTCCTCGAGCTTGCGCAGACGCTCCTGGTACTCCCTCTCCTCCTCCTCTCGCTGCTCTTGTTCCAGGCGTTCACGCTCCTCACGCTCTGTTTCAAAAGCAGGAAAACAACATGAGGCATGTTCAGACGCAGAGAGAAAAACATCAATGATTTTATATATATAAAAAAGTTCTCATTGAAACGTTGTCATGTCCTTTTTCCCTGACCTCACCCAACAAAATGAAAATGTTGTGCTGGGCGACAGCTAAGGCTCTCCCTATAATACCACTTTAACTACTGGTGCCATTATTTCAACCACAACTCCCTCCATTTTATGTTGCATAAGCACACTTAAAGTCCTTTATCGTGGCTGATTGGCTCAGAGTTTGTCTGTGTCCCAGTACACGTGCTATAAAATTAACTACCTTTCTTTAGCTGCTCCTCGTGGATACGCTGAGCCTCTTCCTCTTTCTGACGGTAGTAAGTGTTACGCCGGTCCTCTTTGCGCTGCTTCTTCCTTTCTTCCAGGCGCTTCTTCCTCTCCACAACCAAGCGCTCCTCGAAAGTTTTCAGTTTTTCCTTTAAAGACACAATAGCACATTTTAAACCACTGCTACAGTTATGTAGGCGATTTATAGTAATGGCTCTGTGCAGCATCATAACAGTCTCACCTCATAAATGAAGCTACGGGCAGCAGTAATTTTGG
This sequence comes from Acanthopagrus latus, assembly GCF_904848185.1. Lineage (NCBI taxonomy): Eukaryota > Metazoa > Chordata > Actinopteri > Spariformes > Sparidae > Acanthopagrus > Acanthopagrus latus. The sequence continues at coordinate 13,834,577 of NC_051053.1, read as the reverse complement.
ACAAGAAGTTTTCTTTGTCCTCCATCATCCTGGACATGCGCTTCTTGTGCTCCAGAGCCTTCTCCCGTTCCACTTTCATGTTACTGATCTGCAAGACAAAGACAAAAGAAAATTCTTAGATTCTAGATACTCACTTGGGAGTTTTCAATGTCCTTGATCTATGTATATCAGGGTTGTTTTTATTAATGTTTTTTTCCCCCAAACATACCCTCTCCTCCTCTTGGAGTTCCCACAGCTCCATGTCCTTGATACGCTGCTCCTCATACGCCTTCTTGATAAGAGGAATCTCTTCGAGACGTTTTGCCCTCTCAAAGTAGTCGATCTGGCACGAAAGAAAAATTGGAAATATTAGTGTTCATTTCACATCCAGGTGACTAAGGTGATTTTCACTTATGTATCACTCAGTTACCTTCTTCTCCTGGTTCTTCAGACGCTCCTGAAGTTCCTTCTTCTCCTTCTCCAGCTGCTCCACCTGTTTGGCCATGATGAAGTCAGGATCCAGCTCCTCAAGGTCCTGTAAGAAGACATTTGTTAGTCTCACCTTTGAACTTCATATCCCAATGACACATTTCTGCAATATACAGTTAAATCTAACAAATCAAGTTACCTCAATATCAATATCCTTGAAGGCCTTAGCTCCCAGTTCAGTCTTCTTGATCTGCTCCAGTCGTTCACGGACTGTCTTCTTCTTGATCTGCTCATGCTCCTGCATGATGCGCTCCTTCTCTCGCTCTTTGGCCTCCTGGCGCAGACGCTCCTCTTCAGCCTTGCGGACCTTCTGCATCTCAGCTTCACGCTGCTCCAGCTCCTCCTTCTCACGCTGAATGTTGAGGCTCTCCAGGCGCTCCTTGCGCTCCTCAATGGTTTGTCTACGAGCCAGGATGCGCTGGTGATCTTTGCGGGCATTTTTGAGATAGGCAGCGATGGCCTGTTGGTTTTGCTCCTCGCGCTCTTGCTGAGAGGGGAAAAAGACATTGTAATAAAGTTGAAAAACACTGCATATAAAAGGAGTTTAATACTACGTGAAAATACACACTAATATTGGTCACTCATCAGGTGGATCTGGTCTGGTGTGACAACATACGAGAGCTTGGTACGACTGAACTCACCAGGATGGAAGCAGGCTTGATGATGTAGATGGCTTTGGCCAAAGAAGCAGACATTGCAGTCAGCTGGTTCCTTATCTGCTCTGAGGGCATGTTCTGAAGGAAAGGACCAACAGGGGCGTCCTCTTTGGTCGAGTAGTTCAGGTCAGAGCCAAAGCTCAGAGTGCGAGAGGTGTGATCTATACGGACCTAAAGTGAAAAATTAAATATTATACAAGTTAAAAATATAGCATGATAAACACTCTAAGTCTTGACATTGCCATAAAAATACTTTTGTTGGCCTATCGATAGTGTATAATACTGCATAATCTTTCCTGATCTTGACCTTACCTGCAGATCACAGTGCCGGGCAGCATCCACAATGGAGCGCTCCAGCTGGAAGGCATCCACAAATGGAACAAGGGAGGCTAGACGAGTGAACTCGATGCTTTGATAGATCTGCGCAACCTAATATAATCCACACAGAATAATTAGAGAGTCCCATCAGTACAATGTGAATGTGATTTGGAAGAGCATTCCAGGGAACTGAAAACTACACAAGAGACTTACCTGTTGCAGGAGTCTCAGGATGGTATTACTCTGCAGATGAGGGACATACTGCTGCAGATCAGCCTCCTTCTCAGCCTGGTCTCTCACCCAGTTCAACACCTAGTAGAATAATAAGTTTGTAACCATATGTTGGGATAAGAAATGACTAGCTAAGATTAATAAACATATTAAATAAATTCAACATAGGGTGAATGGAAAAAAAAAACTAAAAAGCCAGACTGTTTACCTTGGTCACTCTTCCACTCAGCTTCAGAGGATGAAAGTCTACCTCAAGCCAGTTGTACAGTTCTTTGATATCAGGAACAACATACTGCAGCAGATTGAATCTCACCTAGAATGCAATTGTCAAAACATTGTTAAGTTAATATCTATGAAGTTTTGGATGTCTTATTTCAATAGAAAAGTATTTTGAGGAACTGATAGAGACCTAAAACACTTAACAGGGCTTCTTTCCTATGTGCATAATGTACCATGTCATTGATGAGACTCTGGCGGGTTGGTGGAGACTGCAGGCCCAGGAGGGTGGCCAGCCTGCGGTGCTTTTCCACAATGATGCCATCCATGTCCAGCAGCCGAGCGATGTCAGTGCGCTCGGGGGTGATGGGAATGGACAGTGTTGCCAGGAGGACTCTGGTGGACATCCTGAAGACAGAAAGCAAGTTATATTAACAGCTTGCTCCTAAACCAGAGTAAAGCTTGTGCATTTATCAACAAATAATAAATAAGGTACCTCTGCATCTCATCTTGGGTCAGATTCTTTCGCATCTCCCTTGAGAGATGATAGAGCCGGTGGAGGGTGCAGGCGTGGAATAGAGCATTTCCAGATTTCCAGAACACAGTAGACACCTTGTTGTAATAGTTGGCCATCAGCTGGGGTTTAGGAGGCTTCTTGGAAAGAGCAAACAGTCCATGGATGTCTTCAACAGCCTTGAATGCTTCCTGGATAACAAGAAAAAAAAACAAACTTCAATAACAATATCTTCACTCTGACCATATGTCACATATTTCATTACACAGGAATTTTTTTTTTTTACAAATCATACTATACATATTTATAGACTTTCTAAGGAACTTCTAAAAATGTTTTACACATTTTAATTAAGAGTTTATAGACTAAAACCGACTGACCTGCCAGAGCTCCATGCTTATGGCGCTGTCCAGCTGCACGAGACGTGTCTCCAGGTGCATAGACTGGCTCTCAGGGTTGTTCAGATTGATGGCAGTGCTCTGGTTGTGGTGGCGCTGGATCTGACCCAGATGCATACGCAGATTGTCACACAGTTTGCGGAATTCTGCTTTACGGGTGTACTGAAGGCAGAACTTGAATGCTGCAGAAAAGATGATTAGATGTTATTTACAGCAATGAGTATGTATGCATGTCTAATCCTATCAAGTTAGGTTAAGATAAAAGCCATACGACATTAAAATTTTAAACTTAATTTTTTATAATGGGCCCTATTAAAACATGAATTCCCATGGTACAGGCTGAAGTGACAGTGTTTCTCATTTCAAATATGGCACCACTGTTATGTTCTAGACATATGTTATCATACACTGACATCTAACCTACTTGAAGACAACCTAAACCTAAAACGTTTTGCTGACAGTAACTCTTATGCAGCCTTGGAAAACAAAACAAAACACACTTCATTCAGATGTATGAGTTTGCATAATATGGTGTTCAGTTTGTGTCCCTACCTTGCTGGGCAATGTCATGGTACAGGCGCTCCACCTTGGAGTTGTTTCGCAGCAGGTCCAGGCACTGACGGTACGACTCCCACAAGAACTTGACCCAGGGAGTGAGCAGCAGGCGATCAGTACGATCCTGAGTGTCCTCTCCACTCACAGCGCTCAGGAGCACGCTAAAATCACAATGAGTTCGATGTTATCAGTCCACCTGAAATGTGTCGAGCATCTTATACTCTAGGTTGTGCCATCATCAGTATAATATAATATTCAATTACCTTATTTACATTACACCACCCTACACAGCATTATTTAAATAAGTTTTTCATGTTTAGATATTATAGTTTATTTTTATATTTTAACCTCTGCACTATTTTAACAATAGTTTCTCATTCTTCACTTGTATGCTTTCACTTTTATACATATAGTTTAATGTTGGGAATTACAAAATGATGAAGTCAATGACTGCGTCACTGTCGTCGTTGTGTATATGATAATCACCTTTCTACATCAAGATGCTTGTCAAGTTTGTTATTGCACAATGAGATTAGTTTAGATTCAGTAACATGTTAAAGGTAAATCAACAACATGTGGAGGCCATGCAATAAAGCTTTACAGTGACATCCCTTCTGCATCCGACATTTAAGCATCCTCACCTTTCAGGAGTCTGGATGTTGTCCAGATCCTCGATGTCCAGGACCATCTGCTGGGACTCCTCCTTGGCAGTCTCAGTCTTCTCCTCCGCCAGCTTCAGGTAAGCCCTAACCACATCCTCCAGAGATTTGATGTTCACCTGAAAGCAAAAGACAAACATTAAGTTAACTAAGAAAAAAAATCACACTCTGGTTTCTTTAGCTACCTGACAGATTTCTCCTCACACACCTGCTGGCAGATGTTCTTGTACTGGTAGAGACCCTCCTTGGCCAGGTGGCTCTTGCGGAGATCCACGCAGAGCTCCAGGTACTTGAGCATGATGGGCTCGTGGATCTTCTGCCATGTTCGATGTTTCTTGCTCTTGATGACATCGTACAAAACATCCAAGGCTGGCTGCTTCTTGCCAACCTCAAGGAACTCTGTATCAACACAGAAAAACCGACTGGTGTGAGCTCCATCACTTGTCTACGGTAACCACAAAAATAACGTAACGCTCCAAAACGTTAGCATTTCGCACCACCAGCACCAAAGATCATAATGCCTTGATTAGCTAACGTCAACCCTGCCTTACATTGTTAGGCCCGTGGTGCTCGGTGAACGTGACATTAGCATTACCTTAACGCTAATGTAAAAAAGGGACCATTAACAGCATGACAGTGGCTAAAGTACATTGTAAGCTAGCTGTCACGAGTGTTCACAGTCATTTAACAGCGACCTAAGCTACATTTCCATATCACCGATTTTGCACAATGAGCAGCACCACAAAAATGGCCTAGCCGGCTAGCTATATACTAAAGTAGCTGTAGCGATATGGCTTCCCCGCCATTCCAGCTATTAGGTTACTAGCTAGCAGCTAGCCCAGCTAACTGCGCCGCAGCATTGATGACAAGGCACACGAAGGCTAAAGCCAGCCAACGGTTAGCTAGTTAGCATGAATGTGTGACATCTGTGAGACGTATCGCTGTGTTTTTACTCACCGTTCGCTCGTTTGAGAGCATTTTCTGGCCTTTGAAAATAAGCCGGCATGTTGATGGCGTTCTACTGGAACTCCAAATTGGCTGACTTGAGTGAATTTTGACAAATTTCACCAGTCCATCCACGCCACACACTCACCCGCAACGACGGTGCTGGCTGAGAAAGGAGGAACCTCGTGAGCGGCCCTGCTAGGGTTGCCAGGTGCGTCACGCGCTTCCCCCTATCACAGTGTCCCTCCCAGGAGTTGACTGACATTCAGATCTGTCTCAACCAAAATATGAACATGGTTTCTGTCATTATTTTGCTTAACGTGCCTTATTGAACGTGTGTATCACCACTCTCCTGTTGGTGGTCCTGCCTGCTAAAAAAAGACTTTAAAGTATTGCTCTCTAAGTTATTATTCACTTGTAAGTATGTTGTGGTTACACCGTTTAATACCCAACAACAGCCGGAACTCTGTCGCATCTGCTTGAGTTCGTATGATGGAGAATCCTGAATATGCACATGTATTGTAGGGTTGCATGTATTCTACCTATAATTATTAATTTTGCTGTCACATATTTCAGTTTCATAGACTATTTGTACTGGTAAATGATCATTGATGTTAATGAAAAAAGGTAACAAATAAATACAGTGTAGAATATGTATATAATGGGAACATTTCTGATAAACCTTTATTAGAATACATGTTTAAATGAATATTTCTACTAACGAATTATGGACTGGATAACAGCGATGTAAAACCCACAATCGGGGTTTTAAAATCAAACCTGGCAACTCTACTTCTACGAAGGTCCCGTATGAGCTCCTCTTTAGGACGCATTCATAATCCGTCGTAAAATATCAACCACATCAAACTTTGTGGGCTTGATGCTTCACTGCATTGCAAGAACAACACTTTACAACTTTTAAAACATTCAAATAGAGATTTGAATTATGTCGCTTAAATTATTCAAAGTGACATCAAAGTGAAATATTTTCATACTATCTCATTGTGACTGTGAATTTACACTGACACTCCTCTCCATAGATATCATAAATATAAAGAAGCTTTTAAAATATATTTGTTTATATATTTAAAATAAAAATCATCAACCATTACTCTGCTGTTATACTTATATTAGATTGGTAATTGAAGTGAAGGCATAATGTGGCTCAAATATGTACTATGGAGATGTATTTATGAAAAATTGATACAAACATCACCAAATATCACCCACCTCATATTAATTCCAAGCAGCCATAGTTTACAAGTTGAACAATAAAACAGAACAACAAAAGTGAAAGAAACTGTAATATAGATTCAAATGAAAATTGGGGTCTAATTAATATATAAATCAAGTAATTCAATTCTGAAGGCACTCCTTTTTTTCCATCTTTCTCAGAGATTAAAAAAGATTGACAAGTCATTTTAAAATGCTACAAAACTAAGTGCAACTTGAAAACATATAATTCAAGTATTATTACATAAAAATTCAACCTCTGATTTCATTTTTAAAAACTGGTCACACAGAAATTCAAACAAAAGTTTGGATAAATGTACAATTCCAGCAACCGTGAACGCACCACCAGCGCTGAACCATCGCCAGCTATGATTGGTCGTCAGCAGCGCACAATCCTCCAGTCCCGGAAGAAGGAAGAGGTTTCGCACAGGGAGGAAAGTCTGTTGACAGCAGAAATCCCACCCAAGCCACTGACAACACATTTGAACACATTTACTGTCTTATTAAATCTGTCCAGCATCGCATTGTGGTATTTGGACCCAGCCGGAGCTCTCAGGGTACTTCACAGTTACATTAGTGTCCACAGAGGAAGATGCTCGGTTGTTTCTCTCCAGTTAACTTGTGGTTGTGAACTCTTGCAGGTATGGAATATGGCAGCGACTGAAACGCAGCTTATGTTAAGCGTCGGATTGATCGGTGAGTCTCAGTTCACAAGTCGTTTCTTGTTTCTTGGTCGTGTTTTCAAGAGAGGTTTCAGACTTTCTGTACGTGCGGGACAATCACATGACACCAGTGTGACCCAAAAGTGTCTGATCAGCAGGGCTCCATGTCCCTCACTGCTCCTGTATATTATGCAGTATGCGTGAATGAGCTGGTCAGGGATATGTTCCTAAATGCATCCAAGAACTCAGACCCACATGTGATAAAAGATTTTGTCCCAGCAAGCAATGACAGTTTCTAATATCTGTGTCTATGTGTAGATTAATTTATAAAATGAGTTTTTTATTTGTCTTCTGCCCAGAGAAAGATGTGAATGGAGACACACTGTGGGTGTGGTGCTATCCCTCTGTGGGCTCAGACCTGAGGCAAGTCCTGCTCAGCAAGTGCTGTCTGACACAGGACGGCCGGGACTTCCACACCTTTGTGTTTGGTCAGTTCTGTCGTACTTGGTACTACATTACCACGGTGGAGGTGCAGGAGCCCACCGCACTGAGCAAGGTACAAAGTCTGGACACCCTGCTGTCATGGTGATCTTGAACGAGGAACAATGAGTGTGCAGCACTTCTATGCTTTCTGTCTCCTATTTGCATTGAGTTGTATCTCCATGTTTTTCCTTCAAGGTGACTCATTTTTCAATAGTTGTTACAGCGAAAGACTTCAACCCTGAGAAGTATGCTGCACTTAGCAGAATACTCTGCAGGTACGGTGTGCAGATGAGATGACACAGTTTGTTTTCTTTTCTGCTAAGAGCGTTTCTCCATTTGAGCAGTATGTTTTTGTCTATCATCCAGGATGTACATCAAACATGGCAGTCCGGTGAAAATGATGGAGGCTTATGTCACCGTTCTCACCAAAGGAATTTGCCAGAGTGATGAAAACGGCTCATTTCTAATAAAGGACTATGATGTACGGAAAGCATACCTGGCTGGTTCACTCAAAGGTGAGACATCACAGAGGAACATTCATCTGTAATTTGACCCCCTTTGGAGAATCCCACTTTCATCATGGCAAAGTGTATTTGTAATAACATTCATAACGATAATAAAAGCAATGCATTTTTATTGAATTGGTGCCTAAAAATATTTTACATAAGTTAAAAGTAAACAGCACATTAGAATTAGAGAAAGCAATTAGTGATGAGTGATTCATGTTGTGCTGTTGTGTTCCAGTGATTTTCTTCTGTACAACTGTGTGCACAGTGTTTGTGAATGGTGACATCATTTCCAGGCATATATAAGACCCTATATTGATGAGACCATGGCTACAAAACATAAATATTGGGACACGCTTATTAGTAAGTCTTGTTTTCATGCAGCATTTGAAGACTGAAGCAACCTTCAATTAAGCAGGTTGTTTGAAAAAATTCCATATGCAAACAAAGGTGTCACCCTTTGTCAGACGGCAGTGATGAAGATGATACTAACACGGTGTGGATTCCTTCTGAGATGAAAGTGGGTCATCCAGTTCACTTCAGTGCCTCTGTTCTGCCTCAGATGTGGTGTCTCAGTTCGGTTTGGAGACCATCATCCTGTACACCGCTGTCATGCTGAAGAAGAGGATCGTTGTTCATCACCCTCGGATTGAAGCGTTGCTGGAGTTTACGAGGTGGAATTGAGACTAAAATTCAAAATATGCTGCTATAAACTGTAATTGTTTTATTTCTCTAGTGGAGACTCTTGTCCTCTGTGGGTCACTCTTTACCTGTGTATCCTTAGAGTTCTGCCCACGCTGGCATGGCACAGGAAGGACTGGTCCATCCTGCACCCGTATGTGCATCTGACTGACACTGAACTGGAGGATCTAAAGAAGTGCCCGGGTGAGGCTGCCTCCTGCGTTATTTACTCTAATTAAAAGTAGCCTGCCTCACTGCCTCACGGTTGGTGATTTGCCACCATCTGCACTCTGATCACTAATCTCATGGTAAAGAGATGAATTATTTATGTACCAATATGTTTGTCTTCTCCCTAGGTTACATAGCGGGATTTGTAGATCCGGAAGTGAGCAACAGATCGGACTTGTTTGATGTGTATGTGAACCTCCCAGACAGTGTGATCACAGTATCCCAGAGCGCCAAAGGTACAGTATGTTCACAGACGACGCAGTATGTTTCCAAGAGCGCTTTGATTCCTGAGAGCTGATGTTCAGTATCCCACCACAGAGGCCATGGCTATGGGGAAGTTACACAAGGACATCGGCCACCTTATTGTCCAGTCTGCAGAGGACACTGAGCGGTCAGATAGTCAGGTCATCAAGGTGAGACTTCTCCAAAATGTGTCCCTCAATCCACTGTTGTAAGAAATGTAGCTTTGAATCTAACGTGACGTAATTCACAGGACATATCCTTCAAGACAAAAGAGATCCTGACCAACTTGGTGTCCCTGTCTGACGAGTGTGAAGACTCTAAGATCACACTGGAAGGTTTAAAGCAGCATCATTTCCCTCCGGCAACAGAGAACTTCCTCTTTCATTTGGCAGCTGCCGAGCAGCTCTTACGGATATAAACCTGCAGTCAGACTCAATACTGCAGGATGTCAGCTGCACGGACAGATCTTTGGGTAATTGCTGTTTTCTGAGAGACTTGTGCACACGCTCACTTTTACCATGAGAGTGTGCACAAGACACTTTCTCACAGCAATTTTCATATGAGGTAGGAAAGTGTTTCTAGCATCAAATTTTATCGTCCACTGTTGAGCTAATGTGTGCAATGAAGCATCGTGTATACCAGGGTGTTTTACATCATAGAATTAAAGGATATGTTTGGCAGTTTTTATTTTTTTCAATCCCATGAAAAGGCAGCAATGAAATATTGTCTGTGTATCCACAGCCTGATATATCTTAGTTCTTTGTGCTCCGTTTAAGCTCCATTTTATTAAAAGAAAAAGAAAAGCACATCAATGAGCTACAGTGTTGCACTGGATATTTATTACAAAACAAAACAAACATAGCACAGTGGTGCCTGATCACGTGGTTCTGAATTTTTAAATGCAAGTCAAGTTACCTCCAACGCGTCATTTGTGTACCTGAGGGATTACCTAGGGGACACAAAAATAATTTGTGTTGCATTTTGTCTGAACACAGCATTTGGAAGTTACTCCACCCTCTTAAAAAATATATATTTGAGAACCCTTTTTTCTTTTTTTTGTCATCAGTCAGAACCAATAGCATTAGAAATAAGTGCCTCGAGAATAGAGAAGTATTTAAAACTGTTGTTGTAAGCATTGTCCTCATCATCACTTGCTTCAGGTCCGTTAGTGATCCCCTCCCTCCTCGCTACATCACCACACTTGCGCGATTAAGTGGGCAGGGATACCAGAACATTTTTCTCTTTTACTGCGTGAGGGGGGAAGAGGGGCAACATGAGTTACTGACCGAACACTCAATAACAGGGATTATTGTTGGAATATAAAGCTATTTAATATTTATCTTAATAAGAAAATGACGTTTACAGCACCTTCAACTCAGTTCTGCTGCCACAAAAACTCACTACACCAAATGTGTATTAATCCACAGCTGAAAATAGTCCCCAGCAAATGCACTATTTACTCCTGTCTGAGTAACTTTTGTAAAAAAAAAAAAATTTAAAAAATGACAGTGCCCATTTGAGGAAGTTACTTTACCTTCTTAAAAAAAGGAAAATATATTTGTGAGTCAAGAATTGCATCTTCAGTAGGAACCAATGATTTTCAGGCTTCAAGTGCCACAGACAGTAGCAGAGAGTCGGCGAGTGTGTAAATCAGACTAACACTCTGTCCACTGCGGTCTTTTTATGGGATTTTATCGACAGAAAGAAAATGATAAGATATTGCTAACCCTATCCTTTAGGATTCAAAGTTATGGACAAAAGGCACTACAGCATTTGTCTATCGTGAGATGTAAACAAATACGCTGGTATTTTGTCAGATGGTAAATCTGAAAGTGCTTTCCAGATGCTAGCTCCCACCACACAGTGCAAAAGCTGTACTTTTAAAACATCATAAATCATGTCCCTAGTTTGAAATATTGGGTACTCATTGTGAAGAGTCACACCCAGAAAAAAAATAGACACAAATGCAGCTACAGCAGCTGAAATGGCTGAGATGTAAAGAGCACGTATTAATATTAATGAGTTAGTTGATAGAAACATTGCACAACATGTTGGTTTATTTACATTTTCTTTTTTAAATGTCACATTTTGTATTTTACTAACGACTCTAGTGCAGCACACAACTGTAATACAAACAAATGTGTTGTGTAATGAGGCTTTTTCAAACTATTTTATAAAAAGAGCTCTGCAGCTGATAAATGATGATTGATGCTTTCATCATCCATATTGATTTATATTGCATCATGTGTGTCTTACTGTTCAGGTTCCTTTTTTTTTTTAAGCGCTGTTGTTTTACAGTTATGAACATTTTCAACCACTTTGCCAAAAGGATGTTTTTATGCCTCAGTATTTCAGATAAGACACAGAGTGCAATACATAGAGAAGCTCATGTAACTTTGGAAACTAAATGTATTTTCATGAATCGATGTAGTATTTCATATCTACAGATACAGCTAATATTCCAACTAAATAAATTTACTATCAAAAAGGAGCGTCTTGCTTGTTTTATTGTTTTAATATTTAAAATATGTTTTATTTACATGAAACAGGGAGAAAAAGCAGAATATCATCTTTGAGTCTGGTACATGCATCGGACATTTTTTCAGCTGCATGATGCTGAAGGTGCGCTATGTAAGAATTGGTCAAACAGATCTGAGGCAGCGAATCAACAGAGTAGGTACGAAGTGCTGCTACTGTAGCCTCCATTAGCTAGTGAGCCCAGTTACCTGTGCAGTTATTGATCCGAGGCCAGGCTGGGAGCTGAGAGGGCCTGTGGGAGTGTTTGGCGTTGTTTTGTATCAAACTATCACATCTTGAGGTACAAAGCCACTGCAGTTTAGCTGGTTAGCATGGTAACTTAAGCAGACATCTCCGCAACATAATACATAAATGTCTGACACCTTTATTTTGGTTGATTTTATATCTGCTCTTCAGAGTCCTCTATGGTAGTATAACTGCCCGTCAGGTGCTCCAGCACCCAGCTCCTTCTCTAAATTTTTCCTCTTTATCTGTAAAAGAAAAAAAAATGTATAAACGTCCGCTGATTTCTCCCTAAGGAAAACATTACAGCACTGGAGGATCTTGAATCTTACCATTCCCAGCTGTGGATAGAGACTGAATGAGACCGGTATCATCAAGCCCATAACAAACACAGCACTCATCTGTCGGAGAGGAGCGACCAGCCGAGAGTACCTCTGGAGAGCTCTTGATCTGTGAAGGAGAGATCGATGTGGTATAGTTGGTCCGACAGGTGCCATTTTGTCAACAAAGACAGAGCTACATTTAAAAGTGACTGACCTCTGGAAGAGCAAAACCAGGAGATTAGGGACAACAGCAGTTGCACCAAATAGTGCCGCTCTTGACAGTGCAGTCTCCATCACAGCCTGAACAGAAATGAAAAAATATTAAACACTGAAAGTTTTGAATAAGACTTGTTTTTGTCTACCGGCTCCTTTGTTTTTCACCTTTTCTCCTGCTGCTTTAGAGAAGCCAACAGGATTTCCATTGGAATCAAACACTTGGATCCCGTTTGCATATTCCTCACTTCTGACAGTATACACATTGAAGAAGGCAAGAGCAGCTGGGAAGAATAACACAAAATGTTAGTGTCAACAGTCCTACCTGTTGTTAGTGAATCCAACCAGCTGACTTTATATTAAATCAAATAGAAAAAAAGGAAACTAAGATAATGATGTACAATGTTATGTCTATTTTATGACACCATATTATGGTACAGTAATTCAGTTTCAGGGATAAAGAAGTTACCTGAGAGTGGTATGGGTAATATCGTCCTTAAGATAATCTGAATTGGTGCGCTTTTGATACGAAGCCGGGAAATAAAAATTTGAGGAAGGGCCTGAAAGAAACAGATGCAGGAAGTTTAAAAGAAAAGAAATGTTAGAAGAGGAAACGTTTTTCTTTTACTTGAAACATTACAGTCAACAACTGTTATTATCAGGTTACACACACCCCAGCACATGTGGCAAAGGAGACCGCCCCAGCCATCGACAGAAGCTGCACCAAAGATGTTTTTCTACCCTGGTGGTGAGAGATAAAGAAGATAAAGTCAAGCAGAAAAAAAAGGGAGGATGTTTCATGACTACAGACTCATTAAAGTCGTATGAATCAAGGAGAGCAGCAAATCAGAGCAATACTGGGTGGTGGTTTAGTCATCTTTATATATACACCTTACCTGTTCAGATGAAGAATTCCTGTTTGCATAATTGAAGCCAGCGTTGTAACTCTGCAGCAATAACTGAAAAAAATGCATTGTTCATGATGTATATACATTGTGTTATAACAATATGGGCTGTATTTTGAAAAATATGATGAATATGCTTTTATTACCTGCCAAAAGACAGCAGGACTGACGGTGACATGTGGCAAAAAGCTGCCAACTACCTGGAAAACAATTTAAATAAATGAACATTTGATTCACAAACACAATCAGGAACAAAGTGTCATTATATGTGGTAGACACACGTACCAGAGGCACTGATATTGGCATATATGCTTGAAAGGGAAATGACAAACATGAGAGTGTCAGCATCTCTTTTTTCAAATCAAGTGTTTTAAGTCAATTTCAATAATGGTTGGAAAAACATCTGACCGTACCCGGAGGGCGGAAAACTAGTGGAAGCACAGCCCCAGAATCAGCATGGACGGATGACTGTTAACACAAAGAAGTCGTCAAGACTTTCATCAAAAGGCAACACATTGAAGTCCTTCTAGTAAAAGCATCTGGACACCACAGCTGCCATAGTATGAAACATCTGGACACATTCAGCTAGAGATGGAGGCTTGATTAACCACAACAGTGAAACCGTGTTGGTTAAACGATAGCAGTCAGTGCTGGATGCTTAAACAGAGAATCACGTGAATTAGGATTAATTCAAAGAGGATTTTATCTGTAGTGTTTTATTTTCTGCAAGACTTACGAGCGAGAGGTTCTGTGCATGATCATCCTAGAGGAGGAAACAGAGCAGGTTTAAATGAATAAATGTGTTCATGATGCTGACTGACCACTGTAAGGATTATATTCTTTAACATAATCTGACCTTTTCATTTTGTTTCTCTCCACTTTCAAGTAGAGTGCGGGCCTTCTCTATCTCGGCCTGAGGAGAGCAGTATCATTAGTTAACCATCAGGTATGTTCTACTTGTCTCACAGTATAAGATCACTGAGGTGGCTGCCACTTACATCAGAGGACAGCAGGGAGATTGGATCAAGGAGATTAACCCAGATCTTTAGTCGACTGTAGAAAGACTGGGGGGAAAAAAGTAAGTCTTAAATTCAACACTAGTAAAATATATCACAGGAACAACGATGTAAACATAGTTTCATTGTAACTTTCCTCATTACTGATGCTGCCCTGCATGTTGAAACACTGCTGTGCACACTCACCTGTCCGTGGCTTTTCCAATACAGCAGATTAGGATCCATTAGAACAACGAGTGCATCTACGTTAAATTAAGACTGCATTAGACACTGTACCAGCATGGATATCTCCTGATTTTGAGGTCAAATACTATTTAGAAAATACTTCCGCCTTCCGCCATGTGGTCAGTTGTGGGCGGATTTGTGCTACATTCGGGGACATCGGAAATATCGGATATTATATCTCTGTCGCATCCATTTTTTTGGTTTTGTTTAGACAACTGAAAAGACAGCAGGGTCGTGTCTACCTTTTATTCTTAACGTTTAACTAAAGATTGAACGAAGACCAGCCTATTCGTTTTCCATTGCTTGGAAAGCACAAAAATGGAACAAGTTTCCTGCTTTCCGGACCTCAGTATTACGAGTAATGTATTAATTTCCTCCTCACCCGGGGGCACCTGAAGGCAGCATTATAGCTTCCTGTTTTGTGAACCTTTAACAGTCTTTTCTTTTTAATGGTGATGTCTTGTGATTGAAGAATCAAGTTAACCTTATATTATACGGGTGAGTTATTTTATTTTATTTTATTGATATGTTTCTGTGAAAAGGTTTGCGTGGAGCACGTGGGTAAATGACGTAGTGACCTGCTCAAACCGCCCTCTTCTGTCATAATCCAAAATGGCAGCCACCATTGGAAGACTGCTCAGGACTTCTGTAAGTGTAACTTCTCCCAGCACAACACTACATGTGCCCTCAGCGCTCATTTGCCTCAGTTTAGAATTAATTAATGAGTAATTAACTCGTGCCAGTAGCAGGTATTGATTAATAAGTCCGCTGCGCACTGAGGCGCTGTCACATCGTCTGTGTCGCACATTTGAACCAGACGACCAACTGACGCTGGTGACAAACCTGCGGCCCGCGGCCTCTGTGGAGCCCTTTTCTGCTATAACATGTCAAAATGTGTGCTGTGAAAAAAGGTTTTCATGGTTTGTGTGCAGGCATCTTGTTTTTATTATGGGGGAAACTGCAGGTGTATGCTATGTAACTAAACACAACTACAGTCTAATAGCACAGTGTTGTGCAAAGTGCCCAGAAGTCATACTTGAGTATAAATGTAAAGATAGCGTTCAAATATTACTTTGGTAAAATTCAGTTATACAAATAGTGCTGGAGAGATAAAAAATCTGATGTCAAATGTACTTTAGTATTAAAGGTAATTTTATAGCAACAAAATGAGCCTAAGTATTAAAAGAAAACTATTCGTATTTTTACATGTATGCATACATATACTGTATAATATATATTATGGGTGGATCGATTATCGGCCTGTACATATCAGATCTGATGTTGGGCATTTTTCTGGTTAATGGAAGCAGTGTCTTTTTTTGTTTTTTGAAATTGATTGTCGATAAAATAATTTAAACATGCACTCATGTGGCTTTGATGCAGCATGTATCCTGCAAAGTAACTAGTAACTCAAGTTGTTAAAGTAATGTAGTGGGTAAAAAGTACAAGATTTGCCTACATCAAGGTATATTAAGTACCTCAAAATGTTACTGTTGTAAATGCACTTAGTTACATTCCATCGCTGTAAAAGCATAACATTAAGTATTTTCAGGATGAGCAATTTGTGGAATTTTACAGTTTTTGTCTTCAGCACTTTCTATCAATAAAATCACACACACACATTGTAGGCCATGAGTAATATTGATAAGACAAACACAAGGAGTAGCTCTGGGGGAGTTAAGACTACAGTTATCAACACAGTGGACCTTAAACACAGGCATTTTCCCACATTACAGCAATACAAGCACAGGTGTAATTTAATACACATAACGATGGCTGAATTCCATTTCCCTGCTTCAGTTGCAGGCTCAAGCATTTTGCATGATGGCTCACTGTCCTGACTTGTCGATGCTTGAATAGAACAGAGCACTTATTAATGTTATTAATGACACTTGGGCTTTTTTTGTGCTATGACGAAACAAAATGTCTGCTGTGAAAATCTATTCAAAACACAAAGTTGGTAAACTGATGCGCTTAAAATGAAAAGTTAGAAATCAAAGTTAATGGCCACAGGTATTGAGCATTAACAAGATTTGTCATTTAAATGAAGGAAGTTGTTGCGCTAGTTAATCTGTCCAGAAGAACTACTCGTCAAAAAACGTGCAACAGAAATGTCTGATTATTTTGTATTTCCCTTGCAACCACGTATCAACATCTAACCTGCAGGAAAAACATGTTGTGCAGTGTTAGACACTTTGATCTAGTGTGCTTCAGTCCTCTTCCTCACAGCAACTGGTGCTGTCACAGTGGGTATTTTGCCCCTGGCAGCTGAAAAACACCTGCTTTGATATCAGTCTGAGTATTTTCTTTGACCCGTCTTAAATAAGAGGATATTACTTTTCTTGCCTGAAGGTGATTAATGTTAGCATGACAAAACTGCAGACGGCTCTGCATTACAATCATAGTGACACATGGGGGATCCTCTCCCAGCTAACTCTGAAACTACATGTCATGGACATGAATTAATAGTAATCAATAACAAAGCTACTTCCAAAATAATTATTCATAACACAGTATCAAAAAAAATTTGAATGCAGTTGTAGAACTGTTGTGGATGTCCCTTTGAATTTGAAATATATTGCATTTCAAGGACATTCCTGTAGGTTTTACCCACAAATACTGAGCATGTGAAATAGGATTTAAACATTTCAGTCTCACAAATGTGGGTTTAGCATGTAACTGATATTTCTTGAACGGGGTGTGGTCTCTTTCAGCCTGTTGGAATCAAACTGTCTATTGCATCATCCCACACTTCATTTGCATTCAATAATGTTTCTGGACAAACCCTGCCATTTAGATTCTGTAGCAGCAAAGGAAATTACACAAAATTAACAGAGGACACATTTTCCCTTCATGGAGGACGAGTTCCACTGTTTACATGGAACTGGGATTTATTTCTCAAAGCTTTGAAACTGCATTGACATATTTTTACTATACGTCAGGCTTCATGTTGCGGGACACGAAACATGGCTAGTTGAAGTGCTAAATAAAAACAGCCTAGAAGTTAAGTTTATTAGTGGATTATTCATGATGATTTGATGTCTTGTCTTTTCAGGCGAGGGTTGCAGCAGGAGGGTTGAAAGTAGCAGCCTGTCAGCATGGAGCATCTGGAGCTGCGAGAGCCCTCACTGGTCCTGCTCTTCAGAGAGCCTGCTTCTCTACCAGTGTGTACAAAAAACTAGAGTCGGAGACTTTTACAGTTGGATTCTGATAAAATGGCTAGAGCATAAATTATTAATCGATTGACCTAAAAAATTAATCTGCAACTGTCATAATAATTGATTGATCTGTAAAGTGAATATCTTTGGGTTTTGGACTGGGCCTCTCTAACTTAATGTGATAGTTTGTATTGGTAGTTGATATGATCTGGTTCTATTACCAGTATTGTGCAATAAATATTGATATTGTTTATTTGTCTAAGTACTGTACAGTGAGTCAAGCTGTTAAAAAAGAGGAATTTTAAATAGATTGCTTGCCCCATTTTTCAAGCATTTCTGTTTCCTTGTAAATATTTCCTGACATTGAATAAGATAGATACTGAACATGTAGTTCATGGATGAATGTTTTTATATTTAAAAGGAGGGTTTGCCGAAGCACAAAGAGACATTTTCCATAATGTTATCCTCGCTTTAGACATAAGTGAGATAGTGTGAGATATGTAGACTTTTCACTACACCATTACAAATAGTATGAAGGAATAAACCTTGTGTGACTTCTCTGTATCAGGCACTTCCAGATGGGCCCCTGCTGTCACTCAACCTGCTCCAGATTTTAAGGCCACTGCTGTCCTCAATGGGGAGTTCAAGGAGATGAGCCTTGCTGATTTCAAGGGAAAATACCTGGTCCTCTTCTTCTACCCGCTGGATTTGTAAGTATTTCTTACACATGTGAAAGACTGATTCAGTAACATGATGGCTTTCCCTTCCTGTGATTTAAATATAGGCTGAGTAAGCCTCTGCTGACGAGCAGGAGAAGTTTCTCCCCATCACTGTGCTTTGTGCTCATCCCGTCAGTGTTCTGATGCTTCACTCACAGTGGCTTTTATTTCTCTCTCTGTTTGTGGTATCGCAGCACCTTTGTGTGTCCAACAGAGATCATCTCATTCAGCGACAAGGCTAATGAGTTCCACGACGTCAACTGTGAGGTGGTGGGTGTGTCTGTGGACTCTCACTTCACCCACCTGGCGTGGATCAACACCCCACGCAAGGTACTGTCCCTCATTTAATCTTAGTCTCAGACAAAAGGTGCGAGGTTCAACTAGAGTTTTTTTCATTCATCCTTTGATGAGGGCCGTGAAGGACCCTTTGGTGACATTGAGAGTAATATACTTTAATAAAAGCATTATTATTAACGCTATGGGCAGTAGTAATTGTGTCAGCATTAATCTAATGGGTATTGTTTCATGGTGTTTTATCAGACTGGAGGTTTGGGCCACATCCACATCCCCTTACTCTCCGACCTCAACAAGCAGATCTCTAGAGACTACGGGGTGCTGCTGGAGGGTCCGGGCATCGCACTGAGGTGGGCTCACTGTGAACTCTTAAGGAAGAATATATTACAAATACAGACAACACAAACCTGTAGAATGCATGATAAGGCCCCTAAAGGAGTCATCACCCAACTACTGGTAATCTTAAAATGTTAATATTTTAGAGAGACATGTGGGTATTTTTCTCAACTCGCTCTGTGTCCAATCCAGATGTTCTCCAAGTAAAGCATAAAGATGTTGACCATATGTGACATTTGTTGAACTTGCAGTGTCAGTGTAGTCATCACTTACTCAACACCATGTGTCAATTGATGATCACGCTTTAAATATGTGTATAAAAATGATGGTTGATTTTGGAATGTTTTGTCCCAGCAGCAGCACACTGAGAAGAGAATTCACCCTGGAGATGCTTGTGTTTATTTTTGTATATATAATGATTTTATTATCAGTTTCTTATTGTTCCGTTAAGCAAACTTGACATTTTTTGTTGTTATATAGAACTTCATGAAGGTGCCTGATAACTTTATGCTATTAATGTCCTTCCAGGGGTCTGTTCCTCATTGATCCAAACGGTGTGGTGAGGCACATGAGTGTGAACGACCTGCCGGTGGGCCGTTGTGTAGAAGAGACGCTTCGTTTGGTGAAGGCGTTCCAGTTTGTTGAGACGCACGGTGAGGTGTGTCCGGCCAGCTGGACCCCTGAGTCCCCAACAGTGAGTTCTTTCTTTCTTCTTGTCATACACAGACACTGTATCTTTCTTTTTCTTTGTCCGTCTAGTACTTAAGTGTTCCTATTTATTTCTGTCAGACTTAATTTTACCCACTGTTTTAAAATGTTTAGTTTGTGATCTATCAGTAGAATGTGTGTGTTCAGGATATGTAAACCAAAGAAATTCACGTGCATTACATACATCAATGTTTTGTAGGACAGTCTCAGTAGAAAACTTGTTTTTCATTGTGTAACTGTGTTTTTCAGATCAAACCAACTCCAGAAGGATCCAAAGAGTACTTTGAAAAAGTCAACTGAAGAAGTTCACAACTCTCACCTAAAATAGTGACAAGTCAAAAAATAATTGTACGTTTAGTTTACAGTTTATAAGTTGTATTTACTCATACACATCTGAATACTCTAATAAATATATTCTTTATAAATGCCAATTCTTTGTTTTGATTAATGTGCCAGATGGTGGTGTGAGCAGAGGTTCCTGCTGCCTTACCTGAAACTCCTTTTATTGTTCATGGCTGTAATTTTCCTGTGTGATTATCTTGATTTAACCTTACCTTCCCCTTGAAACTCTAAATAAAACAGACAGTGTCCTGTGACCCACACCTACAGTACATCCACATGTATGGGCTTACCTAATAATTTAGTTAAATATTTACCCTCAAAATCAGGACCACACTTAATAACCCCTGTACATAAACATGTTTATTTTCTCTTTTTACAGCAAGTTAATATGCAGGTTCAGAATGTCTAATCAGACATTGGTACACAACATGAGGTGCCAAAATCAACTTCAGTGGGGGAGAACTGGAAATTAGAAAAAAAAAGGCATTGCCACTTCTCATACAAGTAGGGTACATACTGTATTTACACAAAATGGGGGGGAAAGCGTTTGAAACACTCCGCAGCACTGTGTGTGGTTATGAAAACATCTAGTTTTTAAGTGTACATAAACTTCACTTTGTACAGTATGTTTGTGGAAACAAAGCAATCGCCTCATTCCTTCTGACATTCACAAATGATGTTTCAGGTTAGGCAACAGAAAGAACATGAGGGAAATGGCTTAACCAGAAGATGAAGAGCCTTTTAAAGCTTTAAATAATATATGAAGTCAAAATAAGAAAAGCAGGCCTACGGGTCATCAAAATGTACCTTTTTTACATTTTGAATCTGGAAAAATAAAATGAAATAAAAACCTGACAGCGCTGACTAAAGTGGAATTTGATGAGCAGATGGTTTGGTGAAAATTTCATGCAATTTCAGGCAAGATGTAACAGCGCCACCAGCCCCATCCCAAGCACCAAAAAAAAGTAACAAAACAAAATCTCCTTTTTTGTTTTGTTTTTAACTGAATGATTCATTAAAAAAAACAAAAAAAAAAACACCCTGTAGTAAATCTGTACAACGAAAATACATTTGGGATCTACATCTAAAGGTACATTATTAAGGTTATATACACTCCCCCCCAGCCATATATTATCTTTACAAGTAGACTTCATTCAAACCCAAACATTAAGAAAACCCCGGCAGAACGGGGAAATGGGATCACATCAAACATCCATTTAAAAATCGGTTCTAACTGTACCTCAACCGTCGATCAGTCCCTCTGTTCTCGTCTGTACAGTAAACTACAGCAGGACTAAAATCTCTCATCAACTGGATGGATTGCTACTGTAACAGGGAATTAATCGTCAAAATGGGGGAATGATTCTGGAGTGATGACAGCTTTTTTTCTTTTTTATATCTTTGCGCAGTGGAAATAAATCAGAACAGACTGTACGGTGTAGTAACGAGTGACTTCAAGAATACAAAATAGAAATCGGAAACACGGGCACAAACCCAACTCTCCAATATTCTGACACAATAGAACAAAGGCTTTCAATACACTTAGGCCTCTTCACTGAAGAGAGCTACACTATTCCATCGATAAACATTTATGTTCTCTGGTCTCAGGTGGGACTGGGTTGGAAAACAGAAGCCATATCAGCCTTAAACATTTGCCCCCAACGTTTGTTTGAAAGCAACTGATAAAAACAGAACCTTGTGTGTTTGATATCTCTTCCGCACATTTGCTCTTTGAGTTGCGGCGTTGAAACTCATTCAGGAAATGGAAAAACTACATTGTACAAAGTGAGATTCTCACAATCTCTTTGCAAGAAAGAAAAAATAATAAAGAATGACTTGTGCCCGCCGTCTTTCAGGATACACGTAGGCAAATCCTTTAATATCCCTGTGTTGCTGCTTTGCTTCTTAGTCAATTTTCACATTTGTGTAGATCTTCCTCACAAAGGCACTTGTTCCCATGTATCCAACGGCACCTGGAACAAATAAATGTGTTCTGTGAGTTTCTCTTAGCAGCTGCAGGTATCACACTCTCACTTTCCAGGTCAATTTATCACAGGACAAAATGATTACTGGTGAAGTTATATCAAATAAATCACATTCTGCTTCCACAAAATAACCTGTCAGACACCCAACAAACCCAGAAGGCACCATTCAGAAGTGAGTGCAAATTAGAGATGGCTTTAAGGTGGCAGCCTTGGCTTATTACTTTCAAGCTGAAGAATGAGTTGGGCCTGCAGCTGATGAGGAAAAGTATTCAACTGCACTTAAAGCTGAAGTGGAAAAATGTGCAGGCTGCCTGAAAAGACATCAGGCTTCATGCAACAACTAAGTGTAGGGAAAAGATTTGTTACTCCTCCAATTTTATTTACATCATCATATACAAATTATTCTTCATATTTATCCTATGCATGTACCCTTTTTTAATATAGGTGTCAGAGAAATCAACTAAAATAAAGATAACTACAATTAAACTTGATTCTATATCAATATTCTGTTCCTCATTTTATCATCATTATTTTGTCTAATTTACTGAGAGGTGTGAAGGTCACTGTCCAGAGGTGCATTCTGTGCAACAACACCTGCTGTGCAAAATATCAACATGTGAAACCAATGGTTACTTTGGCAACTGCGTCAATATTTTCAAATGTCTTTGTTTTCCCTGTGACTACTAACACTGCTACATGTGTTGTGTTTCCATCTGCTGATGTCTGGCAACAGGACTTGAAGCTCGGGGGTGTGAAATTCTTTTTACTTTTTGGTAACACTGCTTCTGTGAACAAATCCTTGTTTATGCTCATGAATAAATCTTAATGAACCATCCACACTAATCCAGGCAGTATTAATCAAGTAAGCCATTTATCACAAATTCGTGCAGTTAGTCTCACCTTGTAGAGGCTAACCACATTGAATGAGGTTTAAGATAAGAAGAATCAATTGCCTCGCTCTACTCTGCACCAAAACCAACCTTTGCATTTAAGCCAATTAGTCACATTGATTGATTCGATCACATTCGTTCTGTGACTAAAAGTCTAATTAACTGAGGAAGTTGTGGAAGTATACTCAAAGTCTTTATTACTGCAAATTTGGAGTTGATAAAACCTGAATTTCAATGACCAAAGAGCTTTGTTAGTTCCTCTAGTTCAGCCAGAGATATGACATACTGTATATAGATTTGATTTAAATAAAAGGACAGCAGACTCACCACACATGATTCCTAGGGCAGTGCTAAACACAGCCATGTAGCCAAAGTAGAAGGATGTCTGGAACAGACCGTACATCCTGAAACACAACAGGATGAGACAACATGTGAAAAATAGATTGGAGTTTTATGACATTTTATTACCCATTCTGGGGCTGTATTTTATGAGGGCATGTGTTCAATGAGGTATGAGGACTTACTTAGTTTTGAAGAAGTAATAGTAAAAGGAGTACATGTAAACATAAACAGCAGTGGATGCAGCAGAGAGGAAGCTTGTCCATTGCCTAAAAAAACAGCAGAAAATAAAACAGCTGGAGATTTAGGGAGCTCGCTGTACGTTTACAGCACATTCTAAATATTCTGAAATGCTGAACACAGGACAAAATCATTTTATCAGCTGTTCATATCAACTTTGACAGTGTGTTTTGATCATTAATATTAAATTCTCACCAATTTTGACGCCAGAAGACAACAAACAATTACATCAACAGGATGGCGACCATTCCAATATTAAAAGACTGAGTGATTGTGTGGTTCAGTGATTCCCACAGTGTGGGTTGCAGCCCTATGGTGGGCAATGAAGGTACTGAAGTAGGGCTGCAAAAGGTCATTACAATCAATCAATAAATAAATATTTTCAATTTTCTAATTAAGTTTGAAATTCCCATAAAGTATTTATGATTACTTCTTTATATTTAAAAAAAAAAAAGTAATCAGAACTGATCAAACGAGTCAGTTAAATCACATATTATTCTTTATTTATCTGTTTTGAATTCTCTGTTTCTAAAGGAAATACTTAATATTCAGTCTTGTGTGCTAATCAGAGTTGTGATTTCAGGCTTGGGTGACAAGATTTTCAAATTTTAATTTCTGCTACATCATTTTTAAAATTGAGAACGGCTGGTGTAGATGAAACACCAGATTACGTTAATACATAAGCATTTTTCAAGGAATGTATTTGAAGTCAAGCATATTCCTAACATATCAGATACAATTAACCATCTTCTGAACTTTAAAGACTTCGTACGAACTCTGTTAAAGAGATTACCACAAAAGAGGTCAAAAGTCAGTGTCCTACAATGGCAAAACATGACTACACTCACCATCTGTAGTCCTCAGCGTTGAGCAGGAAGTACGTACACACAATGGTGACGCACACGGTCACGATGCACAGGATGACCAGGACCAGCATCATGAAGCCGTACACATAGTAGATTTTGTAGGCCCAAAAAGATGTGAAGATGAAGTACCTGAAGAAGAGGAGAGACGACATGTCACCGGAAAATCCTCTCACCACATAGAAATCCCCAGTACAACAGCACAGACTTACATCTCAATGAAAATGGACCCAAATGGAAGGATTCCTCCGAGGCAGACGATGACAGCCGGCTCCATGAACCTGAGTGAGCACAACAAACAACATGAGTATGACTGTTTACTGTCAAGGTTCCACATCAAATTTCCTCCTCCAGGGCAGAGATATGTGACTTATTGTGTTCAGAGAAGGAAAAAGGTAAATGTAGACACAACTGGGGAAACTCAAGCAAAGTCTGACATTAGCCTCAAGATACATCTACCATTTCCTGTTGGCAGCTGGCCAGAGTGCTTGGCAGAAGGTTGTAAATGTTAATGCACTCACAGTTTATTGCTTTGCCATTTTTCATTCAGTTTGTGCAGACAGCAAAACCATTTTCTACTTCAGACCTGATGTCTAACACTCAAGACACCAGCCCTACAACACTAAGCATTCATTTTATGCATTAACTATGACTTCCTCACTGCCCACCAGTCAGTCATTACACTTCCTTCCACAGCCATGAACACAACTTATGCTATGTTTAATCACTGTGCCGTAGTGCAGAGCTGCTTACTTCATCAACACACTTTGACCTATCTCATGTATCCAATTAGTTTAGCATATAAAAATCACCAATATCTTCATTTATTCATGTGATTACTAATTAAATATTTTTGGATTAATGGTAAATTAAAGCAGCAAATTACTTATGATAATGGTTGGTTGAATGTATGGTTAATTGTGACAAGTTTATGTTTATTTGGAAAGTTATTAAATTAATAAACCATTTGACAGTTACTAAAAACTAATTTAGCAAATAAGATCACTTGATTATGACAGTAATTGTTTGTCCCAGTACTACTATACATATAAATATGTGTAACAGACTGTTTAACAGAATATTTTGAACAGTGTACTGACGCCAATAGCTGAACTACATTTCCCAGAAGCTTTTGAAGGGTGGGGCCTTAGTATTTTCAAAACATCTTATTTTCTCGCAGCAGATCAGACTCCCTGACAACCTCATTCATTTGTTTTGTTTTGATTTTTTTACTTAACAGTAGCTGTTTCTTGAGCTCTTCGTGTAACCTGCTACTTTCAACAAAAATGTGGAGAACATTTTTGTACCATGTGCACATTCAAACTGTCTCCAACTTGACTCCAGTGTCACCAAGGCAAATTCCTCAACATATTGTAAAGCCAGAGAATAGCGTGCCTGTTGGGTCACACTTACCACTTCTTTTCTGGGATTGGTCGCGGCACAGCATTCACTCGGCAGGGGAAGTTTGGCTGCCCGGACAGATTCCTACCCAGAATTGTCCCAACGAGGTTCAGTGGCAGGATGACGAAGAAGCAGATACAGCAGACAGCAACCTTTGGGAGACATAAATGATTCATATTTGATTTGGTGATCTGGGTTTACAGCTGACATCAAGACATTTATCTCTAGTGTCCTCTGACCGTGACCAGGAATGTTTTATTCAGCTCGAAGACATTTAATAAAAAGGTTTTAGATCTCTTGATTTATACATTTTTATAATTAATGCTCATCGTCTAATCTAGAGTTACAAATGCCCGCAGACACTAGTATTCATTAAATTAGAGAGCTAATGAACACATAGAGGCTCATGGTTATGATCAGCTGAGAATAAAAAAAAAATATCGCTGTTTGATGAAACAAGTTTGCTTGATGCAGTTACAACATGGTTTCATTTCAAGATGGTTACTTGACACTTATGATTTAACATATGTCGTGCAGACGGACACAGAAAACTAAAATGGTATGTCGGGCCAACAAAAAGCGGTTTGCGATTGACTGAAGAGTTTCCGTGGAAAGCGTTTGTGCTTTTCTTTGAAATTACTGTTTAGTTTGGAAACATCTGCACTATTTGCAGAAATAAACTCAACAGAATTGAAATCTGCATCCAGTTCTGGGAGCCAGTGCTTAATGTTATGTGATCTGTTTTTCATGTTCTTCAGACGAACCAAAGAATAATCTTCTGTCCAAAAATATCGGAATACATTTTCAAAGACTTACACGATGTGGGATACAGTCTAAATACTTTCTACACTACTCTCATTACATCAGCTGTCTATACACTCAACCACTGATTACTCTATAATCATGAGCACAGGCGCATAGATAAACTCAAGCTGTGGACTCAGATGTTCTTCATAACTCTGTGGTTTTTAGGGAGATGTCAAACCTACCATGGTGCCAAATGGGATGGCTCTAGAGGCGTGGTAGTAGATAGCAATGAAGTTAATGAAGAAGGCCGTCCCACACACCATAGCTGGGATCATAAAGGCCCCAATGAACATCTGCTTAATCCATCTTCTGCCTGTATTATTCAGACAAATCAAACAGAATAATGTGTGAAAGTTAGAATGGCATTTTCAGAGGAAATATCAATCCAAGATTTCATATCCAGGAAGGACAGAATGTGAGGCATTTTCAATACCTCCTTGTTTTGCATACAAGCTGCCCCCAAAGTAGCCATTGACTGGGGAGGTGGCAGCGTACACAAAAATGGCTGTGCTCAGCATAGATCCTCTCCTGCAGAGAAAAATGACATGTGTAATGTGAAGTCTCAGTGTCTGGGCTTCTTCTCCTTGAAACTGGTATTTCACACTTGCAGTGTTTTTCTACACTCATCAGGGATGCAAAGTTTAAGCTATTTCATTCCAAAAAAAATGCATACTAAGGCTAATAAATGGCTGAAATGTCATAATTGATTAATCATTAACATCTCCAACACTCATGTCTAATCATACATTTTCGCTACATTCTACAATCAAAATAAAAGTTTTCCCTATGAAATAGGACATTTCATTTCTTTTTTTTAAAGAGGAGAACAAAGTATTTGATACAAGATGAATTCCAAGTGGAGTTAAAGAAACACAGCTATAAGACTAACTTGGAACTTGATCCAAAATTATCATATCTACCAATTACTCACTCTGTGTACAGATCCTCAACCATAGCAACAATGATGACGATGAGGGAGACGGAGAAGATCTGGCAGCCGGAGCCGATGAGCGAGGAGAATATTAGTGGATGGCTTGATGGCCGAAACACGTCGCCGTGAACCTGCTTCCAGCCATACTCATCTCCCAGGTCTCGGTCCTGATGGTACAGTGACAAAATGCAAAATTAGACTGAATTTTGTCAAACAGGCTGCACAGGATCAGAAACTCTTGGCACAGTCTATTACTTTTATGGACAGTCCAGCAGAAGTTGAAACAAAAACAAAAGTGAGAAGAGTGAAGACACCTACTATTCACTAAAACTTGCTCAAACAAAAATGGAAATCCTAAAAATGTTATCTCATATTCAAGAAATACCAATGTGCACGAGACCAAACCATAGTGTCAAAAATTACCATGTCATCCATTTCCTCCTCTTTACTGTATCTGGCGTAATCCTTTCTTAGTGTTCTCATCAGAATCATGGACACCAGACCGACCAGGAAAATGACCATCATGAAGGAGTTGAAGATGGAGAACCAGTGAATCTAAAAGAGTAAAAAGCAACTGTTATTGTAAGTAACCTTGTATTCGTTTGAATGTAATAAATATTAAAAACATAAATAAAACAAGATGTAGTGACTTAGAAACATTTCAGTAAAACTTGCTTAGACAAACACTCTTTTTAAATCCCTGCTCTCAGTGGCCTCAGACTCACTGTACAAGTCAGGGCATGAGACATACTTTTTTTTAACCCACTGGCTGTAGTAGCTTATGCATTTCAAAATTCAGACATTTGAATCGGCCAAAGTTCCTGTCAGAAAATTCCAGGCTAGATTCCTGCCACAACGACAGGAGGAGTGAGAGAGTCAGCCAAAAGTTAACAGGTGGGTCAATTACACTGTGCTACCACTGCATGAGGGCTCACTTGTACCTTCAGACAAGTAACACACACGTGTGCTGTTACAACAAGTCACAAGCACTCTTAGCCTGCATAATGAAGCATAAATCTCAGAAAACAAACATATTATTCAACTCACCCTATGCTGAAAGAAGGATGGATCGAGGTACTTGTCGAATCTGTCCTCAAACTTCACATCCGACTTCTTCCACTTCACCTGTAATAGGAAAGGGTTTATTAACATTCTTATCTTAATCAACACATTAACATGATCCTGGGCCCCATGTTCCTGAGATTAATTAAGTACTCACCGAATATGACATTGCGATTCTCGTGTTTGGCACGAGTCTGACTTTGCCTTCACTGGTCAGATTTACATCAACAATTCTGTTGCCATTGAAGCCAATCTCCAGTTTCTTGTACGTCCACAGATAATGATCTTCTCCATTTTCATCAGCCTCACCAACAATGCCTTTAAAAGAAAATTGACATGCATTGAATTAGGGAACAGGTGTTTGCAGAAATGGTCAGATTGACAGCTGCAAACACTGAGCTTTTAAATACTAATACATGACCTATACATTGGCGCACAGCATGAACACTTTAGTCTATGCCTTAAAAAAAACATTACAAAAATAAATTTGACATTCCTATTTCAATTACTAATTAAATATGTAGCTTCAAAATTTCACAACTGAAATAAATTCAGTTATCATTTCCAAAGGAGCTTACAACTGGCAGCACATAATTTAACTTCACAGTATAAAACATGAGTGAAGGGATCAAAACATTGCTCTAGAACATGTGTCTTCATGTCTATATGTTGAGGACAATAACTAAAGAGGAATTTGCCTGTACTGTTTGGTCACCATATGGTTAAATAACATTAATAATCAGGGAGCATAAATGCCAAATAAAGGTCACTTTCTACACTGCTTGTTAACATTGGAACATCATCATCTGTATTCATCTGTTATATTCAGTGTTTAGGTTTCAATTGTTATCAAAGTTTGTCCCTGCTGGCCACCGCAAACAAATAATCACTTACTTTGTGCAAATCAGTTTGAGGTAAAACAGTCC
The DNA here is from genome assembly GCF_904848185.1 of Acanthopagrus latus. NCBI lineage: Eukaryota > Metazoa > Chordata > Actinopteri > Spariformes > Sparidae > Acanthopagrus > Acanthopagrus latus. The sequence goes on along the minus strand of NC_051053.1, from coordinate 13,805,138 downwards.
TTCTGAATCAAGTCCAAACTGGGTGCCTGTTATTCTAAACCTGTATATTTATTATCTGTTTCACCACTGCATAGCTACATGACAAATGTAATGTAACTATAGAATGGTTTGTTATCCCTTGTGGAAACATGTACTAAAGCAGAAATGAGGTCACAATAAAGCACAATCATTAATTGGAAACTCTTTACGTAAAAGGGGTATCATACTGTACAAACATTTTCATTATTCGGGCTCACAAATTAATTTAGCAGGAACATTTTTTTTCTAATAGACCAAACTTGGGCAGGTGAGCTGAATCTGATATAGGAAACTGTAGCAAGTGGTGCTGGTGTGTGTGGTCAGAAAGAGATAAACTACAGCTGTGCTGTTTCTAAGCTAATAACATAAACCACACATGCCATTGTCTCAGCCATGATAAGTGCACTGCTTCAGTTACCACGCTGGCAAACCGGATATGAGGTCAAAGTCTATATTTATTTATTGTCATTAAGTCAAGTATAAAGAATTCAGCATGGAGAGTTGTCTCAGTAAATGTCAATGCTCCACCCATCACATACAACAGCTGCCAACACATCTGAAGGAGTGGCAGTGTTGTGCAAACTACTACCACGTATGAGAGCTTTCACACTAATAACTTGTTAGAGCGACAACCTCAAGAAGTCAGCCATGACAGTGGCTCACAAATATGCTTCTCAGCACTGAACAAGGCTGGAGAATTCCATGATTAAATTTGGCATCCAAAAACTTCTCTTTAGTTAGTAGTGTAGGAAGCTGGCATGTCACCAAGTTCAAGGCTTTATCTGATATAAAGCTTAAGTCACATATTCATACATCTTCAACAGTGCGGAACTTAGTGCATCACAATTACATTCTGAAGTAACTACATTTCAATTCACGGAATTCTAAGATAGCTGCTTATCAACAGGGCTGCACTGTTCAACAGATACTGACCAGAAAGCATGCTGAATTGTTTTAATCACCACATGTACTGGCTTGAGCGCCTTTTAGTAAGCCATCTGATACACGGTTGTGTGTATTGTTACTTCTCTAGTAGTTTGGCCAACGATTAATGGACAGTCCCTCCTATGAATATGAACTGGTTTGACTTCTCCGATTCCAAGATAACCACACTGACACACAAGATGCCAGTGTCACTGCGCACCTTTGTATGAGGCTTAAGAGCCATCAAGAACAAAAGCGACTCATAACTGAGACAGAACGGAAGACGGACAGAGACAGAAAATACTGATGCAATTCTCCAGATCGTAGGACAACTCACAACACAGACATATATTAAGATATACAAGTATCACTTACCCCAGATGGGCAGGTCGTCTATGTACATTTGGTACCAGTAGTGATTCTTTATGGCATAGACAAAGGCATCCCGTTTGGCTTTGTCCAGGTCAATTTCACAGTATGTTGTCTGCATGACTTCATCTGCACAGGTAATAAATACCACATTGTTATAGTTAGATATGGGAAAATGGTGCACAGGGGAATACAAGACCTATGTGCTCTCATTAGTTCATATATGCTCAACAGGTGAAAGTCGGTGCAACGGTCAAATACCTTTGAACTTGATGTCCAAGCCGCTGAATTCGAGCTCCACTCCCTGCAGAGCCTCTCCAAGTGTTTCATGGTAATGACTGATGGTCTTCTTGGAGCCCGCACAGAAGGGCAAAGAGAAATACTTGTATGTCTCCTGTCGGTTGTGGTAAGGCCCCACTGTGTTCATCCATAAAACTACCTCCTCCTTATCTGTGTACTGCAAAGTAAGAACAAGTTCTGTTACAATGAGGTCGGGGGGGCAGGGGGGCTTCACATGTCCTGCAAGTCCTACTGGTTTGATATCCCAGGTATTTGTTATTCTACTAGAAAATTACAGTGACCAATAAATAAGTTTCATTGCATGCCCCCTTACACACATTCATAACAACAGGCATACATATTTAATTTACACAGTACACTTTAAAATATGCATTATTTAAGGTAACGTTATCATCACTGATTAGTACAAAAAAGTGGTAGCCGCATCCAAATTCATGCAAACACATGAAAATCTAACACACTTGTCACTGCGTCAGTGACTCACTATAAGAAGTGTTGCATGTTAACCATGTTTCGTTCAATTCCACATCTGTTTCCAACAACCTGACAGTCCCCACGCATGGACCAGCTAGCTTATGTGAAAAAGACACTACCATCGCTCTTATTAACTTGTCAACCAGTTGTAATTAAGGCGTCTGGGGGCAGAAATACCGAGAGGCCCTGACGCTGAACCGGTGTTTCGGCATAATGTAAAGCTGGCTGATAAAAAAAACACTCATCGTCACTTGGTAGAAATCGTGTTTGTCCTGATTGCCTCGAGGCTAGCAGCTTTACATGTCCATTGTGCGAGTAGTTTTTAATTTAGATGACCAACTAACTAACGCTAGCTAGTCTAACTTGAGCGCAGTTTCCGCCGGTGCTCAAGGAAAGCTTGTGAAGACCAGTGTGGAAGACGTGCTAACACGCTAGCAAGCAAGCAAGCGTTAGCCGTAAGCACTTAGGCCGATAAGTGTTGACAAGTTAGCTACACAATTCAAAGTCTATCTGTTTATTAGCTCCCCGAGCATCGATAAATAAAACAACAGTCCAAGCCATGCACTCCGTCGCGTCTGCAATTGTGTTTTCTTGTATGAAGCTAGCCGTTATAGCTACAGCTAGCTGGTTACACAGAGCACAAACGTCCATTATTTTCAAGGCTCCCCCTTTTCAATCGGCCTCTCAAAACGCTGTCTTACCGTGTGTTCATGTTCATCTGCGTCGACAGGTAATAAAGAGCCAACTATAGCGAGAAAGGCCGCCGCTGCCACTTTCCACCTAGAAGAGCCCATTATTGTCGGTGAAAGTATGCAGAAAGATTGGGGCTGTTAGCTTTGTACGGCTATCCCACCTTCTTCCTGGTTGTATGACAGAGGCAATTTTTAGGGATGCTTTCGTACGCATATGGCGTAAGCGCTTCACGAAAACCAATCGCACGCACGCCGGATTGGCCGAATCGAGTCACATGGTTCACGGCGTCCAGTCAGCGTGGAGAGCGATGGTTGAAGCGGGGATTAAAGAAACTCTGTCGGCGCATCGTCCGCAACCTTCAGCCACGTCATCCGACTGCCAAGACCGGAGCTTCAGCTCACCTTTGACAGAGCTGGTGCATGAAACATGATCCACGTAGACCTCAAACAGGTCTATTCACTGTCTGATGAGGCCTCCTACTTTGAGTCAACCTGTCTGAACAATGTGTCACTTTACATGAATTGATGTTTAGTTTAAAGCATTCACACAACACCCTCAACCTTTCATTTCATGTGCTGAGATGGTTTTCTACTTTCACACTTCTCTAGGGATGGTGCAGTTAACTTTATGCAACAGGTATAAAGTTAAGGAATAACTAGGGTATATTAAACACATGCGATACACGTCTCCCGTTGCTAAAACAAATATGTGAAGGTTTGAGTTTGTAAGCAATACATAAAGTTGGGTACATTTCACTCATCAGAACTAGAACAGCCACGTATAATAAAGGGCCTTGTTTGTTTTAGACAATGCTCCATCTACAGCAGCAGCTCAAAGGAACTCCAGTGTCACTTCTCTTTCAAGCAGTGGTGGCCGAATATTCAGATCCGTTGCTAAAAGTACCACGCTGTGAAAATACTCCATGACAAATAAAACCTCTGCATTCAAAAGTTTAAATAGGAACATGTCAGTATGTAAAATGGTTATTGTGTTAAAGGGGAAGTATGTAGTCTTGAAAAGAAACCTCAAACTTTTAATATTTCTGAGGTAATAATTTTAACTTCTTCATCATCGGTAACAACTTTATCCCTTTTTCAAGGGGTCACAGGGTTTGTTGCAGGAGCCAATCCCAGCTGTCTCCAGGCAAAGGCAGGGTACACCTGGGACAGGTCGCCAGCTCATCACAGGGCCTTCAGGAGCAATTTGGGGTTCAGTATCTTATTCAAGGACACTTTGACATGCAGGGGGAGCTGGGATTTGAACCAACAACCTTCCAGTCACTAGCTGACCTGCTCTACCTACCGAGCTACTGCCACCCCTGAATAATTCAAACTCAGAAATATATATTCTTTCCATAAGTGAATGAACAAGCTGTTCTCAGACCGTTTGAAGCTGGAAAGGTGGCAGGGTCCGCCAGATACAGACAAAGTAAAACAGTATGAAACTGTGTTGACCTTTAAGGACAGTGTGTTTGTTCAGTCATGCAATTGAGGAGAGTTTATTTAGTTTGTTTAAACATTAAGAGAATCTGTCTATAAAGAACTTTCTCTTCTGATTAAAATTTCATCCCCAAAACTACACAGTGTATCTTTGATGTGCATGGTGTGTGTTACTGCTGTGGTTGTGTAGGTTGTGCTGAACGTAACCATTTAATATACCGTACTGTTGCAGAGTTTTATCTACAACAATGCACACTTGTTTTGTGTCTGTGTAACTAACATGCTGACTTGTGTATTTAATGTTCGGACTTGTTTGTGTCTGTGTACAATTACTCCACCTGCCTTCAACTGTCCCCCGGGGACAAATAACTTTTTTTTTAATTGAATTGAATTGAATCATCCTCTGTGTTTGTACATTTCCCCATTTTCTTTTCCTGCAGCATCACTGTCCTGTGAGAACAACTCATCATGAGTTCAGAAAAACAACCGTTTTCAGTGTTTCAATTAGAGAAGTAGGATTATTAAAAAAAATTCAAAATGATCAAATTTGTAGATACAATATTTTTTAACTTGACAGGAAGTGTGTGGAGAGAGAACAACTGGTTTTCAGATGGTGGTGTTCTGGAAACTTTCTTGGTCACATGTTGTATGTGGAAAGTAAAAAAATCCTTATTTTTTATGAGTAGTGTTTAGCCTTTTCTATTATTCTTCTTTGTATTTCTATTTTACTTTTTTTAATCTGTTAATCAGTGCTCCAAGCTGCTGCATAGAGTGTATTTATCTTGTGAGAAATCAATAAACTCTTGTTATCTCATCTTAACTTCAGCTGTCAGACAAATGCAGTGGAGTAAAAAGTACAATACTTCTGAGATGTTGTGTATACCTTGATTTTGATTGATTTTGAAAAAGATAAAATTGTGGTATGGAACAGAATCTGAAATTCTAATGGGATCTGAATCTGCCAAAGACCAAAAATCAATATGAGTTTAAGGTGTATAAATGAACAGATGGAGCACAAAGTGAAGTTGGAAGGTCTAGTTAAAAGGTGAATTGTGTGTTACTCATTACATTTCATTTGTAGTTATAAAAAAAGTACAGAGAGCTTCTCTATAATAGTCTATTATATTGTACAGAGGGGTCTTGGTTCAATAAAGAATGTGAATAAAGACTTTTTACATCATATACTTGCATGTGAAGATGAAATATGCACACAAGTGTTCCTGACATTGAGAGAAATCACCGCAAGCACACAGCTGATTATTATTTTATTTGAAAGAAAGTACAGCTTTAGATATTTTACACAATCAGCTATGTTTAGAGGACAAGGATGTTTGCAATGCAGAGTGTGTGACTACTCTTTAGTCACCACAGGTTTCCTAATAAATCTTCAGGATCAAAGGAGAACCTCAGCAGTTGAACATGTTCTTCAAGGCAAATTTAAATGGTGCAACATGTACCTGAAATAATCTTAGTCCGTTCACTGTGAATTTACAAGAAATTGAAGCGGTGCTACATGAATTCTGAAGAGGTGGATATCTCCTCCAGAGTTCTTTCCAAATGAGACCAATACATATTCTTGCAGCAAAGTGCAAGGAAGAACAATGCAGCTTGACACAGGAAAACATATTTTGATTGAACAGCATTAACATTTGAATTGAGATTATCAGAATTTATCTGAAGGCACTATATCCTCCTTAAACTAAAAGAACTCCCAATTTCAGAATTCATTCATTTTTCCCTAAAAACACATTTGTGACAGCAAGGTCAGAGAACAGACATTTTCCAGCTGTTCTCCTTGAATTATTCTGAAATGTCAGTGACACCTAGACATTTTAAGCCTCGGATTACTAAACTCATTATCCAGTATTATGGATGGGCATTATCACCACACTGCAACGCCCAGCAGAGGGCACCTCCTGCTTCATCTAAATTGCATTTCCAGTTGGAATCGTTATTTGCGACTGATCAAAAAACAAAAAAAGTTTAATCAGTTTTCCACTCAGTTTAATTCATAAAATAACAAATGGATTCACAATAATCAGAGATTCAAAGTGAATCACCTCTTCATGCAGCAGTAGGGACAAAACATTTGATTCCAGTGTGATCAAATGAAATCAGCTTTTTCTGCTTCACTTGTCTTTCCAACGTTGCAGCGACAGCACAAACTTCCTGCAGAGGAGACATGATGAGGTACACATGTTGTAGAAATAAAACAGCTTGTTTAACAGACAGACTTGCAGAGGCAGAGTACAATCACTGGAAGTATAATCAGTGAAATGTTTCCTCACTTTAAGATGCCAGGCAGTTTGGGGTCTTTGTACAAGCCGTTGTGGAGGTACCCAAGCGAACCGTCGAATGACACCAGCTTGACTCGCTCTGCATCCTGGGCACTCGCTGCGACCTCATGCATCTATAAGGGCAAAAGAAAAGAGTTCAGTCTACTCTCAACAAGGTATCCCATCTTCAATCACTTCTAGCTGTGAAGAAAATACCAGCTCAGGTTACAGTATAGATTTCTGTGTGTTTTACCTGCTTAGCAACTTGAATGGGGACTAAGTGATCGTCCTCCGAATGAAGGAAAAGGATCGGGCTTTTCATTTTCTTCAGACTGCAGAACAATAAAAAAAACACATACATTCACTGCATTTTACAGGTAATAACAATACTAACAGCTGATCAATGTTTGATATACTGATGCATAATTCAATATTTAACTGTGTTTAGCAAGCAGGTCAGTGTTTCATTAGACTTACTTCTCTTCAGTAGGGAAGACGCACTTGTTTTCTGCCCATGGTTCTGGGAATAAGTACCCACAGCCCGGAAATTTCCAGTAATACTTATTAAAAAAAACATTGAAAGGTTATGAATAACGTAGCGGCAGCAGTTACAGGAAATATACAAACTAAATATAAAAGCGGTAAGTTTACCCAAGAAAAAGCATGACCTGGTATCTTCTGTCGAGCACTATTGAATGCGCCCTCCAGGATCACTCCATCGAAAACCTCTCCTGAACAAAAGAGGAACCAGTCGTCACACTGAGATCCTGGAGTCACTTTCTTTCATCCCTATTTGACAAAATTCACTGGTAGCAAAACCTACCTTGCTCAATCAGTTTTACGGCTGCGTTAGTGGAGACTCTGTACAGAGAAATGAAGAATGACAGCTTCGTTTTCCCCAGTTTGTGTTTGTTTACTTATGTATTTACACTTTCTTCCTTAACTATTCCTGATGGTGGCAGGTTTATGTAGCTGTGGGCTGACTGAAACAATTTCTGTCAGGAATGTATTTTACTTAATCAAATAATTTATGAAGCAAGCAGAAGGATAGTAAAAAAAATCTACTTTGACTTGAGTTTGCATTTCACTGCTAGATAAAATTAGGGTTCTTAACCATCTTTTGGTCATGATTTCTTTTTCTAAAAACATTTTTTGCATTGTGCTGATTTCAGATAATACATTTTGTCTTTTAGCACTTAGCTATTAGGATGGTCATCACTGCTCATTCTAACAGATTTGGGTTACTGCCCTGATACATCAATTACACATGAACAAGGTGTAAATGTTGCAGGCAATGGCAAGTTCAGTTTTTCAAAATATGCAGGTCACATCCAAAAGAGTCTGCAACTACAAGTTGAGTTACTTGAATACAATACTGTGGATTTTGAGTCTTTCCTTACTGACCCAGTGCCAAGAGAGTGTCCCCAGATGACCACGAGGCTGTTTCCACTCCGGGCTTTGACCCACTTGTACAAGTAGAGGGCATCAGTGGTCAGACCGGCTTCAGTTGGTTCACCAGTGGAGTCTCCAAACCCTGCCACAGTTTCTTACATCAACTGCTGCTCACTGACAGATCACCAAGCTGTTCTTCACTGCCACCAGGTGGCAGCCATTCAAAGGGAAAGCTGCACTAGATGCTGACCTAAAGTTGAACCGTTTTCTTTTCATTGCCTTACAACAAACAACTCATCATGCATAAGAGTAATAATATGCCTGCATATGATATTAAATCAATGTGAGAAGGTTGTGTATTACAATCAATACAGGGCAAGAAGCATGGAGATGGAAAATATGTTTGGATGAAGAGTCATAAATCTTCATTTGCACCAACCTCTGTAGTCAGGCACCAGCACATGGTAGCCAAGTGCACTCAATACCTGTTGACACATAATGCTTATTTGTCATCAGAATGGCTATTGAGACTTTCATACCTTTATCAGATCTCCAAAAGATTAATATGTTTGTGTTGGTAATCACTCACTTTTGCCACTCCCACCCGATGAGTGGCTGCCCTGTTGGAATGATGAAAACACAACACATGTGCCAATAAATCGATGTTTATAAAAAAAAAAGACACAAAGGAAAAAAGAAATATGTCTAGCTGTATGGTACTTTACTCGGCTTTTTCAGGAACCAACTATAATACAAATGAATTATTTATGATACCTTGTGCCTGTGTTCCCATGAAGATATATGAAAACTGTGCTGCCATCGTTTAAACTGTTCTGGTACCATGCCAAGTCCTTCCCCTGAGCCTCTTTCCAACGGCTCTCAGGGACTGTGTGCCTTTAAGGGATGAAACACAATGCACCCATGTGGAGAGACAACTAATGATTGAATAATTAAAGAAAAATCTTAGCCTTTTGTATCAATGCTCAAAAAGGGTATTACCCACCATACGCCAAGGGAGATTCCCTCCTCTGATGTTAAGTACATGTTGATGGTGTGATTAAGGGAATGATCAGCAGGTCGGCTGAGGTCAACAAAGAACGGCAGCCGGACTGCAAAACAGGAACAGAGAGGTGGGGCCTTTTCTTGTGAGTAAGTGATGATTTAAATTACTTAGAGGAAAAAATATAATTCACTTACTTCTGTGAGAGTACACAAAGTGCTGGATTAATTCAGGGAGCATACTGAGCGAGACGGGCACCAAAATCAAGATAACAAAGAGGGCAAATAAGCCTCTTTTAAGCCACCATCGGGACCTGAGAACAGACAGAAAGTGCGATAAAAACAGTGTAACTTTTGACAATCAACCATAATGTTGATGAAGGTCTCAGTCATCCAGGTCATGGTAATTCTAACTGCTGTATTGTAGGTAACTGGACTTTTCACCTCTCATCCAAGAGGCTTCTTCAGTTCTAACTAACTGGAGGGGAGTTTGCAGGCTTTTCTCTTCCCTTATTGGCAAAATCATTTTTCGTTTTTGATGCGGTGATGAGTTTTACTGACAAAATGAGCTAGGATACTGGCTAAGTGCTTGGATATGTGAAATAAATAACACTGAACCAAGAGGAAACAATGGTTTCATATGATGTCGAATCACCCAACCAACCAACTTTAGACCACAGTTGTGCCTTACTTGACCTCAACACTGAGGTGTACAGAAAACCTTCAAACAAAACCTCTAAAAGATCCAGAGCAGACGAGAAAAGGTAACAATTTCATCGCTGGAACATCTGAGAAACTCGGGAGGATCTACAATAAACATCATATCCTGGTTCACTTCAAACCCACGTTGAGGCAGAAACTTGTCCATCCTGAGGACAAAACACTCAGGCATAAACAGAGTTATATAGTTTATGTTGTGCAATACAGCCAGGACAAAACAGATTTGTACACTGGGGAGACAAGACAACTGCTCCATAAATGAATTGAATAACACAGGAGGGCCATCTCTTCATGATAAGACTCCCTGTCTACTACATCTGAAGGAGAAAAATCATTCCTTTGAGCACGACAATGTAAACATTTTGTCCAGAGAATACAGATGGTTTGAAAGAGGAGAAAAATAATCCATCTATGTCGGACTGGAACGGCTCTCTTTGAACAGAGGAGGTGTCCTACGCCATCACCCACCTACAGTGCAGTGCTGAGTTTCCTCCCCAGACAGCTTAACAACCATTCACACCTGGACTCACCTTGATCATGTCCTCAACAACTCTGTATGGACACTGGCACACACAGTTTGAAAGCCTGCCATCTCCCCTCCAGTTAGTTAGAACTGAAGAAGCCTCTTGGATGAGAGGTGAAACGTCCAGTTGCTTACGATACAGCACTCAGAATCTAACCGCAATCTCACCTACGTCAGTAAAGGCAGATGACCCTCTGGCTGCTCTGGAGAAGCCTCCAGGTGCTCTCTAAGTAACTCAAATATTTGTTGTATTTTAATTTCTATAACTAAGCCAACAAGAACAGAATACAACTGACTGAGAAGCGCCCCTCTTCAGAGCCAGATCGGTGCAATCTGTCCAATCTGAGTAAGTGTTACATCACAAAATCCACACTACGGCAACATTGGATACGTTTTACTCCCGCCTGCGGTCAGCTACTTTACATCTGACTTCAGCTCTGCTCCGTTTTAGCTGAGGAGGGTTGGGATGACTCAGCAAATGTGAGCTGCTCAACATGGCAATCACAAATCACTTTGGGGATTTGAGTCACTTCATTCAGTTCAGTTTAAAGATTTGTAGTTACTGATGATGTAGCTTGTTCACTTTTTTTTTTTTTTTGGAAAAGAGGTCAGTGTTCAAATGTATTACACTGTGTACTTCAGTAAGTGAAAGCATCGTTGTTGATATGGCTTCAGTTCAGTAGTATATTTTGTCTATTGCTAGTCCAAGCTGTCACATTTTGTACTGTATTTTATTTGAACTGATCAAATTGTCCACAATCTACACATTTGTAATAGCTTTCTATTAGCCATTTGTGGAATTTCCTTTTTCTTTGTAAGCATTTGTCTGTTGTTGTCTTTTTCCTTTTATTTTCCCTTCATTGTTTATTCCTAAATGACTCTGCTATTCCTAAGTGCCACTGCTAATGAGGTGTTACACCCCAAAGATCTCTCCAGTAAAATTAAGAGTTGTGTTAAGTACAAAATCAGCCAATACAAGCACTGCACATAAGGCTAATAGCCCAGCTGATTATCATTTATGGAAGAGTTATCAGAGTGTTTCTGTGGCATCCGCTGTTTCTTCACAGGGAGGTAATGCACTGTGAATCACAGCTGAGCAGCCAACTGTGCTCCCAGTCACCAGTGAGGGGAGCTCACTGCTCAAAGCTACTGCTGCCAATGACAGTGGTGATTCGGTATGGTAACTTAATAAAATTCATTGGTAAAGAATCTTTGGGAGATGTACTGAACAGCTCTAACAGGTGCAGAGGAGAACTGGCTGCAGCCACATGAAGGCAATTTTAACAACAGATGTCGAGGGGAATGTACACTCAGGCCTATTGGCACGTACAGAGCTGCTCCCCACATGTCACCACCAGTCTGTGGTTGCAGCATTAATATGGAGACATTAATATGGGAGAGAAGAACTGAACAATCTAATCAAGCAGGCCGGCTGTCATTGAAGTCAGTCTTGACTCCCTAGAGGCAACAGCGGAAAAGAGGATGCTATTCAGACTATTGGCAATTAATGGGCAATACATCCCACCCCCTCCATTAACACTCTAATCAGCCAGAAGAGCCCTTTTAGTCGGAGACCGATTCCTCCACACTGCTCCAGGGAAACGTATAGGAGGTCGTTCATTTCAGCAGCCATCAAACTGTCGCCTCATCTGTCCAGAGTTCACACTTTTACTATTCACTTAAGAAACTTTCCGAGAAGACGTCCAAAAGCTCATACCAGATTTTTAATGAGGGCACAACTGCAGTGTGATGTAATGCAGCCTTTGTTTTACTAGACAACCACACTGCAGAACAAGCGTCTGCTCATTTTATTCTATCAAATAATTCACATAACTGATATCTTTTTAAGTTTACAACTAAAACGCTGGAACTCTCCTCTCTGAACACTTCTAGTCCATGACTACAAATGTAAAAGTTTTACAACATCTAAAAATGAAAGCTGCTGCAGGTGATATATTGTTAGTAAAATAACTTAAATAGCTCTATATTCCAACAGTAATCAATATTATAGAGTGACAGTTACCCACGTCTTTAATAACATGCTTTTGCCATGTGGTTCATACATCTTAGGATACATGAAAACATATTTCTATTTACAAACGAGAACATTCACTAGGTCGTTCAAGGTCTGTCAAAGGAGGTTACCCATGCGGTCGCCTGGTAACATGTTGACGAAGGTTCTCAGTCATCCAGGTCATGGTCAATGTAAGTTCAGTATCGTAGGAAACTGGACTTGTTTCCGTTTCTTGATGACATTTCACCTCTCATCCCGGAGGCTCCTTCGGTTCAAACTGACTGGAGGGGAGACGGCCGGCTTTTAAACTGTGTGTGCCAGTGACCTTACAGGGTTGTTAAGGACATGTGTCTCTGAGTTTCAGAGTCTTCAGGGCCACTCTCCTCCAGTTAGTTGCCTAAGATACAGAACTTAGTAACTTAACTTAAGGAATGAGGGTCTGTTATGAACATGGAGCTGAAGGAAACCCTAACCCAACATGGAAATGAGACTCCCCTCTGAGCACCTCCCAAGCACCACCACCATTTTCAAGGGTTTGATTTAAAAACACATCTAGCTCTCAAACAGACATACTGCGCATCCAGCCTCCAGAGCCAGTCCGCAGGACCTGAGAGGAGCTGGCCTTTAGACTTGTGGTCTGGAGGCTGGACCAATCAGCTCCCGGGACAACCAACCCTCACTCACTCAACCAAACACACCAGCAACCAATCACACACTCAGGAACTCAGGTCAACACAACTGAGGGGCATCGCAGCACAGAGGGAACTAGAAAAACACTTTTATACGACCTATTTCTCTCCCAAAGAAATGTTCTATTCGACACAAGATGGCAGCTATGGTAATGCTGTCCGCCGTCATGCTAAACCACACACAGAATACAATAAAGTCAACACTTCTTCATCTTCTGCACAGGACCAAAATCTGAAGCACATATTAGAAAGGTTTATGCAACCTCTGGGGCCGTGCCAGTCACATCAAATGATTGTGACAATGAAACTTAATAAGACTTAACATTTTCAGATAATATACTCATTACACCTGCAAAATCACCAGCTGTTCCCAAACAGGACAATTTCACATGTTGCGGTAACTCACGGTGTCTCATCTTTCCCCTGGACTCTCTTCCTCTGGACAGCGGGGGAGGAACCATCCTGTTTAGTGACTCTTTTCCCCATCACACAGTGTCAGTTTTATGCAATTAAAATAGTAACTTTAAAGTATACTCCGACGCCTGACTCAGTAGAACAGCTTGTAATCCACACTTGGAGAGCAGTTGACCAAAAATGTGATCAAAGTTCAGTTAACTCCTGCGGAAGAGGAAATACCAGCAATTAAGGTGGCACCGCTTCAAATACTGTGTATCTTATGACAATGAACAATACGTGGAACACATGGCGCCACCTTAAGAAAGGTTGTATAGTTATTTCCTTTTTATGATCCAAGACTATACACTTTATCAGGTGTTTTATTTTGATATTACATGTGACAATATATAATATATGCTTCACTAATGGTACCGTGTTACTCTTTGCTTCTTCATAGGACAAATTCATTATTTATTCCTGTGTATCAGTGAGGACATATAAAAACTGGACTTCCATCAATTGTTCTGGTACCATGTTTACTCATTCCCCCTGTACCTCTCTCCTCTGATTTTCAGGGACGTTGTGCCTTGATAATACACCTGTATATATATATATATATATATATATATATATATATATATATATATATATATATATATATGTGTGTGTGTGTGTGTGTGTGTGTGTGTGTGTGTGTGTGTGTGTGTGTGTGATAGAAAATGAAAAAATACATGAAAAAAAGCTGAACTTGGATTGTTACTAATTTATTGCAAGGCTATTCTTTGGTTCATTTAGTTTCAAACATAAAAAAACAACAACAAAAAACCCAGGAAGAAAATTAATAAATAAAACATTCACTAGAAAGTTAAACATCAGGGATTTAAAACAATCACACACTTCCCATCAACAATCATTGTCAGAGTGCACAGACTGGTTAAAATATTAAAGGGGCTCTGTGGAACTCGGTGTACTTAACAAGTCGGTCACTAGTTAATGTAAATGGACTCCTTCTCTGAATGCCAGCTGCTGTTGCTCTCTGTTGGCAGAGCAGGGAGAGGCACTGAGAAGAAGCACAGTCAAACCTTTTGCATTAAACAACTTCAAAAAATCGCCCACAGGCACTGAGAGGGGCACAACATAATGTTAAAATCTGCTCACATATGGCCGATAAAAAAGTGATCAATATATGCAAATTGCTGCAAACTGTTACACAGAGCTCCTTGAAAGGAGATGGGTGAAATATTAAAGGGGAGACCAGACACTCTGAAGGGGTTTAATGGGAATAAAAATGATGTGAATCATATTCTACTGTGTGGGCTGTGAAAGTAACATGAGGCAATATTTTGTGGAAGAATGGTGTTCATCCCTCCATCAATACCATGGAACACCTAAGTCCAGATCTGGTCATCCAGCACATCACAACACTTACCTACACAAGTAAGGACTTTAAGTTAAGCTTTCTGGTGTAATGTATAGATTTACATGTATTTCTATAGACAGTTTGATATGTGGGCACACACACACACTGGGAAATATGTCACAACCAGTGCAAAACCTTGGCACACACAGCAGCCACCACTTACTGCTCTTTGTATAATTACAGGTGAGCAATATACGGAGGCAACTGCACTGACAGAACTTGACAGATCAATTTAGCAAATACATGCCTTATGTAGAAACATGTCACTGTGATTAAACCTAGCCGATTCTCAGGAAATGCCCATTTTCCATCCTCTTTACATCAAATTATTACTTTTTCTAGCATTAAATCTGATGTCCAACAGTGTCTGGTAGGTTTTTCTATTACAGGCACCAATATGTTTGAGATTTGTGGCAGCAGCATCATTGGTGGTGTGTTTGGAATACATAGCAAATATAATCCTCCATGGGAATAAACATAGGAGACACTGTCTGGGAGGTTATAATGAGCAGTGATTATTGCATCAAGCCTGACATGTTTTGGCTTGAATACCAGTGATACATACAAATTATATTTTTATCTGACACTTCACATCTACTTTTTCTTTGGCTCACATTTTATTCAAGAACTTAACCACTGGGAAGAAATCCACAAGAATTTTATTCATTTCCTTTCAAAACAGACTTGGATGGAATTAAATCTGAATGCTCTGGTATGAAAAGGACATTTGAGAGGACAGAAGCATCGAGGGCTACACACACAAAGAAAACAGCAGCATCTGCAGAAACTCCCCACAGCGTGATCTGCTGCACATACAGTGCAGCAATGACCAGTTAGGCCAAAAAAGGTGTCACCAAAATAAATAAAGAAGAAGATGTTACATTTCAAGAACTGTGTGGCTGTACGATTGATCCAGTGGACAGAACGCTTCCTGTGGTGGAGCCCTCTGGTCGCTGATGGGTGAGGTACACACCAAAAGTCACCTACAAATGTATCCAATGACAGGCACAGTGATTTGTCTTTTCACTTCACACATGGTAACTACAGTATATGAACAAGCAGTAACTGTTTTTGACTGACCTTCCCGGTACGGTAGCCCATCAGGGACATTAGCGGCTCTTTCGTTTTGGTCCCTGTTTCCTGGTCCACTCCAACCATCTGGCATCTTCCACACTGACCTGTGACCTTTGCGATTATCACACAGGGAGCATATTCACTTTAGAGAAATCCACTTTCCATGCATTTGAAGATTTTGTCATTTATCTCAAAGTGTCAGCTCACCATGAATCGAGTGTTGCCAATAATCAAGTGTGACCAATTATCCTCCTCAAATGGTTCCACTCCAGCGATGACTAAATTGGCTCGGAAGCGGCTAATGACATTCTGTGTGTCAAGGAGCTGATCGCGGTTGGAATCGTCCTGCCTGAGAAAGGGAATGTGGAAATTGCATGTTATTTCGCCGCGCTACGTAAATCACCCACTGTAATGTAAATGCACGGGTGTCTACACATCCTGATGTTTTTCACCAGAGCGACACATATTCTGAATAACACATCATGTGTTCAAACCTGCTGCTCATTAGTTTCTGAATGAGCTCCACGCTGGCACAGTTGATCATGAGATACTGAGCTTCATTCACCAGGGAGAGGGACGTGGAGGCGGTGGCAGCTAGAGGGAAAAGACTCCGTATTACCCCAATGATTTGTTAGATTTGAGGAAAACATTCTAAAGACTGGTTTGAGCAACCTGCATATATGAAAACTGAGGTCATGCTATAATGCACGAGGTGGATAACTGTGACCTTAGTAAGTTTATTTGAATAATCTGATCAAAATGTGCCCTTACAAGTGCATGAAAACAGGGATGGATGTGGATAAAATCTTCTTTCACTGTGTATGTGATGTTACACGGCAATATCAATCAGGGCTATCAATCTTAGCCAAGAAGTCCTTGAAATGCTCTGAAAATGTAAATTTGCAGATCTACAATTCAGTGACAAATGGGCATACTCCATCTGCCGAGAAAGACTGTGTGATAAGCAGAAAAGCTTCCTAATGGATGTTGCTATGAGATTGTTTTCGTCAAATCTCCGTATGTGCAATACATTGTGATACAGTAATTATTGTAGGGATCCTGTCTAGAAACTGTTTATAGATACAATAGTCAGATAGGCTCATCAGTTGAATGGAAGATCTTCTGAACTTTAAAAAGAAACACTTAATGCCACTTAACGGTGGCTCTCTTTACACTCTAAATAAAATTCAACAAACAATGAAAATGTCTTATAACTATAACTATTGTGATATAATATCTGATAAATATAAAGAGTTATTTTGTATGTGATGTCTTTTATAATGGTGTTTTTATTTGGTTTATACAATGATGAGAAAGGATTACTGAAATGCAACTCTCGTCCTTTTTGGCTGCTACAAGCAACGGTACCAAACAGCACGGCTATACACACATCAAATCCAAGTGGTGGCCACACTTAACTGAACTTAACATGCCACAGCCTGGCTGAGAGAGAGTTTGTGCTTCAAATACACCGCTTTAAAGGAGAGGAGTGGAAAAACAAGAGCATCATTGCAAAGCAGAATGCAGAGCAAATAGCGATCTCTTGTTATCTTAATTTCATAATTGTTGGAAGCCAAAATCAACATTGAAAATAATACTGCTAGGCAGTATGGCCTTAAAATAATATCACAATATATGTTTGGCGATACACAATGTATATCTCGATATTTTGTCCACAAAAGCACTTAATAAATGATAGTATAGAGCATCATAATCAATCATCACCATATTTTAACATTTCCTCAATATTGACACTGAAGCGATATTGTAGTGATGACTTTTGGTACCTTCACAAAACATTTACACAATGAGATTTATGATTATCATCAGTAATGTGGATATAATAACTAAGTGGGTAAAGGCGAGTATTATAACAAGTAGAAAAGTCTGATAAAATGATATAATTGCAGCCTTTAAAACCAGGAAAAGACAACATTGATGCCATATCATGATAAAACCATATCCAAAATCTCAGACAATTCATAGCCTCATAACAATATAAATGTTATTTATCGACAGCACCACAACATTGCCACCAAAATAGTAACACAGCTGTAGTTTTGACGGAGCACTGCACTCACTTTGCATATGAGGTCAGTTTACCTGTTTCTGTTTCTGTCCTCTGGAGGGAGTATTCTACAGGCTGAGAGTTTAGCCTTGATAGTGTTATCAGGTTAGGCTCGATATTTACTAGAAAGCTTGTGTTACACATTACAGAAGACATGAGCATTTACCACATAAGTTGCATTATATTTTTTTATTTTAGCCTCTAGTTTGAATCTCCAAAAACACTGGAGCCTACACTTCCCATAATTCAACTCTATAGTGCCTCTTCATTAGATCCTCTACTCACGTCTTTCAAATTCCTCATTGGGAGTCTGTAACACCGGCTCTCTGTTTAAAATTTGTGGCGTCGAAGCCCGAGCTGGTTCCCTGACGACCACATCAAGGTTATTTTCCCAAACAAATGTTTTTCCAGGCTGAATAGAACTAACCCCAACATGAAAACTGAAACAGATGTATATGGTGCAGAGCCAATAACTGTCATGCACTGTTAATTACAACAGGTGTTGACATGGGGATATTTCAAGTAGTAATTTCTACTTTTTGAAATCAGTTGAGATACTTGCACTCTTTTTTAAAAGGAGCCTCTGGTTTGACTTGACTGATATCTATCACGTCACCAAACCTTAGCCTGACTTTACCATTGTGTTTTGCGCAATAAATGAATGCTTTTATACGATTAACTGGCAAAGGCAGAGAAGGATTACATTTCTCAGTGACACCCAGGAGGAAATGCAAGGTCACAGCAGCAACAACCAGGTACTGTAGTATTAGCAGGCAATGTGACCTTGCACTACAGTAACACAGATAGCTCCAAAACAGCACAGAACAGGTGAAATGCTCACATAGGTACCTCCACTAGGCCTCTTCTTCGTGTCTCGGGTAAAATTAGGGCTTTGTCTTATCAGGCGACATGGCTGTCCAAGGAAGTCTGAGAGCCATGATGCAGCCTCATCCCCACAGTCGACAGTCTCCACCCTGGAGGAGGGAGGAAGATTATGTTCTGGAGGGCCCGAGGGAAATCTACACAGTGTGATGCTGCTGACTATTTGGTGTGACATCTAATTCAAGAATCACTGGATGGCTAGCTCTTTTTAACTTGTGATTCGTCATGCAGGTATCTGAGGGGATTAATATCATCTCAGGCACATTTTTTTGTTTGTTATTTTCATTAAAAATAGCAAGTATCAGAGAAATTCATTTGATTTCGAGAGCAGGAGGCCTTATAAAGCCACTCGCTGTGGAGAGATGGCATCAAGAAACAAGTGAGTGAGAGAATGCACTGACACGTCTGAAAAATATGGAACAAATGATATGTGTCACAGTGTTTCCTGCAGCTTGCACTTTCGGATGCTTTAACGCTGTCGGCTCACCTGTCACCGCAAACTTTACTCTGACACACTTCATGGCTAGTGTGCGTTTGAGTTTTGTTTTCCAGGGGAACCGAAATGGTATCCATCCCTGCAGGGCAATGGAAAAAAAACATAACTCCAACTTATTGAAACTTCTTTGGGTTAAGCAGTG
Source organism: Acanthopagrus latus (assembly GCF_904848185.1). Taxonomy (NCBI): domain Eukaryota; kingdom Metazoa; phylum Chordata; class Actinopteri; order Spariformes; family Sparidae; genus Acanthopagrus; species Acanthopagrus latus. The sequence goes on along the minus strand of NC_051053.1, from coordinate 13,785,830 downwards.
TGTGTGCTTTCAGCGAGCCGCTGACAGACTGTCTGACCTGGTGCCTGCAGGAGCAATTTGTCTGAGGCCAGGTGGACTTGTGGGCGAATGAGGCATAAACGTTGCACTCTCTTCTGACTCAGGCACACTCCGTTTCCATTCACCACCATCCAGCTTCTGTCATACAGTAAACCCAGCGGACCCACCGGCCAGTTGTGGACCTGCATGAAGAAACAGCGCAGAGATCAAGACAGAGAGAGGGAACACGACAGGTGAAAACAGAGACAGAAATAAGTGGAAGAAAGAACTGTTTGGGTTATTCTCAAACCTCATGTGCGCCACATGATTTGATGGGATAGATGTAGATGTTGGTCAGAGTACAAGCCCCCCCGTGGCTGTTTGTCTCTCTGAGTCCCAATCCCGTCAGTGATGCTTCTGAAGGCTTCTCCTTGTCATCAACTTTACATATTTCTCCATTAGCGATTTTGATTGGAGGGTCCTCATTTATGCCCCGAGATGCTGCTGTGGCTGTTTTTAGCTTCTCTAGTCTCACATGGTCCACGGTGACTGGCTTCTCTACAAAGCACTCTGCAACAAAGCTCAGGAACTTTTGACAGTCTTCAAATGTTGACATGTAGCCAAAGGACACGCGAACAGATCCGGTCGGCTGGGCGTCCACCACATCCACGCTGTCTCCACAGACGTGGCCGGCCTTAGAGTGAAACAGACAGTGTTTTATTCTACCTGACCAGCCTCTGAAATGTTTTTCCTCTTCCTTGATCTCTTACCTGCAGGTTTCTCCTCATCTGCTGATTGCTGATCCCGAGGAAGGACTGACAGGCCCCGGTGTTGCAGAAGCAACCCGTGCGCACATGTATATTATACAGACAGGCCATTCTGTCCACCTGAGGCCAAAAGAGGGATCGTTTTAATATTCAGCAGCACTGCCTACGCATAAACATGCAGTAATTAAGCTGTTGTGAAAAAGATATAAATCTGCTTTATTCAATGCACCTGAGAATAGCCGATTATCTGTCCATGAGAATCCATGAGGTTGAAGTTTAGGATCGCTCCCTGTGTGCGCGGACTCTCAAACTGGCCTTGAGTGTATATCTGCGCCACTGGTCGCCCGTTGCCATGGCAAAGACTTGACAGCAGCATATAAGTGTAGCGTGCCAAGCCAAACGTGTGCTGTTGGATGTTGTGCATGCCCCCTGAAGGCAAGAAGAAAGGGAAGTGTTGTTGATATTAAGCAGATTATCACTGTGAACAACTTGCATACGCATTTGTATTCTGCTTTGCGATGGATCAGCACGCTCTGTTACAGCACCTGTGATCCTGTTAAGAGCCTCAAAACCGTGATTCACAGCAATGATGTCCAAGAAAGAGACAGTACCGTCCTCAAATCTTGACCAGGGAGAGGGAGAGAGAGAGAGAGAAAACATCTTAGAATAAAGCTGCAGGAGCTATAGAGCGCCTGTGTGCTTTCAGAGAATATCTAGGATTTGGCAGGCTTGTAAAGTACTTCACCTGTCAGAAAGGTTTGCAGCATGCACATAATAATCTTCTCCCGAAAGGTAAGCTGCTGCTGTGCCTCCTCCAAAATAAGTCTTTTTTAGTATGCCTGCTGCGTCAGTGCGGACGAGAAGGGCCCCAAGACCTGTAGGGAAGCCAAACATCTTGTAGAAAGAGATGGGAATGAAATCAGCGGGGCAGTCCTGTAGGTTTAGAGGGGAACAGCTGACATGAGCGGCTGCATCGAGCAGCACGAACCAGCGGCCGTGGTGGTCACATGCTGGGTATAGACGTCTCGCCTGGATGCCTTTCACATGGCTGAGGGGATACTTCCTCCCTGAGAAGTTGCTCTGTGCTGGGTAGCAGAACAGGTGTGGTGTCTGGCAAATAACATCTTCACCTCCTCCAGCCTCATCCTTTGCCCTCTTCTCCACCTCCTGGGGGCAGACAGGCAGGGCAACCACCCCCCGGCCTGAAGTCAGCCCTCTTATGCCAACTACAGACGTATGGTTGTCAGTGAGGTAGCAGAAGTGACTCCCTGCCTCGCTCTCGGTCGGCGGCCTCCAGGGAAAGCTCTCAGCCACTAATTTGAGAGCGGCTGTACAACCAGAAGTGAAAATCACAGAGTACTCCTCGGGGCTGGCGTTAAAATGCTGCAATACCCTGTAAGAAAATGTTCCGATTTGAGTCGTTTGATGCAGCAAAGTACCATACAAAAGGAGTCACATGGGCCCATTATATAGGCTTTCTGAGGAGCATGAACAGGCTTTACCTGCATCTGACCCTCTCCACGGTGTCATGTGTTAATCTGCTGCTGGGGTTATGGCTGTGAGGGTTTCCTATTGGGACACATAATGAAGTTAATGCTCGCTGAATTTAAAAATAAAAAAAAAAAAAAAACACCTCATAAAAACACCACTCGTGGTTTCTCTCACCATACACATTCCTTGAGATGTCCTGGAAGTAGTCCCTGATCAGAGACTCGGGGTACAGAGTAGTTGCTGCATGATCCAGATATGTTGTTCCTGTTTAAAAAAAACAAAAAAAAAACAGTCAGCTTACAGCGACGACTGGCCTGTCACTGCTCCTCCTGACTTGACACCGATCATTACCTTTAATCCGTGTGAACTCTCGCTCAATCACGTCCTTGAAGTCTTCACCATGACCGTAGTGACTCCACAACTGCTGGAAAGTTTCAAAAGTGCAGAGTTTTTGGAAATCCATCGATCTCCCTCGGCTGCAGAGCTGTTGTCTCATATGGTCTCAGGCGTTTCGACACACACGACTACTCCTGTACTCATTGAGTCATATCTCAGGGGTCTAAGTCCGGTGAGCAGCAGCCGATCGTCCCCCTCTGAAGTCTGCGAGCGAACCGACTCCAGACTGTTTACCTACAGGACGTGTCCACAGCCTGCTGCTGTCATGTTGACACGCCACACGTCATTAACCCACACACAGTCTTTGCTAGCAAGAAACCAAAAGGCACATTGGTGATTAGTGGTCGAAACTCTGTTGTTATAGCTGCTTTACAATCATCATGTGACCGGCTAAAGTTTGAATGTCTCCTCCTCCCGCAACTTGACAGCGTTTTACTCCGAATAGCGAGCCAGCTGTGTGTGTGTGTGTGTGTGTGTGTGTGTGTGTGTGTGTGTGTGTGTGTGCTAACAACAGCTAGCTTAGCAAAAAAACAAAAGAAGAAAAAAAGAAGTAAGACGTTTGAAGGAGAGACATAATTCTAGTGGAGTTATGAATTCTTTCCAATAGAAAAATCCTGATATATGTTCATACATGTTCAGCTTGTTTGCTAATTGAGCTCGCTGTACTGATGATGATTGTTAGTCACACAGGTAAAGGATGCTGCAGGATTCAAATCAAGAAGTGTGAGAAAAAAAAAAAAAGATATACAAAATATACGATTCTTATACAGGAAATGTCATATTATCTATATTCTGTATTTCGGGATATTTGTCATTTTGTGACAAGAAGGCGTAGGTGGTTGTAAAACAGCTCTGGATATACATCAAGCAAACAAACAACAAAGCACTGACATTTTGGAATCATGTATCAGCTTCGAATATTATTGAGCGATATGTTTATGTTTCTGTGTAAAAGCTGTATTAAAGCTAGTAAGGTTTTCAGTATAGATACCTGTATGGGAAATGCCTCCACCTAAAATTTCCTACGACAAGTACGTGTGGACAGAAAGCTGCTAGAGAACATCATGGCAGTCTTGAGTTCCTATGATTTGTACAGCTCTCATTTTTCTATTATGGAATGAGAGGAACACAGAATACATTGTCATGCAAAAAAAAAAAAAATCATGACGTTTGCTTCAAGTGTAGCATGGCCTCTTGAATTCTTCTGAGTGATTATGATTGATAACAGCTGATGACTTTTCTAGGCCCATTTTAACAGGGCTTTTTTTGATACACCCACAAACACTATAGTGGGTCGAACGAGGTCAATATTGATCTGAACGAGTGCATTATTGATTTGAAAAAAGTCAGGAAAGTCACTAGGAGCCATTTCAATGCGGTTACAGGTCCCGAGATCAACTGTGCAAACAGCTGTTTGTAAGTATCAAGTGCATGGCACAGCTGTGTCACTGCCACCGTCAGGAAGAAAACTAAATCACTTACTGCAGAGGGAAAACTGGTCATGATGATCAAGAGGGGAACCAAAAAGAAAAATGAAACAAAAAAGCAAATCCGCAATGAATTAGAAGCTGCTGGAAGACAAGTGTCAGTGTCCACAGTTAATTGTGTTTTGCATCGCCATGGGCTGACAGGCTGCGGCACAAGAAAGACACGGCACCTTTCGCTACAGATCACATGGACAAAGAGAAAACCTTCTGGAGGAAAACTGCATGGTTAGATAAAACCAAACTGTAGTTGTTAAGCCACAGTGACCAGCAATATGTGTGGAGGCGAGAAAGTGAGGCCTTTAACCCTGAGCTACTAGCAAGCAATGTGGTGGTAGTGTTATGCTGTGAGGCTGTTGTGCTGCCAGTGGATCTGGTGCTCTAAATAAAGTAAATGAAATAATGAAGACGGAGGATTATTTCCAAATCCTTCAAGAAAACCTAAAATCATCAACCAGCAGATTGGGTTTTGGGTGCTAGTGGGTGTTCCAACGGGATAATGATCCCAAACACACATCAAAAGTGGTAAGGGAACAGCTAAATCAGGCTAGAATTTAGATTTTACAATGTCAAAGTCAAAAGGGATGTTTAAAAATTCAGCCAGAGGACTACCAGAAGCTATCAAAAACTTCTAATTGAAGTAAAAATGGCCAAGGAGCAATTAACCAAATATTAGAATTAATATATTTATATTTTTGACCCAGCAGCTTTGGTCCCATTTCAGATGACCTTTAATAAATTCATTATTGAACCAAACTTCATGAATGTTTGTCTGTTCCATTTCATCAAAGACAGATAACCGATGTAGAAATAGGACCATATATAATAGGAACGCAAGACTGCCATGATATACATGTTCTTTACCAGTGGATGTAAACATTTGACCATGACTGTATATCGTGTGATCATAGATCAAAAAATGGATAAATTGACCCAAAAATGAAAATTCAGTCACTATGTACTTGTTGAGTTTCATTGTCCACAAAACTTTTATTTTTGGGTGGACCTATCCTTTATGCGCAAATATTGATTAAAGAACCACATGAATAGAGCCATGAATATTGGATTTATCCTTTATAGCCATTTATTCCTAAGTGACTCTTCCTTCAAAGATATCTCGAGTAACTGTAACAGACACACACCCAACAAATCTCAGTTATCACTCCACAGCAACCCCATTACATTTGATATCTGACTCTTAGCCTCACCGACACACGCTGTACAAAAATGAGTAAGTCATTTAAAAGCAGTTGGCATTTAAAATCTTATCAAAAAAGTATTGATTCAATCTCTTTGTTCCAGTGTAATGATTACTTTATGCCAGGCTTCTAGACTTACGGAGTATGTTAGAGCCAAAGATCAATAATGATGAAAGAACTGTGTATATTGTAATCATCCTCTAGCCATTCCAGTTTGTAAAATTAGTTCAACTATGACCCCCTGTCCTTTCATTTTTCAGGCTATTCCCTAATTTTGAATCCAACTTCCTTTCAGCACCTATAACTGATTTACCCAACAAGTCTGACTGTAATCGCTTCACAGTAATCCCATTACATAAAATCCCAGACTCTTTAATCTCATTGACACACACAGTACATGAAGGAGAGGAAATTAGTCACAAGTGATTGGCATGAAATGCCTGATCATCTCATGGTTTTGGAACAGAGAGAAATAACTGTCATACATTTTGTTAGACGCCTTGCCCTTGACAGAACTGATAGCGTTGTCGAGGTTCTGATTTTGTTAGCAGTTTGGAAACAAACAAACAAACAAAAATATCATACTGTTGTGCACGTTTTCCTAGACTACACTGGACTTTTATCGACCTTCATACTTTTTATCCCAAGTTAGTTTTAGCCCTGAAAAAGTCCCTAAAAAGTGAGGAATGGCAAATACTACTTCTTCATCATTGCATTGATCATTGATATTTGTGCTCACACAAGGACCTTCAATCTTTTTAACTGTACAAGTACCACGTGAGCGTAACATTGAAATCCTAGTTGAGAAGTGAATGCAATGTGGCCTGCTTAGATGTCTGATAGGCGGCCATGAGGCTCACAGCAGCCGTCATTGTCCCCGTGCAACGCAGTGAATAGTAATTAAATATGCCACTTATGCTTCACTGATTCATTTCCTTCACAATTTTGAAGCTCAGCTGAATACATTTTTTTCAGTGCAGAAGGGCTGTATTGTATCCACCATGGCCTCATTACGAGGGCAAAAGGGCTTGGTGTGGGGGAGGGCAGTGGCAGTCGGGGGGAGAAGCACCCCGTGAAGACATTGTGCTTAACATCACTAAATACCTCAAACGCCACATTGTCCACCTCAGCCCTCAATTAGTCGGGTTCCCTGTACAAAGCACCGATTTCATACAGGGTGATTTATTTTTAGAGAAAATCCGGCCCTTTGCTAGCAGGAAGCTCTCTGAAAATCTAATGAAGTACACAGCAGTCATGCAGAGTTGTTAGCCTCAGAGCAACATCGGTTAACAAAGCTTCTCTTCAGAGCCTCTCTGTGTTTCTGATGACTGCAAAAGGCTAGACTTTCTCGATTTTTTTCATCGTGGTGGCTGTTACTGTAGCCTGCTCTATCTGTGCTGGACAACGTCCAGCCAAAGAGCCTCTTTGCCCTGCCCTCAGGCCTCCTCAGCTTGTGGATCTCCGTGCGGAGGAACGCCTCTTTGGTGGCTGTGACAGGGAGAATTAGGCAAGAGATGCGGGTTCACTTGCCCTGCGTAGGGGCTTATCTTGGGCTAAGCTGAGGGACTAATAGCAAAGCCAGCCTCCGCTCCAGCTGGTCTGAGGGCATAGGGAACCATCTGTCCACTCTGTGGATAACTGACAACAAAGGGGGCAAACATTGGATACGGACTACAAACTAAAAGGCCGTTCATTTAGGAGACACCAGAAATAAAGAAGAGGAGCAAGTATTTTTAATAGAAGGTCAGTACTTTATACTAATCATTCTCGTTGCAGTACAGGCCTCTCACTGAGCACTCAAGGGTCACATTGTTCACAGCTCAGTTTGGTAACAATGCAGCATACTACAGTAGTGTTGGTTTAACCACACAGAAAGTTCAAATTGAACTTCTAATTTGGACTTCTTTTTTTAATCTCTGTCCATTTAAAGAGAGCTCAGGAATGGGTTCTTTTTTTTAATGCACTACTCCTGACTCCCATTAGACAGTTAGTTTGAAGCTGGTTGTTTTTCTGTACTCTGCTGTGTTGTAAATGCATTTCATCGCAGACTTCACCTCAGAGATAGTTTGAGCTACAATAAAGTATCACATTAGGGAGGAATACCGGCTGTGTGGCTGCATACTTATAGTCTGGGATGTAATGGTTATATATAGTACTTCAGATATTAAGAAGTGATTAGAGATGGATTCGTAGAAATCTTTCACTATGACAAACATACATTATTTTTGTGTTTGTTTCAAAATGTATGGATCATTGATTTATTGTCTGTTTAGGAGCATTGTTCCTAAACTCGCGCAGTTTTGTATCTGATAATCTTACAAAATATAATCATCTTTTCATCACAGCTTTTACATTGTTAAAAAACTGCTTTGTTTCAGCCTCAAATGTGGAATACTATTTATTATAAAACCCTTAAAGCAATCCACTTAGACATTGTTCTCCATTTCCCTCAAGGATTAATGCCCTGTTTTTTTATTGTCTGAAACACACTTCTGCCTGTCAGTGCTCTGGGAGCTGGGTTTCTGTAGATTATCTGTTTTATCATGTATACTCTGTGGGTGCTGTTGTGCACCAGTGTTTTGTTCCAAAGTCTTGAGTGGGCGCTGATGTGCTGGAGGTGACAGAAATGGGTCAAAAGGGTCTTAGCATTAACTAAACAAATCCCAGCCTATAGGATTAGACAGAGATGTAGCTGTTTATTTGATGTGTTCACTGTAACTTTATAATGATACACAGAGGACAGAACAGTTGTGTGTCTTGTTAGCATAGTAGGACACCCTCCAGTTATTCATGATATCGTTTGGATCAAACCGTTCAGCTCAGAGTGGTATTATCAACATTGGAATGTACCAGAACAATATCGTATTGTAAACTCGTCTCAGCTCCTCAAAATCCATGTTTTATTTGCTTGTTATCTCGCGGATATGGCTGCCTTTCAGCTAATAATTATTGACACTTGTGCTGTCATCAGTGTTAGCGTGCTTGAACTCACACTCATTTCTGGTCTTTGTTTAGGTGTGGCATGGCGTCAGAGAGTTCTCTATTTATTGATTTGTGTGAGTATCCAAGCAGCCTGGCACTGGTTAGCTTATCTTAGCATAGAGATTGGAAACATGGGGAAGCAGCTACCTTGGCTCAGTCATAAGGTAATAAAATCAATGTACCAGCCCTTTGGAAGGTCACTAATTTAAACATTATATCTCATTTGTTCAATTGGTAAAGTGTCATAATATGCTGTTTTAATAGTGGGCTTAGGTGCCAGACTGTGTCTGCTGGGAGCAGTGCCTTTCTGGTTTGGCAGCTGGTCAGAGCCAAAAAAATAGTCCAGCACATAACCCTCAAAGATGTTGGTTTTTCAACAGATTAAATAAACAGGACATAACATGATAATTATTCAGTTCTGAAGGTGTTGTCAGGCAGATTCTTTTACCTCTGAACAGAGCCAAGCTACATGTGTTTCCAGTCTGCGCAAAGCAAAGCTAACCGGCTGCTGGCTACAACTTCATATTTACTGTGCTTCATATTAATCTAATCATCTAACTCTCCCCAAGAAATTAAAGACGCGACAAACCCCAAAATGTGGAACCGTTGCTTTGACACAGTCATTATGCATACTGTTAAAACCCTGGCGTAGGATTAAATAACCTCTGGATTAACTGGGAATACCTCATGCATGCTCACCAATCGCGTGCAGCCATGTTTCCTACGCTTTATCGCCGAGGTCTCAGGAAGTAAATCTACCATTTGCATTAAGCCAAAGGTTTTAGGCGAAGTCTCACATGTGGCCGCTTACTCGTCAGTCCAAAATACAATCCTTTTTTAATTTAGATTATTTTGTTTACTTGTTACAGATTCTTCAACTGAGGAGTTTTCTGTGCACAATGTCTCTTTGCCAAGTCCGGTACTAAAAATAAATGGTAGGAACATTTCTCAGAACCACAGGGATCTTGCATACAAGGTGACCTTGGTCCTTCATCGCCTTCTCTCTGTCTGTCTTTCATGGTTGCAATAAACTGCCCATCGTACATGGCAACAACACATTCTTTATTTGTTCTGCAAATACAACGAATTGGATACGCGGCCATCACAGAGCCGACACTGTGTGGTGTCAGTGTGATATTAAGAGACAGTCACACACACATCACTTGATCCTCCACAGCACAATTGGCTTCCTTTGTGTCTTATCTTAGCCAAGGGAGTCACACAACTTGTATTTAGCCGGAACGAAAGACACAGTCCCATGTGAAGATTGCACCTAGTGATAAGCTTATCTCCCCCCGCTCACAACTACATCATCAGAAGACAGACAAATACAATGGTCCACAACTCTTCAGAGAGCGTCAGTCCCCAGTTCAAATCTCAAAGACGGAATGTGGCTCCTTTTAGCAGCACAAAAAATGATTGTTCTAATTTTGGAGCTTTTTCCGGATTACTTCTTAATTGAGGTAACGATCCAAGGCGTTTCTGAGAAGAAGACTGATTTTTCTCTGTCTCATACTGATTTAACACTGATGATGCAGCTAACACCCAGTTCATGAAATCTTTCAATGTGTCCGGTCTCACAGGAACACAGGAAATGATGCATCACACATTTCCTGCAGCTGCTGCAGTTTTTAATAAATAGATAAAGAAAAAATAGTTTCCATTAATTGGGATGACAATCACAAAAGATGAAGAAGAATCTGAAAATTTAAATTACCCATGATGCTCTCTGCCCAGTTTGACAATGGTTTCAGTGAATTTGGATCTTATAGATTATCGTTTTATTTCAACAGATAATCTACTTCTAATCTACTTAAACACCAGAACTCTTGTTATATGCAGAAACTGTCTTAAACACTTTCTTTCCTTTTGCAGAGTGTTTGCGTTGAAGACTGAAAAATACAAAATGTCTGACAAGGAAGAAATGGCTTCAGATGGGAGTCTGAATGTTACACTGACACTGAGGCTGCTAATGCATGGAAAGGTAATAATATGGAAAAGGTGTTTTTTGCTGTAATAACCTAAATGGTCTGATTAAAGCATATTAAAATAATTACATCCGGCTCTAAATGTGAAAAGCTTTTGCCACTTGCTCAAGCATTGTTATCTTTTCATTCACAGGAAGTTGGCAGCATAATTGGAAAGGTAGATGCATTTTACAATCCATCAGCATGTATTTAATCATATTGCTTTCTTTCTTAATGTCTTGTTTTCTTCTCTTTATGAAACTAATCAAACTTCTCTGTTGTGATTTCCATCACGATTCCAGAAAGGAGAAACAGTTAAGAAAATGAGGGAGGAGGTGAGCATGAAAGCGTGCAATTTATGTGCAGGGGCAGATGAGCTACAACAAATTGAAGGAAAAATAATTGTGGATTTCTGTTTCCAGAGTGGCGCTCGTATCAACATATCAGAGGGATCGTCCCCAGAGAGAATAGTTACCATCACAGGGCCCACAGAGGGCATCTTCAGAGCTTTCTCCATGATCGCACAGAAGTTTGAGGAGGTACAACAGAATGAATATGCAACAAACTGTACCAAAATGCATTTTGTTTCACACCAGAATGTATGAAAGATTTTTTTTGTAGATTTTGTCTCAAGTCTGAAGAACTTGCAAGCACCTTTTCCTTAGTCCTGCCAAATAAATAAGTAAATAAATAGACTTGTCAAGTAAAGCTGATGTTTTTACAGTGAGTGTGGAAAAAACATATTTTTGAATTCTCCCTCAGGATATTAGCGCGGCAATGACAAACAGCAACGTGACAAGCAAGCCACCTGTGACACTCCGCCTGGTTTTCCCAGGGAGCCAGTGTGGCTCGCTGATTGGCAAAGGAGGCTCAAAAATCAAAGAGATCAGAGAGGTAGGAGTCCCTTTCTTTTTTTATTTTCTATCAGGAAGTTGTGTTTTTGCACCCAAACAGGGAGGGAAAACATCCTCCCTGGTGCACTGACACCTCAAGTATTAAACACTCCAGGCAAACTTGTCTTGTTTTTCTATGCCTTAAAATGTGTGTATCTTTTTGTGGTTGCTGCTCATGAAAATCCCACTGATTATGCCTGTAAAGATCGGTGCAGGCTGAATACTCATTCTGAATGGACAATATTTGTGTACGCCTCTTCAAATATTGGAGCACACATTTGCTATTTGGCTTGCAGCTGCTCCCTGCATGTCAAAATGTGTTCGGGGTAATTTGTGGGTGCTTGAAACAGCATTTCAATTTGTGTGATGGTGTACCCTTTTCAGCAATAAATAGCCTTTGTTTCTTCTGTTGTCTGCTGATGTTAAGACCACAGGCGCTCAGGTTCAGGTGGCAGGAGACATGCTGCCGGACTCTACGGAGAGGGCTGTCACAATCTCCGGCACTCCACAGGCCATCACTCAGTGTGTAAGACACATCTGCTCTGTTATGCTGGAGGTAAGCACTGTCAGACAGCAGATGATCTTCACATTCAGCAACTCTATTTAGGCGTCACGAGTGTCACATTTGTTTAGGTTGTGGTAAAAAGGTTTTTAGCACATTCAGGACATTTTTTTTTGTCTTTTACCCCTGCAAGGCTAAAGCTTTGAGTTCAAGTTCTAGTGGTTGGTCATCCTCATGTGATGTGCAACAGCAGTGGCACGACACGCTATGATGTTCATTATATTATTGCATTTTCTGATAATGGTATATATCAGTCTTCCCAGCTTTGTTTGTTGTCTGGAATACCCTCAAAGCCTTGACAGAGGAACTTAAAAATACTTTTTAGCAGCTATTTTAGCTGGTTATTCATTAAGTTTTTCAATCGTTTTCAGATGCTAACTGTATATATATATATATATATATATATATATATATATATATATATATATATATATATATATATATATATATATACAGGCGAAACAAGGCGAAACCGAAACAAGGCGAAACTGCAGGTCATCACATTAGAGAAGCTTAAACCATGAAATGTTTGGCATCTTTGATGAGATTACTCAAGCATACCACAGTACAATTGCATCCTACCACCACTGGCTAATCATGTGTTACAACTGAGTCAGGTTAACAGGCAGGTACTGTTATTGTAAAGGGCCCGCGTTACAGTTTATTTCCCTCCGTTGCGCAAATATCTGGATAGACAGATGAGAGTCACTCAAGTTTAATATTCTATTACTTATTCTGTAGTTATTTATATAATCTTGAACATACAGGGAAAATGGATTCCTATTTAGTATCCAGGCTATTGTCAAAACCTCCAAAATATTCCCTATATTTTCAGTTCTATTCACAGATGAATCATGGATTTTTTTTGGACTGAGGTTTCATGTAACTTTCTCTGCCGATGAATGGGATATAAAAAAGGATTCAGCAAGCGATATAAAAATGGATATAAAACGCATCAGTGCTGGTAAGAGTTCTTTTCTCAGCTGCAGCAGCACATAAATCTCTCTCCCTTTTTGGTTTGCATGACTGTGTCTCCAGTCTCCACCAAAAGGAGCAACTATTCCCTACCGTCCCAAGGCCATACCTGCTGGAGCCCATGCAGTATTAGCGCCACAGCACTCTGCACAAGTAAGTAGCCGTATGGGAATTATCCAGCTGTGACTGTAGCCGTTTTGTAAAAAACATAACAATTGAATGGGCTGCTTATCACAGAGTCATACTGATCATTAAGCGTATTTTCACCACTAGAGGGACACATCTGTGTAATTATACAGCAATAAGCTCTTCATATTTTAAATGCGGTAAGCAGAATGATGGGGTAATGATCATATTAGAAAGTATTCAGCCAAGCTTTAATGTGTCAGAGAGATGAATAGAGGGCATTTACATTAATAATTCCCCTCCAGTGTGAAACCTGAAAGATGTCGTGACTAAAGCTGATGATTTCTATGAGCTGGCGAGTTGCTGTCCTGGATTTGGCACAGTCTGCTCTGACCTATCAGACATCTGTTTATGTTATTGGATTTCTGGCCATGGTCAAAGAGGGGGAAAAACAGCAGATGACATTTAGATGAAATTCCATCAAATCTATACACATTAGAACTATGGAAAAGAGGAAGGGAATGGATTTTCAGTAAAGCACTCAGTGCACGGCACACTTTACTCTAAATGCACTGTGACAAATTCAAGTTTCAAGTGACATGCGAGAACACGTATGCACCTCCCGGTCATATATAACCACAGCTCTTCCCTTACTCCTTTCAGGCCTTTGCAATCCCAGGGCAATATGCGTTTGCACATCAAGATGTAAGTATGTTTATCTGAGTGACTGACATCTGCCCTACTCCTGCCCACTCCTTCCAAGCCACCACTACGCCCTCTGTGTACCCTACTCTGCAAAGATGAAACTTCTCTAACCCTGATCTGTTGACATTACTAACATTAACAAACAGTAGAGGCATGCAGTAATTGAAATGAAGAGTTAAGATCTTAATGATGAGTTGGAGCTTTGTAGCCAGAGATGTGACTGTATTTTCTGATGACTGCCATGAGAAGCCAGCATGCTTTCTGAAGGAAATGAATCTCTTCACACTGACACCATCTGTGATGTTTGTGAACTTCAGATTGGCTCTGTATTTGTAGTTGTCAGCTCCTCTGAAATAATCCAGTTTGATTGGTTAGCTCTAACTTCCTTCCTACCCTGCAGTTGACCAAGCTTCACCAGTTGGCTATGCAGCATATCCCCCTCCCTTCCCTTGGGCAGAGCAACCCTACCTTCCCTGGTACGTACCCACGGCTCCCCGGGGAAGTCCATCTATCCCTCTGTCTTCACTCCTCTTCGAATCACGTCATCAAAACACCCCTGTCACTTCAGAGAAGATCAAGGATGTCTCCATTCTCTCAGAGTTTACAGACTCTCTCACAGGTTTTTGTTTAGTAGAAATTGGCTTCGCAGAGATCTACATATCATGCATTGTTGTTTACGTATCTATTTGTAGCACAACATGGGATGAAAACAAAAGAATAGTGAATAGGGTAGGGAAGTTTTAGCCACCACACTAGTTTACTATCAACAATCTTGATTGTAAGTCACTGAAATATTAATCATGCAGAAGAGTTTGTGACAGATTGAAGCAGACAGAATGAAAAACAGCAGAGTTCTCTAAGAGGGAAATGTGAAAAATGCCAACAAATATTTGCAGCTCAGTAAATATTTAACCATTTCTCACCATTTCTCATATCCTACCAACATTTCAGCTCCATTTGCCCAATTCCCCCCCCCCCCCCCCAAAAAACAAATCCTAATCTCTTGACCCCATCCTCCACCTCTGCAACATTTTCTCCTCCAAATCTAACATCGTCTTGGCCAGACCACCCCTGACCTCAACCATCCCCACATACTCATACACTCTGCCAAAACTAACTGAGGACAAAATATTACAACATTTTGATGATAGAGACATGACTGGTGTGATAGAAACATACTCATTTTAATGATAATCTCTTATTTTGCAGTAGCAATGTAATATATGTGCATAATATGTGTGCTGAATATGTTTTTCAGTATATGTGTCTGTATAGAAAGATTTTTTTTTGCCAGTTGCCATTTTCATATTCCTAATTTAGCAGTGTACCAGAGATAAACTAGACAAAGTAGGGCAACTTGTCATACCATGAAAGTGGAAGCCATTAGTGCCATACTGTTGTTAGCATTCCTTGTCCTACTTTGCAGGATTGGATGCATCTGCCCCCACAAGTTCACAAGAGCTGGCAATACCTAATGATGTAAGTGCCACATTGTTTGTGTTCTCCCAGCACTAGAACTCGCACCGCTAATCCTCCTGCTTCTTACTTCATTAAACGCGCTCTAGGAGGACAACTATAATGAGGATTTTTTTGGACAAAAGTGTTGCAAGTTTCTTAGCTGCAGAAAGTAATTTATTTTGGTCCTATTTGTGGTTAACATAAACCATTGCTAAAATAAACTGCAATCACCATTGTAGTTGTATTATCTTGTCGCAGCCTGAATATTACAAGAAATAAACAATAGAATACTGTTTTTATGGATTTGAAGCAGTTTATAAGGGATGCATATTTAATCTTTTATTAGAATCATAAACCACCTCAAATAAAATGTGAACATTGTTTTAACTTTCTAAAGTGGTGTAAGTTGTGTAGAGATAGCTGAAAAGATCTGTGTGCCATTCTCATGTTTGTACAGTAAATATGAAGCTACCATCAACAGCCAGCTAGCTTAGCATAAAGACTGGTTTAAAGAAACAGTCAGTCCAGCTCTGTCTCTAATAAACATGTTATATAGAACATCGAGGCTACTCAGATCACCCGGCTAAGGCCTCTTAATTATCCCCAGCACCCTCCACAAAATCAAGGGTGATTGTGCTTTTACCTTGGGGGCTCTGGTCCTCTGGTACAGTCCCTCACTCTCTATCAGATCTACTGAGTCTGTAAACGGCTCTGAAAACTTCTCAGAACCCATTTATACCGCCTTGTTTTCCTAACAGCAAGGCTGCCATTTCCTGGTATATTGCTTTATATGTATGCTGTTAGCATTTCTCAGCATTGGTGGTTGCCTAATAACAAAAACAGCAACTCCCATGATCTCACGCTACATACATATTTTGTATGTTTTCACCCCTAGTGAAATGAATACTGTGCAATTAAAATAATATGATGTTACTGAATAATGTACTGATATCACTGATATACTATATAATGATAGACTGAATGTATCATCAACTCACATTTAATGTGATCTTACACTTACGAGTGCCGGTGCGATAGTATATGAGTACAATGCTAAGGGAGACATTTTCTGCTGTTACAATAACTCAGTGGGGGTTTTCCTCTGTAGAAAACCACGATAAGACTGTGGTCCAGCTGTCACCATGGCACGTGCCATTTGGAAATCTAATTCTTGAAAGCACGGGAACATGAGCTGATTTGCTATTTACATGTTTCCACTCTCCCCCCTTCTAGTTTATTGGCTGCATAATTGGAAGACAAGGCAGCAAGATCAATGAGATTCGCCAGGTCTCTGGAGCTCACATCAAAATTGCCAGCGCTACTGATGGCTCTGCCATGCGCCAAGTCACGATCACAGGCTCGCCGGCCAGCATCAGTGTGGCCCAGTACCTCATCAACGCCAGGTAAGACATTACACAGGGAGAACCACATCCAGCAGGGCTTCACATCGCTGCCTGGTGATAAGACAGCCAAACACCATGCTATTGTATGAGGGCAGAGTTATTGTACTCAGGGTGAGGCTGGATTTGTTCCATCTCACTGCTCCATTCTCTAGACTACATTAAAATCCTTATTGTCTCCGCTTTTTAACACATTCCTTCTTTGATTCTGATGTTTTCTCCTTTCTCTCACCTCCCATCTCCTTTGTCTCACCCATTCTCCCCTTTTTTCATTTTGTCCTCTTAACCCTTCACCATCTCAACTCCCTCTCCAAACGTCACGACTTGCAGCTTAGAGATGGCTAAATACACCATGCAGGCCGCTTCTTCAGCAACCCCAGTTGACCTCAACATGGGCTTCGCTCAGGCCAATCCCACTGCCTCCACTGCTGCTACCTCTATGGCCGTCCTGGCGGCCACCACCCCAGCCCCCACCATTAACGTCCACTCTCCCTCCACCTTACAAACCATCCAAAACCCACACTACGCCATCCCCGTTTCCAGCCTGCTTGGCATGAAAGGTCTCCCCGTCCTGGCTGTCCACCCAGCAGCCGCTTCCGGCCTAACGCAGGGTTTATCCCCTTATACGGCAAAAATGCCAACCTCCGGCGTCAAAAAATCTGAGCGGCAGAAGTTTGCTCCTTATTGATGTCTGCCTTTCAAGTCTAGTCAGCGTAGCTGACTGGTAAGACATTATTAAATGATGAGAAATTATTTAAAATTGAGCATACAGGCGTAAAAAGAGCTTACACCAGAGTGTTCAACTTTTGCCGGCATAGCACTTGTTTCCCTTAAAACAGGAGAATATTGAAAACAGGCTGAAAGGATGATCAGTATCAAAACATGTCCTCATTAATTGAAACAGGCAGCAGAGGTGCATATTAACTCAGTATTATCTAAAGAGCACATGTAACAATTAATGTGGGTAACTCAGGCTTGAATTAGTGCCCTAGAAAAATATATTTTTCAAATGGGTTCATGTTACAGAGCTTTATATGAAGTCTTACTCCAGGAGAGGTATTTTCAAATATTGCAAATATTGACTTAGTTTTCTATCTGTGTATCTAGTTAACAGTCAGATTTGGTTAGATATTTCAAACTAGTGACATAAGAGGTGGTGCTTTGTTGGCAGCAGGCTGTTAAAATGTTTGTCTTGTACTATAGAAGTCAGTGTGTTAAGTATTTTTTTAACAAGGGCTGCTCCACTCTACTGTAGGCTCTCATCAGTGCTAACAGGCTTCTGTGTCCTGTAGTAGCATTGCTCTGTAGCAGTTCTGATGGGATTATCCTAAAGCCACATTGGATCCTCGTGGATTTCACTCTACGCAGTAATCCTGTAAGGCGGGAGCGGCCTAACCAACTCATTTATTGTTTTGTACGCTAGCTTGTTTCTTGTTTATTCTCTAAACTAAATGAGCTGAATGCTTCAACTTACAGCGTCTGAAATGGGCGCTGAGCAACTATGGTAATAAATGTTTTATTCATGTGTTTCTGGTATGGGTCTGCCCCCCAACCAATGCAAATTTGTAATATTTGTTGATGAAATGACTTTGAAATAAATGGGACTTTTTATGAATACAGATTGCTTGTTTTTGTCACAATTCTGCTGGTGTAGAAAATATTTTATGTTTCTGTTGATTACTCTGACCCCTGAATACATCCGCTTCGAGGGTTTATGCTTTTTTAAGTCTGGGTGGAGTTATGAGCTTTAATTGTACATAAAGCAACAACAACTTTCCCCTCAGCTTAAAATTACAGCTGACAGTTCAGAGAGCACTGAAGCTATTTTGTTCAAAATATGAGATGTGATCAAATGTCCTTGGTGTTTTAAATATAGGAATTATAATATTTTATTGATGCAAATCCAAATCCAAAATGGTATAAGGTTATAATTCCCCTGTGTCTTTCTCATATATAAAGAAAAGCAAAGAGCAGACACCCAGCATAGTCTGACTCATTGCAAAAAGATGCTTTTCACCAGAGAAAGACCCCACAGCCTGTACATGTGAAGCACAAACAGCAGAAATACTTAAAAACAGAAAACAATGGCGAGTAGAACTGGCCGCCATCAGCAGACGTTTAGAAAAGTCTGCAAAAATACAGTCCGCTGTATTATGGAGGTAGTTTGTTGATGGCAGAGGGCACAGAGCTGCTGCCCAAACAAACTTTTCCACCTGCTCTCTGCTGGAAAGCAAATGCAAACTCGGACTGACCTCACAGTAAATATTCAACACATGTTGTGGCAAAATTCTCAAGGGTGCCAAAAAAAGAACAACTTAACCTCCAGTCGTCCACTCAAGCATACGGCTAATGGGCAGGTGGGGTACAGTACAGTCCGTCCGCTCTGTGTCCCGCTCTGTCCCTCTTTAGCCCTGCTCCTGAGTCTGACTTCCCCCCCTCCCTCCTGCGTGTCAAAACCAGGAGGTGGGCACTTCTGTTCCGCCTGATCTATGGAGTGTGGGTAGCGAGCCATGTGGGCCATTTCCACAGCACGGCTCGAAAAGTGGAGATAATCAATAGTTAATGGGGGCAGAAATGTAATGACATTTGAAGAATGACATTTGAACCTGGGGGAAGGTGTAGCAGCAGAGAACAGTGCTGCATGTATGCTGATGTGTGCCCAGGGCAGTTATGGTTTCACTGCCAGCTTCTAATGCTATATTAATGATTTCCTTTTTCAACCTGACACAGGCAGGAGCGAGGGGGCTTTTTGGAGCTTTCTGCCATCATGCAGTTTTGAAAAAGCAATTTAGAGGTAAATAAGTAAATAAATATATATATATATTTTTTAGGTGCATAACAACTTAAAAGACGGTGGCAAATTAGGTAGGCAGCTTTGTCACTCAATCCCTGATGGAAAATCACTGCAATACTGAAAATATAGTTCCATTCTGTCTGTGGTGCCCCGTTGGGTTTTGTACTTTGTCTGGTCTATTCCTTCAGTAGATTTCCACTGTCTATATGATACTGTTTATACAATATACAGTAGATACAGGGTGTTTTAATCTGCTATGAAACTTGACAAACCTTTTAACCCCGTGTTTCCCAGTGGTGATAGCGTTGGCAACGTTAGCAACATGGACTCCAAAACACTCAAATAATGCGCTTTTAGTTATTCTCACTGTAAACACTGCACCGTATCTATCTATCTATCTATCTATCTATCTATCTATCTATCTATCTATCTATCTATCTATCTATCTATCTATCTATCTGTCTATCTATCTGTCTGTCTGTCTGTCTGCGAGGGAACAGACTTTCACACAACACCAGCGCTCTCCATCAAGTAAAAGCCTGTATCTTCGCTCTTGTTTTGTCTCCGTTTCTATCGCTCTGACTCTTCACCTTTCTAACCTCCTCCATCAGGGGGGTTATTTTTCCTCTGCAGTGTAGACTTACTACAGTTATTCCAGTTGTTTTGCGTCTACCTGAAGATAGTGGCTGGGGGAAAACAATGCTTCTTCCAGTTTTGGCTGCGATTGTCACACCATTATACTCTATCATACAATTGCCATATTTGTAGTTTGCTCTCTGTACGATCAGTGAAGCCAAAAATGCTGAAATGTACAATAATTTGACCGTTTTGTGTCACAAACGTTGGCATCTGGTTTTAGTCTATGCTGTCTTATTTTAATTCATGATCAGAATAGCAAAATATATGACCCCTTTCAGCCAATCATGCTGGGCGTGGGCTTTGATGATAAACATGATTTGTGAGCGTGGCTGTCATCTCTGCCACAGCATAACACTCAACTTACAGGAGGAGCTTGAACTTTCTCACTAAGGAATGTTGGTCCAAGTTGAGTTGTTTTTGAATGCACTCAGGTATTAATCTTAGTTATACGTTCTTTTAAACTACACAATTACAGCTATTTGTTCTTGTGGCTTTGACTCAGGTACGATCATTTACCCCAAAATACTACAACGTTAAGCCTCTGGTACATTTAATATTTCTCATCTGGCAACACTGGTTGTAACTGGTTGTAATTCTACCATCATTTTTTCTGGGAAAAACTGAGCCCGGTGGCAGACCTAATATCATAAAAGCAACACCAAGGGAACCAATCTATAGACGGATGCCGTCACATTTTTTCTTTTCAGCCGCTACACTGTGCAATCAGTAAATTTCTTCAGAATTAAAAGTGATGCCAGTTTTAGTAACCTGTGAGCATTTTTCCATTGAAAAGACTTTTACAGGTGGACGTTGTTTTCACCAGCTAGTCAGAGAAATTAATTAAACATTCACAGTTAAAGCAAACTGCCAACCTTCAGACTCACAGTTATCCACTTACCGTATTAAGCCACCGCAGCCACTGCTGTTTTCAGGGTTAAAACGTTGTGTTTCTTTTTTTTTCAACTTGAGAAATTTGCTGCACAAGTTATGGTTCTGCGTAATAAAAGCTATGATTACATGCCCATGTGCTTTACAACAGTAAGCTGTATGCCTTATTTTACATTAATGAACAAAAGTACCCCCATTCCAAATGTCCTGGACTCTACAGTTCCATGTTTCTGAACTTTTATATGAAAAATGTAATGTGTTGAAGTGAAGTCTTTGTGTCGACCACGACATTTCATCTGCCAGGCCAACATGACTCTGAAGAAATACATATCACACTATTGTCTTTCTTTCAACCTACATATGAACTAATTATCTAAAATACTTATGTAAATGTGTGCTTTGTGACAGGATGGTGTTGTAAACCACATCTTAGATTACTGAAAATGCTATTTTCTTTCTAATTGGTTATCAATGTTGAAATCCTGGTTTGTGCTCAATAGGTGGGCTATGCTAAATGTAAGCAGTTACCAACTACAGTATACAGGTAAACACAAATTGCATGAATGAAAGCATCAATTAAATATAAAGTGTAATTGAATACTTAGCCCAACTGAAGAAAAGACGTGAATATTTAAAATGATAACAGTAAATGTATGTGTATCTGGTCACATGCTCGGTGGGGGGGGTATGTGTCAGGGCTGGTGACCCGCAGTGTCTCTAAATTCCTGTGTGCGGCCCTGCACGGTTCCCGGTGTGCACCGTGCAGGTATTACACTGACAATTATCCACACGTTTTAATTCCCCTCCTTGTATAATGTGCTTTAGTCTTTTCTCATTAGGCAACTAATTACGCGTTGACCAAACTGTGTCACGGAAACGACTCTCTAATCGGAGATAATTAAGTGAAGTCGTTAATCACCGCCGCATGTGGACCTCATGAACCGACCTGTGAGCGTCCACTGGTCCCACTAATTGACTGCCCGTTGTTGCCTCTCCCACTTTAAACTGCTCCACCTGGTGGCCGCGCGGCCGAACGTGACGTCTGAGCGCGTGCCCCCCCCCTCCGTTCATTAAATTATTTATTTATTTTGTTGTCACCGTGAGAAACAAAGTGCCAGTGTGGAGCAGGGACAGCAGCAGCACTCGCAGCGGCGGATCGACGGAGCGCTTTTTCACTCACTGTGACGATTAAAGTTGAGCGCGGCGCGCTGATGACCTGCAGCATCCTCCGGGGAAACTGTGCATTTGACTGGCTTAACGAGCGTCAGTTTCCATCTCCTCACCGCTGATCATTTGTTGCTGTCGTGGCTCTCCCGCTGTCCAGCAGTCCGAAAGGCTGTGTTTCAACCCGGCGCGCTGACGGATACAGACGGACTCCGAGGATCACAGGTGAATTATAGCAACGCTGCTGTGGCAGGATGCTGCTTTTTGCTTGATTCATGCATGTTGGTGCTCTCATTTGCTCCGATGCTTGGCGAAAATCACATCAACTTAGTTTGCTGAGAATGTCCTGCTGAAAATTGGTGCTTGGGTTGCAGCTCCTGGGAGGTTTTTTTTTTTTTCTTTTATTTTTTACTCTCTCGGGGTTACAAGGAAAGCCACCGTACCCTCATGAAAATTAAATTGCATCCATCACCAAATAGCTTTTATATGCAAATTAGGCTGATTGGGAGGAGGAGGGGGGCTCTAATGCAGCCTGCGCAAAAGGATGATGCACCTGTAGAAGCTGCATAGGTATCAGTGTGAGTGAGGAGTGTGGGCATTCTGATGTAAATGGGACTGAGGCTGCTCTAAGAAGCATCACACGGATTTCAGTGGCTGCACAAAGACCGTGCCTGCTCGCACACACACTCCAGGATGCAACATCTACTCAACACAGCCTTGAACAGCAGAGTAGGCAGCCTAAACATGTAAAATACTGTGTTTATCGTTTGCTGAATGCATAGTTGTGGAAAAGATGGTGGGGTCTTGAGCGTGTATTATTTCCTGAAAATATTGGTGTTTATTTGTGCAGTTCTGCAACCCCTGCGTGTGACACAGAAGAAAGTAAAAATGAAAAAGGCTGCCTGCCGTCATCGTCATCCCAACATCCAGCTGATTTACACTCTGCTTCTTATTACATTTCCAGCCACACACTCGCCCCAGCAGCCTGTGTGTGTGAGCAAAATCTCACCTTGTTCCCCTGCACATAATCTTAAGATTATGTGACAGTTGTGCAAGGGGCCGTTGGTTTTTGCATCGCACGTTTAGGCAAACTTTCCTCTGATTTGGGTCACTCACAAGATTTACAGTCAGAGGATAAAATTCAATTAGGCAGCCCTGCAGCAATCTTTACTCACTGGCAGATGGCTTAATACTCCTCCTGCCTTAGTGTCCCTTATTGCTCTAATTGGATTTCATCATTTCACACTGTTTATCTGTATGAAAACGAGTTTTTAAAATGTGGCATCATTAATTCAATACTTTCTCGGCCCTGTCAGATCCAAGCCCACTAGCCACCCCTGTCTAAACATTTCACATCTCATCCCCCATGATCTGCGTCGTCATAAATTGAAGTAGACCACAAAGTAAATTGTTGCATTCCCCGTGTGCCATCGATGGCATGTTGGGACGTCGGAGCAGTGTTAGTAGGAGAATCTGTAATGTGCAATAAATGAAGTGCACACAGCAGTGAGGCCATATTGTCTGTCTGGGTTAATTCTAGCCCCGAGGAGATGGTTTTCCTCTCAATGACATCCAGTTTGATTTAACAGAGGGACAGCGCAGGAGCTTTATTCTCCAAGACAATGTGAATGTGCATGTGTTTGCTTGTTTTGGAGGCTCGGTGTCAGACTTAAACAGGGCACGACGCCGGCCGTAAACACAAATCAAAACAAGGAGGAATCTGTGCGCGTCACTCTCTCTCCCCTCCCCTGTCAACGTGAGGTTTTACCAGCCAGATCAGATTTTACAAATATTTTTTTTTTTAAAATACTGCTCACACTTATTAATGACACATGGTAATTAGAAATAAACAAACAGACAGAAACATCTGAGCTCTCTTGTGGAAAATTCCTGGAGATGAGAGAGCTGCCTCAGTGCATTTGGCCCTATTTATAGCATTTTTTGTGTGTGAAACTGCTATCACCACCCCCCCCTGCAAGGAACCTTCCTGTGTGGCATCAAAGAAGGAAAGCAAGAGGCAGGTCAACCTTAATGCAACTTCACCGCCATGCTTTGTGTTATTGAAGCCGTGCCAATTCAATCTATATGAATAACAGTATCTTATTAGTCAAGGTGGGGCTAAAAATTTCACCCCGAGCTCAGGTTGCGTGTGTCAAGACGTATTCGCTCCGCCGGGTAATGAAAACGACAATAATTTATGAGTCATAAATCAATGCGATGGTGAGCATCATTGAACCGTGAACTAACAGCCAGGTGGAGTTCCTGCTTGATTAATCATTGTTGCTGCACCTCAGTGGTCAACCGGCTACGTTCAATAGCCTGACTTGTAAACAGAACTTTGGCCTTTGGACTCGGGGGGATTTATATCTACAGTGACGATAATGACCGAACCCGGTCTTGCTGGCAAGCACCGAGGCTAATAGTGAGTTCATTCTCTGTGTTGCAGGAGGCCACTGCAACATTTAAATGTCAGTGGCAAGTGGAAACATAGTTAGTCAACAAAAGTAATGGCACAAGGCACGGCAGCATTTAAATTTGCGATGGTAATAGGCGAGCAGAATAACAAAATGCAGTTGTATTATTGTGGATTTTAAGCCATTTAAGGCAGATAATTATAATTTTCTGCGGCTGCATACTGCATCGCCTTTCCAAGGTAGCATCTAGTGTAATGTGTGATAATTGTTGTTTAATGTGTGCAGGAAATCAAGCTGTAGAGATTTGGAGCCAGAGAAGTGGAATATTTTTAAGGGAGACATTTTAATGTAAGTCAGGTCTTATTCTATTGAGTGTTCACGCATGATGTGATTACCTCGCCTTGTATACTGGAAAGCGTACACTATGGTTAAATTTATACCCAAAAATCAGTTTATTTGGCTTTTCCCCCAGAAATATGACTCTCAGTTGTAATTCAGACTGATAATTATTCTAACAGCGCCCCACCAATATGTTGGTTGGCCGATGTTATTAGTCGATTTTGGCTCATCATAGATATATTGGTATTAGGGATGCAAATGTTATGCAGGTTCTTTAATCAACAGCCGTCTGTCTTATCAACTAATTATTGGTTGATCATTTGACACACATTTTTCAATACAAAGTCATATTCAATACATTATCATCAACATTCTCAGAGATGACTCGATTAATCATTAACATCCCTAATTGGCATTGCAGTGTATGTTGTCTGATATGTGTTTTTTTTTTTTTTTTTACTATTTTTTACAGAACATAAAGCAGAAGTAGATGCCTGCGGCAATGTTTAATTACAAAATTTTGAGTAAAGGTATTGTTTCAGTTCACTAATGTCATTTTTGACATCAACATTCTAATTTAACTGTAAAACATTGTGCCTCCACCATATACGTATCTTTGTTTATCAAGTGTTTTATCAAGTGTTTGATGGCCACATTTGTAACCAGAAAAAATGTGTGTTTCACTGTATAAACATATAAAACAATATTGGCCGGTACATCAGATATCAGATCTTTTTTTGATCTGCATCAACACCAGTAATCATGTATTGGCAAGGCTCTACTTTTAAGGGCAGTAAAAATACACAGTGGTGAAAATAAGCAGGAAATGTAATCACTGTCTTGTGCTTAGAAAGCTTACATATAACAATAACAATACATGTAACAGGATTACATAACCAAAGACAAAACAAACCTAACTGCATTCCGGTGAAGTTACAGAAAAAAGATGTAAATAGATTACAGATTCATTCAGTACAAAAGAGGGATTGCGAACAGGATGACAACTTTAAAACGAAGAATGATATAATTTCATTACTGACTACATTTTTTAACAGTAAATTAGTAACTGTATATATTTAAGTAACTCTTCCAACCCCGGTGCTTTGGTTCGAGACATGAATGAGTGCCCTACATTGTGTCTGGCAAAGATCTGGTCCCTGCAGTGTTGATCCATATGTTCTGCTGACATTGATGTAAAAGTATTAACAGCTTTTATCCATTTGTATGTTTTGTAGAATATTTGTTGAAAGGTACTGAAGGGGTAATACTTGAATTTGCCACAAAGTGGGCTTGAAAGTGACAATAATGAAGTGACAGTAGACAGATGTTGTTGGACCAAAGAAGGAAACGTCTCAGATTAGACAGGTTTTATTTGCTAAGCATTAAGGCATTTTAAAGTTTATTCTTCCTCTTTGCATCAAAAGACCATTCATAGACAAGGAACTATACAGTTATCCCACACAGTGACATTACTGAACTATTAGGAACAGCAGCTAAAGCTCTGACAGAAATACAAACACAGATGAGAAATCTATTGAATAACCTGTTATCTTTAGCAGCAGATCTCTGAAACACATTATTAGTTCAAAATTATATGTATAAAAATGTCTCATAGCAAATATTAAAGTACCATAACAATGTGAAATGTGTATTTTGGGCTGTATAAGCCCTGCAGACCTCAAACAGAGGGGACTGTATAATATGCACACTGCAGCAGGTACATCATCACAGGTTTAAATATGACTTTCCTCACTGATACCAAGTTCCAATGATGTAATATTTTATTCAATGGAAATAAACTTCCTCTCCTGTTGAGTTTCCAGCTGAGGTTTTCCCGCTGTTCGACCTGACAGGCCCGAGGTTTGAACTGACAACTCTCACATCGCACCCCAGCGCTGCCCGACCGTGGCTGTGCTGGCTGGCTAAATGGTGGAGGATTAGAAACTCAGCTCGTTTAAACTCTTGTACTGCTTGATCATTAAAATTTGATAATATGCGCAGAGATGTTTTAATAATGTGTATATTTAAGGACCTTATTTTACTCCAGGGGTGTGTAGTTTGTTTGCCACTTTACATACGCGTGCACACACGCACATGTGCACACACACTCTGCATGATTTCTCAGAGCCTCTGATTGCATCGTTATTTATTCATCAAAAATCAATTACAGGAACCAGATAACATTACAATTTAGCACAACAGAGAAGCTTAGTGGAGGTCTTTGTTTTATTGCCGATATCACGCAAGTTTCACCTCAAGAGGCTTTCTGCCAGGTTCCTAAAAATGTTTCCGTCCAACGCTCTACAGTGCGTTAAAATCTACAAGAGTCTGACTGAGATTTTGAACTGTTCCGATGCGTGTTTCTTTTTTGACTGACCATTTTTGGCCGGACATTTCAGCACTTTGTGCCACTTGATAATTACTTGGACGACTCCAGTGTTTGGAACCATGCAGAGTCCTGTCAGTTGCCAAACAGATGTGGAAACAGGAAAACCACATGACTACTTTGCTCTTGTTTAAAAAAAAAGAAAAGTTCTTTAAGACCAAAATGTACAGCTCATTTTTCAGCGCTGAGAAGTGTTTGTTTTCCAGAGATAATTATTTGGAGCTGACAAGTGTAAATTGCAGAGCTGTTTTTACCACTTACAGAGTTGATTTGTTGCTTGAAAGTGGGTGTTCAAATTTGTCAGAAGTGTGAATGAACTCAGTGATGCTGGCCTGTATTAACCCTGGTATACCTCAGACTGATGGCTGCAACCAGTAGTTAGTGAGGCACTGAGCACGGGCCATGTCAGGTCACACGGGTGCTGAGTTTATGAGTCTGACTGCTGCATCGCTTTGACCCGAGCAATGTCGGTAAAAACAGAGAGTTGCTACATCAGGTCCCAATCCTTAAAGAGACTTTTGCAGAAGCATGCATGCGGTATATCACACATTATGTGCTCATTAGACTCAGTTTAATTCTCACATTTGTCTGAAGAGTAGTCTACAAGCCTCCACCCTACACCGCAGAGGAGTGCAGACACTGTATTGAATCTTCTTGTCAGTTTGCAGTTGTTTTTTCTTTCCAGCCAGAATATCTTTTGCAAGCGTTCAAGATAGAGCAGTGAAGCAAAAAAGTGAATTCTCTGCAGGGCTGTGGGGCAAAAGATAAATCCATGACCTTTCACCAAATTGCTTATATGCAACACTATAAATGTAAGAAAGTTTACCATCACTTGAACCTGAGGAGTAGGATCTTAACATTATTTAACAGTCAGCGCTGTAGTATATAATGGACTTTTATGTTTCAATCAAGCTGCTAACATTTCATGACATTTGGCCCACGTAACCCTAAGAATTAATTAGACATTTATGATAGATGTCTGAGATCAGTAGGATGGCATTAGGATGGCATGAACATAACACTCTAATTGATAGTTGATGCATAGAATCTGCATGAGGTTGTAGAGGCGAAATATTAAAGTGTGTGGATGGACTTATTCTACATATGTCTTACTCTTCACAAATGTCACGAGGAGACCAAAAGCTACCAGTGTGCACAAGTCTGTCTCTCAGCACTCTGAGATTTCTCTATGCTGTGTCCCACTCTGCCCCGAGCCTATTCATTCCTGCCGAAGACCTAAATCTTTAAAAAGTGTCACAAAGACACTAGTCTCTATTTTCAAGAAGGCTCTGTGTCTTCTGGAGACAGCCACCACACTTTAAGCAATTTTAAGCAAAAATTACTCGAACAGGAAGAAGTAGTGCATTTGTTGAAGACTGGATTCAGCTGAATTAATAAACCTTTGGTGCTAAGTAGAGGGATATAGCCTTAAAAGGTGCAATATGTTAGAATTTTAGTTTCAATCATTAATTAACAAAAAAACAGAATGTGAAGAAATTAGAGTTTTGAGGCAAAGTCAACATTATCTGTGTATTGTATTGCAGAGATGCCTACTGAATTAAGCATGCTAACCAGCTCGCCCCGGGCCTGAATTGCTCGTGCACAGCGGTCCGAGGTCCTGTTAACACAAAAAAATCCTGCTATCTGCACGGGTAACTAAGCTAACAAGCTAAGAGTAGCTACATGCATAAACAGAATACACAATGTTTGGAGTACAAGTTCAACACGTGGCCGGCTCTTACATATTGTGCCGTATGTTGAACGCATTATGTCCTTCAAAGTAACATTTCGATTAATCACAAAGCTAACGTGACATTTTGATAGAAATGTACTACTTTTGTGCAAAGCTATCTGCTGTGAACTGAAAATGTACAGACACCGGCAACTTTTACATTACAACAGACAGATGGAGTCCACAAGCCGCTACACTACTACTTGATACAGGCCTAGCATATGGCAAGTGGAGTACCACTCTGACGGAATAAACTACATTGCTCATGCTCGTCAAAGTGAAGGAACAGCAGCGCAACAGCTCACTGATGTGTTTTTAATCTTTGTTGAGCAACAGTGGAGGACTGTGGCACAGTTTTAGGCTATAACCTAAAATAGACTACACTTATTTACTTGTTGTAAGTAGCATTGGGTTGTTGCTGGTCATTCCATTGGCATTTGTGGACAGTGAGAAAAATGTTTCACCAGCCTTATCCTGTAAATACTGTGGTGCCATGGCTAGTTTGTGCCCAGTTGACAACCAGCCTGAGGGCCACCCAGAGCTCCGTCTTGATGGAGAACAGAGCAGCAGCAGTAACTGTGTGACAGCTAGTAACAGCTGTTAAGGTGGAGAGGTGAGGCTGAGAAAAGCCAAATGAGGTCCTTTTACTAATGAGGCTTGGGCTCATCTCTCTCTCACTCAGCTGCAGCAGCGTTATCGGTATGCACCTCGTTCTGCTTCCTCTCAGTTCCACAGCAGCTCCCAAGGATTCTGCCTCAAACATAGCAATTCAGCTAAAACACAGCTCAAATACCACCGACGTGCCGGCAGTCAATTTTAGCCTTTTTCCCTCTGAATAGATCAGAATTCATGAATATCAAAACGCAAGACTTAAAACATATGGGGAGACTTTGGCTTCATTGTTGGAGTCAGATAGAATTAATGTGGCTAGTTGTCCCAGCATTATCTCTGCTCTGCTATGTTTTACCACATACCTAAACGGATTTACTCGCAGCTTATTTAATGCTTAGTTTCTCTTCACCTCCTGTGTTAAGGGCTCCTTATCACTCTGCTGGAAATTAGCTGTGTTCATTGAGGTTGACAAAATAATCAATACAGTGAAGTATTCCTAAACAAGCGCAGACAAGACATTGCAGTTAATTGTTGAGTGAGTCAATATGGAGCTCAGTCTCACCTCCCTTCAAAATAAGCTATAAATGTCAACATGGCTGCAGCCCGTTAAACAGAGCTCAGCGGTGACACCGAACATTTGGTGAGGAAATGAATGGAAGTAGGCCACCGAACGCAGCAAAGCGTCCTATCAGGCATTTGAATTTCAACATGCTGCAGTAAATCAAGTTAAGCAAGAGACCAAAACAAAAACATTGACTATAGCTTTTTTAAAAAAAGAAAAAGAAAAGAAAAATGTGCAGCCTCTGCAACGTCTGCAGTTGATCCTGGGATTTCATTCGACTGGAGCTGCCGTGTATTGACTCCTCACATTGCTGAAAACTTTAAAGAAAGTGATGTGCTTTTACTTTTGATTAAAACAGAACAAAGAGTTATTTAGCATGCTTCTTTTAGAGAAAGTTTTGATGTCCCTATGGATCTTTGCAAAGCTATATAGCAGATCAGGCTTTATTTTGAAATTGATATGGCTACTTCATCTTTCCAGAGTGGAATTATGTTCCATTTTCAAATCAATTTCTCCTTTTGTACAGATGACTGTGATTCATTTAAGATAAAGCAGACATTGATCCTGACTCTTTGTTCCATAAGAGGAGCAGGAGCTTCAGAGTGTTACATTCAGGCCCTTCTTTGGCTATTTTCCTCTTACTCTGTCAGCGCTGCGACCGATTGATGCAGGGTGGTATTACAGTATGAAGTAGTATCGATTTCCTAACACGGCCCTATGAATACTCCCTGTACTGATGATCCAATTCACTGATCCTGCAGACTTGCGTCACACTCAGCAGGATGTTTGACACGACAGAGTGGTGCTCTGAAGTCGTCTGAATTTCTCACACTGTTCCAGAGGCTGAATGAGACACCTGGGATAAAAAAAATGACAAAATATGGAGCACATAACCCCAGTTTAATTTTCTTTTTACAGATGGACTGGCTCACACCTGAGATGTGAAGTGTGTTATGTGAGCCAAGGTGTTTTCCCACCTCACTGGTGGTGGGGAGAGATGCTGCACTCCGTTGCCATGACAGCAGAAGTTCTCTTTGTTCTCGGGGTCCTGATGAGCGGCGCACAGTGTAATCCTATTGCGACCTTACCAGCGAGCCGAGAACGTCTGGAAAGGGTGTTGACCCAAGCCAGGGAGGACAAACATCAGGACAAGCCGGCCCCAGAGGAGCCGCTCAGATACGGCGCTCAGCAGCAGCAGCAGCCGGAGGAAATCAATGCCTTGGGTCCTAACAGGACTGCCGTGAGCCGCGCCAGGACGAACCTCAACTCCCAGACACGAGGATCTAAGGGCGGGAAGTCCCAGGAGCTGTGGAGCGAACAGGACAGCCTGAATCAAATAGACGAGGGCCCCACCAGTGACGTAACCCTGTCCCTGGACGCCATCGACGAGTACGCCTACCCAGACTACAGGGGGAAAGGCTGCATGGACGAGAGCGGCTTTGTGTTCGCCATCGGCGAGCAATTCACCCCGGGCCCTTCGACGTGCCCTTGCCTCTGCACAGACGAGGGCCCTCTGTGCACCAAGCCGGACTGTCCCAAGGTTCACCCTCGCTGCATTAAAGTGGACACTAGCCAGTGCTGCCCGCAGTGCAAGGAGAAAAAGAACTACTGCGAGTTTCGGGGCAAGATCTACGCTTCTCTAGAAGAGTTTAAGGTGAGCCTGTCAACTGCACTCACTCATTTTTGACACGCTCAAACAAAGAAGTGCTGACAGAAACACTCTTGTTGTTCAATGGAGTTCATCACAGGTACTACACAAAAAACTAGTTACCTTGCCTCGCAGCATGCAAGCGAGCAGGCAGGCAGATTTATAATGGCAAAGGTCAGCACTTGTCTCTTTTCTCACACAAAGCCTGAATATTACCGCAGGCTGAATGTAGCAGTGCAGCTCAGCAGAGTGTTTCCAAATTCAGTTTACTGATACACATGATATTGTTACAGTTATAGTAATGTTACAACTTTTACAAAGAGCTGCATGTCGGTGCTTGTGAAGAAACGCAGAGACAAAACCAGCAGGATTTTCGATTTTTTTTATTTTTTTTAACTTCTGACACTTCTTTGAAAGGCTCCACTCAGGATTGCACCACAATCTCGGTGTAATGTCTATGTCAAGAAGTTACATTTTCCAGCTCCTAATGCCTCTCTCTTTGTTGGGGAGTGTCACAGCAGGAGGTTAAGGCTAATATGAGATTTTCTTCTTCCGGCTCATGGTGTTGCCGACAGCTCTATGTCTATTTCCTGCTGAGGGAAATCTGCAGAAAGCTCACCTCTCACAAGCGGCATACAGTACGTCAGCCTTTGTGCTATGCGGTATGGAGGGGGGCGCTTTGAAACTAAGCAACAGGCAGGTTTTTATGCTTGATTGCTAAGTTCTGGGGCATTGTACTAAGTGCTGCCTCGCTCCATTTTTCACAGTGGAGTGCTATGCGGAGGCGCAAGCCTCTACAATCTATAGCAATGCTGGCAGAATTAACCTTTGCTCCTTGTTAAGATGAAAGGTGTATGACTTTATACAAGCTGCTAAATGAAGCCTTTCACAGTAAATGTAGGAGCTGGATGTAATTCAAACCGTATTCGGTTCCAGCCTTTGTCCCATATTTGTTCTTTTTCGAGACATTACAGAAGCTCGGATAACCGAGTCATTTCTAACGTTAGTGTTCACGCGCCAAGATGATTGGAAGCATCTTTCTGTTGTTTCCCATTCCTATTGATTTTTCCATATCCACTGATTGGATAGTGAAGTTCAATTCTCGACTCAGCTCTCCCTAAAATGAGGCATTCATTGGCAATGAAGTTGAGAAGGATGAGACGCTCCTATAGATGCAGCTTTGTGACAATGAGTGCACATTGTATTAAACCAACCAGACAGCCAGGAGTATTTTCATGTGTGTGTGTGTGTGTCTGTGTGTGTGTGTGTTGGAGAGATAGCTGCAGAGAGACAGAGCAGTGGAAAAAGGAGAGACACAAACACCGAGACAAAAAGCCAGGGACCCAGATAGCAAGAAATTAATTATTTGGAGAAGACTCTTTGTTGTCTGTGTGTCGGTATATCTGTTTGTGAACTGGTTATAGTGGTGTTAATTACTATTCCTGCTCTGCCGCCCAGGTGTCTCCATGTGAGAAGTGCCGATGTGAGCCCAGCGGAGAGGTGTTGTGCTCCGTGGCAGCCTGCCCTCAGACGGAGTGTGTGGACCCAGAGTACGAGCCGGATCAGTGCTGTCCCATCTGCAAGACTGGTGAGTGGTTCTCCTTCAACAACACTGTGGTGAACACTTCCCCTCAGCGCAACCAGCCTCCTACTGGTGGTGGCTGCTGGTTAGCTCCATTAGAGCGGACTAGACAAATGTTTTTGCTCAAGGGCACCTCAACAGGATTTATGAGGGCAAGGTAGCATGACACGTATTCTGCTGACGCAAAGCACGCAGCATGCTGCACTGCAGTGTTTGCAGTCTCATGCCATATCAGATTTTTTTTTTTTGTTTGAAGTTGAGCTGCAGCTAACAGTTATTTTCATTTTCAGTTAATCACCTTATTAATTATTTTCATAATTGATGGTTTAGTCTATAAAATGCTCATCACAGTTTCCCCCCGTGACATCTTTAAATTGCTTTTTGTCTAACAAACAGTCCAAAAACCAAAGACTCTGTATTTACTGTCATAAATGACAAAGAACCAGCTGATGTTTTAAATTAACGCTTGAGAAATGACTAGAAATGACACGACTGCAACTAGAAATAATGAGATCTATGTCAATGATTTAACAACAAAACATGGTTAATCACTTGTGGGTTGAACCTTTTTTTTTTTGCTCATTTCTTATTTTCAGTCTTAATTTCATTACTCAGTGATGGAGGCTGTGATGCATTTTCCAAATCTCTACTGTCTGGTCCAGGGATTTGAGGTCCGTTTGCTTTTTACGCTTCTAGGGGTTTCTAAGTTTATGATCCTGTTGGTTTGAGAGCTTTGGCCCGTCTGAAGAGAAGGAATTCTGCGGCTCAGAGTCGATTATCTGAAGTTGTTTCAGATGATTCCAGACAGCATGTCCTAGATTATGTCCCCTTGTTTTCTTGGTGTGACTCTAATGCAACGTGGCAATGTCAGCAACATTGCTTCCTTCAGCAAAAAGAATGATGACTTGCGATATGTATCTCTGACTTGGAATCTTAAAGTGGCGCATGCTGTCTGCTATAAACAAGAGCAAGCACTTTGCATGAAGAAAAATCCCTGTGATAGAGACAAGTACTCAGGACGTTGCACATAAAAATGCTTCCGTCTGTATGAGCCGCTTATTAGACGACAGTGCTGCTAATATCGCATTTGAGTAAAACTGCAAGCAAGATGCTTTGTTTGTAATGCTGTTTGTTAAACTGAGCATTTCCACATTGATGGGTAAACTCGAGACAGTTATTAATTACAGATTTGGGGCAAGTGAAATTACAATAACAACTGTCTTGCAGAGAGATTTATCCTGAAAAAAGACAAAGGAGAAAAACATACATCAGGAAGTGAATTTGCCTTATTCAGCAGATGACTAATTGCTCATCATAATTACATCCAGAATGTCACATTAGGAACATTCCTGACTCGGAATTCATTGTAAACCCAAGCTTTTGCATGTAATGAATGTACGTGATCAGTTATCAATCAGAGATTGTCACACTCAAATTAAAATCCTGTCACAACCTCCAGAGATAATGCGTAAAATACATTGGTAGTCATGGAGCGCTCCACACTCAATTAATATTTGCCAGCTGTAATCTTGGGAAATACATGTTGGTCCCTTTGTTACCATTTTTTTTTTTTTTTTTTGCTGCTCACCCACTTTTTATATATGCACATATTGATCATGCTGAGAGGGCTCTGTGCAGACTTTGGGCAGTGCTCCATATTTTCCCCTGTGAAATGCCCGGTGGATTTGCAAGGTTGCATTCTGAGGCGCGTCACGAGACACAGATGTGGATACAGTACAGCATGTGCAGGGACGTAGCAGATTGAAGAAAGCGGGTATTTTAATTCAAAAGTCCCACCAAAATCCACGGGCTCGTTCAGGCGATGAGGATTTTCAGTTTTAAGATGGTGTCAGTTCCTATTACCATAAGATTACCACACATTACCATTCAATAAACAGAGCTCAGTATGTCTAAGATGCCAAGTCACCAAACCACAACTAACGCTGTCGGAATTAGAAATACTCAGATTACTTTTCCCTTCTGTGGGTTGTATTCTGTGTGTAAATGGACACTATATGGATTTGACACATTGAGACCAGTTTACTCATCATGTGGAGTGCTACTCAGCCTTTGCAAACAGTTGTGTAATGTCTTTGTGGCTCTGGAGAAGCTTTTCTAAACCTGCGCTTCAATCTGGAGGCGTGTTCGAGTTGGAAACATGAGGGCTTTTACCAGGCAGAGAGTGTTTATTAAGGTTGTGAAGTGGGAGTACCTGCTGGTTCTGGATGTACTGTAACCACACTGTGAATTCCCTTTTACACGTTTTCTTTGAATGGCATCCTCATTGTTCCTCAACATGGAAAAATCAGGACTCACATGAATAATTGCCTCCACCAAGGAGGTTATATTTCCAGTCGTGTCCGTTCTTTGGTTGGTTTCTCTGCAGGGTGACATGGAAACGAATGGATGGAAAAAATGCTATAGGTGTATACTGTGGCCATCAGGTTGAATTGTTATATCTCTGTTTCTGAGAAATGCCTTTTTTCTGCCAAGATTGCTCTGAATACTACAATACCGTGTGGGCCCACTATTACTGTGGAGAATTCAAAACACTTAACTGTTGAATTTGTAAACAAAACACGGTGCAGTGGTTGGTGAATTAATTGGTCTCAAATGCAAAAGTAAATTAATTTGAGTACCAGATTGTACTGTCAGTTTCACATCACTGTAATTTTCTTTTCATGTGGAAATGCACTGTGGGAGTTGCAGTTAATTTGTTTTTGTTTTTTTTTGCACAGGTTGTACATTTGATATCAACCAACCCGGTATTTCTCATACAGTTGTTGCTCTTTTGCAATGATTACTCAACCGAAACAGTTTTTCCCCAGACAGAGCTCCTACTTCTCCTCTCAGCCGAGTTGCATTTTGGGAATTGTAGGCTGTGTAATTGTTGGACCTTGACCTATGATTGAACTAACAGTCAGAATGTGTTGTCCTCTGCTGCTTTGAGTTTGGCCATTCTTTCGAAAAACATTCTGTCTTTATCGAATCCTCCAAAAGTATGGAAATGAAATACTAACACTCACCGGAGTGCCCCTTTAAGCTGGTTGTTTCATTTTCTATCACACACACACACACCTGCACGGCACGTCGCTAAATTTAGGATTCTGCCGCTACATCATCCTGCATCCTCTGT
The DNA here is from genome assembly GCF_904848185.1 of Acanthopagrus latus. NCBI lineage: Eukaryota > Metazoa > Chordata > Actinopteri > Spariformes > Sparidae > Acanthopagrus > Acanthopagrus latus. The sequence continues at coordinate 13,749,532 of NC_051053.1, read as the reverse complement.
CAGATCGGTCCCACACTCCTTTAGAGTAATCTGCAGGGGCACAGTGGTATTTATGAAGAGGCAGAAATAGCCTTTGGCAGCATTTAAGCCTCATTTGCGCAGCAGTCATTCTACAGTGTTTTTAAAGATGCAGCAGGTGAGAAAAAAAAAATCTGCTAATCAGTTCTAAGACTTCCGCACTTCATATCGAGCCCCCCTGCTGGTGTTTGTCAGATATCCAGGATAACTGCAAATGTCGGAGCCCTCTCACTGCTGATTGAGCAGAGAGGAGATTCTTTGTATCAGTATGTTTAACATCCTCTTGGACGGTGAGAGGTTCTGGCTCTGATTTGATGAAAAGTGGTGGGAGTGTCATCGTGTAATCACTCTCCACAATCACCAAACATTTTTATGAGTGTCAAACTCTGCACAATACTGATGACCTTCCACCCACTGGAGAAAATGGAGGCCTCTGCCAGCAAAGAGAAAAAACATGTTGCTTTGAAGGCTTAATTGGTGCATGCTTTCATTTGCATTTGCAGTTCATTTCACGCTAGACTTGACACCGTAAAATAAACATAGCAATGTTAAAAAATGAGCTATAGGGGATACCTTGTTAATAACTGGACGGTCTATTAATCAGGCATAAACAGAAGTAAAATGAGACATCACTCTAAAGACACCACTGATCTTCCTCCAGCTTGTATCAATATCAAAACGATTAGCCATCGGATTTCACTTTGTCTTTTATTCATGATGCTTCTTTGCCAGGTATTACAGACGCTGCCGTTTAAAAGATGAGGATCATTGATTGTCAACTCCCATCTCGCCGCTGTTGATCATGCAGCGCTCAATACGAGACAGCGCCGCAGTGGTAGCTCCAAGATGAAGTGCTGGCGGTGTAAAATAAGGTTATTGGAGGTCGTCAGAGAGTTCCCTCTCAGGTGGTGTTGTTTGTCTTGCCTGCAGATGTTGTTTGAAGTGTAGACAGATGTTAAGGCCTCCCAGGAACTCTGATGCATTCAAAGTGTCACATCAAAGCTCAGCTCATTAATGGGAAAGGATTAAATACTCATCCAGATGTTTAAAAAGGGAAAGAAAACTGACGCAGGGTTGAAGAGTGCGCATAAAAAGTAGATAATATGAGAAAATGGGACAAATGAGGCGAAAGATTGAAACATCAGATCTGTATCGAGGACTCTGATCTGGTTTCTCATTCAACAAGTCACCCCTGCTGTCTTCACTGTCATTTCCCAGCTAACAGCCCTTCTCCGCTGCACCATTTTCACTATTGATATAAATCACAGTGAAGTATTTCAATGTTTGATAAGTTCATCAAAAATGCAGGGGCATTATCTTGGCCTTTTCAGGCATGCAAAATCAATGCTTATGGCAGAGCACCCTGTCTCAGATGTGTTATTCAGCCTGTATGCGAGGAGACACTTGGGGAAGAGCCAGGGGAGCTAGATGAAAGTGAGAGGTATCGCGAACATCCACCCCAGACAGTTGTTCATGAATATCAAAGAACAGCTGTGAATGGAGGCAGGTTCTCATCATTTTTTACTCATTATCTCAAAGCGCTGGAACACATTGCAATTAAATGGTTTCATACCCAGTAAAGTTTGTGACTATCATTCACCCGCCGCCACAAAGTTCAGTTAAACAATATTGATTCTCTCAAAGAACTGTTTCTTTCTTTCTTTTTTTTTTCTGCTCGAAATAGAATTGATATAGGTGGAAAAGACATGGAAGTGTTTGCTGTAAATTCAATGCCAAGTGTTTTCTCTCTCGCAGCATCTGCTTTTGAAGGAAAAAAAAAAAAAAACATCAATGCAGGAGAAGCCTCTCTCCGCGGCACCTCGGCCGACGCTCCCTCCCCCTTGTCCTTTGCTCTTGCAGGGTATCGCCTTGGCAACGCATGAGGAAACAAGTGGTGCTCTTCAAGACTCAGACATTAGGGTCAACACTAATCTGGGAGGGATGTGATAAACAGTCTGAACCTGAGCCAAAATCACTTCAAATAGAGCAACACGAGACATGGTAGCCTGGTTGCCAAGAGGGATAGAGACTCATTTAAATTAAGAGAGGCATGATTCATAGAGGGCCTTTTAAGATGTGGCAGGTTTTTTTTTTTTTTTAAAGGAACACGTAAAAAAATAGCCGAGTGAAAGGGAAGTTGTTTATTTGCATGTGAAATGGTGTGGCTTGGCCATTTGAAGCAGCCTCCATCTCATCCTGACAGCTCAGACTAGAGGAGTGTAGCAGGCAGAGCTAGTCTCAGGCAATACACGCAAAAATGAATGCTGCTTTATAATTGACTACTGTTCACTAAGCCCTGCCAGCCTTAGTTAGCGTTGCTACGCCTGTCAAGCTTTCCAGTTTTACAGTGAAAACGGAGGCAAATCAACCAAAAAATTCACAACAAAACTTGGAAACAGTAGCTCTTTGATTTGACGCAGAGGTTAACAAGAGCAGGTTCCTCATTTCTAGCGGGTGCCTTCGGATTTCGTTGGCTGAAAAGACGACTGTCACTAGCTAAATTTATCCGATGAAGATATGTAGCACCCAATATAATAATGTGCTGAAGAAGTAATGACGCTTGAAAATGTATTAAAATTTAGACTTGATCGAAAATGTCATAAAACCCACTCGGTGGCACTCAATTTGAAGGCGGCATGCATTGAATTCAGAACACCTACATGCTGTGTGCGCCACACGACACCTGGTAATAACAAACATAAGCAGTCACAAGTGTTCGTTCCACCTGGTCACAAAGATGATCAGGAGTGGCAACGGAGACACTTGATTCAATAAGACTCAGTGTGGAGTCGGATGAAAAAGAACATTTCATGGAGATCGGCTCGGCTGTTCATCTCTCACTTGTGTAATATTCGTCTTCTGTCATCCTCTGATGGTGCCTCATCTAAGATCCACTCTGGTTGATGGATGAGCCTTGCACAACGACCAATCAGCATGGGTATTAGCTCATTGTTCCCCACTGGTATTTTATTTATATCAATGCATCTTTGGCTTAATGTACCATTTGCCATCTGTCTGTACATTTCAAATTCTCCATAAAGCCCAGAGTTTACATTTCTAAACATGAAACCGCTGTCAGATGTGTTTTCAGAAGTATTTTTATAGTTATTTTAGTATTTCTTTGTTTGTTTTGACTTTTTTTACACTTTACAAAAAGGGATACTTCTATTTTTACATTATTACACTATCCATCAGAACTTGGGATCTGATGTCAGAGCAGATAAACACACACAGCTCTAATTGCAGTCCTGTGCATTTCACTTCTACATGTGAGGGAATCCAAAGCTTGACCGTCCTGTTGTGTTACTAAGGTATGATGGAACAAACGCTGTTTTGGAGGGAGGAATTACAGAACAATTCATTAGCATTTTAATTAATGCTGTTTTTTAAATAGCAAGTCACATCAATATACACAACAAACATAATGAATACCAATAATGAAATCAGTATGACTTGTGTGTTGGCCATGATGTAATCAACTTGTGTGCATTGATTTCATTTTTTTTTTTGTTTTTTTTTTGATAAATGGCAAATCTTTTTCTCAACCCTTGGTTTAATTATTTCATCATGCAGCAATATTTCATTATCTTGAGGCCATTTTCCATTATTGCCCCACAGAGTTATGATTACACTAGTGAAAGGTCACTATAATGAAGGTAATTGTTTGTCACATTGTGACTTAACAATGAGAGTGGGCCACTGCTGAGTTACTGAGTGGTCTGCCTGTTACGTGTTAATTTTCTATAATATCTTGACTAAAAATCCATGTTAATGCGACTTCGATGTGTGTTCTTATCAGCAGTTTTTTCCACAGAGTAATGAAGGGCACCAAAACTAAACAAAAATATCCTCTTCGTTGGCGTCAAACCTTTAATATGCTGTTTATGAGGCTGAAGTAAATGAAGGTCTCCTAGTAAAGTCAGTCAACTGCACACCGCTGTGAAGGCTGGCAAGGTTTTGTGGCTTGTCCCTGTGAAGGACATCGGTCGTGACAGTGGTGCAGCTGGGTTGCTCAGCCACACAGATCATCAGTGGGCACAGTAGCTGGAGACAACGTATGCAAACAAATATTCAATATGAGGTGGCACTTTTATTAAACTCTCTGTCTGTGGCTTCAGCCTGAAGGGGTCCATATTTAAAAGCATGAGTTCACTCCACACAGCACCTGAAGAAAAAACACGACGAATATTGTTGTTAAAACCTCGCCTCTCCCTGCGAACTTCTCCCAGTTCCTATCTTTACAAATCAAGGTCAGTTTTATTCTGCATTTATAATGCAGATGTACTCAGGAAATGCATTAGGATGAGTGATTCCTGCTATTCTTCGACTTCCATTACCATATAATGGAGCCCTGAAAGTTTTTAACATTTCAGAATTAAGGGGTGTGATGATTGGGATGTGTCCTCGTTTCCCTGCCCATTATCTGCCGCTGCTACGGAGCCAAAAGCCACAGGTGCTAATGGCAGACTCTTTCCCGCGCCGCCCATGCCAACTTCTGATGCGCTGTAGTGACAGTTTGGGTCCAACTGTTCACGCACATGCACAGTCCATTTGTCTCTGCTGCGACGGGCGTCGCTCAAAAGCTCTTGTGAAGCCTGATGCGCCTATAAAAAAAAAAAAAAAAATCTCTCTCTGCCACAGAGCGAGAGCAGAGATAGACGACGAGTGATGGAGAGACGGGGATATGCTATATTAATGAAGCGATTACAAAAAGGTGGGTGTTATGTGAATGGCAGAATAATAGGGTGAGAGGGATGAGTGAGCACAGCGGCGCAGAATCCATGCATTAATTAACACAAATGAGTGTCATGCAACAGTGAATGACTGTATGACAGGTTGTGATTTAATCCCAGCTCCCGGAGGAAGCGTTTTTGATTTATTTTGTAAAACACACAATTATTTTCCGCATTCCTCTCTCCAAGGATATCCTTGACATATGTGCCTTTTATTTGAGACGCTGTGTTCTAAATGCCGCTAATGATGATGAATCAGTAGCGACAGCAGCCTGGGCCACAGGATGAGTTGTTATTCAGATAGGGTGTGTGCGTGTTCATCTGAAGACTTATAAATGTGTTAGGGTTGACATTTTGACAGGCCTCGGCAAACTGTTCACATTGATTGATGTGCCAGCACGCTCCTCCCGGGTGCCGGCGCCCAATGAAATGGCGGGGCTGCAGCTGAAAGACTCCCCATTTATCAGCATCTTAATTATACAACAGAGTGGCTCGAGACCTTGTTAGTCTAAAGGAAATAGCCATTGTTATGCTATACCTGATGTTGTGGAAGCTATTCCTGCAGTGTTTATATTTTTCCGTGCAGCTTTAGAGATAATGGATGATTTATGAGTGCTTTTTTGCGAGCCACTGGTTGAGGACAGAGGTACTTTCACTCGACAAAAGCATTCCCATCACACCTAGTGCCAAAGAAGGTAATGCTCTAGGTGATACAAGGAGGACATTTATGCCTGGTGTTGTGGGCTCGGCAAGTTTTTTCGTCCGCACAATTTTGACGGATTGAAGGGAGCATCGAAATAAGCCGGGCCCCAGTGGTACTTCATTTCTCGGGGCCATTTACAGGGCTCGGTTCTTAACAAATACCTTTAACATCAAAATTTCCATTAGCGAGATCCAATTTCCTGCAAAATGATAAAAAAAAAATAGAACAGTCCCTTGGGGTGCACTCCAGAACTATATTAAAGCAGTGTGTAACAGTGCTTAATTTGCTTTTTATGCACAATTCCCACTCTGTGCATTCAAACCTTGGAGTTATGGGGGGAGGCAGCCTACAGCAAGACTGATGCTTTACTTGTGGCGTAGCCAGTCAAAGGAGTGTGAAACAAATGAGCATCGAAGACCTCTCATGTGCACATCCAAGATTGAATTCAATTTGCGAGTTTTAAATAAGAAACCTAAATGTTGGAATCCCAGGAGTAGACAGTGGAAGGGATAATTGTGTGAGCTGGATTCTGAAGAATTCTTTGAAATCACTTTAATCCCAGGATGCATCTCTTCGCAGTCTTCCACAGTGAAATACTGCTCGACATCAACCATGAGTGGTCACTTAGTGGTCTGTAGAGCATGATAATGATGACCAATGGAAAAGCTATTTTGAGCTGACACGAAGCCAACTGATGATTCATGCTGGATTGGGGGGAAATATCAGAAATGGAAAATTCCACCTTTACAAGGACCGCAGTGAGAAGTCATTATGTTAAACGTGAGCAGCGTTGGTTTCAGTCAGAATTAAATTCAGTCAGAAATGGCCACTGATACCGGCAGAGCCGTGTTCACAGAGTTTTATGCCTGTGTATCCATTATTTTTCTGTGCCGCTTAAAGCACTATTTTGGGAAACAGTCAATGAAAGCCCAGATGTGAGAGCCCATTTTCCACTGAGAGAAATGAAATGAAGGGCAGCGCATTTGGTCTCTTGTGTTCATTCCTCTTCTTTGACTGACTCCATTCAAGTTCGCTGGGATGTCATGAAACTATTTTACAGAAACAGGATGACTAGCTGCACTAAACTCCATAAGGAAATGTGGTCATTGCAACAGATATGGAAACTAAAGTGGTAGCAAAACAATAACTGAAGTACTGTCCTACTTTCAAACTAGCTTGCTTCCCATTGGCCTCCACAATGTTCCACAATGTATTTTTTTTTGCACACAGGAGTTTTCCTTCATCAGTCTGTGTGGAAAGCTGAAATATGTGGCTGGGTAATTCCACTCATATTCCCATATATATATATATATATATATATATATATATATATATATATATATATATATATATATATATATATATACATATATATATATAAAAATATATATATATATATACTCATGTAAATCTAAATTAATATCTAAGCACTTGTGAGAGCATTGACCTACTTCAGCTTGAGTCTTAAATTAGCATAGAAACATTGTGAAAATCCTGCCATACAATAATGACAAAATAACAATGTGAAATATATGAAATAATTTTAGTTGAAAGCACAAGAGTACTATAACATACTTAGCTTTTATGAAAACCCCAATACAAGAAAATAACATAATGCACATTGGATCCAAGAAAACAAAAACTTAAGCCTGGGTGCAGCTTTGTGCTCCGTAAAATAGACCACACAGTGGCCATTCTCCTTGAACTTAGAGCTGCTGGGATGATGTTATACTGCTGTGTTCCAGCAGCGTATAAATGCAGGGGATCGAATTATAGGTACAAATTTGTTTCTTCAAAATGCTGTGCTTCGTCTCTGGTTAGGTTTACACACAAGAAAACACTTGGTCAAGGTTGAAGAAGATCATCACTTGGCTTAAAACATTTTAGTCACCATGATCACAGATGGAGACCAAGATTTTAAAAAAGAAAGTTGTACTCCACAAAAACGGCTGGAAATGCCTGCAGGTCTGCTTAAAAATGTCCCTGCTTGATGGGGCTGATATTAACTGTCAGCTGCCTGATTTAAAGCATGAATTTCTCTTTGCAGAATAACAGAACCTGTTTCCAGACTGACCAAGGATGTCTGTGAATTCATAGATCCTGAGCAACACAAAGGAATGTGACTTTGAATTGGGTGTTGAGTCCTCTGATTGTGTTTTTACACATTGAATGGTGTCCTTGGTGAGTCTAGTAGCAGAAAAATTATACAAACTAGGGCGACCTCAATAAGATTTCTTTTTCTTTTCTTTGAAGTTACTCCAACACCAACAAGAAGGACATTTTTTCAGGTCTCTTGATCTATACACAATTTAGAATTTATCACCTGACTTATGGTATCACCAAGTTTTTAATTTAGTTTGACCGGAGCACAGTTCCAGCGGCACATTAAATCACACGCACAGAGCAAATCATGCACTTTCAGCGTTCAGAGTCTGACCTCGATAACGTGACACGGTGCTGACAACACAAAAGAAACGCATTAAAAATACTTAAAGCCAATGTGAAATTCCATTTCCAAACATATTATAAGGGCTGCTTTCTTTGTTGCTCTACCTTCACTGTTTTTTCTCCCGTACAGGGCCGAACTGCTACGCGGACACAGCCGTTATCCCGGCTGGCCGAGAGGTGAAGATTGACGAGTGCACGATCTGCTACTGCACATACGAGGAAGGCACATGGCAGATTGAGCGTCAGGCCACCTGCAGTAAGAACGAGTGCCAGCGGAGCTAAAGACTGAGAACAAGAGAACACCAGCGCCAATCCGCATGTAAACTCTTGGCCTTTCACCCAGTCTACCGGACATCAGGGTCGGACAGCAGCCCTCGAGCATTTTCGGCATTTATAGTCACTCCTGTACTACTGAAAAAAAAAAAAAAGCTTTTATGAAAGTTTATAATCCACACACAGAATATCTATTTATCTATGTATTAAATTATTTATGAATATACACAAGTATAGGAGTCATTAATGCTGAACTAGTGAAAAAGTATTTTTTATAGCCTCTGTATTTTAATAAGCAATGTATTGGACCAGAGGTCAATTAAACAACAGAATGTATAGAACACACACACACAGCTGTCTTTGGAGGCGAAAACCTCAATGTCTCGACATGTGGTGTCACTGGACGAATCCTGACACCACCCCCTCTACCACCAAAGTGCAGACTAGACTACGCGCGATCCATTCCAGAGTAATGGGTCAAGATTTGCTGTGCGGGACGATCAAGAGCAGAGTTTAAAAAAATGACGACGACAACACAGAAGGCAATTAAAGAGGACTTGACTGTTTCCTGATTTTTCTTCTATCTTTTTTTGGATGTTCAAATGTGTTTTGATTTAAAAGTGCTTTTTTGTATTTCTATTGGTACTGTGTATTAATGTTTCAAATAAAAGCCAATCTGCGCTCTATAAACGCTCAAATGTTACTTTTCGGCCGCTGAAGAGATGTTGTTTTACACTTACAGACAGACAGTTGATTAAATGTTCACTTGAGTCAACGAGTGACACTGACACAGAATGATCAACGCCATTTTTTCAGATTTTGTAAGTCAGATGATATCACAGGTAAACTTTGAATGTGACAGACTAAAATAAATGCACCTTTTAGATGTAAGCATTTTTAAGTAATACCTATATATGCCCATATTTTCAATGGCTAAAAGCATCACAATATAAACAAGCAAGATTGTACGTGAGACTACAGAATCTCCATAGTGGCTTCTAGACTTTCAACTCCATTAATAAAGGCCAGACTGGACCCTCTAATGTCATTGATCCCATTTTCCTCCCAAAATTTAGAAACTGAAAGGTCATGTGAGGCGTAGCATATTTTTTCTTCATCTTCAGTTTGAGGATGAGGAGTAATGACTGCATGTATCCGGTGGAGCCACGGGGCCGATCGACCGGCAGATCAAAATGATGATGAATAATTTAAGGCCAGGTTATTGTATGAGCACAGAAGAGCAGGCCGTGACAAATGGATGCAGATGTTTGTGTTTCTGTTTTTTCCCTGTTATCTTTTGCAGCGTGGCTTCTCTTTGTCTCTTTGTCACCCTTTTGCGAGGGTGCTGGACACACAGCGAAACTCTTTGATCGAGGGGTTGCCAGACAACGACGTCGCATCTCCAGCAGTGAGACGTGACTGTCAGCCAGCCGGAAGGATCGAGGTAAATAAGCCTAAATGCATGTACATGCTACGTGACAGGCTTCTCTCAGAGCAGTAGGGGAGCTGGTGGCACAGATCTATTAAGGTTCTCCGGCCGGCCTTTACTCCTCCATTTCTACGACTGTACAGTTCCTCTCAAACCAAACTCATTCATTCAAGGAAATCAGGGCTTGTGCTTGCGCATCCAAGTGGTTAATGATTAAGGGATTTTTCTCTCCTAACCAATAGTACTCGCTTGTAATACGAAGAGCTCATTTTAACGTGCCTTCTGTTCTTCCATTCAGAGGAGTTACCGCTTTACCCTCACTATTCTTCCATTTTACGAGATAATTCTCACATATTTCTAATTTCCCAAGCAGCTTTTCTTGCTGTGTGTTGGCCACTGAGGTAATGACTCTGACCAGGGATGTTATCTGTCGCCCCTATCTACTCTGTCCAGGTCATTAACATTCACAATTGGCTTTAGATCTGCTCATATTCCAGCAGTTATACAAGACCAGTTCTGTGCGTGATTGGATGGAAGAAAGTCGTGATTAAGACTGCCTACAGTCTACTCATCAGAAACTAGGCTGGGTCTTTTACTTTGAAATACAATTCCCAGAGTAGTATGCATCTAAACTCCTTCAAAGACAGGCCATTAATTCGACACATCTGCTGGAGAAAGCCATAAGAGATTAGCCCGGTCTCCCCACTGCTGTAACTAAGTAATTAGGCTGCTGCCCTGCTCTGGACAATGCACACGGCTGCACTGAGATGAAATGCGTTCATATTACAGCAGGTGATGAAATTCATTATTCATTTATAGCAATCGGCCAGCCCCGTAATTTGACATTAAAGAATGAGAAGTTTGGAGGGGGAACTCTGGTCAACAAAGGGAGGTTGAAAGCTTCATCGGGTTGCGGTTTCACAACGAGACTTTTAGTGTGACCTCTGGAGTGACTGGCTCCTGGTGAAGGAGTGTTAAATGTTGAAACCTAATTGGCGAGTGACATGAGTAAGTTCCAGCTTATTCTACTCCTCACTGGCCTTAACTGTAGCACTGCATTACATTCTCCGCTAGGTCGAGAGTTAAAGGGGCCGTTTGTTGTTTTGGAGAAGAAATTCAAACTAAGAATTTCAATATTTACCATTTTAATGAGGTGATAATACAAACTCAGAAATATTTATCTTTTCCATAACTGAATAAACAAGCTGTTCTCAGGGGAAAATAAGGTCCCCAGAACACTGTTTGACGCTGGAAAGGTGGCAGGGTCCTTTAAGGTCAGTTTGTTTGTTCAGTCATGAAAACAACGACAGTTTGTTTAATTAGTTTGTTGAGGCAGAAAAAAAAAAAAAACAGAAAATGAAGATCTTTCTCTTCTGATTAAATGTCCTTCCCCAAAACGACATACTTTAAAACTTTAAGTGTTAAACTGGCAACGGGAAACTTTTCTGCTTTTTCTTATCGTGCTGATTGCACAGTGTAATGGCTGTGGAATAATGGCACCATTGATTGTTTCCCTGTAAACGTCAATATCATTATGCAATTCTGTCTGCCACTCGGTACGAAATCTCCTAAGAAAATGAAGGCCAGCTTTACAACGCAACCCTATGTCACCATTATAGACTAATTGAATGATCTGTGTTTTTTCTAATGTTTTCTTGTATTCCCTCCTCAACCTCACACCAACCACACTTGTTTACATGCAGCAATGCTACTACCATGTTATTATCACCCCGACAATTTCAGTTTTTCACACATCATGAAATGACAGGCTTGTGGTTTGAAATTGACATTGACATGTTGCAGGATTAACCAAAACTCTCCAGTGTCATTTCCACATAGGCCTGTATGTTGGTGGTAACATACTTCTATCAGATTAGTCAAAACATTTTCCTCCTCCACCATATTCACACAAAAGTCAAATGTCACAGTGAGCTGATTAAACAAATATAAAAAGAAGAAGGACGAGGCAGCTCTTCCCAGAGGAAAAAAAAAAACACTCAGAAATCCTTTTTTTAAATAGAAGGAAGTTACCCTGAATGGAATTAGATTAAGCCAACAGGTAGACGTGATTGCAATGATTGCAGGGGAAGTGAAAAATGAATCTCCCCAGTTATGATTATGTGCTGTGGACAGGATTTAAAAAATTAACCACCACCTCCCCTGAGAAATGAATCAAGTCCAAATGGAGCTTTAGTCTCATGTAAAACACAAAAATCAAAGTTTATTTTTAAAAGTGTTTCACCCGGTTTTCCATGGCATCTTAGCAGTGATGTCTTTCCCTGTTTGTGGATGAAGCAATGTGTTTTTGATTTTGAGAAACGTAAAATGAGACTGAAGTACGTGATTGTGAGGAATAGGTTTTTGTTTCTGGTGATCGATCAGGTATTTTAGAAGCAGATTTGATGAATGAGTATTGAATACGAGCTCAGAGGATGAGAAGTTGATACTGAGAGGTGCTCGGTGCACACAGACATGATGCAATGACCAAAAGACAGTGATTTTCTGTCACTGTGCTGACTAATTTGTCTTCAGTAAGTTCCAGCCATTGAATGTAAGAAATGTTTTTGAAAGGTTGCTCTGTTGTTGAGGTTAAATCATCATTTCTACAGCCGTCACAGTTGTTGTTGTGTGTTGAAAAATGCCTCGAGTCAACACAGTATAAAGGTCATGTTTTCAGTATTGAAATAGTGACATTTAATCAACATTGTCTCAACTTGTCTGCTCCCAGCTCTCCCGCCAAAATGTTTCAGATGAAACAAGGACTGAGAACAGCCATTTAAGGGTCTCTGGGACACATTTAATTTAAATAAAGCACTTTTTCACTCTGAAGTGTGCAGCTTCTCTGGTTTTAGATGACAAAGAACACTAAATATTTTATATGTAAGGGGAAAACATCTAAAAGTTGCTTTTGGAGAAAAGCCTATTCTATATTCAGCTTCTGCAACCGCCCGACGCTCTCATTGCCTCTCACCATCCTATGGAAAAGAAAAATGTGATTCTAACATTTCATACCTGTGTTATTGTCTTGCTAAATTGGTCCATTTACCCATTTACTTCTAATAGTTAGAAAAAATAACAAAGAAAAACACAAACACAAAAACATTTGAACTAAGTGCCATTATCTTACGTATCATTTACTGGTTGTAAATGGTTGTTAAATCAGCTGTTGCAATGCGGTTGTATATTAGGTTGTAAAAACAAAACCTCATCTCGTTTCACTACCGCGCTTCTACTGAAAGTGCTTTGCAGAGCAATTGCGTGAAAACAGACAGAGATCATAAAAATGCTCAAACCCACATGTACATGTTCAATAATGAGATATAAATAGATTGTCTATCAAAAGAGCATACACAAGTTAACAGGGTTGTTTGACTTCAAGTCCTTTAAAAAAAGCGAATTCTTCAAAAACTTTTTAAAATTGTCATGGGCATGATGACCTCTCTTCAGCCACTCTGCACTCAGGAGAAACAACATTATACTTTTTTCTTTTTTTTTTTTTGGTCCACAAGCACTTCGCACATTGATGATTTCACAGAAATTGCTTTGCGCCTCTCCTGTCTGTCAAGGTTGGACTTCCAACATGATGTAAAGAAAATCGTCTTCAAGCAGTCACAAGCACCAATGTCTGCTTCAGGTGCGAATACAAGGCAGACAATGAAAAAGGCCATTCTGTCTGAGCTTGCATGACATGTTTTTAATGCCCCCTTTAAGCTCTACAAAGATCAAGGATAGGAGAATTATATTTTTTTTGTTAAACTGGTGCTCAGATTTGTTGCAAGAAGAACTGAACACCTTGATAGTGACTGTATTCATTAATGTGAATTTGCTTTCTGGTTTCTAGTTTTTAAATACAGAGTAAACTGTCCCTGCTTTGAGATGTAATAATCTACCAAAAGCACTCGGAAATTAAGAACATATATAAAAGATCACCTAAGTTAACTGTGTATTCAGTGAGAAAAATATGAATATCTGTCAACGTTACGTTTCCTCCCTCAGGTCTGCTATGTTTACTGATATATTTCTTCAAATGCATTTTCAAAGTGTGTTGTCTGTCTTTTTAATTGTTGCTCTCGGAGGATCGCAGCTGACCTTCAGTGATTGAGAGAGGAAGAAGAGCTGCAGAGAGACTGTGAGAGGACGAAAATAATATCCGCAACACAAGGTGACTGGATTAGTGTTCTAATTTGTAGAAGCATTTCAATCGCTATTTGATTTGCGAGACAAACTGTGATATTATATTTCTCTTTAAATATTTGAACCGTAAGAATAGTTGCAGAAACATGGTACCTGGTACATTTAAGTTATTGTGTTAGTAAACATTGATTCTACTGTCATATGTAAGTATTAATGAGTTTACTTACATGTTGAAGATAATATATTCCAGTGTTGCATAAAGAAATGTCATTTAAATGTCTAATTTATTGTAGCATCCAGTTGCATTATTTCAAATTAAATCAACTAATGTTCATCTCAGGCCCCCTTGGAATAATATGTGAATCAGTATTGATTCAGTGTCAGTCATGGTTGAAAATCTGATATTTTATTCAATATCTAACATGGGTGCTTTCAGTTTTGGGTCCATCAAATTATGCTATCTGGGTATGTAAGTTCTGACAACTTTACAAGCAAGTTTTTCTTAATCTGTAGCTCCGTGTTACTTGGGTTTAATGGGTTTAATGGGATTCTAATGCTTTGCAAAAACTTCTGGAAGCTGGCGGACTCCGGTACTAACGTTAGCTACTGTCGCTCTCTGTTAGAGGAGCAGAGAGAGAGAGGCACTGAGACGAGGTACTCGAGAACGTGCTTAAAGTTGAATCCTTTGGGCTGTTGTGGAAAATCCACAGTCCAGCAACTAAACAACTCCAACAAATCGTCCACAGGCTTGTATAGGCAACAGAAACAGACATTTAAGGCCTAAATCTTACAATCCGCTCATGTATGGCCAATAAAAGTGATTAATACATAACAAGCCTACATGTAGTTTCACATGCTAACAGACTAATATGCTAATAAATAAACGTACAATGATGTCAGGTTACTGAAGAAACACTATTACTGTGATTTTCCTCTGCATTACTGAAAAATAATTACTGAATACTACTGTGAATTTAAAGCAACTATTGGCCAATGATTTACTGTAATATTACAGTAATACTTTCAACAGAAATACATTCATGATGTATTAATGATGGTTATTATGAAGTGTTGCCAACTGTTGAGACTTGGCATAAGAGGCCTCAGGCTGGAATACTTACTGTCTTAGATTTGAATGTAGGTATTCAGAAAGGGGAGGAGTATTAACAGAATTTCTTCCCCTGGCTGATGTAATCTTATCAGTATATAGTATTTTGGATTGCTGAAACATTCCTCTCTTTTTGACATCTTTGATTTGTTTTTAAGCCATTTATTGAAAGCAACCTCATTAGTTAACCGCACACACTTGAGGGAGCTGGATAAACATTTCCAAGATCTCCAAAAGCTGGTTGACAATGTCCTTTAATGCACTGAGCGAAATTTGTAAAGCCTCGCTGAGTCTTCTGAAATGATAATAAGTCCTCTCTTACTGTTTTATTAAATTATTATGTCATACTGCAATTCAAAATATAAAACATTTTGCTTTCATGGACATGCCGGGACCTAATATGAATGTTTTCGCAGCTTGGTGGCTCTTCAAAGTTCAGAACAAAGATGCCATTTGATTGAAGCTTTAGATCAAACCACGTCCGTGCCAGCTTCAATCTAAAGTTTTGAAGGCACAGATTTACTTTCATGATTTCCCATACACGGAGAGCCCAACTCACTGGCCCTATCTGTCTGCAATCTTATGAAATGCTTTAAAAGCTTTGTGAGACAATAATTTGACAGAGGTGAAAATGTTCTATGAGCTTACAAGAAAGAAAAATAAGCAAACAGTCAAAGTGCATTGTACCTGTCTGCAGCTGCGCCAGGCGATGTTATAGGGAACTCTGATAAATACAATCTCCAGAAAGCAGCTCATGCAACACCTCGACATGAAAAGAATCTGCTTTCCGGTGATGCTGTAATGATCCATCTTTGTGGACCTATTAGAAGTGAATAATTATGTGGGATTTTGTTTTTTTTGTTTTGTTTTTTTTTGTTGCACATTTATCTTCAAACAGGAAGAGCTAGACGACAGTGGAGCGTTATGAATATTTCATGTCACATTTGCAGCATTTATTTCAATTTCCGAGGAAGCAGTGAGTTTTTAACCGGAATCGCTTTCAATAAAAGAAGCCTTGTTATCTGTAAGTGCATTTAGGCTTTCTGCTTAATATGACTGTTATCAACGGCGCGGTTCATTAGTAGATTTGCGATTCCTCTTTCAGAGAGCCCGGCCCTTTGAATTTATGCTCTGAGAATACAGAATAAAATCCGGCCCTCTGTTCGCCTGATGGCAACTTTATTCCTCCAAATTCCGCTCTTCTGAACATTAATTTCACTGGACAGCTGCTAAATGCTGGTAAGAAATGCTTTGAGGATTCTATTTGCACCTTCTGAAATGATTTCCAAGCACATCACCTCAAATCCATTAAATCCAGCTTTGAATATCTTGACAGTTCGGCGAGTCACCCTCCAAGCCACATGTAACATTCCCATGTGATTACGACGCTCCTTGATCAATCTGAGTGAATCACTTCATGATTGAGCGCCCGACTCTCCAGAGTCTTGGGCCTGAAATTGTCCTTTATAGATTTGGTATTATATCTCCTACAATCCTCCGCTGCCATTAGCCAGACATTCACATTTTCAATCTCACCTTTCTGTCTTGCCTTGCCTCCAGATGAGGGTTACACTCGCTGGTGGACTGTTGAATTGTCTTCCCATTCATACATCTGTTGAGCACAGTGACAGATATGCTTCGATTAACTATGAAAGGATATGAGAAGCAAACACCCAACTTGCCTTGGTATTAAGAAGTAATCTAAGGCTGGGGGGAAAGCAGATCCCCCCTTATTTTCTCTAAATGACACGGGTTGTATAGGTGACTGCAGGTTCAATCTGGCGCTATCCATCACAGGCTGTTATAGGCCAGCCAGGTGAGTGATAAGGCTTAGAGCGTCTTGGAGGAAGGCATCTCAGCATTTCATCCACAACAAGCTGCCAGTGTGACCGGCTTGCTGAACACTTTTGAAGGGAGCGCTCAATGCAGCAGAACACTGCTGAGCGGCGCACATCTGCATAACTTGCTGTCAGACTGGAGATAGTATTGTGGATTGTTGGGTTATCATAAAGCCAGCAGGTTTTGCGTCAACCCCGTGGAATACCAAGTGTTTGTATTTGCAGCATTCATCCTGATTCTTTTTTTCTTTTTTCTCAGGCCCGTGTTGGGTAATTCATCATCCATGTCTTGATGCATACTGTGAGCATGTCCGGTAAATGTTGTAGCGACCTGCTGACACGCTGCTGTGTATTCCCTTTGGGATGTTGTGTGTAGGAAAACCATAAGGAAGTGCAAACCGCTGTGCAAAATTTCTCCTTTTTTCCATTTTTGCCTTACAAAAGAAAATAATAAACCCTGGCTGGCAGACAGGAAATGGAGGTTGAGACTGTGGGCGACCACTCTGTTTCTACTTCACGATGTCATGGCTTCAAAAGCAGGTAATTTCACTTTGGTCAGACGCTAAAGGAAACAGCCGAGGCGGGCAATGTGGTGGAGATTTAATAATGGAAACGAAGGTCTCGAGGGACAAGTCCATCTTTCTGAACAACAGAGGAAGTCCATTACCCCCAGTGTTTCTTTGCCTAATGCATCATCTTATTCGTAATTGAAAATCAGAGGTGTGCTGTAGCACAGACATCAAAAGCACAAACGTGGAGTGGTGTCCTGTCAGCCACTTTTAGACACCTTGAGCCAAAAATATCCCTAAAAGTAGAAATGATCTCAACCAGTGGTTACCTTTGGTGTACGACATACCCCAACATCTCTATTAGATGAGGTTAAGTACCCCTTCAGCACCCTTCATGATTTTAAAGTTTAAATATTAACACTACATAAAAGTGGATATTAAAATGTTTTTTATATACTATTGAACTGTCTGTTTTTAGGTTGCTTTGGTGAAGTTTGTCATAGCAGAAGGTGGAACATTAATCCATTTACCCATTACTTTTAGCTACGGTAATCATTTCCACCATTTATTCTTAGCTTTATTTCACAATTCATTCATTCCTTTTAGGTAATTATTCCATTTGTTTATCCAATTATTAACTTGTTGAACACGCATTTAAAAGTTTTCTAAAAATAGACCACTGATCTAAAATTTTATCTCAGTGTTTATATATTTATTCATTCATTTTTTTCTACATATGTTCGCTTTGCTTTTCCTTTAGATTCATGATTAACAAATGGATACCAATGTATAAATGGATAAGCCAAGAAAAAATACCAAACTTGTCTAAAGAACATAATAATAATCACATGGAATTTCCCTCATTTTACTTTAGAATATCTGTTTGTCTGTCTCTTGTAATCAGTCCATTTCATCCAGCCCTGATTACAAGTGCGAGTGTGACACAGTAACAAATAGTAGAGGAGAAAGACTGAGGAGAAAGGCCAAAGACTATGATCAGGCTAATTGTTGCACAGGTTTTTTGCGGATGGTTTAAAAGTTGACACCCTCCCCTGCGGTGGCCGTTAAAAATGCAAATAAAATGAAGGTACATCTCTAGAGCCAGTGTTTGGTTTGTCCATTCTGGGCTACTGTAGAATCGTGGCAGTGCAACATGGCAGACTCTGTGGACGAGGACCTCCTCACTCTGCAGATGTCAAAGGTTCAGTTAGTTTCAGGTGATAATGGTGACCTTTCAAACTTGGTGATAAATGTATCATATTTGAGAAATGACATATCAAACAATGTATTATAAGTTTTCATCAGGTGTCTTGTTACAAGTATCATTTTATTTGTGTCTGCCAGGCAAAATACAAATTAAATGTGTTTTAAACCCATTTAATTGAACTGCAGACCATCTCTGTGTTCATCCATGATTTTTAGAGATCTATTTTAATTCTCTGCTCAAGTGTAAACAGCCTTTTAATGCATTTCTTTGGCAAAACATCAAGTGCTCCAGCTGATTTGGGTTGGAGTGAGCCCTACTCGGTGCAGTCAGCCTGTCACAGCTGGTTTCCTCCTAAACACAAATATGTGAACATTTTATCAAAGCATACTTTCTATCTTCTCTTTATTAGTTGCGCTCAATCTCCCACAGACTCTCCACATCGGAGTGTCACCTGAGTATTTTTTACCATGTTTACTGCCTTTTATTTAATGTGTTTCCCTACAAGTTAACTGGTTCAAAAAGGCAAATCTTTATCATGCGGGTGATTGCCTCTGATCCTTTTTGAACACACTTGTGTTCATTTGCATTTATCTTTGGATTGCTCTGCCTCCCTTTCATATTTAATAGTCCTCCATTTCTGGAAGCTCATGGGTGTGCTTCCTTGTAAACTAATTAATTACTCTAATGATGTGAGACCTGAATAGGTGACTCACGATACAGTATGAGGGTTTTTTTTTCCTACTGTTCCACTCTATAAGGAGGACAGTCAGGCACTGTTATCCCAACTTAGCCCTGATTTACCGCTGCTTGTGTATCTGCTGTAGTCAACATCTTCATCACTGAAAGTGACATTGCATTATGCTGACTCTCCCCTGGGGAGTGTTAACATTAAACATCATGCTCATGCAGCATCATGATAGCCCAGAGGGTGCTTTGCAGGGAGGAGTGTGTGTGAAAACTTCCATATTAAAAGCATTATAAAGAGCAGATTTTTCACTCCCACCACCCTCATGAAAAATGTACAGCGGCATATTCATTACTTCATTGAGCTAACTGAGTGTGACAAGCGGAGAGCTGCAGCAACCGAGGGCAGGGAAGCAGCACTACAATAAAGCCTTCGGCCACACTCTGAGGACATGGCTACCCCCGCCGCTCATGGGAGCTTCATCTCTGCACTCTGTTTGGTTGACGGTGCCGCGCACAGCATGAGACAGAGTTCACTTCAGCCAATTTGCTCTCTAATCTAATGCATGCATGGTCATCGGGCAGTAATCAATTCTCTGCCTTTACAGTGTGATGAATTTGACCCATGAGCCATGACTCAGGGCCCTCATGCTATAAATACGGTCATGCATTTTCATCAGTTTACAAGAAATTCAGACATAATCCCAAAAGTTGATGCATTAAGCATCAGACACGGATGGGGCTCCTGGTCTGAACTGTAATGTACACCATGCATACAAACACACAGCTTTGTACCGGTCTGACTCTCGTGAGAAATATCCTTACCAGTATCTGCAGGCACCTCATGCATCACAGCTTTACATAGAAATAACATCGAACATTAATATCTGTCAGTCATCTGCTCCCATTTATCCGTTTAATTTCTTGAAGCGCTGATACCCTGGCACAGTTTGTGATGAAGGACGCTTTGTGAGCATCTGAACCACTCTTGGATGATCCATTCCCCGCGCCCGGCAGCCATATCTCCTCCCGGCCCTGCCTGTCTGATCCCGGGGTGTCATCCTGGGTCACCCTCAGCCCCGTTGTCTGATTAACAAAAATAATGCCCTGCCCAGAGCAGCATCAGCCCATATTGTCTTCAGCCACAACACTACAATTGTGACTTTGCTTTGATGACCCTCTGCAGCAGCAGCAGCAGCAGCAGCAGCAGCAGAGACAACAATGCCTCTTAATCCAGAGCAACAGTTTCCTTTAGATGAATGCAGCCTGCACAAATTAATAGTTGCGGCACTGTCGCATTGGGGCTAGCACCATGGGCAAAATGTGAGATTTAAATAATTTCTGAGGCTGTGGAGGAGTCTAGAGAACAGCAGACAAGCTGACTAATAACACAGGATTCAGTAACAAGAGCTGTTCCGATGGTAATGACTCCTCACTCCAGAAATATCAGATTCCCTGCGAAAAAATACAGTCATCTCAGTCAGAGGTTGGTATTGTACAGAAAAAAAAAAACTGAAATAATTGGGATACAAAGCATTGTGGGGATATTATGTGGTCTATGGAGGGATAATTAATGGATTCGAAATGCAATAAATCGTGTGGACCTCTGGACCTATACGACCTCATACATTAGAGATGAAAATGAAAATACAACCAACATGGCTCTCATGAGACATAAGACTGATGCAACAAACCGTGTTTTTTCTTTTTTTTAATCTGGAGAGCAATTTTATAAAGGAGCTCACAACAGATCTCACAAGTGTCATGTTATGCTCTCCTTTTGTGGAGGAGCACTGTGTGGGAGTCGGGCATATTCACCACTCAGTTATCAGAATAACTCTAATTAGGCTATTTTTAACACATCCTTTTCAACAGCTCTTGGGTGTTTACATTTGCTAATGACAGCCTGAGTAAAAATCATCTATCAGCAAGCATCACCATCATCGCCACTGACACATTAACATGGATCCTTTCCCAAGAAAAATGCCACCCAGCCAGGGCTCTCTCACTCTCCATATAAACCATCGCAGTTATATGTGGCTTCAGTACGTGGGCCTATATGTTTGTGTGGCATATTTACATTTGCACGTAACATCGCAAACAACCCAAGCAAACTAATTAATAGGCACTCAGGCACAGCGGACTTGGTGTTTTTTTGCTCCAGCGAATAGAAGACAGCTCTTTCAAGCCAGCGCATTCACCAGATTACAACCCTTTGTAAAAACACTTTTTACATCCATGTGATTTACATAATTTTCATTTAGTTTGCTGGCATATTTAAAATAAACAGCTCACATTTAAAGTTTCTCTGTTGACTAACACCACTTCTACTTGAGAAAACACCTTAGTTTAGCCTGCACGCGCATAGATCATTTTAATATGTCTTTGGGGGCTTAAAGAGCATCTGAGGTGTTCAGTATGGGGTTTATGGTCACTTTGTTGTTCTATATTGGTATTTTCATTGTCATAATGTGTCATCATAATATTACAGCTGGGACTTAGATTTTTTGCTGTGATATTTGTAAACTGTCATTTAACTCACAAGGGACAGGGCAGCATACACAGGCCTGTTTCTAATGTCACAACTGACAACACAGGCTCAACTACCCCATCTAGTGTTCACTTGCAAGAACAGCGGACAACTTCTATCTTCAATACGGAGGAAAACATTTTTATTTATTTATTTTTTTTTTTAAGGGAAATAAACAATTCCTAACTCATCACAAGGAGTAATGAAGCATTCTCTGGGGGAAGGTCAGTTATCTAAACCCTGAGGCGGGGCCAAACCTTCTCATCATTATTTGCCACCAAGACACATCTGTGCGGAGTAATTTTCCAGAGACAATAGCTGCCCCTGACGACTGAAAAATCATTTTTATTTGGTCAGCATGATAAATTAGTAGTTGTAGTTTGCCAAAAATATAGCAGCTCAGAGGAAACGTTATTGGCTGTGAATGGTCCCCTGAGGTGAATCATCGGTATGTCTGGGATAGATACCGTGGGTGTTTATTATATCTCTGTTCTCCATTATTATAACAAATACTGAATAAATATTCACACATCAGTGTTGTGCATAGGTATGTGGAGCTACACACTGCAGCCTGCAGGTCATGTTGCCTCTCTGCACGTCAGTAATTTGATCCAAGCAGCAAACAGAGACGGTCTCTGGGCAACCATCGCTCACTATATCATAATGCCTGACAACAGATATATGGCCCGCGCTGCCGACCATGCACACACACACAGCTACACACACTCTCCCCTGGCAATAATGACTGCAGCTTTGGAGCCATTCAGGCCATTCTCTGCAGAGCTACATGTCATCAGACGGCTGAACTCCAGTTTGTATGGTGCCGGTGGTCGAGCCCGACCAGGACGTGCAAATT
Organism: Acanthopagrus latus; assembly: GCF_904848185.1. Taxonomy (NCBI): domain Eukaryota; kingdom Metazoa; phylum Chordata; class Actinopteri; order Spariformes; family Sparidae; genus Acanthopagrus; species Acanthopagrus latus. The sequence goes on along the minus strand of NC_051053.1, from coordinate 13,727,062 downwards.
CTCCTTTTTCTAGATTTCACCCCCCTGCTGAGCAGGTCACCGTGGCTCCTGTACGAGACGACATCCCCCTGCTGGATCCATGCTGCGGTCAGCTGTGCGCCGGAGCAGAGGTGGACCTGGGGGTCAAAGGTCGACAGAAATTCATAGATTTCCATCATGTGGCTTCAGCCCTGTGGGTCCCTCCAGGTCTCAGAGAGAGGCCACAAACAGCCTCAAACTACTCTGGTGTTTGTGAAGACTTGAGACAAGACAAGGCCTGGAACTCCAGGAAGATCCCCGATGCAGTCTTGAGAGCGAAGCTCAATGGTAACTAACAGGAAATTATATTTACCTTTACTTCAAATAACACCACTGATATTAATACTTGCCTATCATGATTTATATAAGATGCAGTGCAGGTGCAGAGTTATGAAATAGGAAAATGTATCTTTGTGGAGAAGTCAAGGCTGGTTTACGTACAGGGCAACTGACTCAGGGCCCCAAACACGAAGGGGCACAATATACACTGATACAAGTCTATGGCTGATATGATTTGTGAATGATACAATTACTTGATTGCCAGAAAAATCATTTTCAGTTTCATTTATAAGAAATTTTCAAGCAGAATTCAAACCATTCTCTGACACGCAATCCTTAAATGTGAGGATTTTCGAAGATTTTTTCATGCTGGTAAACTGAATTTCTTTGAGAATCGGGCTGTTGTTTTCTGGGTTTGAAACGGTCACCTTGGGCTCTTCAAAGGCAAATTTATCACATATTTCTGACCAAATTATCTTTTACAAGAGTAACGGGCAGATTTAGTCAATATTGTCTCACTTTGACCGCAAAGGGAAGTCATCCAGCATCACTGCTCATGATGTCACTGTCTACCAGAGTATACCTGGCAGTGTGTGTCACATCAACCTATCCTGGCATAATGAGAGGTTAAAGCACTTGAAGTCAACAGTTAGAGGTCATGCTTGAGTAAAAGTAAAGCATTTGAAGCATTTTCTAAAAACATTACTTTGGTAAAAAGTAAAAGAAAATTATGTACACAAATAGTACGTGAGTAAGGGTATCAGCTATTAAAGCTAGGGAGAGCTAGAAAGTGAGCTAACAAGATTTGGGGTGGCACCTCCTCTAAGTTCCCTCCCATCCCGTCAGTGCTCCGTCTAAAGCCACGCCCCCACAAACTTGAACGCGCATCTGGCAGTGGGACTCAGCAGGGAGAAGATGCTGGAGGACGCAGCAATTCAGCTGAATTTAGCAGGGAGCAGACAGGAAGTACAGCACCGAAATAAGAAACAACATCCGGTTACTTTTCAAAATAAAACACTCCGTGGTGACACCAGCACACGTCGTGAGGTCAGCTGTCTACCATACTGCGCTATGGCGGACTCAAACCGCAGCCGGTGGGGACTGCCGGAAGGCGGAGCAAAACCGGATCGGATCCGCAACGCAGCACCATATCCAGTGGAAACTGGGCCGACTCATGAGCCATTCTCATGGCTAAAACCAACACACAAAGAAGCTAACGTTAGCATTGGGCTAATACGAGCTACATACATAGCCAAGTTGGCAAACCTTACATGAAAATAACAAATCCCCACGAAACAAAAGAAAAAATTACCTGTCCAACAGAAAGAGAGCAACCTCTGCATCACTTTTCAGGTCCTCCACATGCCCCAGTTGTCTCCACCACTCAAACGCTGCACCGATGTTGACTCAGGTAGACTTCTTTCTTTATCCAGAGCCTATTTCGTCGCAGCCATTTCTGTCTCAGGCTTTCTTTTCCTTGCCTTTTTAGCAGGGTGAGCTGTTACAAGTAACGCTGGCTGCATTTTCTCTGCCATTGTGACCAAATGAAGGTCTTCTCCTGCAGCTCCAGCTCTGCAGAGGAGTATGCTCAATATTTCCGGCATTAGTGAAACGTGACGTTTGCAAGCGCGGAGGAGGGAGGGACAGACATGAAGGCATCTGACCAATCCCTGCTGTTGGGGCTGAAAAGCAGGGATTGGTCAGCATTTTCTCAGTCCTGCAGCTGCCACAGAGGTCTGATTATTATTATTATTATTATCTGCGATGCATCTGGAACATTTAAGGTTGAAAGTTCAAAGCTTAAACCAAGGAACTTAAAAACAAAGGAAGGATCATTACATCACCGAAGCTTGCTTTGGGGCTTTGTATTGAAGTGTATGATAGATGCTTGAAGAAACGGACAAAAACCTATATAACCTACATATATACGTCTAATGAAGAAGTGCTTCCACACTTCAGAGAGAAGGTTAACCACTTTCTTTCATCCCCCCTCCCCACCCCCAGTCAATCTGTAATTCAGAAGGGTTTGGCCTTTTGTTCATCAGAGGACCTCGCAGCTAAAAGTCTAGCGTTTTATAGGAAAACTGATAGTAAAGACACAATGCTTCTACTTTAGTTCATGCTTTGGTACTGTTTTACCTACATTTCTGTCCCATCAAATTATCAATAACAAACTGACACACGGCAAACCTGGGGCAGGTAGTGATCGATAACAGGAGTGCCGGTTGCTCTCTGCATCTCGAAGCCAAACACTGCATTATTAAGATGTAATTTGTAGTCTGCTGTTTGCTCTGTACCTCATGGGCACTTAAAGGCAACAGGGTTCATACACAATTCACGTAGAGTTGAAGCAATAGGGCTCCATTAGGGGGCCATGGCTGAGTTTAGCCCGAGGGCCTCCTCGCAGGGTAATCTGGCCTTGAGAGCAGTTACCACTGTGCATAGTTATAGATGACAATTTGCCCGCGTCTCAGAGTCGTTATTGTTGTTGTGTTGTGTTAAGGTTCAGCCAATCCTGTTAAAGTTCAGCCACACTCACCGAGGACATCGACTGAAGCGTCTTTGAGCAGCAGGTTCCCTGAAAAACACGCTGGACCTCAGGTGGGTGAAGTGGCTCTTTTCTGAAGTGTTTTGCAAAACGGCACTTATTTACTTGGTACTTTTCACAGTTTCTCTCTTTTTGTGTAAATATACAGTGTGAGACCCAACAGGTTGTTGTTTTCATTTTCCTTCATTTTCTCTGTTTGACTCTCCGAGCACATACACTCTCATTGATTTATACATTCATTTTAGTGCGTGCAGACACAGCAAACATTTGGTTGAACTAATGCTGGCTTGGTTTCCTGACAAATTAGTTATTATTACGTTTCAGCACATCACTGGTGAATTAATCACTCCACTTTTAAATCACAAACACATATTAAATATGAAAGAGTAGTCCATTAACACAAGCCTCCCTCTGGGTCTCACCACACATGCTAAAGCATCACATTAGCACACTGCTATGTGGGCAGGTGTTCACTGTGAGAACATAATCATGCTTTATTAGCATGATTTTGTTTTCCGAGTCTGCTCATTAATGTAATTATAATTACCTTGACATACATTATCATGGTTTAAGAGAGGCTTTGCAGTACTGTTGCAGTGGAGAGTTTGAAGTGTTGTCTTGTGAATGGAGGCCTGATTGGTGTCTGTATTAAAGCAGACTGAGATGTGGGAGGAGTGAGTTTAACACAATATTGTTTGTTGATGTGTAAAAACATCAAATTGTTTGATTGGCTCATTAAGATTCACTTTTGTCTTTTGTTTTTTGTTTTGACCTCATCCTTACATGTAATTTTAAGCAGGTAGCAGGGCTGCTTGAGGGATTAAATATCCAAACAAAGATTTAGCATACAGATTTGACTGAATTACTGCAGTATGGTATCTAGCACAAATATGTATGATTCTCTAAGGATTCATCTGAATGACTTTGGTGATCTTGTGATTTAGGAAAAAACCTTAAACACAAAAAACTGTCAGGATAGACAATATTATCATTTTACGGCAATATAGTTTCATTGGAATCTGTTGGCTTTCCATTTTCTCCTGCTTTAAACATGAAATATCGCCACACTGGCAAGCTGGCGCTCTTCTGACGCACTAAGTCCTCCATGTGTTTATATTAAAGTGCTGCGTGCATCAGGCCAGTTCCCAGGTAAAGATCTCCACTAGCTCGGTCTCATTCCCACCTAGTTAAATATTGATGTGTGTTGCCTCTGCTGCCAAAGCTCAGCATGCATTTTCTTTTAAAAGTAAAATCCCAATGACGCCTCAACAGCTGTTCTTATTTTTGATATTGTGAAAAATATTGTATATGAAGGGAAATATTGCAATAGGCAATAACATCCAAGCCTAGATCCTTATGTTTTCGTTGATCACCGTCATCGTTTGTTTTTTTCAAAACTACCAACATTCCCCTCAGCCTCAGCTGTACTTTTGGTTTAATGCTATAATACAAATGTTAGACTGCTAGCGAACACACTAAATAAGCAAGTTAGTGTTGTCACTGAGAGCGTGTTAGCAGGCTGACATTAGCTCTCAGTGTTCCTCTATTCTATGTCCTGACATCGGTTTTTGTAATTTTTTAGCAACTGCGTCGATGTAAACTTTGATGAATTTGTGCAGACTGGTGTCAGGAAAATAAAATTACATGCTGCTCTTTTAAAGGCCTGATACTGTTAATGATAAAATCAAATGGACACAATATAAAACCACTGACAATGTAATTAATTCTAAAACAGTGTATATTGTTTCTTTTTAAGGATGGCTTCTCCTCTGATCGGAGGCTGTGGACGGACACCTCAACAGCAGTTCAACGCTTCAGATACACTTCTGCGACACAGAGGTCAGACCACTGACCTTTTAATTGTCTCATTTGAATGATGATAAAAACAATCAGGCAGAACAAATCTCACCTCCCACATGATTCATTATGTAGAGTCCACACACACTGTCACTTTTCCTTGAGTGTCATTGAGCTTGTGCTCCAGTGATGTCATCGGGGAGCAGTGTGTCCTCTTGTTGTGTTAATTGCTGCTCAGTGAAATGAGGTAGATTAACTGTAGCCTTGCTTAAAGCCTTGTGGATGAATTTACTCTACAGTTAATAAGCCGTCTAGTATACTTTGTGCACCAAAACAAGCTGTTTAACAATTCAAATGATAGCAAATAATGTTTGGGAATCAAGATTAATCAATAACACTCAAGGCACTTGGTTCTGATGTCTAGTGGCTGCAATTCCCTGTCTGTCTGCAGAAGTTATGAGGAAGTCAGCTGGGATACAAAGTTACCCCGGCGCTTGAAGGCACCAGAAACGACCCTGGAGATAATGGCAGACCCAGTGAGTGAGCGTCCCTCGACGAGGCGCTACAGTAGTAGACCTCAGCTGTGGCAGGTGAGCCTTGGAGAGTCAAACACAGCTAGTTGTTTCTCCAGATGTGGGAGAGACTCAGCTGGCTGCTGTGCTGAAGCGTTTAATCATTTATGGTTTTCAAGGAAGCGATTTTTGAGTCTAACCCTGAAAAAGCAAAATAAAAGACAAACAGTTTGAAAATGAAAATCATTTTTCAACCAAGGGATAAATGTTTCCGAGGTAATTTTTCTGCAGTACTTCCTCTCATTCTACCATGTTTTGAAACCATGTTGTTCGAGCTCAATCTGTAATTTTTGTGTTGTATAACAATGTGCCCATTATGTGCCTAATGCAGCACATTTGCCATCAGTTTTGACCTGTTGGCACACATTTGAAGACACAGCATAGAGACTGCAGGAGGCAGATAAAAGATATGTCTGCTGATATTCTTAATTATTCTGCCTGCTATCAAACACTATAACCAACAATGAATGATCCAGTATTGATTATTGTCTGTGTGTCCAAAGCCTGATACAGCTTGTTGGCTGGTGTTTTCACTGGTCTCTATGAGTTGTGGTTCTGATTCTACTGTGTTACACTGCACTGTGAAAACTAAATTAATTTGAAGACTATTACCATGAATACATACAGATTTATTCTTCGTAAGAGAATATACCTGTAAAATAAGGGAAACTCTTGTTTTCTTTTTGAAAATAAATAAGCTATAAAACTACAGTCAGGGTCAATAACCTCAAGCTGTAAGAATCCACTTTAGAATAAAAAAAACAGCATCACAGAGTTAGGTCGGTGTCATTTAACCTCACGAGGCAGCAATGGTGAATCCAACCCCCCTCACAATGTAAATACACAGCTGCATCCAGCAGCAGTTTTTTTGGAAGAATAATGGCCACCACTCTCCAAACAACCTCCAGGACATGAAAAACATGCCAGTGACCAAGAAGACGACGCTCTCAACGGAGAGGATCAACCAGAGAGGGTCTGCACGGCCAGATGCATGAGACCCACCGTGTGCTGTAATCAGTTTTTCCAACAAGGAGCTAAGTCCTCCTCACATGCGAATTCTGTCCAAAAGGCTAATCCTTTTCTCTCACACACAACACAGACACATTTGAAACCAAAAATTGATTTATTCCGTTTCTATAGAAGTTTACATCTGAAGGCATGGTACACTTTGGGACAATACAAATGTGCCTTTCCAGGTCATATCTGTAAGTGTCTGTAAGTACCTAAGTCCTATAACCTATAAAGTTCATACATTCAAGCACTAATCCCAGCCTTTGAAACATACTGTGTATAAAGAGAGTCCCCAAACGCAGTCTGTCCCCTTATGAACATGAGACTGGGTGAGAAAAGGACATTATAAGAAAACCAGCAGAATCTGTGAGAACTCAGTGAAGTTGAAGACACTTATCAGATTACTCTTGATGTGGAATCTCTGTGCACCAATATTGTGCATTCAGACAGCAAACATGCGAGTAAAAACTACTTATCTCACAGGCAGGAAACCATACCTCCAACTGATTTCATTTAACAATTCATGAAGCGTGTCCTTAATAATAATGTATTTTTATTTCAAGACAAAATAAAGACAAAGAAAAGGCATCTGTGGGGGAGTGAGCTGTGATCCTAAGTATGCATGAAAGAAACAAGTTGTTTCATTTACAACCCTCAAAGGAATTCCTTCCTTGAAGAAGATCGAATTCTTCAATTCTACTCTCTCTCTCTCTCTCTCTCTCTCTCGTGTGTGTGTGTGTGTGTGTGTGTGTGTGTGTGTGTGTGTGTGTGTGTTCACTGCATTTGTCCAATTGTGTAGCACTCCACTGAGAAACATACTTGATACTATAATGGCCACTCTACCCATTTGTCGCTTACCCATCTGAGCTATGAGCTTTTCCTGATGGTCAAAAAAGTATTTGAAGTATCTGATTAAGAAACAGTGAGCCACACTGTTGCACTGATCCTCATTACGATGGCAGTGGGCACTGTAGTATATTCTGAGTCAATCCGACACATCGTCACACGTCAACCTGCCACTGTTCCTGATGCACACAATGCGTATTAATACATAAATGAAAGTATTCTGTTTACATTTGTATGAGAACTGTTTGCTGTACAGTGCCCTGTTGTTTCAGGAAATTAAAAAATGAAACAATAGGAGGTTTGATCTTTGATCTGGCTGAGAGCCACGGTCACGCTGGAGAAGTGATGAGACACAGAATAACATATTGTTTTTGGGTTTTCGTGGGATTTGTTGAAAAATATCTGCAATGGTACCAGACTTATGCGTCTGATCAATGTGGCAATAATGTATTGATGATAAAACACTGCACGCAGCTTTTTCAAAGAGCTCTGCCTCAAAGGTGATTGAGAATATTATTGAAGTTCCAGTCAGATTGCAGGTGGCCGACCTTAACATTGTCATGTCTACCTCTGTGTGTGTTTATGTGGTGAAGAGCTGAGTTTCTCTAAACATCTAATCCTACTGTCCTTCCTCAGTCTGTCGGAGCTGAGTGGAACAGACAGCAGCTCCGGTGTAGGAATGATGCCAAGAAACCTGTTTCATTGTGAGTTTCAAGCAAACAATGAGCTCTGTCTTAAGAACAGTTTGGTAAATGATAACCACCAGCTTTGGATCAACATCTTTTTTCTCTTCTTTCCAGCTGCAGTGGATGTCTGAGGTCAGGTCAGATCCCTCTGTACACGTGAGTGCTTCCTGTTTGAGATTTCACCGCAAATGTCTCACACACATTGCCAATCAAAAGTTTGAAGTCATCTGCCACAAAAGCTTTATTTGGGACTGTCTTGCTCTGTATTTTTACTTTTCTTTCATGCGTTTATGTTGTAGAAAGTCTTTTTTACCAAGTGATGTTTTTTTTGTGTGAAGGGTTGTTGAAAAAACAGTAATGGAGAGGGACATGGAGAATGAAGGCATTACAAAGGTCAACATGACTGACAACTGAAAAGATCGGAAGGGACAGAAATACCTCCGAGCAACAGTTAACTAAGAGAGAAGAACTCCCCAGTCAGTAGTTAAAGAAATTTGAAGTTTAATGATTTTGAGTCAGTAGGTAACATGACCTGGAACCTGTTGAAAAAAATGTGTCCCCATGCAAAGTAAATGGGATGGATCAGAGGGGAAATTTGTGTGTCAAAAGTGTCAAATTTTCAATTTCCAAAAATGTTCCCCTAGAAAGTGTTTGTGAAATCAATTCCTTCGTAGGTCAGGTCATCATTGTCTTTGCTTCGTATTCCTGATGTCTTCCTCTATCATAGGTTCAAATTTCATTCCACTACAGCAATGTGGAGAAATATATAAATCCCAGTTGCACTGTTGTGGTTCAGTAATTATCTAGGGTCACTTTTGCATTTTTTCTGGACTGAAAAACTGACAGTGGAGTGTTGGAGAAAAAAAGATTGCATCACTCCTCCCCTGTCATGTAACACTGTCGGGAGACAAGAAATCAAATATATAGACCATATAAAATATTCAAACATTTGCTATCTGAATTACACAGTTTTTATTAGGGGTGTGTGGTATGTCGGCGTTTCCTTGGCTTTAAAATAAAATATCAGCTGAGGAAAAATATTTCTGCAAATATTACAGCCTGAGAGGATTTAGTTATTTGTTTATTTGTCAGGGACAGTGCTCAGTTACACGCATATTTACATCTGTAGTCCCTGGGCAGGAGACAGAGTCAATAATCTGTGAAGAAAACTAAAACTCTAGAGTTAGACCCTAAGATAGTGCTTTAATTATATGTAATAAAGTGAACCACCGACCAAGTGGTTTTTGGATTTTGCCCAATGAATTTGTACTTTTGAAAAGCATTACATGTCTGCCCACCAGTGGGCCATCATGACGAGAGTCGGCACGACGATATATCAGTTCTATTACAAAAAAGTCTTGATGTTCTCTGAAATTAGGTGGAAAGAAATATGTTGATATATCAGCCCCAGTGAGTTGGAACATATCGTATCTTATTTGCAAAAAGCTAATTCATGCACTGTATGTTAATAAAGCCATTTTTGAAGGAAATCAGACACACATCAATATAACAGCAGGTTCAAACACTTTAGAAATCTACTGTAAATATGCACGTGTTCTCATGTGTTTGCAGCGGTACAATTGGCTCTGAGAACATGCATAACATTGACAACATGGATGAAGACTTTCACCCTCTGACCCTGAAGAGGAGCATCATCCCCCGGTACACGCCTACAGCACGGTGAGACAACACCATCACACACACACACACACACACACACGTATACATTTTCTGTGGATCTCCAGAGCTCAGTGGGCATGAAATGTATTTTGCACTTGAGATATTCTATAAGACCCTGGAGAATGAAACAGTTGTTACTTTAAAAAAAAATCCTCTCACATGGAGATATTCAGCCTCCTGCAACAGATTATTATAAGCAGTGTGTAAACTTGTGATTTGTGCCAGCCGAACGACCATCCCTGGATATACAGGCAAGGCTGCCTATGTTAATTCTGCTGCTCCAGCTGTCTGCAGCCCTGCACACCCCTCAGGGTGAGTCTTCACAGTCACCTTATGAAGTCAGCATCTCGAAAGTGTGTTTTCAGTCATCGCTGGCAATTATTTCATAAATCTGCATTCTTCTCTTTTTCTATTCTCTTCATATTCTGTTGTATCTCCTGAAATATATTTTTTCTCCCGCATGAACTCATATCATCATACACAATATCTTTAGATGGGTTTAAGACATTCGACAAAGAACTATCATGAATGTCCACTGGAGGGCGCTCTAATGCTCTCCACCGACATCACACCTCAGGTTACACTCTGACTTCAGCCTACAGATGTGCTCATATTTTCCTGCTGTGCCTTTGGAAATGAAATACAGCTGAGAGAAATCATCATTAAAATAGAGACATACAATGATTTAACCGAGTAAATGAATAATTAAAATTGTTGAGCTGTTTTTTTCAGCCAGTACAGAATTTAACAGGCATATTAAGAGATTATTTTAAGAAGGAAAACAGAAGCACATCAGTCCTTTATTAAAAGGTTAATCCTTTATGACAATTATTGCACAGTGAGGAGACAGGTGTCTGATGTCAAAGCAGCAAGCTTTGAATCCGAGCGATGCAAAAGCAGCTCCTCACAGAGATCACCATCAGTTTATTCATTTACATCTTACCCTGATCAAGAAAAACATCATTATCATTTTACTACTAGTCACAAGATGGTGGATGAGGTGCTTCTGTCTAATTCAGCCAAAGGTATAAATTACAAAACTAAGTCCTACATATCAATAAAAATACATGATCTCTGTGTTTTGAGGGAAATAAAGGAGTGTCATTGTTCAATTGGCATGCAAGATCAATACAAAAAAAGTAAAAAAAAAAAAAAAAAAAAGACTATGATTAATATATTTAAAAAATGAAAGATCATTTTCTGTCCCTTAGATTTTTCTTTTGCTTTATTTTTAGCTCACTGTCTATTTTCTCCTTGTGTGGCATCACTTTAAGCTTCAAGTCTTTGCATCCGCTGCATGTGCATCTTATTTTTTATTTTTTTATTTTTTTGGATGAGTGGGCGGGTGACATACAAGTTAATGGTCAGTTGGTAAAGACTACAGTAATTGGAAATGTTAATACAGAGATGAAAAAACAGTGCATGTCATTCCCGAAGACAGACAGGAAGGAAATTGGAAGTCTTGGAAAACTGGGGCGGAGATGACAAGAGGGTTAATTTAAGGGCAAAATAACAGTGTTCCGTAGATTTCTCAGCAGATTTCTGATTTTCGCACATGGCATAAAAAGCAAAGGAAACTGTTTAATTTCATAAAATATAAAGTCTTAAAATCAGAGTTTTAAGAGCCAGCTTAAATGTAAAAATCTGAGTTTTTATGAATGAAAACGCTTAACACATTAAAACATCATGTTGTGTAGTGCAAGCCTCTCTGGGAGTGTTGGCTGTCTGTTAGGGAGGTGTAAACCTGTTTCCTAGTTGGGCCCCAGTTGAGCGAACTTTACCGGCTTTTGGAGCAGGCATCTCCAGATGGCTGAATCCAGAGCAGCTCGTGGTAATCGTGGTTTTTCACAACCCAGATCCATTTTCCTGGTGCCCGACACCCCCTGAGATCTGTTTCCTCTGCTGATTAGGCTGGCCTCCCATATTTTTTCCCCAAACCCGAGAAAAGACAAGCTCTTGGATTGATTAACTGTCTGCTGCAACGGTCAGCCGTCTTCAGGATTTTTGCTTGCCAAAGCTCACTCACTACACGAGTGCCTGTGGGTGTGTTTTTAAGCGGCAGTCTTATTTTTTTCATGACGAGATTTACGGTTGGGTTCTTAGATTTTTACTTGATCCAAAATAATCTATAGTTTACTTATTGGAAATCATAATATTTTCTCAGGACAACTGAAGAATCGGGGGGTCCCACTTTTGGCCATGTGGCGCCCCTCTCTCGAACGGTGACCGCTGTGACCCCCTGCAACCCCTTCTTGAGACCTGCACTTCCTGCCTCACACACAAGCACACGGGGAAGGCATTAGACAAAGCAGATGAGAAAGTTTTGAAGGTGCCAGCCTTCCTTTTTATGCCATCCAATCTGTTTATATGAATACGTCTATAATGATGTGATGTCAGTGACTGATTCGGAGTGAGTTGGAGAATAATGAGATGCCCCATTATCATAATTTCCCTGATTTAGATGAGTGGTTTTCTAACTCTGGGTAGTGAGCTCTTGCTTTGTCCTTTTAAACATTCACTCTCTCACTGACTCACTCACTTGCTCACTGTGTGTGTGTGTGTGTGTGTGTGTGTGTGTGTGTGTGTGTGTGTGTGTGTGTGTGTGTGTGTGTGTGTGTGTGTGTGTGTGTGTGTGTGTGTTCATTTCAGCCCACACTCTGTGTTTCAGTCATGAAGGGCAAAGAAAGGGATCGTACAGAAAATATTATTTAGGGAAGTGAGGATTTCCTGCATCATGTTTAATATCTATAATTAACAGTATACAACATCAGGTACAACGGATGCATTATGAGTAACATTTTGGTATTTACCAAAGATACTTTGCTCAGGAAGAACATATTAAATACAGTTTTCAGTCTATGCTGCACACATCAGTTAGAGGTGTTTTCTATATGTGTCTGTAAGACAGATCGACATTATTAAGTCTCTGCCAACTATAGCTTTATGTCTGTGGTTTGTGCAGCTTCACGCTTAGACAGGAAATAGGGATGAGCTGGTTTTCCTGTTTCTCTTCATCTATATTTTGTTTAGATTTACATTGCACAAGGACTTCTTTTTTTTTCTACCTGAACACACTGCCGACTTTGTGAGAAGTTGAAGTTGTGCGATCACTAATGCATCAAGATTTTAATCCACATGTCAGTTACACTGTCTGAAATTTACTGACATTAAAAAGGCACTTCAGTGATTAAGTATTTGGTGTACGTAATGTTGGGGGTCTCACAAGAGACAGAACTGAACAAGACTGGTCAAAATTGAAGCTGCAGAGGCTGAGATATCCTAACTTTAAATAACGACTTTAAGTCAAAATAAAAATGTATTGGAGCCTACATTTCCCATAATGCAGCAGTCATCATTAGGGTTATTTTTTCAAGCTCTGTAAGCTCCATTAAGAGCTACAGAAGACATTGTTCAAGCCGTATTGTACTCTTTGTGAGGAGCAAGAGTAAGCTACTCAAATTACTCACTGCATATTACACACTGAAACGAGTAATCGCATCACTTAACAAGTTAGTCAAAAGCAAAAATAATTAGACACATTGTTTGTCACCTAACTTCCATTACCCACGCAGCTGCACTAAGGGTTGTAGACAACTTGAAATCCCTTTCACCTACATGTGGTGTGTCATTCTGTAGTTAACATTCAGAAATAGAAAACAAAATCATTTTAACAAGACAAGACGGTCAACTGTTAGTTATTGAGGCTATAGATACAAACACACACAAAATGAACAGACTTCCAAATGTATTGTAATGGGTAACATTAGCAAGCAAGCTTAGAACGCTGAGATAGCGCACACTTGCGAACAAACATTACCCGGTTAAATGACTGCACTGTATTGTAACACATTAATACTGATGACAAGTAAACTAGACTTCATGTGTAAAAGATGTGTGCATTTTCCCTTTAGCAGCTCAGAGTCATTAAACCTAGCGACAAAGCAAACCATAGATTCCTTCAGATTTATCCTTTAAATCATCGTAAATCCATCAGATCTAGAGAGTGCACTCTTCCTTTTGGCTCGATATCAGCTCACAACTCTGTGAGTGACTGACGTCTAGTCACCACCAGTTAATGTGTTGAACAATGTTGAATTCAAGGTTAAATTTAGAAAGCCAGCAATTCCCCATGAACCACTTTATGAAATGATGGAGGGACCAGACTTAGCTATCATCAACTAAACCATTTTAAAACAAATTACTGATCATTGTTTCACGTTCGTAGGATGTTTTGTCGTAAATCGTGAATGTCCCTTTATTTATTTATTTTAAATTGGTATTCTACCCAAGTTTGTGTGTTTGCTGTTGTGTTTAAAAACCAATAAAACTGCGTAAAACCCCTCTCACAGCAATCATAACTCTATTTGCTAAAGAAGCCCCCCTCCCCTCCTCCTCCTCCTCCTCCTCCTCCTCCTCCCCCTCCTCGTCAGATTTTCCAGCCTGTGGTCTGAATCTCATCACCGGCTCCTTTTCAAAACAGGCTCACAAACATCATGATTGATTCAGCCACTATCCTCCAGGATCTCTCAATGCCTGCCTGGGCTCGAGATTAATTTCCTTTTCCTCATCTTAATTTTTACTCATCGCCTCTCCATAAAAAGGCTAAATGTCAAGCATGCCTGACTCCTTCTAGTGACACGTCTATTCCAGCAGATAATTACCATAAGGAAATAGATGCTTTAGTGTGCAGAGGGGAATTTAATTTACTCTGACATCCTCACAGCATAATGCATTCCTAAAGAAAGGGAGTTTTTCAGTTTGCAATTGACTTTTTAGATAAATTGGACTATTTAATGTGATTATCAGCCTTGAACGTCTTTGACTTATTAAGGTGTTGAAACCAATTAAGGGTTACATGCTGCTCTTGCTTCCAAATGTGAAACAGTGAATACTGCTTAAAGATCCATGAAATAAGAAGCAGCCGGAGCCTTTTGTTCGGTAGTCGCCCGGCTACATTGCCTGATGATGTTTTGAGACTTGCCAGGTAATGATATTAATTACAGCAACATGGCTTGCTTCAGGTTGTGGATTAACCCGAAGGCACAGAGGGTGATGTTTAGTTTGATTTGCAGTGGTGGATTACAGTCCGTACATGTAGCATAATCTTGAATGCCTCTGAATTAAGTAATCTTATAAAATCATTAAAGCGCTCTGCAGAAAGATCCGTCAATTTGTAGGTGTTTCCACGTGACCAATAAGAATGTACACATGTTTTTGTTTTTTTGGAAATCAGACGTTAGGATGATGACCAGCAACTCTGCCAGCGGTGAGCATTGATCCCACCTCTGCGTCCGCTTCTCTAAAAACTCGACTGAATCATTGTCCTCACAGCATTTTGCCTCTCGGTCCCACAGCGAGAGAAGCTGCTGTGTCACTGGGACGGTATCTCAAGGAACACCACCGTCATGATTGGACCCCCTCTGCGTTCACCGATAGTGCTGAGTCACATCTCGGTCCCAGCATTCCCTCCGTGTGGCCTCATGAAGGACACCTGCTCACGTCCAAAAGCTGCAAGCGTCTGACCTCGCAGACAAAGCAGCGGCGGCCGAGAGGCTTTGAGGAAGTCGGCAAAGCGTTGCTGCAATCCGCATTATGAGCCGTGAAGACACAGCAGCCCACAGTGCTCCTGCCCAAAGTTCCTCCTTTTGCAACCAACCGCCTGAATGCTGTGCTTCTTAGGAGATAAGGGCAGCCTCCCGCGAAAGGTGACTCAGCAATCCAGCACACACGGCCTCTCCTGAGATAAGGGTTTCTCCGAGGGGCCTGAGGACCGTGGGATACTGGGAAAAACAGTCACAAGCAGAGAAAACAGTGGAAGTTTAAATGCTGCAAAACCAACACGTGTTCAGGAATATAAAGTGTAAACTCCTGTGACTTAATCATACATTTCTGGGTGGCAAGA
The DNA here is from genome assembly GCF_904848185.1 of Acanthopagrus latus. NCBI lineage: Eukaryota > Metazoa > Chordata > Actinopteri > Spariformes > Sparidae > Acanthopagrus > Acanthopagrus latus. The sequence continues at coordinate 13,711,723 of NC_051053.1, read as the reverse complement.
AAAAGATCCACTTTAATAGTAAAAGCATCAGTAATTTGAAACACAGTAATTACGGCCAACACTCTACACTCCACTCCGGCAGATATTCAAATGAGATTATAATAACAGGACGTATCTGAAAATGAGAGGTGAGTTACTTTAGCCAAACCAGAGGTGTGACTCATTACTTATTTAAGAATTTCCATCAATATTAATCCACAATTTATATTTCTTTGAATAATCTCAGACAGTATATCGGCACTCATCACTCTTCGGTTTTGAGATTGCAGCGGTGGAAGAAGTATTCACATCCATAAGTACAAGCACTAATACCACACCATGAAAATAGTCCTTTCTTGAGTAATAGTATGTAAGAATTATCTAATAAACCCTGCTTAAAGTATCAAAAGTAGAAGTTATTCTGCATTTGAATGCTCCCTGCCGCATTAAATTGTATGTAGTCTTTTAGTGCTGTATCTGTTTAAGGTTGCGCTGGTTTTAACTGTTTTATAGAGTATATAGTTTAATCTACAGAAGTGCATCGTATTCTTTAAGATCGCCATACGTTTGTAGCAATGAGAGGAGTCGGCTTTGTGACGATGCCTCATCCAGCTTATTCAAATTTGTCTTTAATTACCAGAATTAGCTTAAGATGTTGAAGTTTGTTCTCAATTTATGAATGTTTCATTGTTCAGTTTACAGAAAAATTCAAAATCCTTTTGGAGAAACATGGTTTCACTGTAACTAAAGTGGTGAGACAGATGTAGTAGAGTTACATTCAAATGGAAATATTTAACTTAATGGAAAAACTTCTACTTAAAGGAAAACCCCAATGATTGTATTCATTAAAGTGTGTTTACAGGTATCGAGGAGTGTTGTGGATGTGGAAAAAGTTGTAAAAGGCCTTGTAATATTATTAACTGCCTCCAGTGATGTCAAGTTGGATTGTGGGTAATGTAGGCACCAAGTGCTGGTCTAGACTACTCCTACAACACTGTTGGACTCGTTATGCACCCTTTATAAACAAATGAACAGAACTGATGCAGCAGGACCCACAAATTCTTCTTCCCTTTCAATACCTGGCCTACATTACCCACAATACAGCTGAGTGACATCACTGGAGGCAATTAATCCAATTATTTGCAGTTTTCCTCTGAAGCCACAAAATACTTTAAAATCCCCAAGACCTACGTACACACTGTGTAAAATTGGTGGAATTAGCCTTTACGTACTGTACTCACGTAAATGTACTTGAGGGCTGCTCAATTCATTGCAATATAACCTACATTTCAGTTATTATTACTTGATAAAGGTAAAATGTGTGACACGTATTACAATGAAGCACTGTTGTACTGCAGAGACGTCCTGCTCTACAAATCCAGTTCTGCAGATGTAAGAATACATGTTTGTTTGGTACAGACCCTAAGAAAAGTCACATCATTATATTTAATCATAGTTTTTCAGTGGAAATGAAAATTGAGATGCAAAAATGATCATTCCTACTAATTTTGACTCATAGCACATTTGTAATACCTGTGAAAATAATTGCAATGTGGCCCTAATGGACCTACGTGCTTATGTTCCATCACTGTGGGATTGACACTTAGCTTGGTGTGATAAGAAAATAGGAAAGTAATTATTCAGCATCTGAAACGTCTACATAGCGATGCACGGCCGCTGCTGTGTTGCAGTCGAGCGGATTGTCCTTATACGTTACAATTACACTATCAGCATGGATTTGAACAGGCAGAAGGGCATGAAGAACTGCACCCGATGTCAGGGTCGTGGTGACAGTTCACGTATTTACATTCCACGCTGCGTGTTCAGTTTCAAGTCACTTCCAAGCAGTTGTGAATTTAGACAATGAGAATCTGCGGCAGGCAAAAACTCTAATGCTCCAGTAAGAGAGAGTCTGGCAGAGCTCATATTGAAGCATCTGAAACTAACATATCTCTGATGGGGTTGGACTCAAAAAAGCAAGTGTTGGGTTGTGCACAAAACCAGAGGGAAAACCACATTTCAGAGAGTATACTAATGCATGCCTGCAGGACTGAGTGGTAACTCAGCGTTCATGCATGTTAAAACAGAAAGTAACAAAAAGTCAAATGGTGAAATAAAAAAAAAAGAAAGAAAGAAACTATTTGCTGAGGTTGAGACATAATCTGGACTGTGGACACTTTGCTGACGTGATGAGGTGGGACAGGAGGCTGTGACACTAAGGGGATAATGACTGCAGAGAAAGAACAAAGTCAAATTGAAGAGAGAGGGGGAAAAAAAACTCATTATGTGGGAAAGAAAACAGTTGTGTGTTAATTTCATGGATTTGCTTCAGCGTGCCAGAACAGGTGACAGAAGGGGAGATGTCCAATATGCAAGTAAGGAGTCCCCCCCCCCCCCCCTTCACCCCCCTTCACCCCCCCATCGGTGAGAATGAAATAAATAAACAATGAATGGTCCACTCTCCTCGCGCGCCTCATCCCATCTCATGCATGGCTGCCAGTAATGGTCTACTGGGTGTCAGCTTTTATTGGCACGGCACAAAGCAAGTGCCAAGGGCTCGGCGGCTCGACTCCCCGCCGCAGACTCGGCCTGTGGATAAAAGCGAGCAAAATGCCCCAGTCGAGCTCAGAGACATAGTCATGTTGGGCTGGAACGAGGAAGTGCAGTGGAGAGGGGAGGGACTCAGGGCGCAGCTCCATGGGGCCGCCGCGGCGCTGCGACCTTCTGCACATGGAGCCGGGGAGAGTTGGAAGAACTTCATACTGCAAACTCAAGGAATAGCAGGTAAAGTGACTTCCACCGCGCTTTTCAGCGCCACTCTGATCTCAAAGGCTAAACCGAGACCTCTAGAATGAGCTCGTGTCCTCTCGAGGTTTTTAGGAGACGTTTTGCACCTGACTGGAAAAGACTTTCCTTATAGTTTCGGTGCAGGTGCGCCGCAGCATCACATCCCGTTTAGTGCGCGTTATTCTCTGCTGGTACAGGACACGTAACGGACTAACAAAGCAGACTACCGTTTAGAATTAAATACAGGGAAATAAGTTCGTTTTCACACTTCATTTTGTTTCTAAGTAGCCAGAAAATGAACGGAAATAGTGGAATGTTCCCCATTTTCCATGCTTCTTTTTCTTTTGGGAACATATGGATAAATGATGTCCTAATCTCTTTAATTTATATAAAAATATTAACCCGATTTACAAGATTTCCTGCTAATTATCCACGGATTTCTTTGTAATTTTAAGGTGTTTAATCCGTTTTTACGTTTCTGTTATAGCACCTGTTGCGACAGATGTGCGCACTCACTAAACTTCAGATCGTTCCTCTCTGTCACTTAGAGTCCTTAGATATTAAAAGACGAATTTACAAAAAAAAAAGAAAAAAAAGAAAAGAAAAGAAAAAAAGAAAGAAAAGAAAAGAAATAAAGCTTGTCATGAAGATGTATATTTGCCGGGACTCCAAACCGTGTGTGAAGATAGTTCAACTGCTTGAACAGGAAATCATTACGCACACACCAACGCTGTCTCTCGCGTCTCATTTCTGTTAATAATCGATAAAATTGATAATGTCCCGTGCCGTTAATCTTTGTTTTCACCTGTTCGAGCCACAGTCTCGGTTGTTAAACGTCTGCGTGATGAGAAGGGGGGGAAAGAAAGGCACATACCTAATGTAGGCAGGACTTATAAAACTTTTTACCCCGCTGACACTGAGGAGGAAAGTTGTTCATCAACGCCCTAACGAGAGAAACAGAAAGATTCACTGTCAAACTCGTGGCGGAAATTAAAGTTGTTTGTCGCAAAACCTGATCGAACATTTTCTTTCTTTCTTTCTTTCTTTTTTCTTTCTTTCTTTCTTTCTTTCTTTCTTTTTTTTTTTTTTTTTTTTTTTTTTTAGCCATCATTGGCTTTTGATCCAATTGAAATTAAATTCAGCCATCATAATTTTAGCTTTAAGGTGACGTTTGTGTGATAAAGTCAGTGAGTCTTAAACTGTGAGAGAGAATCTTCCGTTTATGTCGTCTGTTTTAGCCAGAATGGATGCAGCTGAAGTTTACTTATTTTTCCTCTGAGGGTAAAAACATTTCAGGGGAGTTAATAACTCTGTAAATTCACTCAAAATCCGACCGACATGCAAATAATAAACAAAACCTAACAGAAACAAGTTTGATTTTCAGATGTTAGATCAACTTAAAACTCAGAAAAGGAACCCCAGTACCTGCACAAATAGGACTTTTTCATAGCTCGCTTGGAAAGAGAAGTGCTGAAAGTGCTGCAAATCTGCCTGTAGATACATCATCTTTCTTGTCAGTAGAAACAGAAGTAGGAAGGGGTGAGGAGGAGGAGGAGGGGGGTGCAGAGGAAGGCAGACAGTTATTAAAATGATTGTACTGTCTGAATAGCAGAGTAGTGAAGTGTGTCAGATGCAAATGAAGGAAACTTCTCTTCGGCGCACCTTTACTCTCCCCTCACCCCCTCGATAGGCTCCCCGAACACATCCGCTAACACTATCTACCCACTTACACCCATACATTTCATGAATTACTGATGAGAATCTCCATGTGTGCATATGAACAAAGGTGTCCATGCACCACATTGCTTGCCAGTGTAGGATAATCTCCTCTCCTAAATGGTTGATAAGAAAGCGCCCACAGCTTCGTCACTCCTCGTGAAAACCCACAAGAGCGAGAACAATAATTCAGATATTTTCATTAATCGTCAGGAGGTGGAAACTTTTAGTGTGAGCCTGAATTATTTTGAACTGTGAATCAACTGTGAATTTGTGTGAGCAGGGTCAGCGATAATGTGCGATGAAGCTGGAGTCATGAAGTGATGATATATGCCGGTTACTGATGTATTTAAATCCTGTAACATGTTTTATTGCTGCCAGAAAAATCTAATTGTCATAAGCAGAAAGGTGTGAAGGTATTTAACATGAGCTTCCTTGGCCTTGGGTCACACTTTCTTTATTTTTTTCATTGGGGTTTAATCATTTCATTAAATGTTACAGATCTGATAGATGTACACCATAATGTGGAATTATTGCTAAAAGAAAAATGTAAACAAAATGAATTTTAATGACACAAAACTTCATTCAAACACTTGAAAAATGTCTTTTTGGGACAATGTCTTGGGACAGTCGTTTCTTCCTGTATTCCAGGGTTTATTCATTTTAATTGTGCGTCATGTATCTTGTTCATACACACGCACACACACACCAGTGTTCAGGCTTCCTTCTGGGTATCCAAACTTTGCTGGTGTGGTCCCTCAGTATCTGTTAACGGTTTCGTTGTTTCTCATCTCCACCCTGCTCCCTGGTGTAGCTTTTACATCTCAGTATGAGAAGACGCCTCTAACCTCCCCCCCTCAAACACACCAACACCATCCACCATCCACCAAACGCACACACACACACACACACACACACACACACACACACACACACACACACACACACACACACACACACACACACGGGGGGGGGGGGGGACCGAGAATTCTGTCAACCCACAAGCCTCTTCCTGCCTCTCCTCACTTGACGTACTCAGACCAAAACTTTTCCAGTACCCCTGCGCTATATGTCAGAAGTCTTTTCTGTGACTTCCATTTCACTTGCTGAAAGATTCCACCTGCCCCCAGTTCACACACACACACATAGTGAGAGACAGGGGGTACAAAAGAAAAATCCTGCTATTTTTATCATTTCTGGTTGATTTGATTGAATAAATGAAAAAGAAAAGCAATTAGCTGCATGAAAACATTCTAACATTCTATCACTTCTTCTTATCAAAAAGTATGTTTTAAAAGTAGAACTTTAAACTTTGGCCAAAAAAAAATGAAGGCCCAGTGTGGAAAGATGGAGGTGCAACTAAAAACAATGTGGGAAAAGTTTTTTAAAAAGTGACAAAAATATCTGTGACAGGCAGAAATTGAAAACGGCATGATGACAGCATCACGCTGGGCTCAAACTGAGATGCTGCTTCCTGATTATTCTCCATGCACCTTACTTTCCACATGCCTACGCAAGTGGGTTGTGACTGCATGTAGGAACTCTCTTTTTTTATTTCTGTCGAAGCCCCCACACCAACGCATCCGTGTTTCCCCTCGCACCATCTGCCCAGAAAAAAGGGCACATGAGAATATACCCCCCTCTGCCCCCAACCTGCAAACTCCAGATGCTGAAGAACGCCGCTGCAGACTCGTAGCTCAGCAGAGTGACACGCAACACCCCCGTGTTGTGCTGAACGAATCATCTGCACCAGTGACCTTTGCCCCCCCCTCTCCTCTTCCTCCGCTCACACTTGCGTCCTGGGCGTCTTCGAGCTCCTGACTTGACTCCGCAAAATATTGTGCGTTGCGACAGAGCGGCCCCGTCGCTTCCCACTATTTGTTCCAAATGTGTGGAGCCATCTGTCAGTAAAACAGGAAGGCCTAGGTTCCCCTTCTCCCTTGGGCTTGTTTCTCTATTTTCGGGAGCTTCACTTCTCCCTGAGTGGCTGCTTGGACTGGGCAGCGGCCCCACCAAGGGCTTCTTGAAGTGGCGGAGCTGGGGCTGAGGCTGTCGGGCCCATCTGCTGCAGGCTTGAGGGCCATCCATTATTAATGGGGCCACGAGCACTGGTGACTCCTCAGATATTCAGCCCTGGCCAAAGGATTGCTTCAAAAAAAATAAATGAAGAGAACTTCTCTGTCCTTCGGCCTGCTTTTCTGCCTCTCCTCTTTTCTCTGCGCCTTCCTGTTGCGGTTGCTCCTCTGACTCTTGCCCTCCCGCTGCTACCTTCTCCTCTGCCTCTATCCATCTCGCTTCTCCTCTGTCTT